>NW_027223758.1:67868827-68468827 GCF_028538775.1 Myotis yumanensis
TAGACTTGTCAACACTGTAGAATGATAAACCACAAAGAAAAATTGGATAGGGTGTTAATTTCTCACATAAATTGTTTGATATAAAATCAGTCAGTTCAGAAAGTTGCTGATTTTTGTGGTGGCATCTTTTAAAAAATATTTTTATTGATTTCAGAGAGGAAGGGAGAGAGAGAGAAACATCAGGGATGAGAGAGAATCATTGATCTGCTGCCTCCTGCACGCCCCCTACTGGGGGTCGAGCCTGCAACCGGGGCATGTGCCCTTGACCGGACTCGAACCTAGGACCCTCAGTCCGCAGGCTGACGCTCTACCAACTGAGCCAAACTGGCTAGGGCTGTGGTAGGTAGCATCTTTTAAACTTACAATGGTCACTCATTCATTCTGGATAAAAGGGCTCAGCTGACTGCAAATGGTAATTCACTCAGATCCCTTGCTTGGGTATATTTTGGTATTTATAACTAAATCTTTAAAAAAAATTTTTTTTTATTGATAACTAAATACCAGGCTTATTTTTTAGCCGATTGACATAGGGCTTAAGACAATGGATCAAAATGAGAAACGTACATAGTTCCTGTGTTGAGGGTAATTGGGCTTTTTAAAGGAGAAGCAAAACCTTGCTTTTTAATTTTTTTTCCCACGTGCAAAATATCTGCTGGCACTTTGGGAACTCTATTTGGAGTGTCATTTTTCCTCCTCAGTCAGTTTTGATTATGGGTATTTGCAGTGTATACATAAACTTCGTTCAAAGTTCAGGTCTAAAGGAACTGATAGTTGTTCTTGTCAATCTTAATACAGGGTGGGGCAAAAGTAGGTTTACAGCTGTGAGTACGTGAAACACAGACTTCATTCTCGTATTACTGTTTATTGTTATTTTCCGTGGGAACAACCGCGAACCTGCTTTTGCCCCACCCTGTATAAGAAGAACAGGACCTGTTATTTGCATATATCTTGAAAAGGGAGCAAATAAAACCAGAACACAGCTGGCTCCGTGATTATTGATAAAAAGGCGGAATTAGAAGGGGAACCGATTTGGAGCGCTCCTCAGGATCATTCTTTGTGAAAACTTTAAAGCCTGTTGTCTGAAAAGTTGTTCCCAGTTTAAAGTGCTTTGCTGGCCTTAATGCTTGGTCTTCCCCAGCAATAATGGTTTGTGTCTGTGTGCACGTCTTTTCCCTTATAGACAGACGCGTTCCAGAAGCCTGTTCCGTTGGAACAGCATCCCGACTACGCAGAATACATCTTCCACCCCATGGACCTTTGTACATTGGAAAAGGTTGGCCTCCATCAGAGAACCTCACCGTTGTGTACCCCACGGTTGTCGAGATGACTGAGGACCCGCCCTCATTTTTCGTGCCCCATCTCAACATGGTTTCTCTGCGTTTCCTCTGTGAATTTTTATTGGGATGGAAGAACTTTTATTCCCTAACTTCTTCTGTAACATTTTTGCAGGGATTGCAATGGAGTGTTGCAGTCCACGGATAAGCTCCAACTATTACTTCTGCTTGCGAGTCTTCACCTGAAAAAGTCATAGCTTCTAAGAATTAGCGATTTGATGGATTTGAGCCTTACCTCTTCTCTTCCTCTCCGAGGTGCTAATGAGAGCAGCAGGAGGGCAGAAGAGAAAATTAAGTGTCTGGGAAACGTTCACATTAGCAGTGCATTTATGGCTTCATAGAACTTGACTTCTTTTACTGATAAGGGTGTTTCTTTAATGCCTGGAGGTGTTTTTAAAATTCATGCTAAATCTCCATGCTGAAAAGGACACTTGTAAACCGTTAGATTGTGCACAACATCCTGTGTTGATTTTCAAATTGTTGACACCAAAATCTGGGTCAAGAAAGCATGAATGAGGGGAAAGCATATGTGCACTGATGATCCCTAAACAGTTAATCCAACCCGCTTTTGGAAAATTGCACACGTCCTCATGGTATTCCAAAAAGCAGGCATTCAAAAAAGGCAGGGTTGGAATTTTAGTTTCATAAATTAATAGCTTTGGAACTCTGCATACGTTCCTTAACATTCCCATACCTCGGCCCACCTGTCTGTAAAATGGGGATGATAATGACTGCTTCATTGAGTTCTCAATCATGAGGCTTATGGGAGACTATTACAAATAATAACAAATACATAAGTATATGTTATGTCCTGTTCCATTGGAATAAGCTACTGTAAAATGAGAAAATTCAGGTTAGTGTGATAAATTTAGTGGATGCGTTTTTATGGAGTTATAGATCTCCACTACAATAGCATCTTGGGAAATGGATAAAAGCATTAATTAATTTGGCAAATGACTGCTAAGAAAATTATGTGGGGGCGCAGGTGCTACTGGCTGTGGCTTGTGTAGACTCGGTGGTGATTATGCTCTGGCTTGTCTCTGCAGAACGCTAAGAAGAAAATGTATGGCTGCACAGAAGCCTTCCTGGCTGATGCCAAGTGGATTTTGCACAACTGCATCATTTATAATGGGGGTGAGTGCGTAGATGATGCCTGTAAAAGAGTATGCTGTGTGTGTTGCCCTTCTTCCACTCTTCATAAAAAATCAGGCTCTTTTCTCGCATCAGGGCTAATGTCTTCGAATACTTTTGTAGGGATTGCTAATATTTGTGAATAGGTATTTGAAGTATGAGTTGACATCCAAACTGGCTGTGTGATGCTGCTGCCTGTCCTTTTTAAAAACATTGTAATGGAGGAATAATTACATAAGATAAAAGGTACAGATTTTACGTGTATATTCTATGGATTTGACATATGTGTAACCACAACCCCAAATAAGATGTAGAATTTTTTCATCATCCTATTATATTCCCTCTTTGCCCTTTCCAGTAAATCCGGCCTACTGTTCTGTTCTCTGTCACTGTAGATTAGTTTTGCATGTTGTAGAATTTCATGTAAATGGAGTCATAGAGATTGCATTGCACTCTTTGGTGTCTGGCTACTTGAATGCAGCATAAGATTTTTGGGATTCATCCATGTTGTGTGTGTCAGTGGTTCATTTTTTTTTTTATTGCTGTGTTTGTTTTATCAACATAGAATTTATTCATTCACCTTGTTGTTGATGGGTATTTGTGTTATTTTCAGCTTCTGGTTGTTAGGATCGAAGTTGCTATGAGCATTCTTGTACACGTCTTTGTGTGGACATATGTTTTCATTTCTCTTAGGTAAAAACCTAGAAGGGGTATTGCTAGATCACAGAATAGGCTTGTATTTGAGCTTATAAGCGTTTTTTGCCAAGCTGTTTTTTCAAAGTGGTGTGTCATTTTGCACTCCTTCTGACAGTGTATATGAGCCTAAGTTGCTTCATATTCTTGTCAACACTTGGTATTGGTAGTTAGTCTTTTTAATTTTAGCCATTCTTGAAGGTATGAAATATTATGTCATAGTGGTTTTAATTTGTCTTCCTGTAAGGACTCATGTTATTGAGGTTTTTTTTGTGTGCTTATAAGTCATTTGTATATCTTTTGGTAAACTACCTTTTAAAATATTTTGCTCCTTTAAAAAATTGGATTTTTGTGTTTTATTATTAAGTTGTAGGAGAGCTTTATATTCTGAATAAAGTTTTGTCAGTTGTGTTGTCGTAGATTTAGAGGATCGAGCCTTCTCGACAGAAAAATCTCCTCTTGGCATCTTATGGCCTCAACTTCTCTCCCACAATCTCTCTGTTTACCTCTGGCCAGCAGATCTTTCAGTGTCCTGCCCAATCCTGTTTCTCTCGCCCCCAGGTCTTGTTCCCTGCTGGAACAGGCTTTACCTCTTTTTCCTGTTGGCTTTTTCTTATTCTCTTGTCTCAGTTTCTCAGTTCTCTGAAGAGCTTTCCCTGGTGAACTAGACCATATCATATGTTATTGTTAAGGGCTGCCACAGTACCTGCCCTTCCCTGCGGCAGCATTTCTTACCCTTTCTGGATGGTACTGTTTTTATTTGTTTGAGTTGCTTACCAGGATGTAAGCTCTTTAAGGGCAAGCACCACGTCTTGTTCCCTGCATACCCTTGGGCAGTGATGGCGAACCTTTTGAGCTCAGCATATCAGCATTTTGAAAAACCCTAACTTAACTCTGGTGCCGTGTCACATATAGAAATTTTTTGATATTTGCAACCATAGTAAAACAAAGACTTATATTTTTGATATTTATTTTATGTATTTAAATGCCATTTAACAAAGAAAAATCAACCAACAAAATGAGTTCGTGTGTCACCTCTGACACGTGTGTCATAGGTTCGCCATCAGTGCCCTTGGGTCTAGCGTAGACTTTTAGGTAACGTTTAAGAAAAGACGCATGAATGGTAGATGTTTACTTACAGCACATGTTTTGCTCAGTAGCAAGTTGGGGTGTAGGGAGGGAAGAGAGTCCCTGGGCATTGAGAATTAGATAAAGATTATAAACTCAAACGTATAAATAAGTGAATGAGGACTGGTGAGCGGAACACATCGGCACAGCCAGGGTTAGGCGCTGACTGTGGGGAGAGCAGGATACTGTGGTGTTGCCTACCTCCTGGTGAGGTTCCTACCTGGTCTGGCGGGGCTGCCACTGGACACTCCATGGTTGTTGGACAGAGTTATCAGATCCCCTGAATTTTCAAGGCAAGCCAGAAATCTGGGTGCTTATGTGTGTGTGAAATCTTTTTGCCAGCAAACATACAATTTCTGAAAATAGAGTAGCATTTGAAGAAAACATGGATTTCTAACCATCTTGTCCTCTGGTTTAGTGCAAAGGTAAGGTATTTAGAATCCTGGGGCCAGATCTTTAACTCACTAGCTAAGTGGGCTAGTGATGACTCCTGAGCCTTGGCTAGCTCAGTAATGAAATGGGAATATTCCTACCTGCTCCCTATATTAGGGCTTCTTGAGGGGTTAACAACAAAATGTATTTTCAGGCACTGGGTGCACCAGAGCTACGTAATTCAGTGTCTTTTCCCCCCGTACTCTTCTTGGGTTGGAGTCTGGGACAGTGGGTAGAGGAGGACTCCTTTCCACTAACTTAAGCCTTTAAAATGTAAAAAAGCATCTTTACTTTTAAAAAATATTTTTTATTGATTTCAGAGAGGAAGGGAGAGGGAGGGAGAGATAGAAACATCAGTGATGAGAGAGAATCATTGATTGGCTGCCTCCTGCATGCCCCACACTGGGGATCGAGCCCACAACCCAGGCACATGCCCTGATCGGGAATTGAACCGTGTCCTCCTGGTTCATAGGTCAATACTCAACCACTGAGCCACGCCGGCCAGACTGTAAAAGCATCTTTAAATATGAATCCATGACTTGTAGGGAAACGCCACAAATTGCTCAATTTCAGAAAAGCTGACATCAAGGCACAAAGACTGGCTGACAGTCATGGGAGACTACACACAATTTGACGGGTATTAGAAGCCAGAACCTCCTGGTTTTTAGCCTTTAAAAGTTTCATCGTGGGGGAAAGCAAGTTAAAAGGTTGTTAGTGGAAATAAAATCCCAGGGCTGGGCATCAACATCTTTCCATTTGAATTAACCCAATTTTCTTATTCCCTTAGGAAATCACAAATTGACGCAAATAGCGAAAATAGTCATCAAAATCTGTGAGCATGAGGTATGTGTTTCCCACTGTCGTGTTTTAAACGTGTCCAGAGTGAGGATGGGGTGGCTGAAGTTTGCATGTGAGGATCTCCCAGTGGGTAGCCAGAGTGGCTTTAGAATTTGTTTAGGCCCAGACGGCTCCCTCTCTCTTTAAGGAAAAGTAAAAGCAACTAGGAGGGGACCCCCCATATGTTGTAGAGCACCCGCACCTTAGCCATCATCTAAAGGAGATGGTTCATAATTTCTTCACCCACAGTCTGTGGCATTGAGTCAGGTCCTTTTCAATCTTCCTGCAGAAGATGTTTGGCATTATTTTGGGGAAATGTGCTGACTCTTTCTCACAGAGCAGCCCCGGTGTCCTGGAGAGTCGGTTCCTTTCACAAATACCAATAGGCTGGATGGTGTGGATAACCAGCCTCCTGGGCTGTGCGCCCTGAGGTGGTGGGACAGGCTGGTGGCAGAAATGGTTTCTTTATTAGATCCCCATCGTAAGCATGAAAAACTGCAATGTAATGGCCTCCACCCTGTCCGTGTACATCCATTCATTCATTTATTTGGAAAAAATATGGATACTTTAGGATATGTTCATGTCTACATGTTCACAAGGAAAGAGTTTTATAATCTACGTTTTTCACGTAGTTTGAATGTTTCCCCAGGTGATTAAACACACAGGGAGAACAGGGTTTTTTCATGGCTGTTCTGATGATTTCCTTAGTATAATTGTTGGAAATGTAGCTACCAGGTCCAAGGCAGTAACTTAGGGTGATATTTCCGGATTGTCTTTTGGAAAAGCTGTAGCAACGTATACAACAACCTGGGATGGATGAGCGTGGTCGTTTCTTTGTGCTCTTTCTAACACTGGAAGTTCTAATGACGAAAAATACACTTACCTAAGCTTGCCTTCAGTGCGATCAGTAAGGACAGTGGCACCTCACTGTGCCTTTGGTTTGCATTTCTCTGATGAGAAGTGATCGTGGACTGTTTTTGATACTGTTAATTGGTGATTAGGAGATTTGTGTGGGTGAGTTTTTCAGTTGTTTCCTTGGATAAGGGGAGCGAAGGCCTTTACTTGATGGGGTGCCTCAGGTGGAATTTATTGAACCCGGATACTCTGACTTTTATAAAAAAAAAAAATATATATATATATATATTTTTATTGATTTCAGAGAGGAAGAGAGAGGGAGAGAGATATAGAAACATCAATGATGAGAGAGAGTCATCGATTGGCTGCCTCCTGCACACCCCCTACTAGGAATCGAGCCTGCAACCCCTGGCATGTGCCCTTGACCGGAATCGAACCCTGGACCCTTCAGTCCTCAGGCTGATGCTGTAGCCACTGGGCCAAATCAGCTAGGGCCTGTCTGACAATTTTAGGAAAATTTTAAAAAAAAATCTTCACCTGAGGATATTTTTCATTGATTTTAGAGAGAAAGGAAGGGAGAGGGAGAGAGAGAAACATTGATCGGTTGTACCCTGTACATGCCCTGACTGGGATTTGAACCGCAACCTAGGCATATGCCCTGACTGGGAATCGAACCTGAAACTTTTTTTTAAAAATATGTTTTATTGATTTTTTACAGAGAGGAAGGGAGAGGGAAAGGGATAGAGAGTTAGAAACATCGATGAGAGAGAAGCATCAATTCAGCTGCCTCCTGCACACGCCCTCTGGGGATGTGCCCACAACCAAGGTACATGCCCTTGACTGGAATCGGACCCGGGACCTTTCTTTCAGTCTGCAGGCCGACGCTCTATCCACTGAGCCAAACCAGTCAGGGCGAACCTGAAACTTTTTGGTGTATGGGACAATGCTCCAATCAACTGAGCCACCTGCCAGGGCTCTGTCTGGCATTT
Organism: Myotis yumanensis; assembly: GCF_028538775.1. Lineage (NCBI taxonomy): Eukaryota > Metazoa > Chordata > Mammalia > Chiroptera > Vespertilionidae > Myotis > Myotis yumanensis. Next base: position 67,876,227 of record NW_027223758.1, read on the forward strand.
TTTAATCCACCTGTTGGCGGTACACTGTTGCTTTGTGGGCTCCAAGGCCAGGGCTGTCCTGGACATGGTGTTAACACTTTGTTCCACCCAGTACCATTAGAATAGAAGTAGACTGGGTAGAAAGGTTTTATACTCTGGCACTCATTTTTCAGTTATAATCACAAATTATAATTAAGAGATTAATAATTAATTCTTACCTGAGCAGCTGCCATGTATTAGGCACCTTGCAGGATGGAGATAAAAGTAAGTCTCATGGTGATAGGAAGATGTAGCAACTAACAGGGCAATGGTGAAGTGCATGGGTTTCGGAGCCCGACTGCCTGGGTTCATTCAACTCCTGTCCATGCCGCTTCGCTGCAGTGAGAACTTGGCCATGTTACTTGATTTCTTGGGTCCTCATTTTTTCCTCTGAAATAGTGGAGTCTGAATTCAGATCCATTACGCGAGCCTCCAGGGCCCTTGGTTCTAAGACACGATGATATTTTAGGGGAACGCACTTCTTCAGAGGGAGAAGGAGCCCTGGCCAGTGTTGCTCAATGTTTGGAGCACTGGCCTGCAAACCGAATGGTCAGGGGTTCGATTTCTGGTCAAGGGCACGCACCTGGGTTGCAGGTTTGATCCCCAGCCATGGTCGGGGCTCAGGGCGTGTGTGGGAAGCAACCAATTGATGTAATTCATGTGTCTCTCTCACTTCAGTCTCTCTTTCCCTCCCCTTCTCCCCCCTCCCTCCCTTCTTGTTTTCTACTCTATGGAAAACATAAAATTTAAAAGAAAAAGAGGGATAGGAAGTAATGGTATTTTCAGATTGTCAGTAAAATAGGGCAACACGGAATTAACTAACCGTCTGGATGGTGTGAGTAGAGTTGCATAGACACTGAGCATGGCCAGTGGAGGCAGGTGGGCGAGGCCAGACCACACCTGGTCTTGAAGGAACTGATCAGGTGTTTAGATTTCATTGTTTCTCAATGTTGGCACTACTGACATTTGAGGCTGAAGGTTTCCTTGTTGTGGGGACTGTCCTGTACCTCTTAGATCCCCTTGCAAACCACGCCTCCCTCCCTCCCCTTGCCCCTCAAATTCCTGGAGGTGTTGAACCTCCCTGGTAAAGAACCACTGGTATAAGGTCAAATCTATGTTTGTAGGGGGTGGCTCTGGCTGCTGACTCTACGTGGGGAGTGAGCCATAGTGGGAGCTGGTAGATGTTCCAGGAGAGATGGTGGTGGCTTGGGCTGGGTGGAAGTGTTGGGGTTGGTGAGAGATAGTTCCTATTGTGTGACTTTGTTTAACTAATGTTATTTTCCAACATCGTCTTGCATTTCTCGAGGGCCTAGAAGCCTAGGCCCCTGGGATGCTGCATGCTAACTTATTTCTGCTTTACAGATGAATGAAATCGAAGTATGTCCAGAGTGTTACTTAGCTGCTTGCCAAAAACGCGATAACTGGTTTTGCGAGCCTTGTGTAAGTTGGAGTTCCTTCCCTTCGTTTTATGAACGCTGTGCCTGGATGACTACCCGAGACAGCTTTCGCTAGGTGGCTTACTCGACCAAACTTGGGGTGAAGTTTTTAAGTAATGTTTTTACTGAAAAAGTGATAGCAGAGTGAAAGCAACGCAGGTAGGAGAAACCTCTACGGCTACTTGTCGAGAGAGCGGGGATTCGCCAAAGCGATGCAGATAGTGACACAAGTGTTAAATGAGTGTGTCATTCCAAATCTATTTTAAGAGAATTAAGTCCATGGTCACCCAAATGTGGTGGTGGTCGGGGGGTCAGGGGAGAAAGATCACCCTTCTTTCCCTGTGGTTCTGCATTTACCAAACTGGTGTTCTGTGTAGAGAAATGCAGTTTTGGAGTGGGCTGGTGGCGGTGGAGTATGCCCGGGTGGAGGGTGGGGGTGGTGGCGGCAAGATTGGGCAAGTAAAGTGAACAGTGAAAACACAGTTTATGTCTCTCCCTGCCTTTGGAGATTAACACCTGAATCGTTCAGGGTTTGAGTAGCCCTCCATAAAGAACAAAAGAGGCTAATACTGCCCCTCATTACATGCTAGATACACCCCACGTTTAATCCTCCACCGTAACAGAGGCTGTAAGTGCTGCAGTCTCTGAGTTGCACAGAAAGGTGAGATCTTGCTCAGGACCACCCAGGTAGTCACGGCACAGCCAGTTTTCAAGCCCAGTTTTGTCAGTGCTCCGTTGTTGGTTTCACCATTTACCCCCGTTCCCATCTTCGCCCAGGCCTACTGGCCACACCGCCCAGGGAACACCACCTGGGAGACTGTCTGGAACAATTCTCTTCCAGTTTGTGGCCTCTATCCCCTCTGCTTCGCTTTATCCGCACACACCACGCTGTATGTATGTCTCTTGCTGTCCAGTACATTCAGACTCTGGATTTTGTTTTTCTTTTCCTAGAGCAATCCACATCCCTTGGTCTGGGCAAAACTGAAGGGGTTCCCATTCTGGCCTGCCAAAGCTCTGAGGGATAAAGACGGGCAGGTGGATGCCCGGTTCTTCGGACAACACGACAGGTGGGAGTTAAAAATGGGCTGCAAACGTGTAGCTCGCGCTGAACCTTTGATATGGTCAGTGGGTACGAGGAGGAGCGGACGGGATGGCTATCGTTTTGTTGATTGTCATGATACCCACCGGGGATCGTGTAGTTTAAAAGTCCTGTTCTGTGCTGTGTCGGCCCTGGGAATAATGCATGGGCTTCAGCTTCTTCAGGTACGTGAGAAGAGAATCTTGCTTTCGTGCTTTTCTTGATGAAACCAGCACCAGAATAAGGTTCCATGGTTATTTCAAATGCTGCTGTTCTTTTTCTTTTTTTTTTTTCCTGGAGTAAATCAAACCGTTGTGCAAATTGGTTTTCAAAATATTGCTCTCCGTGATCAGAAGCATTTTCCCAGGTTACCAGTAAATGGATCTCCTATCACTGTTCTGGGTAGCGCCCTCCCCCCACCCCCACTTTTCTTTGAGGCTAAATGAGAAATTATAAGGGGTGACTGTTTGGGCAGGTGTGAGCCCTCCCTCCCAGCCTTTCTGCCTTCCCCTCGCCCACTGTGAAGGGAGTTATTCCAGTGACTAGCAGTTCCCTTTAGAGCACAGCCCCCTGCGGGCCTGAGAGCCACACGTGGACGGAGATGAGCAGCAGTTAATATCTTAGCTCTACTTTAGCGAGTTAAGTTATGATTAAATAAGGCAAAAGCCCTTTGGAAGCCCCACCGAGCCGCTTGACAAAAGTGTGTGAGTGCGTCGGGGAGAATATGTAAAAGACATCATGCTGAATACTACACATAGCCACAGAATGTACAGACCGTGCGGTTTATGATTTCATACAACACCGGAATCTGCAATACCCCTCTGTGTTAAATTTTTGCTTATTGTCTTGCAAGTCAAAGAAAAGAGTGAATTCCAAAGTAATCTACAAAATCATTCACTAGGAACCCAGGCCGTCCAGAGTCAGGAGGCGAAATGGAAGTTAGCCGAGATGATCGTGGGTTTGATAGGAGGTATTGCCCTTTATTTGATTTTGACCGTTTCTGTTGGAACTCTCTTAAAAATTCATTTATTTGTTCACTCAAAGAAAAATGTATTTGGTGCCTGCTGTGGGCCAGGCTGTGTGCTGGATGCTGGGGCTTTAGGATTGGGTAGGCAGACAGCACTGTGCCTGCCCATCAAGAGGGTGGCATCCTAGTGGGCAAGACTGATAATACACAAGTAAACAAACAGGTACGATGCTCTCAGGTCAGCAGGGGGTGGTGTGGCCCAGGGAAGATCTGGGTAGAGGGGGCCAGAGAGAGCAGAGACGTGGGCGCGAAGGGCCAAGGCCCATTGTGCTCCGGGGGAAAAGCCAGGATCATGGTGTGGTTGGAACAGGATGAGGGAGGAGAGGATGATAAGACGTGGGGTTCAGAGGTTGGGCAGGCCCCGGATCACATGGGCTGTTGTGAGGAGTCTGGCTTTTATTTGAAGAGCGAAAGGCATTGGTGGCAGGCTGCAGACCTTCCTGCCTCTTCCTTAGAACATCCATGTGTGAACCGTCTTGATGGTTTGGGATTATTCTTGTTCTCCAGTGTGACGTAATCTGGGTAGACTTAAGATACAGGCCCCTATGCACCAAGTGTTCCCAGACCCTGGGATCTGCTGTCCGCTGAGCCACTCTGCATGGACGCCCCTTGAAGGTGGCTTAGGGGCATGAACTTTGCTGGCTCTGGAGGCTGTTTTTTTAAAAGACAGCAGCACAAACCTGATTAGATTTTCTTGAGCTCCCTTGGTGTCCTCTGCCCCCTCAGAGGGAATATGCTGAGCTGTTGGGCTCATTTTCGGTGAGGAACATGCATTGGGCAAGGTGTTTGGACACGCACAGTGGTGGAGTGGCCATATGCTGGCCTTGTAGGAATGTGTCAGTTAGCCTTGGGCAGGGAGTCCCTGACTGCGGTGGGGGAAGCCACTCCTTCAAGGATGAGCACCCCTCCCTCCCCTGAGGTGATGCCTTTAAAGCATAATGGGGCCACTTTGTCCACAGCTGGCTCTTATCAGACCCAGGAACAGGATGGAGAGATTACAGGGAGGCTGCAAGACGGGTAGCATGCTGTCCTTTTTAAGGGGAGTTTGCTTTCAGGGATGTAGAGCCAAAATGTGAGCCTGGACAGGTGTCAGTGAAATGGGCCAAGACAGCAGAATAGAAATATTACAGACCGTTACCTGGTCACCGTCAGGGTGATGAATCCTGGAGCCGGGGGAGGCTCTTCTGCCAATCAAGGCATGTTCTCAAGTGTCTCATCACGTGCCTTTTGTCCTTCAAAATATTTTCATTTCACCCGGCCGGTTTTGCTCAGCGGTTGAGCATCAGCTCATGCACCAAGAGGTTGCTGGTTCCATTCCTGGTCAGGGCACATGCCCAGGTTTTGGGCTCGTTCCCCAGCACAGGGTGTGCAGGAGGCAGCCCATCGATGTTGATGTTTCTCTCTCATCGATGTTTTTATCTCTCTCTCCCTCTCCCTTCTTCTCTCTCTAAAACCAGTTAAAATATACTTTAAAAAACCAAACACACAACTTTAAATGCTATTTAAAAAATTATTAAAATATATTTTGATTTTTTTTTCAGACACACAGTATTATGTAAAAATATAGAAAATATCTTATTAAATTCCTGCAGAGGTGGCATTAACTGAGGGCCAACTATGCAGCAGGCACTGCTTTAAGTGCTTTCTATAAAAGTTGCTTTTATCCCCATTTCGCTGGTAAGAAAACTGAGGCCCAGAGCTAGGAAGAACCTCAGCTGTGGCCTCACAACATTGCCCCCACAGGCTGTTGTATTGTTAAGCAAATCTAATTTTCCTTTAAATATCTCCTGGGCCTGCTTAAAGGAACAGAAACAGTCATTTTCCAGAAATCACTTGCCAAGCAACTTCATTGAAGGCACTTAAGAACCTGGGAAGAAACAGGTAAGGCCCTGATACCAGATGACAGTGTGGGGGAAACTCGGTCCCAGTGACCGACTGGCTGACCAGCTCCTGGTGGTGCCGGGACTGGGGCATTCTGTTTGCTCCCCTTAGTGCCCCTCCAGCTTGGGGCTCCTCCTCTGTTTTACTGATGGCAGCGCTGAGGCTGGCTCAGGGGCGGGGAGTCCCTTGTCTGCAGACAGCCCAGGGAGCCTGACCGCTCCGCAGGCCTGTCCCGCCTGGTCCAGGCCCTTGCCCACCCGTGGTAATGCTTGGAGTCTAGGTCATTCTGCCTGACTTGCAGGTGTGGTTCCTCAGGTCTCAGCATGGAAGCAGCAGTGAGCTGGGATGGACGAGAAGCTGTCGTTTCCAGCACTCTGAGAACAGATATTGTTGGGGTGGTCAGGTTTAGTGGGTGTGGCAATCTAGCACCGCCAAGCGTTGCAAACAGGCAGCCTGTGCCCTGAATTCTGCCCCATGCACATGCTGTATTTCCCCTGGGCTGCTTTTTCTTTTAAAAATAGGAACGAGATGCCAACCATTAAAATTTGGTTAGAACATAGTAGACGTTCCCATTTTGTTTCTCTTTGAAGCCTTGGGAGGCTCGGTTGTGTGGGGCTGACTCTTACAGGGGCACTTCTCATAGCACTCGGGGATGGTATTTGCATCAGACTGGCCGTGAGTTTAATTCCTCCCCACAGTTGACTTGGCTTCTTACAGCGTGATACCAGGCTTGGGTTGATGGTCTGTGAAAGCCAAGAAGCCTCCTTGGAAAGCTTACTCCCACCAGATTCCCAGCTGCAAACGGTTGAGGTTGGGGAATAAAATGTGACCCAAGTTACAGCTTGGGTGTTTCTTTGTCAGCTCTGCCTTCCCCAGGGCAGGGGGGTTGTGTGCCCATTTCCTGCCTGATGTCACTTGGGTCACTGATTCCAGGAAAGCAGCTCATGTTCCCATGAAGTCTCTGCAGAGCCCACGGGGGTGTGGGGTGTTGACGCTAGGGAGGTGGAACCCGCCTGGGAAGCGGAGGGCGCACACCTGAAGGCTAAGTGAGGGGCTGGTTTCTTGTTATTTTTCATGTGAACTATCTCACGTTCAAAGCCATGCACCTCCTTTTAGGGTTATGGCTTTCCAACGTTCCCTCCTTGCTCCATGGAGAACCCCGGTTTTTAAATTCATTTTTTTTTATTGTTTTAAGTATTACATATGCCTCTTTTTCCCCAATTGACCCCCCCCTCCCGACTCCCCCCAGAGAATCCCAATTTTAAAAGAGAAAACTTTTCATTGTTTGAGTGCAAAATAGTGAGCTCGGGGAGTAGTTTTCTCTTGGGAGGTGTGGTCTAGGATGCAGTGACTATCTTCTTAGTCTCTACCAACCCAAAGCCAAAGGGGCATTATTATTACTATTATTTTTTATGGATTGAAATGTCTAAGTCTATTGAGGCTTTTAATGTTTTTGTTAAGTTCATGTTCACGTTCAGCCCTGATGACATAACGTGTGTTAAGTGGATTGTTTATTAACCATTCAAACCAAGTCATTTATAAAAGAAAAGGAATGTGCCTTTACGAATCTTGGCAAGCATACTAGGCTAATTGGGTTTGTGTTCAGGAAAAAAACAATTCTGAAACCGACCTGAATGTTGCATTGACTGATGAATGAATAAGGGAAATGTTGTATGTATACATAGTGGAATACTATTCAGCCTTAAAAATTATGCCACAACATGGCTGAAACTGGAGGACAACATGCTAAGTGAAATAAGCCAATCATATAAGGACAAACACTGCATGATTCCATTTTTATATGAGGAATCTATGTCAGATTCATAGAATCGGTGGCATCATGGTTGCCAGGGGCTAGGGGTGGGCAAATGGGGAATTACTAGTCAATGGGCATAAAGTTTCAGTTACACACTATGAATATGCTCTAGAGATCTGCTTGCTGTACAACCATGTGCCTATAGCCAGCAATTCTGTGTTGTACACTTACACGTTGGTTAAGACGGTAGAACTCCTGTTAAATGTTCTTAACCACAGTGAAGTAAATGTTTTTAAAAAGTTACATAAAAATCTTGGAAATGACCAAAGTCGACTTAAAATCTCTCTCTCTTTTGCCCTCCTAGAGCCTGGGTTCCAATAAATAATTGCTACCTCATGTCTAAAGAAATTCCTTTTTCTGTGAAAAAGACTAAAAGCATCTTCAACAGTGCAATGCAGGAGATGGAGGTTTACGTGGAGAACATTCGCAGGAAGTTTGGGGTTTTTAATTACTCTCCGTTCAGGACACCCTACACGCCCAACAGCCAGTACCAAATGCTGCTCGACCCCAGCAACCCGAGCGCTGGTGCCGCCAAGATAGACAAGCAGGAGAAGGTCAAGCTCAACTTCGACATGACGGCGTCCCCCAAGATCCTGATGAGCAAGCCCATGCTGAGCGGGGGCACCGGCCGCAGGATCTCCTTGTCGGACATGCCGCGCTCCCCCATGAGTACAAACTCGTCCGTGCACACGGGCTCCGACGTGGAGCAGGACCCCGACAAGAAGGCCATGTCCAGCCACTTCAGCGCAAGCGAGGAGTCCATGGACTTCCTGGACAAGAGCACAGGTCAGCCCCGGGCGGGAGAGGGTGGAGGAGGTCCCCGGGATTTCCACAGCCTCCACACCTGGTGAGCCAAACCTGACCACTTCGCAGAACCACAGGGAGCCTCGTGGGGTTTCATTCTAGTGCAGTGGTTCTCAACCTTCCTGATTCCTCGACCCTTTAATACAGTTCCTCATGTTGTGGTGACCCTCAATTTCATTGTTACAAATTGAACATAATTAAAGCATAGCGATTAATCACAAAAACAATATGTAATTATATATGTGTTTTCCGAGGGTCTTAGGCGACCCCTGTGAAAAGGTTGTCGCGACTCACAGGTTGAGAACCTCTGTTCTAGTGGGATGCGTGATGAAGCTGGATCCTTGCTGTTGGGGACCAAAAAATGACAAAAGCACTCCCAGCAGGCCAGCTTGCAGGTCATTCCTAGAAGTGGGCAGAGATGTTTAGAAATCCTTCTGGGTTCAGCTCAAATGCCCTTTAGATTAATCACAGCAACTTCCCGTAATGGTTTTTCTTTCTCAAGAATTTTATTTTAATTGAAACATGTTTCTGTCAAACCCATGCACTTACATCATTTAAGGCCTGAACATCAGAGAAACATGCAAGGTAAGCAGTACTCCTCTTTCCCAAGGACTGTCCCACACCTCCGGAGTCACCTGGTTTAACAGCTGCCTTGCGTTTTGAGACTTGCTGTAGCTGAGAGGTTCAGAAGGAGGACGCTGGCCTCAGATTCCAGTTCTGCCCCTCCTACCTGTGTGGCATTAGTCAGGGTCCCTGAGCTCTTACGCCTTCGTCTCCGCATCTGTAACATCGTGATAGGAATAAGATCTGCCTCGTAGGTTCTTATAAGGATTAAATGAATCAAAATACACAGAGGCTTAGAACAGTGCCTGGAGTAGGAAATGCTTCGATAGATATTGACGACTATATTATTTCTTATGGCTGCTGATCAGATGCCTTTGTTCTAGGACACAGTAACTTGTGTTGACATAGTTTCCGAAAAAAACTTCCCCTTTGCCCTTTAGTTTCTGACCAGAGTCCTTAAAAGCTTCCTCTTATTCCACAACACGATTCCACTTAAGCCCAGTTAACAGAACATTGTGCATAATCATTCCCCCCCTCCAAAGCCTGCTGGTTCCCAGGGAGAGCTCGCTTTTGAGAAAGTGTTTTAACCTCGGCAGCAGGCCCGGGAAGAATCGCTGTTGCCTGAACTTTCATTGCCATGATTTTTGCCACGTTCTAGACCACCTATTTTATTACATTCTTAAATATGAAACCTCCAATGTAGCTTCATCCTAAGCTGGATAAAATGTATACACTCACGTGTTTACATTGCTTGTTGTAGTTTTTCCTAAAATACACGAAACGAATACATAACTTGTCATATCACACCTGTAGGGCCATGAACCCACTCTCCGTTCTCCTGCACCGTATTTCAGAAAAACAGTTTCAATGTGTTGACTGTAGCGTCTTTCTTCCCTTGGGTGGTACAGAGGTCGAAATGACATCAGACGTCCTGGCAAAATTCCTGATCATTTGCGTAGCGTTTTAGGTCCTGCGTTAGCAGACTTTAAAGTCCTTCTCCCAGACTACGATCCCCTTGCTGGTATGTGCTTGGGGCATTTGGCTGATCCTGCGTTGTACAGCCAGTGAGTAGTTCAGGAAGAGAAGGTGATACTCAAAATTGTTTTCATCTTACAAATTGCCCCCTTTTCTGTAAGGAGCCCCGATAGTAAATATGTTAGGCTTAGTGAGTCTCTGTCACAACCGTGCAACTATTCGACACGGTCGTCGTTACTAACCCAGCCATAGACAGTAGGTGGCTGTGACACTAAAGTGAATTTCATATAATTTGTGTGTTTAGTGAACTATCAGTCCTTTTGATTTCCCCTCCACCCCACTGCCCCAACCATATAAAAATGGTAAAAACCTTCTTAGCTTGCAGGCCATACAAGAGCAGGTGGTATGCTGGATCTGGCCCGTAGCTTGGTTTGCCAACCTCTGTTGTATAGACTAAGAGAAGCTGATTCAGTCTCCCCATTTTACAGAAGGCAAGTCGAGGTCGCTAGGAGAGTGCGGGGGAGGTGCCGAGGTTCCCGGCGCCCCATCCTGACTCTAGAAATGGCTAGCCTGGTTTTCTTTTCATTGCACTCTACTGCCCTCTGCTGTTTGCAGTGACAAGAGCATTTATCGGAAAAAGTGGACTAGTTACTGAAATGTTCCCATAGTCAGATAAGACTGATTTATCCAAAATTGTGTAAAAAAAAGGAAAAAAAAGTGCCATAGGAACAGAAAAACCATATAGTTACAGCAATGAAAAAATTTTAAGCAGCAACATAAAATTGAAATAAATTGTTAAATAAAACTTGTATGAGAATTTAGAAACCCTTCTTTTTTGCGAGGGGAGAGGGTGTGTGGATTGAGCTCAGAATCATGTGTCTGTGACCTTAGAACTGGATTTTTGAGAAGCACTTTGTGCGGCCAAAAGCCTTCTACTGGAATCCCATTGTCTTAATGGTCAAAGTGGTTTATATTCTCAGTGATTTTATTTATTTATTTATTTATTTATTTTGCTTCCCCCTTTATTTAGACCTCATGGCCAGAATTGATGCCTTTGTCAATATTTGTTTGTGGGATCCCAATTTAAGTCGTTAATATGTTTTAGGATGAGAATTCTGGGGCCTGTGAGCTAAAGGTCCTTTGGTCTTATAGCTCTATATGGGTTACTGCTTAAGGAGAAGGAAAAACATGTTCGTAAACTCCTTTATATTGTGAAATCAATATATTTTTATAAAACAATTGTTATTTACGAAGACGGAAGTCACAAACGATACCACCTACCACAGTCAGCCCTTAGCTAGTTTCCAGGACTCTCTCCATGTTGGTTCATGTCATACTATTACTTTGGAAACTCAAATACGTCCAGAGGTCAGGCTGGTGTGGAAATGAGGGGCTGGGAAGTGGTAGGGACTGGGGTGAACTGAAGCAGAAATACACCTTATCACGACGCATTACACGTACACACGTGTGCTTGTGTGTGCAGCTCTCCCCAAAGCAGTGCAGTGTCTACAACCCGATACGTGATAGTCTGCGCCGTCCCTTTTTTCTAAAGGGCATTGGGGCCTTTCCTCCTCCTGGTTAGAGCCACGTGGGAATAGGGGCTGAGTGTTGCCAGATTTCTGGTTGTTCAAGAGAAGTTTCAAATATTTTTTTAAATGCAAACTACCCAGACTTTCATATATTGGCTCATTTATTTATTTATTTATTTTTAAAAAATATATTTTATTGATTTTTTACAGAGAGGAAGGGAGAGAGATAGAAAGTCAGAAACATCGATGAGAGAGAAACATCGATCAGCTGCCTCCTGCACATCTCCTACTGGGGATGTGCCCGCAACCCAGGTACATGCCCTTGACCGGAATCGAACCTGGGACCCTTCAGTCCGCAGGCCGACGCTCTATCCACTGATATATTGGCTCATTTAAAAACAACAACAACGACAACATGCTAGGTCACACACATCCGTGCACTACTTGTTGCATGCATCACCTGTTTGCAATGTCTGGTGTAGACTGTTGGAGTTTTTTTGTAACTTAACCTGTGTTCTGAATGCTTTTTCATGCTAGTAAATGACCCTTCAACACAGCATTTCTGTCCTGTCGTAGGACCGTCCCGTGATGTTCTGCCGTGTGGCTCACCCGTGCACACCGCCAGGACTTGTGAACACATAGGTTGTTGACGAGGTTTTATAAGCAGAGGAAATTTAGCACGAATCAATCCCTCCTTCAACCCCACCCCACCTGGAGGGCTGGGGTGCGCGGGAGCGAAGGGCCTTTTTTTCTAACTTAATTCTAAGACTCCTGTTTCATGTAGTCAGAACAGCACTTAGCACAGGCTAGGATTTTGTCAATGCAGACAATAGATGATGTGCTTTAGCCCACACTTGTAAATTGCACATCAAAGTATAAAATCTTATTAAGTTATTGGTGACTTCAAAGGCTAATTGTTTCTCCTTTGGGCAGTATTTATGGCTTTATAAAAGGGTTGGCATCTGTTTCAAAGCTTAATTGGAATGAGCATTTCCCAATGTCTTTCTGCTTTTGAAAATGCCTAGAGTGATTCCAAACAGGGTTTCTCAGTCTTGGCACTGTTGACAGTTTGGGCCGGATGACACTCTGTTGTGGGACTGTCCTGCGCCCTGTAGGTTGCTTTTTCAGCATCCCTGGTTCCTACCCATGAGATGCCAGCAGCACACCCTGTCCACAATTAGAACCCCCCCAAAATGCCTCCAGACATTGCCACATGGCCCTGGGAGCACAGTCACCCCTCCACTCCCCATTGAGAACTACTGATCTAATGCACCACATTTCCGAATTTTAGCTCTGACAAAATTCTGATGGCTTCACATTAATCTTCGAAACTCTTCAATATTTACATTTAATTTTGTCTCACTTTTTTCTTGGACATAATATTATATATCTAATAGCACATCTTTGTACCCTAAGAGATGGCAACTATTAGGAATTGGCTGTTCCTTCAGATATGTTTAATGTATATCATCACATTGATGACGATAATTATTTTGTGGTAGAATGGGATCATACTAAGCTTTGTGCTTCTTTCAACTTCGCGTTATTTCTTTGGCTTCTTTCTATGTTAGTGTATATAGTTCTAATTGTCGGTAGTATATAGCTTGTACGTGAACGTGACAAGTGTTGGGGGTCAGAACTGAGTTTTGGGAGATACTCCTTGGGGAAGAAACCTGGTTTTATGAAGTAATGTGAATGCAGATGTTTTAAATGGATACACTGGTTTGTTTTCTTCACGTAATTTAAATTTATATATCTACATCCTTGCTAACTTTCTGATGTCCAATGTTGTAGGCATTAAGAGCCTATCTATTCATCTTCACTGGAGTCATACGATTGCGATACTTTTTCTTTATTTACGTTTTTCTGTATATTTTCAAAGATTTTGAAGGTCATTCCCGTTGCAGCATGCATCAGCATGGCATTCCTTGTTGTGGCCCAGGAACATCCCATTGTGGCTGTACCACAGTGTGTTGATGGACATCCGGGTTGTTGCCACCTTTGGGCTCTTGCGAACTATGTTGCTCTGAACATTTGTGTACAAGGGTTTGATTGCGTTCCTGTTTGGGGTACATACCTGGGAGTGGACCTTCATGAAATGTACAGGGATTGTCTATCTGTTTGCTGCATGAATTTCTCTGCTTTATACATAAAGTGTAAGGTTTTTTACATCTTCTAAGAACTACTCTTTGCCCCTTGAGGGCATATTGCCCCTGTTGGGAATGCCCAGACTGGGGTGATAGCAGTGGAGATGGTGATCAGTGGAGGGGTTGGGGGTATAGTTTGGAAGTGGTGTGCAGAGGCCTGGCTGAAAAGTTGGCTAAGTTGAGGCAGGAGGAATTGGAACGGCCTTGGGCAGCCTGGTGAGTGTGTGTAGCATTAACTGATAGGGGTGGGGCAGGTACAAGGTCTGTCACAAATCGGGCAGGTGGCACTCGGGTGGACATCGGCTCTGGCTTTTTCAGGGCTAGCTTTCAGGGACCTGTGGGTTGCTTAGTGACTCAGGCACTGCCCCTCTGTCAATGGCATGAAGCAAGCGGTTCTAGATCCCTGGGTTGGGGTTGGGGGGGGCCTACCCTCCACTGCTGGGTGGAGAGTGAAGCATGCTTGTCTCCATGGAAACCAGTGTTCTCCCATCACCCTTATACTTGGCCGGGTCCAAGTGCTCTGTTTAAAAAAACACTTAAAAGATGTTTCTTGCTGTAGCCAGTTTGGCTCAGTGGATAGAGCATTGGCCTGCGGACTGAAGGGTCCTGGGTTGGATTCTGGTCAGTGGCACATGCCCAGGTTGTGGGCTCAATCCCCAGGAGGGGGCGTGCAGGAGGCAGCCAATCAATGATTCGCTCTCATCATTGATGTTTCTATCTTCCTCTTCCTTCCTCTCTGGAATCAATAAAAAATGTATTTAAAAAAAACATGTTTCTTAAACCCCAATACCGAAACTTTATTATCAAAGGAAACTTTATGTCTGTGAAATTAAAGGCTTGTTCCAGTTGTTTATTTATTTTTACTACACACTGGCACCTATGCACACACACCACACACACAGAATTATATTGATTGATTTTAGAGAGAGAGAGGAAGGGAGAGAAGCATTGATTGTTGGTCCACGTATTTATGCATCCATTGATTGCTTGTATGTGCCCTGAGCAGGGATCGAACCCGCAACCTTGGTATATTGGGACGATGCTGTAACCCACTGACCTGCCTGGCTAGGGCCACACAGACTTATAAAGCTCATGGCTTTACCTGTGTTGTTGCTAAAATCCTCTGCATGACCACAAGTGGGGCAGGGCTTCGTTAGGCCGCCGCCGGCCTCTCCTTACATTTTTAACTCGACCTGTTAGGCAGGGAACCGTGGATTCACGTGGTGGAGGTCTCTTGTGACAGTACCTTGGCGTGGGATTTTGTTCCTGTTCCCTTTAGGGTCAGGCTTCTTGGCAAAGTTCCCCACAGTCCTCAGGAGCGCTTTGGCAGCGTGCTAAGCGAGCCCCTCTCTGCTAGGCCGGCTTGTTTGTTCGTTTTAGAGCAGCGGTCGGTCGCCAACCGGTGGTCCGTGGGGTCCGCGAGGTCCGAAAGGTGGCGACGGCTGTCAGAGAGCACAACTCGAAAAGCCTGGCCTGCAGCCCTCGTGGGGAGGGCATGCGACCGATCCTTTCAGCCACCGGAAATCTCTTGGAAGCGGGGGGGCGCATAAGTGAGTGGATTGCTTAAAAACAAAACCAAAGAAACATCCCAACACTAAAGGTTTTATTGGAAATATTGAAATCTTTTAAAATGTCTTTAACTTCACTTATTCCTGTTGGTTTAGGTAACAAGCACTTTATTTCTGCTGGTTATCCTAGCAGTGGTGAGAGGAGCAGGGTTAGTACCAGTAATAACGACGGCCCTCAGAATGCGGAATGCGGGGCCAGGTATTCGTTCATTCTTATAGTAAAACTGATTGAATTCAGTCTTCAAATGAGCTGAGTCCTCACAATGGTTTCGAATGTTTCTTGAGCACTCGCTCAGCCCAGGTGACCTGCTCCCCACCTCTGCTCCTCATTTCCGGGGGAGGCGAAGGATTCCCAGAGACAGGGCTGCGTGGTTCCCGTGTGGGCGCATCAGTTCAGCACTTGCTGGCATTTGGGGCCAAGATAGTTCTTCTTCAGGGACGCTGTCCTGTGTCCTGTAGGATGTTAGCCGTATCCCTGGTCTCTACCTCCTACGGTGCCCGGAGCACCTTGTCTCCTGGTCTGACAACTAAAAACATCGGCACACACTGCCCTGTGTGCCCTGGAGGAGAGCTGCTGGTTTGGATGATTGAAACCGAAGCCCCAGAGGTGAATGGGAAATAGAAACTTCTACTACACTAAGAGGAGGCGATGCACAGGGTGGTACTTAACAGATGCCAGGCAGCTGTCCAGAGGACTGACTGACCTGGTCCTTACAACTTGATGAGTGTCGGGACTTTCACCCTCCCTTGGTAGGGTGTTGTTAGTATTCCTCTTGGCTGCTGCCAGGAGAGGAGATTCAGAGACAAGGTAACGTACCCAAAGTCACACAGCAAGTCGATGCAGAGCTGGGACTTGGGCTCAGTCTGGCTTCCAGTCCATGCCTGAGTCCATTGCTCTCTGCATCTAGAGTCTCTCCCACCGTCTTACGTTCAGTGCAGCGTTGGCAGGTCCTGGCGCTGGAGATGAGGTGACCTCAGGTGTATTGGTGTGTCCGTCACTGATGCTCTCTCTGAGCGTGCCCGTTTGGCAGGTGAGGAAATGGCGGCAAGCAGCCACCCACGTGAAGCGGGTAGTTGACCAGTGTCCCATCACCCCGTCGGGGCTGCGTTTAGCTCCCGTCAGCATTGCACCTGTGACGTGGGAGTCCCGAGCTCTCCTGAGGGGTCCAGTCGGCCTTTGGCAGGTGCGGTAGCTGTGAGGCCCACCCCTGCGTCTCCCACAAACGGGTGACATGCCACCTGCAAGCCTGGCTCTGGTCTCTGCGTCTGGCCCGTGCTGGGGTCTCTGGTTTAAATTGCTATTTATTTTGAGATTTTTCACACCCATGAATGGGCCAAACCAATTTCAGTGGCAGCTTAGCCGATTTGTCTTAGAGCTTTGTGTCTAATAGAATAACTGGGAGGCCGCCTTCCTGTGTGGCCGAAATGGTTTAACATGGGGAGGAAGTCCTTCGCTTTGAAACCAGTGGCCGGCCCTGCCCGCTGCCCCCTGCTCTGGTGCCCTGCTGGAATCAAATACAGTTTCTCCGCTCTGGCCCACCCGACACCTACCTACAAGTCTGATTTGTTTATTTCTTCGTGACTCTGTCCTTTAACAAGTGCCTTATCTTTTCAGCGTCGCCGGCCTCCATGAAGACGGGCCAAGCGGGGAGTTTATCTGGCAGCCCGAAACCTTTCTCTCCTCAAGCGTCCACGCCAATCACGACGAAAGCGGACAAGACGGCCACCACCGGAAGCATCCTGAACCTTAACCTGGGTCAGTGGGGATTTTTGGAGTCTCTTGCTGGGGCACCTGCATATTTTTGCAGGTTGTGATGCCCTCTTTTGTGTGGTTCTTGAGCTCTGAACTCTCTGAGTAAACCGTGTAAAAGGTAAAGTAGAGGAACATGAAGATTTGTCAATAAAAGGGACAAGTGGGGGTTTCCCGGGGGCTGTTGAAGTACCTTAGGCCAGTGTTTACAGCCGTACTTGCCCTTGACCATGGTCACCCAGTTCTCACATGTAAATATATGTACTTGAAGTTATATGTGTGTGTGTGCGCGTGTGCATACATTGAGTATTACGAATCAGTATTTACCTTTTCTATGTGCAGTATATTCTTAGGTCAAAGTCTTTAGCAGAAATTGGCATTGGAAATGTTAATTACCTAACTTCCTGATTCATTCCACCGTTTCCTAGTTTTTATTGAGCGTCTGTCATGTGCGGTATACAGCGTTGGCATGGGGCAGAGTGCGGGGAGGAAGGGCCCTGCTCCTGTGGCGCTTGGGTTCTAGAACTGGACAGAGAATCATCAAGGTGGATAAACAGGACAGTTCATTCCGGAAGGTAAAATGTGTTGATATGATAAGGAGAGAGATGGGTGGGGTGGAGGTGGGGAGAAGAGGCAGTGGTTCAGGGGGTGGAAGGGTTAGGGAAGGCCTATTTGAAGCGGGGAGTTGCATGACAGGAAAAACCAGTAGTGCCAGGACCAGGAGGAAGAACATTTCAGAAGGAGCAAGAACTTTACAGGCCCGAGGGTAAGGATGAGCTTTGTGTGTGAGAGGAGGGGCAAGGAGGCCCAGGTGGTGTCCTGCGGCTGACTGACGGGAGGTTAGGAGGTGAGGTTAGAGAGCACGGGGCCTGAGGACCCTGGATTGAGCAGTGCAGGATGTGAACTGACTGAGAGTTCAGAAGGACTCTTGGCTGCTGCGTAGACTAGCCCATTCTGCTGCTCGAAAACCCGGCAGTTCCTCCCTCCCCTAAGGGCTACTTGCAGGGTCTGGAGACATTTCTGGTTGTCACCCCTGGGGGTGGAGGGTGCTGCTGGCCTCTGGTGGGTAGAAGCCAGGATGCTGTTGACCACCCTACAGTGGATAGTAGGCAGCCCAGGAATTACTGGGCTGTACCAGTAACTGTGTTGACAGATTGGATGTGGCAGGAGAAATAGGAGCCAAGGGTTCAGTTTTAGGTTTGTATGTTTGGTGCCCTGAGGCCAGGTCGAGGCAGGAGGTGTCATTCGGAGAATCTTGATTATACGCTGGGGTGGGCTAGAGCAGTGGTTCTCACAGAGCTGGGCAGGGGGTGCCTGCTACTGACATTGAGCGATTTAGTGATTGCAGATCAGGGACGCTGTTAAACAGCCTACGCTGCCCAGGAAGCCTGCCCCCACACCCAACCCCCCAGCAGGGAATTATCTCATCCCAGTGGTGGTAGTGCTGAGATGAAGACCCTGGCCTAGGGCATAAAGGGCGGGTGGGGGCCCTGGGACACGACCATGGAGACAGGTCAGCAGGAGGGGGACAGGAGCAGTGGACAGGAGCAAGCCGCCCTGTGTGTGTGGTCCCGGAGGCCTCTGGAACAGGGCTTTCGGAGGGTGCTCCAGTGTGACTACAGAGCCTGCGGTGGTCGGTGCCTTCCGGGTTCTCCTTTTCCTGCAGTGCCCTTTCGGATGGAGAAACTGGGGTCTGGAGAGGTGGTTTCTGGTGCCGGGATGGCAGAGCCCGAAGGTGGCGGCAGGGCCGGGTCAAGCCTGTGCTCCATGGAGGCCAGTGCCCTGTGCACCCAGTCACCGTCAGGGCCACCCAGATGTGACTGACCAGTCGGGGGGATGTAGGGGCTCCAGTTCAGATTCACTGGTGGGAATCGCTCACTTGAACAAACAGGTGACCCATTTGCTGCCTTGGGGAATAGTCACCTCCTCAGCAGTGTGGTTTGCTTTTCTCATGCCTTCCTCCCACCTCCACACCCCGAGAAGAATTGCCATGTGGAGGTGTTCTCAGGGTCGCATTTCCTCTTTGCCAGCCATGCATGGCAAGAATAGCTCCTTCCTTAACCCAGGCGGACCGTGGGCATCCTCGTGACACGGGGACTTCCTGTTTGGCCTGACCCACCGTGGGAGTGCACGGCTGCTTCCTGCCTGCGTTTGGGTGGGCGGGCACAGTGGGACCAGGCCTCTCCTGCCCACTGGGGGACACGGGCCTCATTTTGTCAGCAGGAGCGGAAGCCTTGGGATGTGGGCGTTTTAGGGCTGGGGTTCCAATCGCCTACTGGAAAGAAGATCAGAGAGGGATCCGTGAGAAGCGCCATGGATGGGTTGAGAAATGGGAAAGTGGAAGGGGATGCGAAGTATTTTTCCAGGATCCCAGGGAGGATGCTTATGGTGTTTCATTATGTCTATCATCTGTGTGTCTACTTGGAGCAGACAGAAGTGCCAGGGGTAATGATGACATTATTACATTTAACAAAATATTTAATTAAAAAAATTACACCGAGAAAGGCAAGCGTACAGGGATGGCAAACAGATCAGTGATTGCCGGGGGTGGGGGTAGGGGACGGTTTGACTGCGATCTCAGGAGCTATGGGGCAGATGGAATTGTCCTGCATTCTGTTTGTGGTGGTGGTTCCACAAATCTCTGCCAGTGTTAGAACTCAGAACTGTATCCCCCAAAACGTGAATTTTACTCTCTTCAGATGAAAACCACTCAAAGGCAGGTGCTAGCCCCATTTCACAGGAGGCCCAGAGAAGGGAAGTTGCCTAGCCAGGGCCACACATGGGTCCAGGTGAAGTTGGGCCTTCAGACTCAGGCCTGTTTTGCTGTGTAGCTGGAGCTCTTCACCGGGCTACGGGAACTGAAATGCTTCAAGATGCGGCCCTGTTTTGACTTTCATGTGCCCTTGAAAGGGGTTGGGGGTAGAGTGATGATTTGGAATGGGGGAATCACACAGAGGACGAGGTGCCTTTTTAAAGGAAGCAGCTCCTACCACTTGAACCTGTGTTGTCAAGATTCTGAGTTTTCAGAAAAACAGAAATCCTGATTTTTGTGTGAATTCTCCTAGTTTTAAAAATGTGACGTCGATTTCATCAAAAATAAAAAGAACTCTACTCGGGCCAAATAAATACAACTAAAAATACAAAAAATCAGCCCATGGATCGTCCGTGGTTGTTTAATTACTCTCGTAGCTACTGGGCATGAGCGAGGGGAAGGTTTACGCAGACCGCCCTCAGCCTGCTGCTGGCAGACAGCCTCTCTTCTCAGCTCCAAACAAGGAGCCAAACAAACCCTGGAGGATTGTCACGGCCCCTCCTGTGGCTTAACTCGTCATCATAGTGAGGACGTGCTGGTGAGACTAGGAGAGAGAGGAGGCCCTGATTCTTGTCTGCATTCCGGTTCGCCTGGCCTGCGAATCCTCATCTCTTATCTCACAGAGGGTGTCTGCTTGGGGCTGGACACACCCAGCAGTTCCGGGGCCTGCGAGTGACAAAATGTACTCTGCTGCTCCCCCCACAGTGGGCGCCCGGTGCCGCCTAAGCAATGGAGCGTGTCTGCTTGTCTGTTCCTCCCGGTGGCTGCCGGGAGGCGTCCTTCCTTCCTCACACAAAGCAGGGCCTTGACAGCCAGGCATTTGAGAGCTGGATGCAGAGCAGGGCCTGGGTCTCCCAGAGGTGGTCTTGGTTTTTGTTTTTTGCAGTAAGTGCAGTGAGGAGGGTCTCTGCCTGGCTTTGACGGCCAGGAGACCATCTGCTGGGGTCTCCTGTCTGGATGTTGTTCCCCGAAGGACCAACATTTTGTGACTCCTGGAAGTCCATCCGGTAGTCTCCCGGCAGCTTTGGAACAAAGGAGTTTTGTTTTGTTTTTTTCCCTTTTTTTTTTTTTTTAACTGAAAAAAGAAGTGATTATATTTCTCTTTTAAAAAGCTTTATTGGTTTTGTTTTGGTTAATCCTCACATGAGGACATTTTTTCCATTGCTTTTCAGAAAGAGTGGAAGGGAGGGAGGGAGGGAGGGAGAGAGGGAGGGAGGGAGGGAGGGAGGGAGGGAGGGGGAGAGAGGGAGGGAGGGGAAGAGGGAGGGAGGGAGGGAGGGAGGGAGGGAGGGGGAGAGAGGGAGGGAGGGAGGGGGGGAGGGAGGGGGGAGGGAGGGGGGGAGGGAGGGGGAGAGAGGGAAAGAGGAACATGGATGTGAGAGAGACATCAACTGGTTGCCTCCTACACGTGCCCCGACTTGGGGCAGGAGCGAACCCGCAACCCAGGTACGTGCTCTTGATAGGGAATTGGACCCGGGATCCTTCAGTGCTCAGGCTGCCACTCTAGCCAGGGCTCCCGTGTTTTTATGAGCAGTGAATGCACACGGTGAGAGAAAGTTCACAGGACAGAACGATGTGGAATGAAAAGCCATCCTGCTGCAACCCTCTGATCACCTGCCTCTATACCCGCTCCTCACAGGTGACCGCTGTGTTTTAGTCGCTGTGGAGAGCTCACCTAGATACATCCCAGTGGTTCTCAAACTGGGTGATTTTTTTGTCCCTCGGGCACGGTGCAATGTCTGGAGACATTTTTATTGCCACAACTGGGATGTGGGTGCTACTGGCACCTCGGGGTGGAGGTCAGGGTTGCTGCTGAACATCCTACAATGTGCGGGGCAGCCCGCCCTCCCACTGCCACTGCCCCCAACAGAGACCTGTCCGGCCCCAAATGTCTTAAGTGCCAGCATCGAGAAGCCCCAAGAACACAGGTGTATTCATATCTATCCTCCGTTTCCTTCTTTCTCCACCACACCAACGCTAGAGTGCGCTGCCGATTGTACCCTTCTCAGTAAGCAGGCTGGTTGTCCCAGCAGTGCACGGAGATCTGCTACGTTTCAGCAGCTGCGTTTTAGTGCATTTCAAGGTGAACTGCACCTTACTTATCCACGCACTTAGCTATGGACTCTAGGTTGTTTCCCCTGCCCCACCCCCCCCTTTTTTTTTTTTGCTGTTGATAACAGCTGCGATAAAGACCCTTTGCCCACAGGGGAGTGCGTATCCACAGGATGAGTTCCCAGAAGTGGAACCTGGGTCAGAGGCCACGTGCAGCTGACGTCTGGCTGTCCAAACAGCCAAACTGCCCTCTAAAGGGGCTCTTCCATCTGTGCTCCCTCCAGAAATGTAAGATCGTGCCTCTTTCTCTAGCGTGGGTTTTTTTTTAGAAAATCACTGTTTCCATTTGTAGCCTGAGCTGTCTTCATATCAGCTGAAAAGTTCAAAATGTTGGCAGCAAGGGTGGATTCGGAAGGTACGCCCGATATAGAAGGGCAGGGGTGGAAAGCGTCGCCTGGGAGCTGAAGGAGAGAGCAGCCCTTCTCTGCTCTCTGCGGAGGAGAGTCAAGCGCAGCTGAAAGTTCCAGAAAGATGATCATGTGGCTAAACTGCAGTTCCGCTCCCAGGGGCCTGACCCCAGCCCCCCGGCTTGTGATCGTTTCTTGTCAGAATAAACATTATAGCAGCATATGGACGCGAGCAGCCTTATTTTGTAAAATGCGGCCCTTTGCCTTTTCATTCCTCTCTGTTATGAGGTGTAGGTCTCTTTCTATGAACCCTAAGGTTTAGAAGTGTGGTTTTGTGTGTCAACACAGATACGCCAGGGTTCAGGCAGATCATGAGGAGTTTTCTTCACTCACATTGGTCTAACACAGGGTTGTCAACCTTAGCTGCCGTCAGCATCGCCCAGGGAACTTTTAAAAGGCCAATGCCCAGGCTGTACCCCAGGCCAGTCTCGGGGGTGGGGGTGGGGGGTGGCCAAGGCGTTAGGATTTTTTTTTTTTGAAGCTCTACAGCTAATATCTTTGTGTAGCCCGGTTAGCCGTCAGTCACTGGGACTCATACAGGTTGATGGCACATTTTGTAGCCTGCAGATCAAATCTGCCCCCCCCCCCCCTGCTTTTTGAATAAAGTTTTATTGGAACGCAGTCATACCCATTTGTTTACATATTGTTTGTTTTCGCTTTTGCACTAAATCCTGTATTGTATGGTCCATACAGTTTCTTCCTCTCTGGCCCTCTACAGGAAAAGTTTGCTGACCCCGGGCTATAGTAAGTGTATTTTTCTGTAACTGCTTTGTAAGGTGCTTCTGCAGTAAATTCTTTCCCTCCAAAGTGGCTGTGCACTCACACCTGTGAGCGTCTCCAGTCCCGGTGCTGCCGGCTCTCTGAAGAGGCCCTGGTCAGCGCGCACACGCACACGCACACGCACACGCACACGCACACACGGCTGTTTCTCAGAGCCTTTTCTTAAATGACAAGGATGCTGTCACTCTTGGAATCTCCCTGGCAGCCTGCTCCCAGAGTGTTTTTGGGCAAAGGGCCTTCCTCATCCTAGTGGAGGCCTCGTTGTGGTGATAAAATCAACTCTGAGCAATTTGTTGCTCTGGTCACCTGTGTTGGGTGGGGCATTTGTGAGGCCACCTGCGGTCACTTTAAAGGAAGGAGTCTGAGCGTGCAGTGTGGGGAAGTGGCCTGTTCCTGAGCGAAGGAGAAGGTTTGTGAGTCAAATCGGAAAACAAAACAAAATCGAAGGGAGAGAGTGAAGGCTTTGAACAGCCTTTGTGGTCCAGCTCTCCCTCTGTATCCTGGGCATCTAACAGCCTGGGCGACGGAGGCGGCCTTTGGGTGGGTGTAGCAGGCAGGTGAAGGGAAGTCAGGGAGTGAGCTCTGAGCTGGTGCAGACAGGCTCAGTGGTAGCTTCTCTATGTCCTTGACTCGATGCCACGTGCTTTCTGACTGCTTTTCTGGAATCCGTCTGGGTGGGGCATATGCCCACATTCTCAGCTGGGGGTTGGTCAGAGGGTGGCAGGCAGGATGGGCGGTGCTGCTCCTGCCTGCGAATCTCCCGTGCATTCTGAGCCTTTGCAGCCGCCTTCATCTGTCCCCTTCTTATATTTCCAGGACACTAGAGGAGGCAGGGAAGGAATTCCAGAAATGCAAACTCGCCTTGGCCTGTGTGGCTCAGTTAATTGGGCATCATCCTGAGCACCGAAAGGTTGTGGGTTCGATTCCTGGTCAGGGCACATGCCCAGGTTGTGACTTGATCCCTGGTAGGGGGTATGCAGGAAGCAGCTGATTTGATGTTTAACCTCTCACATCGATGTTTCTCCCTCTCCCTTCCTTCCCTTCCTCTCTCTCAAGATCAATAAAAAAATCTTTTTTTTTAAAAAAAGACTTATCAAAGAATACTAAAGGCAAAATATTTGCATTTAAAGAAGGAAAAGAAAAAGAAATGCAAACGCATGGAATCTGGCCCAGTTGCTCTTATAAAGAGCCCATGGCCGAGGAGGGTGGGGACAGGACCTCGGCCGAGTGAGTCACCAGCAATCGGAGGCCTTTGTCTGGGACTGTGGTGAGGAGCTCGGACTCCTCTTACCTGAGTGAGAGGACACAGATGTAATACCCAGGGCTAATCTATTTCCCTTCCCAGAGGCTGGCTGGCTGGAAGGTCTGCCTCTTTTTCTAGTTTCCTCTGCCTTTCCAATTTACGCTCCAGACTAGGTTGAGGAAGAGTGAAGAGTGACGCTTCTGTGATCAATGAGGAGCCCGGCTCCCAGTTATCAGCGTGTTCTCAGAGGGGCTCGGCGTCTCGGGTACAAGGCCTCTCTGATGTGGCCTTGGAGTTAAAGCGCAGTCTGGCCAGACGGGTGCCACTTGCTCTGCTAATACTGAGATTGAGCTCAGGACGGTAACCTTTGGCGTTCGAGATTCCCTAATGATGCGGAGCTCCACAGACAACCATCTGGCTGGGACGGAGTTTCTTAAATACTGAGTAAACCTGCCAAGTGTTTTCTGGGGCTGCTATCTCCCGAAGTCAGCCCGTGTCATCGAGCCGAGGGTATTGCTGGGACAAACGACAAAAATGTTTTAGGTCTTTTCCCTCCCATGTTCTAAAACGTGTTGTTTGCGAGTTGTTTGTTCGCCCCTGTCATGCCTGGTCTGACGAGGGCGGGACGGTATCTTCCAGATCGAAGCAAGGCCGAGATGGACTTGAAGGAGCTGAGCGAGTCCGTCCAGCAGCAGGCTGCCCCCGTGCCTCTCATCTCTCCCAAGCGGCAGATCCGCAGCAGGTTCCAGCTCAATCTTGACAAGACGATAGAGAGTTGCAAAGCACAACTAGGTATGTCTTTGGTTTGCTTTCATCACCAGCAGCATCATCATCATCATTTGTGGGGACACCACCCAGGAGAAGTCAAAGGTGGATCCTGGCTGCTTCGAACCCTGAGTTGTTTGCTCAACTAACACATATTTCCACTCGTGGCAAAATATTTCAGATTGGCTAATTGTTCGGACAGGCTCTTTGAACTCCTCCAAGTTTGTTCTTAGGTTGTGGCAGCCTGCAGGTGCCATGTGCAGGTGCTGTAGGAGCGGACTGGTCCTCCCGCGTCTGCCTCTGTGCACCCTCTCAGTGCATGTCAGTGTCCTGGCATCAGGATCAGGTTTGCCCCGCCAGTGTCCAACACAAAGCCTTCTCCTCCAGACGGGGCCTCCTCACCCAGCAGACCCATCCTGCCTCTGTACCTATAGCCTCCCTCCCTCTTTCCCCACGCTGTCTGCCTTCAGCTTGGTGTCACCTCCTCCAGGAAGTCTCCTCCGACTGCTCTCCCTATCTGCCCGCCTACTTGGATACGTCATTGCTTAGAAGCAACAGTAGTCCCTTTCTGTGGGGGTCTCCCTCCCAGTCTAGGCTGGTAGCTCTGGTAGCTCATCGAGGGCAGGGAGGTCGCCTTAGGAGGATTTGCATTCTTCAAGGCATTTGGTCTTGTGCACATAGGAATGCTCTGGGATATTGGTTGAATAAGTAGATAAAGCACGGAGGGCGTTTATAAAGAAGTAGGGGGTGGCTGGGCCTGAGAGAGCCACTCCATGGTGAGGTTTATGTGTTCGTGGGGGCCTTGGACTTTTGGGTGAGCAAGGAGCTGTGGTTTGGAGTCATCTGGGCTGTGATCGGAGAACATTCCTTGTTGGGTTGCCTGTTTTTGATTAGGACACTGATTGGCAAGGATGAAGTCTTGCAGTCCATTTAAATATCTCTCTTGATTCCCTCCACACATGTGGTCTAACTCCTTGATTTATTATTGTTGTTGATGAGAATTTTAATATTTCCGTTCATGGAGTGTTTTCTATGCACCCTGCACGGTGCTAAGGAAGCACCGCGCAGAGATTGTCCGGGAGGTCAATACCACTATCAGTCCTGTTTTGCAGGTGAAGAAACTGAGGCTTAGAGAGGGAGGTCACTCGTTCAGGGTTACACAGCGAGTGAAAGCAGAGGCGCAGGATTTGAATTCCTGTCCTTTGGGCTCTAGTACCCAAGCTTTTCCTGTCACGCGTGTGGTCATGCCCTCCTGCTTGTCCTCCTATGTCTGACCATTAGCTACAGCAGCAGAAGCCCTTTACCTCGCGGGCCTGTCAACCAGAGTGGCCAGGTCTGTGTGAAATCGCCTGATTTGTGAATTGGGCAATAAGTTCCAAATTAAAAAGCAAGAGCAAACAACAAACTACCCTGCAGGCCCAGCCATTGCTTCCCAGATAGAATGTGCGGGTGGTCAGATGCGGCTCCCGGGCTGTGAGTTTGCAGTCTCCGCTTTAAGGCTTTGGCTGGACACAAGGTGAAGGGCCTTCGTGCTTTGGGAATGTGTGAGAACAGCACTGGGTGAGTCAGGAGCCCAGGGTTTCCGCCTTACCTGCCTTGGTTTTCTCTGTGTCCTAGGACAAGGGATTGCTCTAAGCCTCTATTTTCTATTCTGTAAAATGGATCAGTTTTTTTTAAAACATTTTTATTGATTTCAGGGAGGAAGGGAGAGGGAGAGAGAGATAGAAACATCAATGATGAGAGAGAATCATTGATTGGCTGCCTCCTGCACGCCCCCTACTGGGGACCAAGCCTACAACCCAGGCATGTGCCCTTGACCAGATTCGAACCTGGGACCTTTCAGTCCGCAGGCTGATGCTCTATCCACTGAGCCAAACAGGCCAGGGCAAAATGGATCAGTTTTAAGTGTCTCTTTGGTGTTCCCTCTCATCCCTCCCATTTCCCGTATCCCAATTAGTTATCAATACTGCAAAGATTTAGCTCCCGGATTTATGTTGTTTGGTCCCACGTTGTCTTTGGAACCCTCTCCGAACACAGGTTCCATTTGTCAGCAGACTTCGGGGGCACCTGGTTCACTGTCACCGCCCCAGGCCAGTGTGATGCGATTTGAAATGTTTTCTTTCTTTATTTCCAGCGTTTGGCGTGGAGAATGTTTGTGTTTTTGGTCCTGCTCTTTATGTTGTGACTATGCCACATGCTGGGTTTTCTTTTTGAATTTAGGCATAAATGAAATCTCGGAAGATGTTTACACGGCGGTAGAGCACAGCGATTCGGAGGATTCTGAGAAGTCAGACAGTAGCGATAGTGAGTATATCAGTGATGACGAGCAGAAGTCCAAGAATGAGCCGGAAGACGTGGAAGACAAGGAGGGTGCTCAGGTGGACAAAGAGCTGTCTGCTGTCAAAACAAAACCCAAGCTGGCCAGCCCGGTGGAGATTAAAGAGGAGCTGAAAAGCGCTTCGCCCCCCAGCGAGAAAGCAGACCCAGGCTCAGTCAAGGAAAAGGCGAGCCCCCCGCCCGAGAAGGACTTCTCGGAGAAAGCCAAACCCTCGCCTCACCCCACAAAGGATAAGCTGAAGGGGAAAGATGAGACGGATTCCCCAACGGTCCACTTGGGCCTGGACTCTGACTCGGAGAGCGAACTTGTCATAGATTTAGGAGAAGACCATTCTGGGCGGGAGGGTCGGAAAAACAAGAAGGAACCCAAAGAGCCATCTCCCAAGCAGGATGGTAAGTGCCGATCCCAGTTCCGGTTTCTTGGTTTGGTTTCCAGTGCCACCATTCCTTTGTGTGACCCTCTAAGGTCAGCACAGGGGACAGAGCAGAGCTGTGATTGGCTCACAGTCACCTCGCTGGTCATCTGATAGGACCAGGACTTAAACTGGGCCTGCCCTTCCCTCACCTGCTCAGGACTTGGCATGGATGGTTTTGAGTTGAGTTTTGAGTTGAGAAAAGTCTCTT
Source organism: Myotis yumanensis (assembly GCF_028538775.1). Taxonomy (NCBI): domain Eukaryota; kingdom Metazoa; phylum Chordata; class Mammalia; order Chiroptera; family Vespertilionidae; genus Myotis; species Myotis yumanensis. The sequence goes on from NW_027223758.1 coordinate 67,903,900, forward strand.
AGAAAATAAGTTGCTCCTGGTAGTCAAGTTATTCTTAGCCTAAGCCCCTTCTTCCCTGATAGGTTTCTTTCATTTTCCCGAAGTATTTGTCAACATTTAGACATTTGACAAGATTGAAATTGTTAGGAGTGTTCCCTTTGAAGATTTAGATAAGTTTAGCTTCCCTTCCTTCCCCTCATGCTGCCCAGGCACCTCAATGTTCGTTTTCTTACCAGAACATGAGACCATTTGGTAGGTGGTGCCAGGATGGCGAGCACTTCTTGGGGCCCTAGAATTCCAGGGGGCACTGTGCGGTGCACACCCGAGTCGGTCTTCACCACCTTTGCACTTAACCCACCTGATGCCGGGGATTTTCAGCACGGGCGCTGCTGGCCTTTGGTGCTGCATAGCGCCTTGTCCTGTGCAGTGGGGGTGGTGAGCGGCATCCCTGGCTGCTCCCCACTGGATGCCCGTAGCACCTGCCCGGTTGAGGCCATTCAAAGCGGCTTGACATTGCCAGATGTCCTCTGGAGGCAAACACTGCCCGGTAAGAACCGCTGCCTGAGTCTCGGCAGTGCTGTCATTGCCGCCGTATAGCCTGGACCAGCCGTGGCCACCGAAGCCGGCGGAGCCCAGGCATGTTGACAGACCCCCAGAAGGAACGTGTGAGTGATTTGCAGGGTGTCCTTCCCATGGACAAAGCAGTCCACGCATTTTTCAGTTGGGGTGGCAGATGGGTCGTGCGGAGAACCCAACAAGCCCAAGAAAGACTGGAGGATTCCCTGGGGGCTCAGGAGAACCTTGTCTGAGGACACAGTAGAGACGGTAGCCATCAAGCTGTAGGTACTGTGTGAGGAACTTGAGGGACTGCGGGTTTCAGTTTTGACTGTGCCCGTCTTCTGATAGGACCTAGCTCCTGACCCAGGCCCTTGAGTAAGATGTGGTTCTATGCCCCTGGGCATTTCTGAGCCTGGCAGCTTGAAAGGCAAGTCGGGGATGGGCCTTGAGAATCTGTCCTCGGTGGTTAATCAGCCGAGCTGCTCTGGAACCTGCATCCTGCAGGTCATCACAAGAGGCCGAGATGTCCCTGGATGGTGCGATGGAGGGAGAGGGAGCAGTTGGGGGCACAGGAAGGATCGACCACCACACCGTCCCCGAGCCATCTCTTAGATTTATGGATGGTGCCTGAAAAATGAGACCATGTAGCAAATGGGGTTTTTGAGGGACCTCCTCCGCTGTTTCACAGGGAACAGCCTTTGTTCCACTTGAGGGACTATTTGGGTGCAGATGGGAGTGCTCCTATGAATGTTGTATTTATACTGTTCCTTTCTTTCTGGAACAGATCTTTCGATGGATTGGTTTTATGCCTCTTCCTCTTCCAGAAAGGATTTGACGAGAGTACATAATCATGAGATAAAGTTGGGTTTTCATTTTTGCTGTGAGCTCCCTAGCAGTCAAAGCAAAAAGGGAAACACAGTCCCTTAAAAGGTGTCACATTTTCAAAAAAATAAAAAAATTCCATTGATTAGATGAAGAAGACATCTGAGGGAAATTTCTTGCACTAACATCTGAGGGAAATTTCTCCAGGAAACCCCCGAGTGAGTGGTGGATTAAGCTGAAGATGATTATAAAACATTATTCAGTCAGAGCAGGTTCTTATGGATGGGGCAAAACTGACTGGTCTTACATCCAGAGCCCCCTGATGATGGTTTGGTCTTGAAGAATCGGCTTCATGTCGAACTTTGCATTTAGAGCATCTTTTCAATGATGTGCTTTTACTTATAAGTTTATTAAAGTGAAGGGCATTTTGGAGTGTGCTGTGGTGACCTCCAACTCACCTGCAGGTAGGAATGCAGCTGGTGTGTAGGAATCCTCAAATAGTAAAACAGCTTTTACTGCCAGTGATCTCAGGCAGAGGCAAAGGGAGTTCACGTGTAGACCTTTGCTCTGCTTACCTGTAACATCAGAAATTCCCATCCTTCTCTTACAAGGTCCTGTATGCACACGACAGTGACCAAACTCTGGAATAAGTAGATGAGCTTGATGGGCGATTTCTGGTCTGCGGGCCTTTCAGAGATTCACCCTTTATTGGGCTACAAGTGATTGATCAGACGCTCTGAATTTCTAGGACAGATGGAATTTCCCACAGCTTTTTTTCTTCTTCTCCATAAATCATCAGAATCTCCTAGAAACGAAAATATTTTAGTGTCTGAATGATAACCCCCAAAGAGTACTTGGAGCCTGGAATCTTTTCAGATTGCACACTCCTGGTTTTTATTTGGAAAAGCGGGCCAGGCATGATTCCTGCACAACTGTTACCATAGGCAGAGCCCCGAGAGAGAACAGGACCCTTCTGTGGTTCCCCTTTGCTTCGGGGAGGATTCGGCTAGCTAGTCAACAAGAACAGCATATTATTTGGTTACATGGCAGGAAAGGGGAGGTATTGAAGGCCCTTCTGCAGGTTGGACATCCTGCTGGCCCCTTGCCCCCTGTGGGCTCTTAGTAGGGCCTGGTTCCAAGCCACCTGTGCTAGAAGGGCAGGGGCTCTGGGGCCCAGGGTCGGGTGTCCTGGAAAAGGATTGGGGCTCCTCACTGTAGGAAGAGTTCCCCATCCAGCCCCACCCTGTGCTCTTGCCCTTGAACTTGGCTGAGGATGAGGAGGGCAGGCCAGATGTGATAACCACCAAGAAAGCCCCCAGTCAGAAAAGTCAGCTTATCTTTTCTTCTCAATTTCCTTGGAGATCCCCAACCCCACAGCTCACTGAGCATCTCCCTTAGAAGAATAGCCAAGCTCAGATCTTCCCCAGGTGATACCAATCTAAAAAGACAGGCGGAGTCCTCATGGAAAGAGGTTTGGTGTCCAGGCACATTGTCAGGTTGAGGTGCTGACTTGCACCTGTGCTTTGTGTGTGATCCTCGGGGACTCCTCGCCCCGGTGGCTGGGACCCCTTTACAAGTGGCGCCCTCACATGGTCATCCCCTTTGCAGCGCTCAGCGCTCCTGGCTCTCATCTGCCTGCCGGCCACTCCTCACTGCCTACCCTCAGTCACCGCAGTGCAACGCTCCCTGTTCCTAAGTACATCTTGGCGAATGCTGTTCCGCTCCAAATTCTCATCTCTGCCTGTTGAAATGCTACTCCCTGGCCCCACAGCCCAACTCCTCCCAGAAGACATACCCCATAACGCGGCTTTTCTCAAACTTCAGACATTCACGGTGGTTGTTTGTTGTCATTCCCAAATTCTGCCTGTATAATTACTGACTTAATATTTTTATTTGAAGCAAGCTACTCTTGTAAAAAAATCTAAGCCTATTTTAGACTTAAACGTACCACCTCACAGTAGCAAAAGTAGTAGTGTGTGCTATACCTAAAATACAAGCCAGGGAAGTACACAGTCAACACACAAGCCAGGCTCCGGAAGTCTAGGTAAACACCACTGTGTTGGGAGGGCTCTGGTCTTGGGCGGGTTCCTTTCGAGTTAGGTGTCAGGGCTCCACCCTGCTGAGACTGTCCTGGAGGGACTCGGGAGAGATGACAAGGATACCTTTACTTCGGAATGATTTAATGTGACTCGGTGCTTGGGCCATTGGGAAGCCACCGGGTCTCCCAGGCACCTGCGTACCTAGCCAACGGGCTCCTCTTGATCTCTGGATTCAGTTGGGCTGGGTCTTTCTCAGGTGCTTACCCAAGTCTCACTTTGGAAAACAAGATGGTTGCAGCCAACCAGCCCAGGAGTTGATGGGCAGCTTGAGGGCAGGGCCTGGGCCACCTGTTTCCCCCAGGGGCCTTGGCATGCGTCTCCAAGGTGAGGCGCTAAGGAGATAAGGTGAGAATGTGCTCCTGGGCATGCACTGAATTTGCTGATTATTTTTGGCCTTAGGTTGTGTCCCTGAGAACTTGCTGGCGTAGAGGCCCTGCCGGCAAACCTGACTCAAATCCACTCTTTGTTTATTTTTTCCACGCAGTGACTCTAGTTGTAGCTAAAGCTCCACCACTGTCCACTACGGCCGGCAGCCAGTCTCCCCCCGAAACGCCGGTCCTCACCCGCGCGTCCTCCCAAACTCCCACAGCTGGTGTCACGGCCACCACCAGCACCACGTCCACGGTCACGGCCCCGGCGGCCACCGCCACCGCCACCATCACGGGAAGCCCAGTGAAAAAGCAGAGGCCGCTTTTACCGAAGGAGACTGCCCCGGCCGTGCAGCGGGTCGTGTGGAACTCCTCAAGTAAGTTTCAAACGTCCTCCCAAAAGTGGCACATGCAGAAGATGCAGCGCCAGCAGCAGCAGCAGCAGCAGCAAAGCCAGCAGCAGCAGCCTCAGTCTTCCCAGGGGACGCGATATCAGACCAGACAGGCTGTGAAAGGTACCAGCTCCCCTTCTGCTCTCCGTGGCACCCCGGCCCTCTGTGCCACATCGACAGGAGACACAAAACAGAAACCGTTGTTTTGTTTTTCTCAGTTCCCCTTCGTTTCCTGGCCGCGGCAGCCCCAAGGCCGTGCACATTCCACTTGGCATTATTTTTAAAAGTTGTTTCGCAACTCGCATTTTTTACATTTGTTTCCATTTTTTTTTTTTCATTTTGCAAACAGTATATGTGCATATTCTCGAGATACTGACACACGTCTACTGTTCTGATCGACTGACCTTTCATTTTATGCGTCTCAGCGGCCACTGTGAACCGTACAACCTTTTTTATGCATGTATGCATATATATTTATACATATATATGACTCTTCATAAAAACACTACTTTTTTTTTCTCCTTTTTTTCTTTTTTACAACATGAAAATGGTACCATTGTCCTTCACCCATCAGCATGTTTCGGAGGTCTGTCCATGTCAGTACCCACAGCGCTCCCTTGCTCTTGCAGACTGCTGCGTAGCGTTCCCTGGTTTGTGTGAAGGCTGCTTCCGGTTTTGTCCTGGGAGCAGCGCTGCCGTGCATGCCGTTGTGTGCGTTCCCTGTGCGCACCTGTCGTGAACCTTTTGGCGTTATTTTGGAAAGAGGGCAGTGAGAAGTTGGTAGCAGAGGCTACCTTAATGGCGAGGAATTAGCCACATCCACAGGAAGAGCCAGCATCAGGAACCAGTTGCTGAAGGTGCAGATTAAAAATCTCTTCTGGCCGTGCAGGGCGCTCCATCTGGAGCTGACAAAGGGGATGCCCGTTTGCTCAGCTTTTGTGAGCGCCGGCATAGATCTTACTCCACAGGGCACCTGCATCTAGACCAGCCGTGGGCAAACTACGGCCCGCTTGAAATGAATAAAACTAAAAAAAAAAAAAAAAAAAAGACCGTACCCTTTTATGTAATGATGTTTACTTTGAATTTATATTAGTTCACACAAACACTCCATCCATGCTTTTGTTCCGGCCCTCCGGTCCAGTTTAAGAACCCATTGTGGCCCTCGAGTCAAAAAGTTTGCCCACCCCTGATCTAGACCCTTGAAGGTTGGGCTCCTTCACTGATACTTGTGTAGTGAGTGCACCCTAGTAATTAGGACTCTTTTTTTTTTTTTTTTAGTTTCTCTCTCTCTCTCTCTCTCTCTCTCTCTCTTTCTCTCTCTCTTTTTTAAATTGACCTTAGAGGGGAAGTGAGGGGGAGAGAGGGAGAAATATCGATGTGAGAGAAACATTGCTCGTGCTCTGACCAGGGATCGAACCTGCCATCTGCTGGTACGGGATGGCGCTCCAACCAACTGAGCCGCACCAGCCAGGGCTAAGTCGGACTCTTAGGAGTAGCATCAGGACAGGATGTTAAAAAGGCAGCCAGCCAGATCTTGCATTGGGCTCCCCAGTAGAAACCCTTCCAAGACTGGGGAGCAGGAACACTGGACGATTGCACAGGCAAAATTGGGGTACAACTGGTTTGATCTCGCTGTTTAAAGTGTTGATCGGGTTCTGAGATAGAGATGGCGGGTCCCAGGCTTCTGCCTTCGGACCCCAGGAGCATTCCGAGCTTAGGCAAGAAGAAGGCCCAGTGCTGTGGTTCTCAATTTGCACATTGTCTTGTGTCAAAGACCAACAAAGCTGGACACTAGTTGAAGTGGGAGGGACAGAATTTAATCGCCAGTGTCCTGCTGCAGTAGGGAAAGACGTCCATTGTGAACTTTGATTTGTACAGAGGTGGCTGGGTGTTTTAAAAGGAGGACGAGGGAATAGCAAGGGGCGTGAGTGGGGACTCAGTAGAGTCAGGGAAGTGAAATTGTACAAAAAGTGGGAGGTGGGGTTGGTCCCTGTGGAACCACCTGAATTTGCTGACTCGTACCTATCGAAGCGAGGTCCTTCTTCCCACAGAGCTGGGAGACGGGCCTCATTGGTAGGTGTTGGCTGGAACGGCCATTTATTTGGGTGGCCTTGAGTTTTCTCAGGGAGGCTGGGGTCACCTGGGGGATGCTGCCTGGAGCCGTTAGAGGCCATGTTAAGCTTGTTGAAGTCTTTACTGACCACGTTCGAGGATTAGTCGAGAAAGGGCGCGGAGCAGCCTGGCTGGAGTTTGGTTAGGAGAGCATCTCTGTCCCCTGAGAGTGAAAGCTCACAGGTGTCTATCGGTTTCCCTCCCTCACCACAGCTGCGCGTGGGGACCGTGGGGACGGCCCTTCCTGCAGCCGGGGCTGACCGGGACCCTTTGTTTCCCCAGCTGTCCAGCAGAAGGAGATCACGCAGAGCCCGTCCACCTCCACCATCACCCTGGTGACCAGCACTCAGTCGTCACCCCTGGTCACCAGCTCGGGGGCCACCAGCACCCTGGCCTCTTCAATCAACGCAGACCTTCCCATCGCCACTGCCTCGGCCGACGTCGCCGCGGACATCGCCAAGTACACTAGCAAAGTGAGTGCCGGCGGGCACCGGGCGGGTGGGCGGTCAGGGGACCCGCTTCCTGGGGGGTACTGTTTGGGTCACGACCCCCCAGCTCTCAGGGGCTGTTGAGGAGGGCAGACCCCGTTTTCACTGAGGAGCTCCAAGACGGAATTCTCCCCTTTGGGCCTGACGTTGCACCTCCGCAGAGAAATGCAGACTCGACTGACCCTTACTCCGAGAGGGCTCAGATCCTAAAGTCCGTACCTCACAGGACGACGATGGCCTAGAACCAGAATTACCCTTCAGCACGGAGTCGCTCATGACGGACAGGTTTTCCTTAACGGCGAGGACAAGTTTCTGATCCTTCAGTTAACAAGACTTGGGGTTGGTTTGTTTTGCATTTAGAAGCCACGTGGAACCAAAGTGACAGAGGCTTAAATGTGAGGCATGCAAGGTATGATGCCCGCACCTGGTTTTTTCCAGGAACCAAGAGGACGGGAAGGAAGGCTCTCTCTCTCTCTCTCTCTCTCTCTCTCTCTCTCTCTCTCTCTCTCTCGGTGTTTTTCTTTTCTCTCTTGATTTGCCAAGCGCTCTTATGCTCTTGTTGAATCGGGCGATAAAACATGGAGATCTCGGCGACCTGTGCCTGTGCTCTGCGGTGATGCGCAGGTAGGTTCCAGCAGACCACTCGGCGGTGAGAACAACCGTTGGAAGGTCAGGCGCACAGTAGGTGGTTGGTGCTGAGCTGCCGAATGGGTGCCTGTTGTTCCTTCTCATCGTGGGTGTGTCACTGTCAGTAACGGTTAATAGTAGTTAGTGAGTATTAATCTAACGATGTAGTAAGTTAAGTAGGTAAATATAAAAATGTACTCTTTAAGAGTAAGTAAATTGGTTACTAGTGAGTAAACTATTATGTTTATAGAGAGAATGGGTGGAACTAGTTAAGAACAGTTGTTTCTTGAATTCTTGAAGTCTTATTTATGATAAAGAGTTGCTGTTATGTTGTGTTAAAGGTAGAATCTTTTTCGATTCTGATGGCATGAAACATACAGACCTAATGTTTTATCGGTGAGTTTTTGTTGTTCATCTAAAAAAATTCCTTGTCTCAAGGAATTATGTTAGTTACCTGTTGCTGCATAACAGATCGCTACAACTTCTCACAGGCTTCTTATCAGTTTGTGTGGGTCAGGCTCAGTGGGTCCTTCCTCAGGCCTCTGGCTGCGCGCAGTCCTAGGGTCGGGGTTTCGCCTGAAGGTTTCCCCACCTCAGTTCCTAGTTGGCTGTGCCCTGGAGGCCCCCCTTGCTGTGTGGGTCTTCCCCACATGGTAGCTCGCTCCACCAAAGCCAGGGAGAGAGAGCCTGCGAGCAAGATGGAAGTTTCCATCTTACGTAGCACCGTCACAGGCATGACACCCACGACCTTCTTCATCGATGAGAAGGTCACCAGGCCGACCATCTTGGAGTCTGTTGTACTGGCTAAGATGACAGCAGCAACAGCTTATGTGTGCATGGCTTTTACTGTGGGTTCCACACTGTTAGAAGCACTTTTTGTAAGTGGCTTAGTTTTACTCTTAATGACAAATTGATGGGTGTAAGTACTGTTACCATCCCCATTTCATAGATGAGAAAACTGAGGCCCGGCGAGGTTATGCAACTTGTCTAGGGTCACACAGTTAGTGAGTGGCTGGGTGGGGATTTGAAGGGTAGCACCCAGGATCTAGACCAGTGATGGCGAACCTTTTGAGCTCAGCATGTCAGCATTTTGAAAAACCCTAACTTAACTCTGGTGCCGTGTCACATACAGAAATTTTTTGATCTTTGCAACCATAGTAAAACAAAGACTTATATTTTTGATATTTATTTTATATATTTAAATGCCATTTAACAAAGAAAAATCAACCAACAAAATGAGTTCGCGTGTCACCTCTGACACGCATGTCATAGGTTCGCCATCACTGTTCTAGACAGTGGCTTTGAGCTGGTTTGTGAATTCTCATGCAGCCTGCTAACCACACGTGTCCGGTGTCCCGCAAACTGATTGTTCTTGCATGTGGCTGTCTTCAACCAGTCCTACTTAAGATGCAGTATGGCTCAAGAGGTAATCAGAATCTAGTCTTGGGGATGACTTTGTAGTATAGCTTCCCCTTTTTGAATAAAACGCATGAATGGTTATAGGGTTCACAGTGGGAAGATTCAAATGTCGGTTATTTTAGGCCATTCTCAAGACTTTTGTCTTACCCATTCACCTCCTGAACTAGTATTGACTTAATATTTTTATTTAAATTAAATTTTATTTAAATTGACTTAAAATTAAATTTAACCTCACCAGATACCATTCCTTGTCCATTCTTTTTGTCATCAAAGTGTTAAAGACACATAATGGCACCAATCTGAGACTTTCTTCCTAACCCAATCTGTAGGGTTTCCAGAGAATTGAAAGGGGAATAATTTTTTCATTACTGATTTGAGAAGATCCTGGAATTGCCCAAATGGTCTCTTTTCTGCTTGCAATTAACGCGTGTATCACCTTCCATTGATTTGGTCCAAGCTGTCTATTTATAGACGAGAAAACTGAGGCCAGGATTTGGCTAGTGGTTTTCACGGAGCCAGCGGCTCCTGCAGCCATTAAAAAAAAAAGTTTTTGCCCTAACCGGTTCGGCTCAGTGGATAGAGTGTCAGCCTGCGGACTCAAGGGTCCCAGGTTCGATTCTGGTCAAGGGCATGTACCTTGGTTGCGGGCACATACCCATTGGGGAGTGTGCAGGAGGCAGCTGATCGATGTTTCTCTCTCATCGATGTTTCTAACTCTCTATCCCTCTCTTTTCCTCTCTGTAAAAAATCAATAAAACATATATATATTTTTAAAAAAGCAAAATGTTGAAAGCTTGCTACATTATTAATTAAAAAAAAAGTTTTTATTGGTTTTAGAGAGTGAGGATAGAGGGAAACATCGGTGCATCCATTGGCTGCTTCCTGCACTCCCCCTCCTGGGGATTGAGCCCGAAACCTGGGCATGTGCCCTGACCGGGAGTTGAACCTTTTTGGTGCAGGGGATGACGCTCACCCATTTAGCCACACCAGCCAGGGTTCCCATCGCCAATTTTATTGTTACCTCCTGCCTCCCCCTTTACTCTTAAGCAAAATTGAGGGATGAACTTTCTGATAGCAGTTTTCTTTGCTGTTAAGAAAATGGACATGGTGACATGTTTTTGGAGCCAATGAACTTTCCTGTCTCCAGGGTGACCCCGAGTTAAAGACCCAGATTTGTGTGTTTTGGCAGAAGGGCGCTCTTGATGAACGTAGAGTTCTTGGCTATATTTGGAAGTAAGAGTGAAAGTCCGTCCACAGATTCATGATTTCTTTAGAATGGAATGTAACCATGGCGTTCGGAAGGGATTGAATTTCATCCATTTTCTAAAGTTTTCATGTAAAGCAGTTTCGTTCTCATACTTTAACGTGGACGGTGCAGTGGGGTAAGGAGGCCGGGCACAGCGACGGACCTCGAGGCTGCATAAAGCAGTGTTTTTGCTGGCAGCGTCCCAGTGTGGCCGCAGCAAGCGGGGAGCGCCCCATTTGGGGGTCAAGTTGGGGTTACCGTTCTGGGGGTTGGCAGGATTTTCACAATTCCATGCTCACGTGAATTTATTTTTCTGTGAAAATCAGATAAACGGGTATTTCTTTATGAACACCTACTCTGTGTGGCAGGGGTGAACCACAGACTGCACGTGGTTTTCTCTTTAATCCCCGTGCACACTCTACGAGGGGCCACTGTTCTTATCCTTGTTGTCTGCATGGGGAAGCTGCGGCTGGGAGAGGGTGGGTGGTAAGAGGTGGTGGTGGGTTCAGATCTCGGGCATTAGATACCAGGGTGCTCTTTGTCCTTCGCTGAAGCTGCAAAACACAGGGGAGACTCGGCAGCAGCCAGGCCACGCCGAGACCGCGTTTGTTCTGCTGTCCGCTCCTCTTTCCCCGGGATGCTGGAGGGTCAGCCGGCACGTGGGAGGTAGGGGGGGAATTCATCCTGCAAACGCACTTGGTCCTCAGCTTTCTGTGGACCTGAGCTGATGTCACACACTCGCTGGTGCGCTCATGGGTCTGATAGTTACACAAACTGGAAAGGCAGTGCCCTAATCAAAGGCATTAAGATAACAAACCAGCCACACCCACACAGTGGACTCTATTATTGGCCATAAAAAGGCATCGAGTACTGATACACCTTTGGGAACAGATAAACCTTGAGAAGAGTGTGCTCAGTCCAAGAAGTGGGTCCCAGAGGACCACACACTGAATAATTCCACGTATGTGAACTCTCTGGATTCAGCTAATCTGAACCGATAGGGAGCAGATGAGTGGTTGTCGGGAGCCTGGGGGGTGATGGGCATCTTGGGGGTGTGTGTGTAAAGGTTAAGGGGGAGTGGAGTTTCTTTTTAAGGTAACGAAAAGGTTCTAAAATTGATTGTGGTGATGGATGTAGAACTCAATATGCTAACAGCCACTGAATTGTACACTGTAAATGGGTGAATTATAGGGTTTAGCAATGATCCTATATAATAAAGAGCTAATATGCTAATTAGACCAAATAGCCAAATGACCTTCCGGACGTCTTTCCTGAGGAAGCCAGGGCCGGAGGGAAGCCAGCCTGGGTCTGGGTGCCTGCAGGCAGCTGGAAGGAAGCAGCCCGGGTCCCAGGTGCCTGTGGGCCGCCCGAGGAAAGCCAGCCCAGGTCCCCGGTGCCTGCTGGTGGCTGGAGGGAAGCCGTGTCAGCAGCCTGGAAAAGAAAGGCCTACTCTTGCACGAATTTTCATGCATCGGGCCTCTAGTATCTCAATAAAATGGTTTTGTTTTTTAAAGGGAAAGAATTGAACAACAACAGCAACTAAACAAAATATCCCCCCCTTGAACCCTGTTCTGGCTACTCCAAACGCTCCTGGGGGCCGTTGACCGCTCGAGCGTAGCCTGTGGCCATAGAAACTAGCTTTATGGTTGTGAACTTGTCCTGGCAGATGGGACAGGGAACGTGTGGGTGGTCCTGACCCTGGTTTATATCAGGGTTTCTTACCTCAGCACTAGTGACCCTTGGACTGGGTAATGCTGTTGTGGGGGCTGTGCTGTGCACTGTAAATGTTCAGGGCGCCTCTGGATTCTACCCACTGGATGCCAGTGCGCCCCCCCCACTGCTCCCTCACCAGTCGTGAGCCCCCAGGTGAGACCCGCTGCTTCACGCAGGTGGAGTTTAGAGGTGTGTCATCTAGAAAAGCCTCGGGGAAGTGATTGTCTGAATTGTTTCTCTTTTTATCTTTCAGATGATGGATGCAATCAAAGGAACGATGACAGAAATATATAATGACCTTTCCAAAAACACTACTGGAAGCACAATAGCTGAGGTCAGAGATGACGGTTAACTCCCTGTTTGCTGCGAGTGTTTTGTGGGCCGCTGTAGGATGGCACCATGAAGAAGCTTCTCGGGGAAATCCCTCCAGGGCCTGGCCCGGTTGCCAGGCTTGCTCAGCTGATTGGAGTTGTTGGGGAGGGTGTTTCTCATTGAGCCAGAAGGCTGATGCTGTGTGTGATCAGTTCATTTTTCATAAAACCGCCCAAACCAGCGCCTGAGTTAATGCACTGGTGAAACTTGTGCTCCATCCAAAATTGGCTCCTTGGTCTTTTTCTACAAGAGATCCTAGTTGTCTAAGAATGGGTGGCTCCAGCCTGCACAGTTTCTGTGAGGGCCTGGGGAATCCAGTCGTGAAACGCTAAAATGCCCACTTACGAAGTGACCGCTTGTAAAAATCGGCCTCCACGAACTTCTCTCTCAGGCGAATTCCCTGCGAGCCAGATGCAGAAAGGACACCAGGGGAAAGGAGAAGGGGCAGGGTTTCTTGAGGTCACTGAGAGGGACACGTAGAAAGTGGGAATCCCAGGCAAAGTCATTGCCTGAGGAGGGCCTGGCGGGCCCAGCCTGGCGCTCAGGCGAAGGGAGAGTCCTCAGGAAGGTGCCTCGGGAGGCCTCGGCAGAGCGCAGTGTGGCTAGCAGGCGTAGGAGAGGCCCCAGGAGAGAGCAGCGAGTCACGTGGACATTTAGTTTTCTGAACCCATGTCTTGTGCACTTGGGTTAACGCACTGGCCTCTCTCTGGACGGTAGCCGTGTGGAGAGCAGCTGAGATCCAGGCTGCCTGCTCTCCTTCACCACCTGACGTTGACCTGACACCAGGGAGGGGTCGGGCTCCTGGGCCCCGTGGGTGAGCGGCTCCCACACCCGCCCTTTACGTCTCTCTCTGTCATTACAGATTCGCAGGCTGAGGATTGAGATCGAGAAGCTTCAGTGGCTGCACCAGCAGGAGCTCTCCGAGATGAAACACAATTTGGGTGAGGCCTGGGGAGGGGTCTGCCCCGAGCAGGGTCGGGGATGGGGAACGTCCCTGAGCCTCTGGAGTCAGGCCCGATGTGAATTGAGTCAGATGTGCACCAGGGGTTGTCCCGCTCCTGGGGGGCCCACCGGGAGGACCCAGGCATGAAGGCAGGTATTAAAGCCGCTCCTTTCTTCTGGAAAACACCAGCATCAACAAAATAACGGTAACAGCAGCACCCACAGCTCCGACTTATTAAACTCTTAACCTAGAACCAGAAACCTTCTGAAGCACTTTTTCATGTTAGCCAGTTTAATTCTTACGGGAATCCTTGCGACAGAGGGCTCTCCGGTCCCAGTTTTCAGGTGAAACTGAGGCACAGACATGCTAAGGCAGATGTTCAAAATCATGCCGCCCTGATTCACATCCAGACTTGCCCCCCGAACCGCTGACTGTGGAGTATTCTGACTAAGTTTTGAATGTTGCCTGTGCAGCCCACGCTGGAGACAAAGCTGCCCTGTTGGCCCCTGGATTAGATGGGCTGCTGTTCCCCCTACCATTCTGTGTAAATATTGGTAATTATTTTTTCCCCCAGAGGTAGAGCCTGTTTCTTCCAGACCCTCATGTAATATCAGTCGCAGGGGCAGGATGCTGGGAACAAACGTAGGCTGTCTTTGTTGGGCAGGCATGCCCAGCTGTGCCCACCGGCTCCCCAGGGATAGAAGCGGAAATCACCCCCTGCAAACTCATATCCTTATGAGGCCAACCAGGGGAGCAGCCCTCCACTCTTCAGCGTGTTACCGTCAGGAAGTTGTTGCTTCTTGTTTTTCTAGTCAGGTCAAATAACCTCTCTCTCTTTTTTTTGATCGGTCATCTTCACCCAAGGATATTTTTCCATTGTTTTTTATTTTATTTTTTAAAAAATATATTTTATTGATTTTTCACAGAGAGGAAGGGAGAGGGATAGAGAGTTAGAAACATCGATGAGAGAGAAACATCGATCAGCTGCCTCCTGCATATCTCCCACTGGGGATGTGCCCGCAACCCAGGTACATGCCCTCGACCGGAATCGAACCTGGGACCTCCCAGTCCGCAGGCCGACGCTCTATCCACTGAGCCAAACCGGTTTTGGCATTCCATTGTTTTTTAGAGAGAGTGGAAAGGAGGGAGAGAAAGAGAACATGTTTGTGAGAAAGTCACGTCAATTGGTTGCCTCCCACACGTGCCCGAACGAGGGCTGGGGATAGAGCCTGAAACGGCTCCTTTACAAGGGATTAATTTTCCTTACTGCTCTGTTTAGGAGGGGGTCCTTCTTTAACTTCAGGAAGAGGATTTTGAGGAATTGGGGAACCATTTATTTTAATGTACAGGTCTCTCCCAGGTGAATTGCATATGGACTTATTGTCTAAAGTAAAAGTAGAAAAATCTCAGTAGATTGAGCAGTTCGGTCGTTGACCTGTTAGCGTAATGATCAACCACAGTGCCCTGTCTCCATTGCCGCTAACCACACCAGAAAGACAGCATGTCTGAGTTCTAGTCCCAACTCTGCCCTTATTAGCTGTGTGCCTCAGTTTTCTCATCTGTGAAAAGGGTATTATAGTAGTACTTACCTCATAGGATCAGTATCTGGATTAAATGAGTTAAGATTTCAACAGTGCTTAGAACACTCTCTGCATAAAGTAGGTGCTGTGTAAGTACTCAGAAAAAAAAGGCTGGTGCTGATGGTAAAGTTCAGAGTGAGTTTAGAGGCAGTTGTTTTGCGGGTTTATTTGAAGGCTTCCCACAGAACTACTGTGGTGCTGCCTTGATTGCTCTATCATTATTGAGATAATGTCCTGTTACTGTCATATATGATGAGGCAAATGTCATGCCATTGTGACACGCGCCCATTTTACAGATGAAGACGTTGGGGCTCAGGGAGGGAGGGGTGTCGCACAGCCGGGCTATCTCCGAGCCGGGGTTTGCCTCAGATCTGGTCTGAACAACCCCTGCCCGGGCCCAGGGACAGGCGATGGAGCCAGTGTCCTCTCCCCTCCTCTGCCAGAGCTGACCATGGCGGAGATGCGGCAGAGCCTGGAGCAGGAGCGGGACCGGCTCATCGCCGAGGTGAAGAAGCAGCTGGAGCAGGAGAAGCAGCAGGCGGTGGACGAGACCAAGAAGAAGCAGTGGTGCGCCAGCTGCAAGAAAGAGGCCATTTTCTACTGCTGCTGGAACACCAGCTACTGCGACTACCCCTGCCAGCAGGCCCACTGGCCCGAGCACATGAAGTCCTGCACCCAGTCAGGTGCGGCCACGCGGGGCGTCTCCAGCCCAGCTCCCCAGGGACCACAGGCCACAGGAGGCTGGCTCGGAGGGGGGCCTTGCCCAGCCCCTCGTCCGTCCGTCCGTCACACACACACACACACACACACACACACACACACACAGCAGACACCACAGGTGCAGGTTTTGGAACCTCTGGATTCTTTGTGTTATTTGCCCAAGTGTGGGGCTTGCAGTGCCAGCCCAGATGAGTTTAGTTTGATGCGAGTTGCAGTGGTTCCCAGCGGGGAGCCATGTCTGTGTCCTGTCCCCCATGGCATTGGCGGTGACTGCAGACATCTGCGGTGGTTACAGTGGAGGGTGGCTACTGGCATCTAGAAGGTAGAGGCCGGGGTGGGGGCACAGGGTGGTTGCCCACACGGAGCATGATCTGATCGTTATCTGTCATGATACCCAAGTAGAGAAAGCCTGCCGTTTAGGGGATCCGGGACTCAGGGCTTCAAGTCGTAAGGATTCCAGTTCTGGTGAAGGAAACGTCTTGGTGTGGAACTGATCCAGTCTTGCAGTCTCTTTCTAGCACATGGCACGCGGGTCTCAGCCAGGAGCCTCCGGCAGGAGACACTGTCCCGTTAGAATGGATTAATACTATTTTAAAAACAGTGTTTACAGCTAGCTTTTATTTATGGCAAATAATATTAGCTATATGTGCTTAGAATTAGAAGTGTCCATTTTAAGTATTTAAATGTAGAAGTCATCAATAATATGACAAGGTAGTGTAGATTGGCAGGATTTTCAAAGGTGACAGCATAAGAGGCCAGGTTTGAGAAGCACCTTTAATAATCTCCCGTTAAAAGTTGTTGTTATTTCTAAAAAGACGAGTTTAAACCATACATTGCTGTGTCCTTTAATCTTCTTCAGGGAGATTTCTTCTTATAGTGACTTTGAACCTCCCAGGTTCTGGAATGTGTCTGATGACCCCTTGCGTTACGCAGCGGCCAGAGTCCCCTTCTGCTCTCCTATCTTTGCAGCATCATAATGCCCCTCCTCCCGAAATTCTCTCACATCCCTAGTTTTCCAGTTGTCCAAGTTTCTTCTGTCCCCGGAGGCTCCGTGCCTCTGACCATCATGTTGCTTTTCACGTGGATTTCCCCGCCTCCTCTGAAGGAAGCAGTTGCATGGGACTAACCTTGTTCTGGAGCTGGAACGTAGGGAGCTTGTCATTCTAGGTGAGCAGTAGCTAGCTGCTCACTTGGGCCTTCCTTTATTCTGCGAACATGCTTTCGTCTCCAGAATCATTTAGGAAAACACAAATTCCTATAAGCGTGACCATATTTTCACACAGGTCTGGATTCCAGCTTCTGGAAAACGGGAGGTCTGGCCCCCTTGGGGGGTGGGTCCTGTGCCGAGCCGTGGCGCTCCCCTGTGTGGAGCTGTGGTCCCGGAAGGTCCGGAGGCCACGGCACTCGGCTTACTCGTGGCTTCTCTCCCCTTCACCCCCAGCTACCGCCCCTCAGCAGGAAGCAGATTCCGAGTCGAACACAGAAACACTAAACAAGTCCTCCCAGGGGTCCTCCTCCAGCACACAGGCCGCCCCTTCAGACACAGCCAGCGCCTCGAAAGAGAAGGAGACGTCTGCTGAGAAGAGCAAGGACAGCGGCTCGGTGAGCACCCGCACGCCTTTGGGGCGACGCCGATCCCCTGGGCCAGGAGAGTCTGTTCCTGTCCCCAGGCCTGCCTCCCCGAAACTCACCCGTTGCAGTAGATGGTCCGTCTTCACGGTGGGGCAGTCAGACTGCGGGTGGGGACGGGTCTTAGCGGGTGTTAGCAGGTCGCCTTCTTACCGGTGGGCACCCGGGGGGGGGGCGGGCAGAGGAGTATGGAGTCCAAGGTGACCCTCGTGTGACTCGACAGCTGCTCCCGGCGACGCGAGGTTTAGAACAGTGTTGTCTAGGAGAACCTTCGGTGGTGAGGGGCGTGCTCTGAGTCTGCGCTGCCCAGTCTGCAGCCACAAGCCACACGGGGGTGTGAGTTCCTCTGATGCTCATAGTCGCATGGGACTCGAGGCTGCGGTGGGCAGTGGAGGCCGCATCTCTCCCTGCTCCGCGTGGGGAGTGTCCGACCGATTGTCTGTCAGCAGCATTGTAGGTGGCATGTGGGTCATTATCTACATTTTTGGTCATAATGACTTTATTTCAGCGTGTGTGAGGAGAGAAATAAGTCATTATCCCACCAGTCAGAACCCTCTGATTCCAGTGATATTTCCTCGTGGGAGGTTAATGTGAAATACAAGGGAATGGACACAGTTTTGGAGGAATAGACTTCCTCTTTGGAGATGGCAGAGCTCTGGAGGGCTGGCAGGCCACTGAGCAGAGGTGCGGAGGCAGCGAGTGTTCTGGGAGCTGAGGCTGAGGGTTGAGTCAGGGCCACCCCGGGGCTGTGGTCCAGCCTGTCGGGCCTGGGGACAGCGCACAGGTAGGGGGCCACCCCCGCTGACCTGCCTCCGCTGCCTGCGTCACCAGGCAGAGGGCACAGAGGTGCCTCGGGGGCAGAAATGAGCACCCCCAAGGATCCCTGGACTCCCCTGGGGGCTCCATGGGCCCCGGTGCAGTGAGTCCATCTCTCTCTCTTTGTATTTCTAGACCCTCGACCTTTCTGGCTCCAGGGAGACGCCCTCCTCCATTCTCTTAGGCTCCAACCAAGGCTCTGGTACGTTGCCCCCTGGTGGGTGAATGGCGCGCTCATTCCACGCGGGCAGAGGGGAAGCCATTTCCTTAGAGAGGACTTGAAGGGTTAAGGGATGTCCAACTGCCGTGGATCCTTAGGGATCCTTGGGGGTGCCCTGGGCGGGTCAGTGGGGGTGAGGGAGTGGCTGGGCAAGGCAGCTGTCAGACACCTCTAAAGTGACCAGTGTTTGCCTGTACAGCAAGTCCTCACTTAATGTTGCCGATAGCTCAGTGATGGCGAACCTTTTGAGCTCGGCGTGTCAGCATTTTGAAAAACCCTAACTTAACTCTGGTGCCGTGTCACATATAGAAATTTTTTGATCTTTGCAACCATAGTAAAACAAAGACTTACATTTTTGATATTTATTTTATATATTTAAATGCCATTTAACAAAGAAAAATCAACCAAAAAATGAGTTCGCGTGTCACCTCTGACAGGCGTGTCATAGGTTCGCCATCACTGCGATAGGTTGTGCAACTTGAAGCGAAACGATGTTTAACGGAACCAGTTTTGCTGTGGGCCAGTGGATATAAGCAGTTAGACCCCACGGCCTCTCGTCAATCTTGTAATGAAGTGACATTGAACAAAACGGTGTTATTGAGGACCTGCTGTGTTTACTTACTGGGGACCCACATAAGACTTCATCTGGACACAGGGTTCCCTTGTGGACCTGGGTGGGTAGGAGATGTGCTTTGGGGTCGGGCAGCCCTTCTGCCCCCAGAGAAATGACCACGATAAATGAAACCGAGGGAAACTATTTCCAACACCTGTGTTTGGTGGATGAGGGCACGGGAGCCTTTAGGGAAATGAAGAAAAATTTTAGGTGCGTGATCTTTCTGTAAAAACTGCTCCTCTTAGGAATAAATAAACTGGCAGGCTGTATTGGGAGATTTTCCAAGACTGAACTTTGGTTTTCCTCTTCTGTGAGATTCGAGCTGTCCTCCTTTCTGGCCCGAAGGGTCTTTGTCCTATACCAGTGGTTCTCAACCTTCTGGCCCTTTAAATACAGTTCCTCATGTTGTGACCCAACCATAAAACTATTTTCGTTGCTACTTCATAACTGTAATGTTGCTACTGTTATGAATCGTAATGTAAATATCTGATATGCAGGATGGTCTTAGGCGACCCCTGTGGAGGGTCGTTCGACCGCCAAAGGGGTCGCGACCCACAGGTTGAGAACCGTGCCCTCTAAACCTGTTGTGGGTCATTCCAGAAGGCTTCCAAGAAGGTATCTTCACTGAGGACAGTTCTGCTTAATTTAAGGTTTCTCAGCTCTAAGGTCTCTCTCCGCTGGATAATTCAAAAACTTTCTTGTGGAGGATGCAGTGATGTTCATTGTTAGTGTGGCATGAGCTGATTTTAGGGAGAATATGAACTTGGCATTGAATGCAATTGAACCACCTGTTGAAAAAGTAACTCCTCCCACCCCCCCTTCCATTCCTGATAGAGTCTCCGAGAACAGTTGCATTTTGGTGCTAAGATGTCTTTTGCATTTCTTTGATATTTTCTAGTCTTCTTTCTAACACAGAGAGAGCAGACTTAGACCTGAGCAGCATGGTACCCACTTAACAAATTAATACTACAATTTGCTTTTCACTGTGTTTATTTGTAGAGTTGCTTTCTATGTATGGGCAAGTATTAATGATTTTCTACCTTGGGTGGTGCTATAAAAGCGCCTGTTTTATTTAAGTTTAAAAATGAGTTTGTACTTAAAACATGAACTAAGTAGTATGTAGGAGGATTGTGGGTGTGTCAAAATTGTGCAGGTGGTGTGAGAAAGGCCCACGTTGGAGAAACGCTGTTTCAGACAGGGGGTGCTGTTGCGGTTGTGCAGCAGCAAAGTGGTGGGATCCACAAGGCTGATGGGGAATGACTGATGCCGAGGTGTGTAGAATCTGCTGGAATAAGCCGGGTTGTAGACAGGACTGTGGTTGGGAGCTGCATCGTATTCCAGTTCGGAGGCGAATGAGGTATATCCCAGCCCAGGGGTCAGCAGACTGTGAAACTTAGGCCACATGTAAATACATGGGCCCCTGCCGGGTGGAAGCAGACATAGATAATATGTCAGCCAGTGAGTATGGCCACGCTCCAATGAAACTGTTTGGATAAATAGTCCTTGGGCTGGATCTGGGCCATCATTGGCTGACCCCAACCTAAAGCACACAACCCACGAGGGTGGGAAAGAAGGTTCTGTTTTATAGGAACTAAGTACCCTGTAGGAGAGAGGAGGCAGGACGCTCTGGTAGATGCTGGTAGAAGCTGTGGTAGGTTTGGTCCAGGTGGGTTTTGGGGAGAGCATGATCCCCAGGAGTCTGTGGACTGGGTGGGGTAGCAGGAGGGAGAGGGAAGACCCCCCAGTTCTACTTTGGATTCCTGGAGAGTGTGTAGCACTGGATTTTCTGCAGAAGGTTGAGGCACACAAGAGTTGGTTGAGTGTCTCTGGGGCCAGGCGCAGTGCTAGGGCTGGGAGTTCAGTGGTGAGCAAGACAGACAGTTCCCCTTCGACTTCCTCGTGCGTCTGATTTAGCTTCTGCCAGCCTTGCTGTCGGGGACAATGCAGATGAAATCTCGTGGAGGGCAGTGGGCTCAATAGAACACCGGGGTTTCTGAGCTCTTTCTAGGCATCTGGTACCAGGATGGCAAGAGGAGGGAGGAGTCTAGTTGGAAGGGAGAAAGGTTTAGTAGGGCATCTGAGCTTCCTTGGGGTGGGCATGGGCCTGTTGTCTCTTAATATAAAAAGTGTGAATAAAGCATTATGTGCATATAATTAGAGGAAATAAAACAGTACAGGGAGAATCGATGCCCAGTCCCAGCCTCACTGCTGTGTGTGATGCGTGTGGAACTTACCTCCTTATTTATAAATAATGCCCTTCCCTATACATCCGTTTCTGGACTTGATCTTTAGAAGTTGCTCCTTGATTTCCAGCTTTAAAAGATGAGAGTTAGGCATTCGTGGAATATAATGAACAACACAAACTGATGAACAAAAAACAGAACCAGAGACAAAGCATCGAACAGACTGTCCAACCTATGAGAGGAGGCCGGGGGCGGGGGGTGTGGGGGTCAGAGATCAAGCAAAGGACTTGCATGCATATGAGTTACATAACCAATGGACACAGACAGTAGGGGGGTGAGGGCGTGTGCTGGGGGGTGGGAGAGGCCAATGGGGGGAAAAGGAGACTCATGTAATACTTTAAACAGAAAAGAATTCAAATTTAAAGAAACAAAACAGAGATGAGAGTTAGGGTCATAGATGACACCTCTCCCATTTCATCCCAAGTGACTTGTCACTATTTTATGTCTCTGTGAGTCCCCTGGTCAGAAACAAGTCTTACCCTCTGGTTCCTGTTCTGCCAGCTCCAGGCAGTCCTGCTCGGTCCCCTGGTGGCCCGTCTCCTCCCTCACTTCTCCTACCCCGTCCTGTCCAGACTCCCACCTTCTCCGCTCTGACTCGCCTTCATCGAGGTTGAGGACGGGGAGCTGTTCTGTAACTGCAGTTTCTTCTCACGGGAGGCTGGGCCCGGTCTGGGGAATCGAAACGCACGGACCTGCGTTTCTGTCACTGGGGCCGTCCCCTTGGTCTCGGCATCCGTGTGCTGGGATTCCTCTTCCGTTCCTGTGCGGCCTGCTTTTTCCTGGAGTTCCTGTCTCCCCCTTGATCGTGTCTCCAATCATTTCCTAACAAGCTCTTCACTGTTCTCGGTTATTCTATGGAGACCCCTTTCATGCCACTCACTTCTGACGCTTCAGTGTCCGATGTGATTGGTTGGTGTCCTATCATCGGAGCTGAGAACGTGGCTCAGTTGACTGCGCGTCTGTAGCCCCACCCTCAGCCCGCCGCCCCCTGCGCACCTTCCTCGCCTCCCTCCTCCCTGCTCTGTGTCCACCGAGCCCTGGCTTAGCTACCACCTGCCCTCAGCAGTCGGCTTTGCCTGGTGCCGCCTCCCACCTGGCTGTGGTCTGGCGCCTGTTTCCCTGGCTGAGTTAGGCTGTTGGCAGAGTTCATGGTTCTGAGGGTTTTGCTTTCAAACGTTGAGGACCTGTGGCTTCCAGAGTTGCTTTGATGTCGTGTGTATCTTATTTCCACCTGTAACGCCGTGCTGTGTCCAGTGGTCCTGCTTATGGTCTCATAATGCAATTTTAAAAAGCTTTAGTCTCCTGTGAACCACTAAGTGGAGAAGCAGTGCTAAGAGCAGTGGCCTAACGAGGGCCAGCAGTGGTGAGCACGTGGGGGTGTGGACTCGAGCGGATAGACTCTGAGGATGCCTGTGCTATCTCTTCAGTTAGCAACAACCCGCCTCTGCCCCAACCGCCACAGACCACCAGCCGCACCCCTCCTGCCCGGCCCAGAAGTGTAAGTATGACCCCGCCCCCGGAGCCGCCCGGACTCACTCCTGGCGTGCGAAGGCCGGGTGTGTGCTTCTTCGGGGGTGTGTCCTCTGCTGTTCTTCTGAGTGATGGGTCTCGCTTTGGCTTGTACTTCTTCGTAACTGGGCCTCTGGTGGCTATGGAAACGGCCAGAGCGTACGGTTTAGCTTCTCGAGGGGACATCCTTGCTCTTTTCATACAAGGTCCCAGGTGAGCACCGATCCTCCCCTGTAGTGACTGGCCGTACCAGCCAGCGCCGAGTCCTGTCCATGGGAGCGGGTAGGCCCTACAGGTGCCGTCCCAGCTCAGCCCGCCCCTTCTGCTCTCGCCCGAGCAGGGGGACTGGATGTGGCGTGACTGCGTTGTTGCAGGATTTTCTCACGTTTGGAGATGACCAACCACAGCACTCCCCAGAGTCCCTCCAGAAGAACTGATGGTGTGGGCCAAGCAGGTCAAGCTCGCGGCTCACACGGCCCAAATAAAGAGGCATGCGGCCCGCAGGCCGCGAGTTTGACCTGCTTGATGTAGGCAGTGCAGATCGGGCAGAAGGCTACGAAGAGGTCGAGTCAGGGCTGTTAAGGCAGAGCCAGCCCTTGAGAAGTACAGATTGGTCGTTACAAAACGGTCCGAGGACATACCGTGCAGCATAGGAAATACGGTCAGGAATGTTGTTAATAACTAGGTATGGCGTCAGGGGGAGCACTTTGTAAAGTTTACGATTGTCTAACCCCTATGCTGTGCACCCTAAACGATACAAAATAATACTGAAGGTAAACTAATTGAAAATACTAAAAAACAAAAAACAAAAGGCCGCCCCCTGACCCCCGCTCCGCAGAATCCTGCCCTGCGGGTCAGTGATGCAGTGACTGAGGAGCTCCTCTGTGTGAGGCGCTCGCCTTGGAGATCCGGCCCTCCAGACCCTCCAGAAAGGGCTCACGACTAGCCAGGCGATAAGACATCACCCCCCAGACGGTGACATGGCCTCTTCCTCCCTCGTTTCGATTTCTGTCTCTAAACTTGAAGTTGACTTCTTCAGTCAGCTATTACCCCCCCCCCCCCCGCACCTCTGGAGAAATCGTAATAGTTCTGCCCCGTCTGTCTGAGCTGGTAAATGACCTCGGATGTGCAGGACCCGGTGGCTTGCTGCCAGGGCTCCCATAGGCGCCTGTCCAGGGAGCCCGCGCGCCTGGCCCGTTGGACGGCGTTACAGGTATCGCCTGGCTCTCCGGCTCCTCGTTTCTGACTCGCCTGTGTCTGAAGCTGTCTCGGGTCCGACTCGGTTCCGCACTCTCTGGTGACCCCCCGGCTTGTCCTTCCTGGGGCCGGTGGTCTGTGCTCCCAGCTGGCCTTGGCCGCTCTGGTTCACATTCCTTCTCCTCCTCTCTGACCTGCTCCTCTGGGTGGTTTGGTTTGAGTCTGTTTTTCGAGTTTCCTGTAAATTGATCAAAGCAGCTTAAGGTTGATGTCAGTCGGTGGGTCACACGTCACACTTGGGTGCCTTTTCCTGTGCCTGAGGGTGGCTACCGGCGCACGGGGTGCTTGGTGTCACGTCCTGGGGCTGCCCAGTGTGGGCACCGCACCAGAAAGGCCTTCCTTGGCCATTTCCTCTCCGATCTTCATTCTCCGTGAGCATGACACCCTGTCTTTCCAACCCGCTCTGTTAAGTCCTAAGAAAGGAAGCCGTTCTGCCTTGGTCCTCTGCAGACCACCCCCTCGAGGAGGCCGGGGTGGCAGTGTTGACCCCTCGGCGCTGTGCGGGCGGCGAGGCGTGCCGGTCGGGGCGGGGAGCTCTGCTCCGGGGGAGGCGGCGGGAGCGCTGAGCCTTTCTTTTCTCTCTGTTGCTTTTCCTCCCAGACCATTCCCGGGGCAGCAAGTCCGGCGGCTGGAGCGGCAGCGATGAGAAGCGAGGATCGTCGCGTTCCGAGCACAACGCCAGCGCCAGCTCGAAGAGCCTCCTCCCGAAAGAGTCTCGGCTGGACGCCTTCTGGGACTAGGGACAAGCCGCGCCCCCAGCCGTCCGCTCCCCGGAGGAAGAAGGCGGACCCCGGGCCGCCAGGGAACGGCGCGGACACGTGAGGCGGGAGGCCACCCCCTCCGGACCCGAGGGCTCCACACAGACCTGGCCTTTCTTCCCACCGAGGGTCCCACACTACACGCGTCCCCCACGAGCTCCGAGGACCGTCCACCCACATGAACTCACGCTTTAGGTGTAAATAATGTACAATTTGTGGATGTCACTGAACTTAGAGTACCTTCCCCTTTTTATATTTGTATTGACTTTAACTTATAAAAAAAAGAAAGAAAAAGAAAAAAGAAAAGCGATTAGAAAAACACAAACCAACAACACAAAGGATGTTCTGGTGTTGGAAGGGGTGGTCTGTGCCCGTCCGTCTGGAGGCGGCACCGGGATGGTGAGTTCCGGCGCAGATTCTGTGCTGCCGTGGGCACCTCCCATCAAGCCATCAACCCTTCCCGACACCGCGCTGCTGCTTCATCAGATGCAAGCTCTCTGGGCCCGGAGGACGCAGAAGGACGCGGGCAGGAGCTCGCTTCTGTGACGTGACCGACGCGGTGACTCTCCTCCTAAAAGGGAAAACCCAGTGTCCTTGTTTACAGACGAGAAGCAGAAACCAGCCCCACTCAGCCCAGCGCAGGAGAGAAGACCGGGCGTTTCGAGTCCTCGGAACCGAGAGAGATCTCTCCTGTGCGTTGTGGCTCCTTCCGACTCACTCACACGCTGGGAGAGAGAGATCCTGTGCTTTGCGGCAGGGAGGACGGAGGCCGGGCGCACGCGGAGGGCAGTCGAGCCTGGGATGAAGCATGTCTGTAGTATTTATCCGAGGGGATTTTACGTTTTTATGTAAGCATGAAACCAAGGCAGTGTGAGAGGACACGCCCGCCATGCTGTCTGTTACACTACGAACGCTGTGGCTCCATTTTGTTTGTTGTGTAAAACAAAAGGCGTTGAGCAAGCGGAGGGGGATGTATGTATATGAGGAAATTAATTGTACGATATCATTCCAGCCCATCTCGTTGTACATTTTAGTCTCGTTTACTTTCTCTTCATTGTTGATAAGAGGATGCGGACTGCACAGTTTCCAGCTAGTTACCCATATTAGAGAAGAAGTAAGAAGGGAGTATTAGAAGAAAACAGGAGAGAAAGAACATTTGTGAATTGCAGTTATCAAAAAAACAAAGAAAATAGCCTAGCTGGCCTTATTTGTGAAGCATAATTGCTTTTAGCATATGGAAGTATTTTTTCACATTTTCTTTGTATAAAATTTGTATTAAACTTAAATATCTTTTTTGACGATGGTGTTTCTTTGTGACTGAGCCAGGAGACTCACAACACGGTAGGCTCTTTTGGGTTCCTCCCCTTCTCCCCAGTTTCTTCAGACTCTTCACCTTTTAAAAATTAAACTGTTTTGGAAAAATGGCTTGGTCGTCCTCAAATCTGCAGTTTTCCATTGGGTCTGCATGGCCGCGTCAGGTTTTCACGGCCGAACACAGCGGCCAGGCCGTGAGCGGCCGCGCACATCTCCACGGTGGTGAGCACATCAGCAATAAGGGCCCCTCGTCCAGTGCCTTGAGTGTTTTTGACCCAGATGAGAAGCAAGGGAAATCCTGGGTCAGCCTCGGAAAAACAGTGGGAGGGAGGGAGTTCCTCCCGGGCCAGGATGGGGGCCTCACTCAGAGTTGAGTGGGCAGCACGAGACTTCACATTGCCCGGGCCACCCTGGTCACTGAAACTTCATGTGTGATATATGTATATATATATATATATATTTCATCCATTTAAAAATATAAACATTAGTCGCAGCTCACAGGCTGTACAGAATCGGAATGGGCTGCGTTTGGCCCGCAGGCCATTTGCTGTGACAGGAAGCGAACAGGAATTTAAAAATAATTTCTTGCCCTAGCTGGTCTGGATCAGCGGATAGACCATCGGCCTGTGGACTCAAGGGTTGGATTCTGGTCAAGGGCACATGCCCAGGTTGCAGGCATGATCCCCAGTAGGGGGCGTGCAGGAGGCAGCCGATTAATGATTCTTCTCATTAATAATGTTTCTATCTCTCCCTCTTCCTCTCTGAAATCAATAAAAATGTATTAAAAATATATTTCTTCTTCAGTTGCAGTTGATATCACTATTATGTTAGTTTCAGGTGTAAAGCATAGTGATTAGACTCTTATGAGGTGATCACCTGATAAGTTAGTACAAGATGGGATATTTTGGAGCAGCGGTCACCAACCTTTCGGACCTCACAGACCACCAGTGACCCGCGGACCACCGGTTGGTGACTGCTGGTTTAGAGTAGGACCAAGGGGGTCTGAAGATGGCTTCACTAGCTCTTAACATGAGGAGCCTCTCTTGGGAGGGGACATTTGAACTGAGTCCTGAATGAAGAGCTGGCTGTGGGATGATTAAGTGGGTGAGCCTCCGAGACAGAGTGAGTCGGCAAGTGCAAAGGGCCTGGGGCAGGTGTGAACTTGATGTGCTTAATGAATAGCAAGGAGGCCTCTGTGGCTTAGATGAGTGAGAGAGGCAGGGAGGCCGCTGTTTGTGAGGGAGTGGTCCGAGGCCTTCCCACCGTGGGCTGTGTTTTTCCCTTTGTCCTTGGTCATGAGTCAACCCAAAAAGTGCTGTTCGCTATTCTCATGTGACCTCCCACTGGCCCTTGTAGAAACGGGCCCAGTAAGTGACCAGCTCAAGGCTACAGAGCTCATGAAATCTAACAGCTATTGAACTGCTCTTTCTGGAGATGGGGTATTCTTGTCATTTTTTTAACTTCAAAAATGTTTAGTTTCCGTTTTTATTGGGCAATGGATGTGCACCTTCCCGGTATCCTCTCATTTTATCCTGAAGACCACAGAGTAGGTGGCACAGCCCCATTTTAGGGGGAGAGGCCGAGGCTGTGAGAGGGGAAGGCATGGTCACCCCACTGTCATCTTTCTGCTCCAACAAGCCAGGCCCTTCCTCGTCTCTGGGCCCTTGCCTGGCACGCCCTCCCGTGTTGTTCTCCAGGCCATCTTTCAGATGCGACCTCTGTAGCCACTCCCCACCCATAGCCCTGTTATCCTCTGTCTCAGACTCTTTTTAAAAGAAAGTTTTTACTGATTTTTAGAGAGGGAGGGAGGGAGAGAGAGAGAAACATCATGAGAAATATCCATCTGCTGCCTCCTGCACACCCTTACTGGGGATCGAGCCTGCAGCCTCGGCATGTGCCCTGACGGAATCAAACTGGCGACCTCGTGGTACACATAGGACGACACTCAATCCACTGAGCCACACCGGCCGGGCAGTCTCAGCCTCATCCCTGGTCAAAGTTTACTGTCTCCTTCACTGCTGTGTCCCCTAATCTCACCCGACTCCAGCCCTCCCCACCCCGGCCGCAGCTTCCTGTACAAGAAAGTAGAGAAATGGTTATTTTCAAATAAATTGTTGCATTTCACTTTTCCTATTGACTTCACTAGGTAATACAGTCATAGGCCTCAAATGTGAGAAGAGGGCCCTGGGTTAGTCCCGCCCAGCCACCCTGGTCTCCGGCCTGCGTGTCCCGAGTCCGCATTTGCAAACCAACGCAGAGGACGTTTCCTCCCCCTTCCTGTGCACAAGTGGCAGCGTTTGATACACACTCTTCTGTCCTGTCCCCTTTTTTATGTAACCTAAGGCCTGGCTGCTGCTCCATGTTGGTACCGGACTAGCGCGGCCCTGCATTGTGGGAGAGGACAATGCCTGTCACAGCCCTCAGTTGAGGGTATGCAGATGGTCGCACCCTCAGTTGAGGGTATGCAGATGGTCGCACCCTCAGTTGAGGGTATGCAGATGGGCAGGGAAACGGAGGGGCCCCTGGGACTCATCCCAGGTGGCTGTGCGGGAGGGTCAGGAGTGGTCAGAGAAGAGGGGAAGGACTTGGCCGATCCAGACGACAGTGGGCCCTTCTTCCTCTGACTTTAGTCTGGGCCCAGCGTTTCTGTTGCCCAATGCCTCTGACTCCATGAATGAGGAGAGGAGGGAGGGCACCATGGGCTCTGCCATGGTCCCTGCTCTTTTCTCTTAGCAACGGCCAGGCAGGGGCCAGGACTGGCCAGGATGGTCTAGGGGTGATCTTGAATGCAATTAAGTCCTCTCGCCACCTGGTGGCCACTATGCAGAACTGCAGCCCCAGAGAGCTGGAGCGGGGAGAAAGGTGGGCTGTAGTCGTTCATTCAGGGCACTCTGTATTCTGCAAGGAGGCCGGTGTGGCTTAGATGAGGGAGAGAGGCAGGGAGGCCGCTGTTTGTGAGGGAGTGGTCCGAGGCCTTCCCACCGTGGGCTGTGATTTTCCCTTTGTCCTTGGTCACGAGTCAACCCAAAAAGTGCTGTTCGCTATTCTCATGTGACCTCCCACTGGCCCTTGTAGAAACAGGCCCAGGAAGTGACCAGCTCAAGGCTACAGAGCTCATGAAATCTAACTGAACTATTGAACTGCTCTTTCTGGAGATGGGGTATTCTTGTCATTTTTAACTTCAAAAATGTTTAGTTTCTGGGGACAAGTGCTGAACAAAACCGGTGTGGCCTCTGCCCTCACCCACCTGGTGTTCTCATTGGGAAGCCATGAAATGTGCATATAAAGCTGGGGTCGAGCACTGAAGGTAAATGAGCAGGGCGAGGGGGAGTCCGATGGTGTGATTGCCTACGGCCTCTCTGAGAAGCTGCCTGTGAGCAAACACTCACAGAGCTGGGGGTTCTGGGGCAGCGATTCTAAGCTCTGGCTGAGCATTGGAAGCACCTGGGAGATATAAAACAAATCAGAAATGCCCAGGTGCCACTTCCCTGGTAACGACAACGGTCTCTCTGGGGCTCGGGCATCTGTACCTCTTGCAAAGCTGCTCAGGTGCCCCTAATGGGCAGCCAGAACTGAGAGCTACTAACCTGGTTGGAGGAACATCCCAGGTAGAAGGAAGGGCAAACGTAAAAGGCCTGAGGCGGGAACCTGGCCTCATTCGGGAAAGAAGGCAGGCCGTGAGGCCAGAATGGAGGGCTCTGGGGTTGGGGGGGGGGCTGAGGAGCTCAGAGAGGGAGAGAGGGCGGCTGAGGTGGGAGGTGAGATGGGTGTGTCTGCATTGGTTAAACCTAGGTTCCATGTGGGTGTATCTGATAATTGAGTCTAAGTACCTGAGATATTAATTGGCTGAACCTGGATACCATCTTGGTCTATCAGATAGACCAAGTGGTCGGCAGACTGCGGCTTGGCAAACTGCGGCTCGCGAGCCACATGCGGCTCTTTGGCCCCTTCAGTGTGTGGCTCTTCCACAAAATACCGACTTCTGCGCATGGGCCACCAAGTTTCAATCGCACTGTATGTGCGCACCCGCATGTGGTATTTTGTGGTATTTTGTGGAAGAGCCACACTCAAGGGGCCAAAGAGCCACATGTGGCTCTCGAGCCGCAGTTTGCTGCCCACTTGGTCTATCTGATAGACCAAAATGGTATCCAGGTAATCTGTGTCCTTGTACCCCATATAAGCAGCTGGCTTATGGGGGGAGGGGTGCAGAGCAGATTTTCGTGGGTGACCTGCTGCTCCCCCATGCTGCCGGCATTATTGGAATAAACGCTCATATATGATTCAACCTGTCCCTGCTGAATTGGCTCAAATAGTGCCAGGCAGCCCGGACCCCTTGGTTGTCCAGATTCAGCAGCAGCCTCTTTCCTTGCAAGGTCACTGTGGCGAAACCTGGCGACAGACAGCTACAGACATGGCAGCAGGCTCCCTGGCCCTTGCTGTCCTCAGCGCTACGTCCAGGTCTTCTTGACTCCTGGACTCCAGTGCCTGGCCCACCCCTGGATGCTTGGCTGCAGAAGTGATGGCTCCCCGTTGATTTATCTACTCACTTGGGTGGCTGGACGTGCCCCACGGCTTTTCAGATCGCCTGGCTGTTGACTCCCTATGCCCCCTTTCAGACCTTCACTTCCCCAGCTCCTCCCACCACGGGATAAGGTCCAATTCCCATCAGATATTACTTACGCCAAACACCTGGGCCAGATCTGGCTGCTTCCCTGATGGGATCTGATTGGAACATGATGAGTATCCACAGAATCACTAGGAAGATGGAGAAAGCCACACGGCGGGACTGAGTCACCAGTGGGAGTGGGGGTTGCGGTTGAGGTTGGGTGGGGGTGGTGCTGCTCCCGCAGGATCAGGTCGGCCCGCACCAGCTTTGCTCTGGTCAGCACCTGCAGGCACACGCCCCTGTGCAGCCACCGTTCCCCCCACTGACCTCGTACCTATACAGTCTCTGTGACCGCACTGACTGGTGGGCCCTACCTGCTCCAGAGCCTGGCTGTAAGGGAGTCTGCGGTGCAGCTTCAGCTTTCTAGCCTCTTCAGTTCAGGAAAGCGCAGCAGAAAGAGAAGGGGTGGCTGGATGTCGAACAAGCCAGTTCTCACCCAGAGATGTGGCCGGGGATTAAAACTTTGGCTTTGTCATCTGGCCTAGGACATGGTGTTAATGGGAAACCGTTGTCTACCTGGCCCAGCATATAGCCCAAGGCCAGGCCCGTTGGGCACTAGACAGCTTGTTAAAACAACCCAGCACTGACCTTGGTTCACCTTGATAAACGGAAGAAGGGAGGTTCATTTACGCAGCATCTTCTATATTTCAGGCAATTTACGTACATTGCATTGTAATAACCTGCCTTTTGCAGCTGATAACATCAGGCCCAGAGAGACTGAGAAAGCGGCCTGAGGTCACACAACTATTTAGTTGCAGAAGCTGAACTTGACCCCAGTCTGATGACACATAAAAAATGCCTGCTCTTTTTTTTTTTTTTTTAAATATATTTTATTGATTTTTTACAGAGAGGAAGGGAGAGAGATAGATAGTTAGAAACATCGATGGGAGAGAAACATCGACCAGCTGCCTCCTGCACATCTCCCACGGGGGATGTGCCCGCAACCCAGGTACATGCCCTTGACCGGAATCGAACCCGGGACCTTTCAGTCCGCAGGCCGACGCTCTATCCACTGAGCCAAACCGGTCCTGGCAAAAAATGCCTGCTCTTAACCATTACTATACCTTTGTCACTATTGGAGAAGCTTTTGTATAAAAGCCACTCATTCACTCGCTCACTCACTCACTCATTCATTCTTAATTAGGTACTCATTCTCAGCTGGGCAGTTTCTGGTGCTGGTAACAGTGGTGGACAAAACAGACAGAGGTACTGCCCGACTGGTGTGGCTCAGTGGTTGAGCACTGACCTATGAACCAGGAGGTCATGGTTTGATTCCTGGTCAGGGCACACGCCCGGGTTGCGTGCAGGAGGCAGCCAGCCGATCAATGATTCTCTCTCATCATTGATGCTTCTATCTCTCTCTCTCTCCCTTCCTCTCTGAAATCAATAAAAAATATTAAAAAAAAGAGTAGATACAAAGAAAAACCACACAAAAACAGACAGAGGTAGATATAGGGTAGTGGTTAAGATGGGAATTACAAACTGCTCCCAGGGCCAGGCAGAGAACAGAAACCAGAGGAACTAGTTGAGCGGAAAGTAGACACAGACATGCTTTCTTTGTAAATTAAACAGGTTAGAATAGATTTGTACATCATTTTTTCTCCTTGTAACATGCAGGTGCCTTGGTTTAGTTGTTGTTTTTCCACTTTTGATAGAAAAATATTTCTCCACTATGAAGAACACAGCCAGCATGTGATGCTCAATGGTAACTGATACTTGGCCTCAGTGTGTCAGGGAGACAATAGGGTGTGGTGGGGACTGTGGCAAACAGGCGAGCCTGGAGAGCAGGCAACGTTTAAAGTTGGGCAGAGCTCAGGGACAAGCGCTTCCCAGCCCTGCGGGGCGATGGCTCCTGAGGCCTCCCAGCACAGACACTCCTCTCTGCTGGGATCTCCATGTGGCCACAGTCAGTGGACCACCCAAGCCTGGGCGGGGCCTGAAGGAGATGCTTTGGGAAGCCTTTCAAGGGCACCTGCAGGCGGCCCAGGCCAGCCTCGGCATCGCACTGCCCTCTGGTGGTCACCGAGGAGCACAGCTCCGCCAGCGCCGAGCTAGGGGCTGACCGGTGCTGGGGAGAATGGTCCAGCTTCTCCACTCGGGTTCTCCTTTACCCAGAATGACTGCAGACCATGCAACAACCCGGAGCCATCTCTAAAGCTTCATGCGGGAACGAAGCCAGGCACAGAGGGGAACGTTCTGCCTGGGCCCGTTTACTAGTATATGAACTAGATCAGGCCAAACGAGGTGACAAACCAGAAGCTTGAGGAGCGTGGGCAGAGGCTGGGCAGGGCCACGAGGGAGCTTTCTGGGGGCTCGGAAATATCTTCCGTCTCGATCTGGGTGGGGTTCACCCAAGGGCAATCACAGGTAAAATACATCAGGACGCATACTTGCGCTTTGTGCAGTGAACTGTCTAGATTATAAAGTACAGCTAGAAAATCTCCTTAAGTTCACGGGGAGTCCGTGACCAAAGGCCCTGCCCCCATCCTTCCCACTCCAAGCCATTCTCCCTACAGTGGCCATTCTCCTGCTTAAAACGCTGGTGTCCTCATTGGATCTGGAATGAAACCCGACTCCACGAAACAAAATCCATGACCAAAAGGGTCCAACCGGATCCGACCCGCCGTGCCCTCTGCCCCCTGGCCTCTGCCCAGGCCTCTGGCACTCAGGCCGCCTTTCTCTTCCTGCTCACCCGGGAGCTCTGAACCTCCGGTCTCTCCCTGGAACGCGTCCTCCGGCTTTTCTCACCATCCGGTTCTGATCTCATCACCCCACTCGCAGCCAGGGTCTGAGGAGGAAGGCACCCCCATCGCTAGCTGAGCAGCGCCAGGCCAGGCATTCTGAAAGGCAAAATCTCAACCCACAAGAAGGCCCGCCGTGAATACCCCCGGACAGGCAAGGGCCACTTTGTGGAGCCTGAACGCTGCTCTGGATACACACTGGGACACTCCCAGGACCCCCTTCAACCTGTCTCCTTGATGTTGGCTGGCCTCAGCCTCGGGTCCACCTTCTCCTCCCCCCGAGGTCACATGGCCTGCTCTCTCCTCCTGACCTTGAAAGGGGACGCGGTGTGACTCAAGCGGGAAGCCAGCCTGTGCCGGGCGGGCGTGTGGAGGAACAGGGTGTGCGTGTGCTGGTTTCCTGCTCGGCCCCCGGCCCTCTCCACCTTTTTTCTCACGGGACAGGCTGGTGAGTGAGAAAGCCTGGGGGGCACACTCATCTGCCTGCTTCCTGGCGTGTTCCCTGGCGGGAATGTCAGCTCCGTGAGGGTAGGGATGGCTTCTGTCCGTTTGCACCCGAAGTCGAGAAGAGCGCCTGGTAAATGGCTGACCCCTTGACCCCGCCTGACCAGGTGGGATGAATGAGTGGCTGCAGCACCACCACTCACACCTGCCAGGACTTGCCTGGTGTCCCGGCCCAGACCGCTGACACCACCCCGGCCCTGCTTTGGCGGCAGTGGCTCGGCAGAGGCGAGGCTCCCTGGGATGGGGCAAGGAGGAGGTGGGCTGATTCACGGAACTGGT
Source organism: Myotis yumanensis (assembly GCF_028538775.1). Classification (NCBI taxonomy): domain Eukaryota; kingdom Metazoa; phylum Chordata; class Mammalia; order Chiroptera; family Vespertilionidae; genus Myotis; species Myotis yumanensis. The sequence continues at coordinate 67,937,887 of NW_027223758.1, forward strand.
TTCCTCTGCCTTCGCACCAGCACCGTGAGGCCCACGGGGAGGGGCTGGTGTGGTCATTTGGGGGGAGACTGTGGCTAGAAACAAACTCCATCCGTCCATCCAAACATTTATGCACTCAGGTATCCACTCACTCATTTTCCCATAAAACCACAGTCACCCACTCATCCGAACAGCCGTCCACCCATTCATCTCACCACACAAGCATTTGGTCATCAATTCAGTCTTCCATCCAATCATCCGTCTACCCATCACTCTATATAGAAAACCATCCATGTAGTCATCCTAACATAGCTAATCATCCATTTACCCATCCATCCTCCTGTCACCCGGCTAGCCATTCACCTTCTAATTCTCCACTATCCAGTCACCTAACCAACCATCCATCTACCCACCCAACGATTTAACCACAAATTCACCCATCTGTCCAAATGTCCATCTGACTATGATTCCAGTCGTACTTTCATCCTTCCTTCCGTCTCATCTAGAATGGGATTCTAATAGGTATCAGCATCCACTCTGTGCTTGATCTGGGGTGCAGAATTGAAACCAACAGAACCTGCCCCAAGGGAGCTCAGGGTCTAGCGAGGGGAGCCTATCTTGCCCTTGGGGATGGCTTTGTAGCCATCAGACTCTAGCTCAGAGACTCCAATTACGCGTCCTCTCCCATCTCCACCGACATGGATATACCAGCAACTGGTAAACCTGGATTTGACCAACACGGAGAGAGGGAGGAGCCTTTACTTGTATTTAGCATCTAACCAGGTGGGTCCGGGCCCTGCTTGGGACTCTATGAGCAGCAGACATACTCAAGAAGTCCTCAGAACTTCTCTAAATGCCCCTCCCGTCCCATCCACGGGGTCCTTGGCTCACTCACTGAAAATCAAACCTGACCATTGGATTGGAAGTTGTTGTATTTTTCAGCGCAACCCTCATTCCTCCAGTTCCTTTAGTAACAGCCACTGACTTTTCCTCTGGGGGACCAGCTCTCCCCAGCTTTATGTTCACGAGGGATCAAACCCCAGCCCAGCTCCATGGAGCCCGTGACTCTTTCTGCCCGTGTGGTTTTGCTAGAAGATTCTCAGAGCCTCTTTGCCACTCAGGGAAGAGCCTGCCGGGGAAGTAAGGCCACACAGGGGAAAATAACTTGGTCACCTGGATCCAGCTACGCCTGGAGGAGCTATCGCCTGAAGTTTCCCAAGACTTTTTTTTTGGCTTAAGCAAGTCTGAGTTGGATTTTATTCCTTTGTAAGTGAAAAGGTTCTGGAAAGAACAACAGATTCAGAAGCCTCAGGAGTGGTCGTGAAGTAATGACACCCTACCCAGTTCAAAATGTAAACGTGGTTTTATTTAATGCCTTTTCTCCATCACAAAGTACCGCCTCCTCCCCAGGGTCCCCTCTCCCTAGAAAACAAGATGGCAGCATAAGGCACGTGCACTGTCCACACGACGTCAGGTTAGGTCCTTAGACACAAAAATAAGCAACAGTCTCCCACAGCCCCGAATCGCCTCCCTCACCGATTGCTCACAGATGATTGTCCCCCCAGAGCACCCTTGGAGCGGAGTGCTTACCTTAGAACCCGGGCGCTCCACACGCCCGTTTAAAACACAAAACCAGACAACGACTAAGGAAACCAACAACACAGGAATGAGAACATAATAGCGGGGAATGAGATTAGTCCATAAATTAAGAAGAAGAAGAAAACCCGAGCCTGTCCCCAGGTGCGTCTCGTCCCCGGCCCTCCCCCAGATCAGCAACGCCTCGCTTTTGCTCTGTGAGCCTCTAGGAAAGTCTGGACTCCCAGCCAGCCCTTCTCCCCAAAGTTAAACGGCCCAAAGCCACCGCTGGGTGCTCTGCGGCTCCGGACCCGCGTCTGGACGGGAGAACAGCTTCAGAGATGGTCCCGGCTCCTCCTCTTGGCTGCAGGGACCCGGCCCAGTGTCCAGCGTCTGGCGGGAGGCAAGGGGCCTGGTGGGGGGCACCTGGGAGGGCAGGGGTGCTGCCCGGGTTCTGCTATAAATACTCCAGCTCCAGGGCGTGCCTCAGCGCCTCCAGGTCGGCGTGGCAGGATATCCGCCAGAAAGGCATGTTGTGCTGGAACACAGAACACAGAACACAGAACACGTGAGGCCCTGCTCCACGCCCCCGCGGCCCCCTGGGCGCCGCACCCAGAGTTAGAACCCTGTGCGACGGCAACTCGAGGCAGCAGAGCCAGTGGGCATTTTCCAAACTGGGAGGCACGTAAGGTTGTCAGCAAACCGGTACCCACCAGTCAGGCCACCCCGGTTTGGTCCCCGCTGGGCCTGTTCTGATCAGTTCGTCCTGCGCTGCCTGATCCTCTCCCCTCCACTGGGACCGCGTGGCCTTCACCACACAGCGAGAAAGCTATTGATTTAAAATGTGTTCTCAATCCTGCTCCTTCAAGAACATCTCTGCGAGGTGCCAGCCCCTCCCTAACACTGCTCATCTCCGTGTGAACAGAGTGTGCGGGGCCTCGGTGAGCAGGAGGGGAGGTTCGTTTGTTTTCTTTGTCACTTTTTTGTTTTTCTCTTTCCCTTTTCTTTACAGCCAGTGACGCTCGGTCGCTCTGTTACTGCCATGGGATCAAGTTTTCTTTCTTTCAATTTTTATATATTGATTTTATTTTTTAAAAAAATGTGTTTTTAGTGATTTCAGGAAGAGGAAGAGAGAGGGAGAGAGAATCCATCCATTGGCTGCTCGGGCCTGCCCCGAATTGGGGATTGAGCCCAAAACCTGGGCTGTGCCCTGACCGGGAATCGAACCAGGGTCCTCTTGGTGCATGGGTCGATGCTCAGCTACTGAGCTACACCAGCCGGGCTTATTTATTAATTTTAGACACAGAGAGAGAGAGAGCTGGAGAGAGAGAATCACTTGTTCCACTTATCTGTGCATTCACTGGTTGAGGCTTGTATGTGCCCTGACCAGGGATCGAACCTGCAACCTTGGCATATTGGGACGACTGAGCTACCTGGCCAGGGCAGGATCAATTTTTCAAATTTAATTTATTTTTAATTAAGTAATTAAATTTTGTTGTTGTTGTTAATCTTCACCTGAGGATATTTTCCCACTGATTTTTAGAGAGAGTGGAAGGGAGGGGAGACACACAGAGAGAGAGAAACATCTATGTGAGAGACACGATTGATTGCCTCCCACATGCACTCGATCCCCAACCCAAGACCCTTCAGTCCTCGGGCCAATGCTCTACTCACTGAACCAAACCAGCTAGGGCAGTTTTCCAATTTTAAATAGAAGTGAGTTGATTGGAAGGAACACATTAAGTAGATAATAGTACAGGTCATTGATTTTCACCTGCTGTGCTGCAAGAATTTGTAAAGCATGCAATACCTGACTATTTAGTCAGGGGCACTGACCTCTTACCCCTTAGATTGCCAAAGAAAAAAATGACAACAGACACACAACAATAGCTGTCCGGTGTGAATGAATCAAAATTACACCTTTTCTTTTTTCTTTTTTTTGTCAAATCAACAAAATTTTTTTTTGGTGTGCCGCAGAATTTAGTTTACGCGTGCCCCGAGATGAAGAAGGTTGAGAATCGCTGGTATGGGTCGAATGCAGATAGAACGGAAGTGGTGGCTGGTCTGGGAAGGGGTGTGTTAATGTTGAAATCACTCCTGTGGGAAAGAAGTTCATGAACTATTTCCACAGCATGAGGGTTAGGAGCAGTGTCCTGTCCATAGCTCGGCTCTACCGCCACCTGCTGGGTGACCTGAAACAAGTCACTCTGCTGTTTGTAAGATGTAAGCTATGTGCTGGGTCCCATCGCCGGGGCTAGTCACAGTGCACACATACTAAGTGCTCCATAAATATCAGCTGCTGTCATGATTATGTGTACGTACGTCATGTTTATTTCTACAAGGATATGCTGTATAAGTAGGGCAAAGTCAGGAAGCATGCAGGACAAACAGGATATGTATGTGAAGGGATGAATTTGGGGGGTCTTCAGAGTTTAAACAATAAGTAAGATATGCAATGTTTTGACACACAATGTTTTAAATAATAGTCTTTTGAATCTACTGTTACTGAGCCAGACACTGTGCTAGGTGCTTTATTATCTTGCCGAGTCACCAAAACAAACAAAAACACTCAAGACAAAAACATCTTTGTCAAGTGAGGCAGGAGAAAGAGACGAGACTTTATTTAACTAGAGTTAAATTAGTGGCAAGCTAGTAATAACTATGATTGTAATCGTAGTCGCAATGCAATGCATTACTCGTTTAACCCCATCAGGAACCCTCCGAGAGAGGCACATGTCTATCTTATTTTACAGACGAGGAAACTGAGGCACAGAGAGGACATGTCTGGCTCCAGAGAAGAAAGCTGACTGCATGTTGTCACTGGAAAATGTACCCATTGGCTAAAGTGGTTGCCTGCCCAATAGCCATCCTTCCTTATCCCTTGCTTCCAGACCCTGAATCTGGCAGTGCCCGTGCCCAGATGCAGGCGAGGAGTTGTGATCATCTAAGCGAGCAATTCGACCCTATTCCTGTTTGCCAGGGATCTGGTCGGTATCTCCCTGACTTGTGACCTGTCGAAGCCAACAGGGAAGTTGGCTGGGGGGCGTCTGGGAAAGGTTTGCTTCCATGATTAGAGAGAAGCATCTGAGGCGAACTCCTTCCTCCTTACTTTCCCTTCCTCTTTGGATGCTGTCATGTTAGTATGTGATGCCTGGAGCTGTGGCAACCGTTTTGAGGCCACGAAGCCACAGACCAGAGAAGACAAGGCCAAGGGTAGAGCAGAATGATGGGAAGGGAGGCTTGTGCCCCCGGAAACGTCCTCGGGCACAGCTACTTCTGATCTTGTTGGGTAAGCTAGTGCTTCCCGTCATCACTGCCTGGGCTTCCTGCTGCCTGCAGCTAACAGCTACGAGCCTCCTCCAGACAGTCGCTGGCCTTACAGGATTGACTAAGCAGCAAGTGGCTGCCCGCAGTTCTTGTGCGAATCCTGCTGCCGAGGTTCAGGCCCACGGGGTAGAAACTGCAGATGTCCTTCCCGGCTACGGTGGGGAGGATAATCGTCACCCAGAGAGACCGTGTCCTGGTCCCCAGTACCCGTGCATGTGCAACCTTACATGGCAAAAGGGGTTCTGTGCACCCGATTAAGTAAAGGGTGTTAGGTGGGGAGGTTACCCCGAGGGCAGGGGCTTTGTCTACCACTGTGTCTCCAAGGGGCCTCGGGTAGGTGGCAACCACCTGTGGGGGTCACATCGGAGTCACAGGTGATGCGTCCACAGGTGAGAAATAAACATGATACGTAATTTTATCTCGTGGTAAAGGCTCTGAAGGAAGTAGAATGGAGGGTAGAAAGCAGCTGAGGGGAGGGTATCTCCCTTTGCTGGCTGGGTCAGGGGAGGCCTCTGTGGAGGGGTGACCTTTAGGCAGACCCCAGAGGATGACAAGGCCGAAGATCGCAAGTGCAAAGCCCGAGGTGGGGTGGAGCCTGGATGCCAGGTTCGCTGCTGCATCGCATGGCTCCGGGCACATAATAGGTGCGCAAGAAATATTCGTGGGAGGAAGGGAAGGAGGAAGGCAGGGAGGAGGAGAGGGAAGGTGAGTTCGTCAAGCAAAGTCCTCAACAAACACATCTTCCTCTCTCACTCACTCTTGTTTACAGAGGGTGGGCTGCTAGCTGGTCAGAACCATTTAGCACGTTCTCTTGCTCCAGGGAAGCAGAATGCTCTCCATCGCGGGCAGATGCCATCTCTTTAATGGCTTCCAGTCGCCCAGCTCCCCACCCTCTCCTTGCCCCGCCCACCCTTCCCTCCTCTGCCAGGGTGGCTTCTGGTCGCCACCCGGCCACTCCTGTCCCCCTGTGAAGACGGTCATTCATTTTTCCGGGAGGATATGAGCAGAGGAGGGAGGGGATACTTCGGTCGCCTCCCTCCGGGCCTGATTGGTCCGGAGCGCAGGTGGATTTATCACGTGTGGAGAGGTGGAGACAAATGACCCACTAAAATGGAGATATCAACAACACTGTCAGCCGAAACAAAGCCCTCTGTCCCGTCGCCATATTTCACGCTGCCCAGGTGTCTGGCGGCCGGGGCTAATGACTCCCACCCACCAGGCCAGGAGAGCCGCTGGCACACAACGTTCCTCACTAGTGGGCAGGGTTTTAGGGGAGTCGGGGTATGGGGGTGTGCGCCCCAGTCTTCTTTGGTGGACTCCACCTCATCTGACAAGCTCAGGGGTGTAGTCTGACAGTGTTAGAAACTCCTAAGTCTGTCTCCTCCCTGCCAGGTGCTTGGAGCAAAACGCACGTCAGTTTGCCTGTACCAGCTGTGTGACCTTAAGTAAATTAATTAACCCCTCCGAGTCTCAAATCTGTCTCCTGCAAAATGAAGTGGAATAATACCCACGTTGCAGGGAGGTTTTAAGGAGGAAATAAAACGATAATGGCAGTAATAAAGAGTTGTAGTTAAGGCCATGAGTGTAAATAATTTTCCCTGTTATGTCTCTAATAGAATCACTAGATACTGATGTTTTGGGCAGTCATAGGTCATACTATCACTAGTATTTCATTTCAGGATAAGAAAGGGGTTATTTGTAAATATCTGCGCCCTATCCAATTGGGCACTTGGCAGTGACTGGTCCAAGGATGGCCCTGACATTCTCCAGGTGAGAACCAGAGGGCGTGCTCAGGGCCACAGGCCGAAGCTGCTCTCCAACCCAACTTTGATAGAAGCAAAGCTCAGCATTCAGTGTCACGGCTCAGGGCAGAGCTTCCCACTCCGTCTGCCCTGGGAGAGGGAGAGGGGCTCTCGACGCCCCAGGCCCTGGCAGTGGCTACAGGCAGTCTCACCGCGCAGACCGCGCCCTGGGCGTGGCACGCGCTTCCGGAACGCCAGTGTTTCATGGACAATTCCCGTGACTCAGGCCACCACTTTGGCCATATCCTTGTGTATCACCTGTTACTGTCATTAATTTAATACTTTTCCCTCTAAGCCATTGGTTCTCAACCTTGGCTGCACATTAGAATCACGTGGGAATCTTTTTAAAATCCTGATTTCTGGGCCTCATCCTCCGGAAATTCTGTTTCTTTGTTACTAATGTTGTGGCCCCACCCCATAACAAAGAAACAAAATTTCCGGAGGATGAGGCCCAGAAATCAGGATTTTAAAAAGATTCCCAGGTGATTCTAATGTGCAGCCAAGGTTGAGAACCACCGCTCTAAACCAATTCATCTTTTTTTTTTTTTTTAAATATACTTCACTGATTTCTTACAGAGAGGAAGGAAGAGAGATAGTTAGAAACATCGATCAGCCGCCTCCTGCACATCTCCCACTGGGGATGCGCCCGCAACCCAGGTACATGCCCTTGACCGGAATCAAACCCGGGACCCCTCAGTCCGCAGGCCGACGCTCCATCCACTGAGCCAAACCGGTTTCGGTACCAATTCATCTTTAAAAGTGAAAGCACTGCCCTAGCTGGTTTGGCTCAGTGGATGGAGCGTCGGCCTGCGGACTGAGGGGTCCCAGGTTCGATTCCAGTCGGGGGCGCATGCCTGGGTTTCGGGCTCCATCCCTGGTGGGGGACGTGCAGGAGGCAGCCAATTGATGATTCTCTCTCATCACTGATGTTTCTATCTCTCCCACTCCCTTCATCTCTGAAATCAATAAAAACATATTTAAGAAAAAAAAATAAAAGTGAAAGCACTTCCTCTTAAAGCAAGTGCTCAGAGTGAAAGCTGAGGTCCTCCCAAGGGCTCCCCTCCCTCCCCCTCCCCTACTCCCCACTTGCCTGGCTGCCTCTGTGGCCAGGCTGGCTCCCTGCAGGGGCTCTAGCCTTTGAACATCTTGGTTCCTCTCTTGGAATGCCCTCCCTCTGATATCCACTTGGCTCACTTCCCTTCCTCCTCCGGACTTTAATCAGATGTCACCTCCCAGGGAGGCCTGCCTTGGCCACTAACTACCCTTGCAACCTGCCCGCCCCTAGAGTCCCCTCTGTTCCCATTCTCTGCTTTGTTTTCCCCCAAAGCTCTGCTCACTACCTGACAGCACGTTACACTTAGGTGCTTATTGTCCCAGCCTGTGAGCCGAGTGAGGGGTGAGAGCCCTGTCTGTTCTGCTCACTGCGGGATCCCCAACGACAGTGGCCGGCACCTAGGCACACAGTAGGTGCTCAGCTAATGGAGCTTACACTGTAGCTGGAGGATGTGCCAATAAGCCACTGAGTACATAGATAATCCTCTCATGACAAGTGAGGAAAATGTCCTGAAGAAAGAATAAGGACCATGGGGAGTCCCAGGCAGGGCTGATTGAGCTGGAAGGGCAGAGGGGGAGCCAGTCTGACAACTCTTCACGCAGGAAGGACTGCTGGGCTGAGACCTGAAGGATGGGGCCGGGGGCGGGGGGGGGGGGGGGGGGGGAGCCTTCCAGGTGGAGGGAGCAGCGGATGCACAGGTTCCGAGCCCTCCTCTCCGAGCTCCTCTCCCACGAGCTCCTCTCCCACCTCTCCGAGCCCCTCTCCCACACCCTTGGGGCCTTCCCTCTCTTTATGCGGCTCATCCTCTGAGACCCTAACCGTGGCTGCATTTCCTTGGAATTGGTTGCCGGGGAAAGGGAGGAAACCAGGTCCCCAAGTTAAGCTCCGTGACATTAACAATCCCCTTCCCAGGCCTCTGGGATGGGGGTGCAGGTCCCTGGGATGCTGTGGACAGGCCCAGACCCAGGCCTTTGGCAGCTGTTTCTGTTCCAAGAACAGAGCTGCGGCTACCAGAGCCCCCTGCCCCTCTCCTCATGGGCCTGAGATCACAGATGCAGGGCTTTCCTTTTCATTAGCTTAATGCTGTCTTTATTAACTGGGAAGGGTTCCTGGAACATATGATCAGTAAGAATTAAATAAAAGACACACGTGCACCGGCCCCCTACCAGCCTGCCCCGACAGAGCGTCTCCCCTTGGAGCAGTTGTCCCAGAAACAATCCAGGGCTACCAGGGCAGCGGCCAAAGGCACAGAGGGGGATTTGCAGGAGGAAATTGCTCAGGATGCTTCTGCGATGTGCAAATGGGAACGGGTCACCCCGCAAAGAGCCGGGAGTGGGGCCCAGGCAGCAGCAGGTGTGCACAGAGCCCAGAAAACCACGAAAGGGCTCAGGAGAGGAGCAAAAGCAGCTGCGAGGTGGAAGAAGTACCTTTTTCGCTCCCTGCTCCTCTTCGACCCCGTCGCCAATCACGATGTAGACGGCTTTCCTGCCGAACCTCTGCATTATCCTTTCGAAGCAGCTCTCCTTCCCTGCACAGAAGAAGGAAGGAGGAGAGAAAATCGTGAGGCAGAGAGCGCGGCCAGTGAGGCGCCAGCTGAGCCTTTGCTGGGTGCACTGTCCTCCTGAGGGCCAAGTGTTCATCATCTCACCCTCCAGCAACCGAGGCTCACAATGCTGCCATCCCCATGTGACCGATGACAACCAGAGGCGCAGAGAGGTTCAGTGGCCTGCCCAGGGGGACGCAGCAGAAGAGGCAGTACAGGGGTTTGCAGCCGCTCCGGGGTCTATGCAGCTGTCTGGGTAGGAGTGACAGACCCATTTTCCAGATGTGGTCACGAGGCTCGAGGGGTGAGGCGATTCGCCCAGGACCCCCAGGCCCACCTGTGATGACCGCCTCCCCTATTCACCTTCTTCCCAGTGTCTGGGCAGCAGCATAAGTCCAGACACGATAGATTCACATCTTAGTTCATCCTAAGATTGTGTCAGCAAGTTTGGTAACCATAACAACAACAAAACAGCACTAATAACGAGTGACTGCCACTCTCTGATTTTACTATACACCAGGCTCTCTGCTAAGGCTTCACCTACATCAGGCCTGCTCAGCCTCAGCGTGTGGCCATGTGACTTGCTTGGACCAATGGCATGTTAGGGACCTGCCATGAGAAATGGGCGAGGTGGTCTGTCTTGGCCTCCTTCACTCTGCCATCTGGGTGGCTGCAGGTTCCACGATGTGGAGCAGACTGGAACCTGGAGTCAAGCCAGGCAGAACCACAGCTGACTCCCCAACCCGGAGTGAGAAATGAAAACTGGTTGCTGTGAGCCACTGAGTGTCGGGATGTTTGTTATGCAGATGATCAGAGCAGAGCCTGACTTGAAAAATATTATGGTTTTTAGGTTAGAACAGGGAGCTGGTGACCAAATTCCTGTCCAATCTCAACTTGGACTGTTGCAGTTCTTTGATCTTCAGGCTCCCCAAGTGGAAAACAAGAGTCGCTCTGCCACTTCTCTGACGGCATTTGAATCCTCTGACACAGGGGTCCGCGGCAGAATCTCTCAGAGCCATTTGGGGCCTGACTTCCTATGATTTCAAAATCTAAAGGCACTTCTATGCGATGTTCACATCTAGAATTTTAGTAAAGGCAAAAACTGCTCTAAGAAAATGCTTCTAAAGTACTACAAATTGGTTTTTTATCTCCAGAAAAAAAAAACAAGGGTAAACAGTTCTAATTAAAAACATATTAACTAGATTATTTATTTTTCCATCTCCATTTATCCCCTCCATGCCCTTTTCCACCTCCACCCCCATAGGTTTATTTTTAAATTATTTATATTGTATTTAGTTTTTTTGTGATATAAGAATAAAAAATCCCAGTTCCCCCACACATAAAAAAAACAAAACCCAAGCAAACCAGTATTACTTGCCTTGATACTGTTAATTTTTAGTTACTAAATTCTCTTATCTCATAAAAGCTTTGAGCCTAAGGCTTGTTCTCTTTGTTAGTAAGGGAGATTACCAAGCGTTAGAGAGGTGTTCAAGCAGGTGAGCACTAAATGGAGACTCTCTCCTGAAAAAAAGAATTAAAAACACTTTTCTCTCTATGTGGTGCAAGGTTAAATTCAAGGTAATTTGATGATTGTATCACCTAAATGAAAATCCCCTTATGTACCAGGCTGTGGTGGGAATGGCTTTCCTCAGTAATAAAATTCCATGAGTACTACCTGTGCTCACAGTCACTTAGCTATGGACTACATTTCCCAGCCTCCCTTGCAACTAGTTGTGGCCACAGGACTAAAGTGAGCAGGAGTAACTCGCACTCCTGAATCTTGGCTTTAAAATATTGGACGGGCATTGCACCTTCCCCTTTTCCACCTTGGCATAAACTGGCATGTCGACGTGACAGGACCCTGATCTGACCACGTACGTGAGGATAAAATCGTAAGGGAGGGTGGAAAATGAAATGGGAAGAACCTGGGTTCTGGGTGAGTATAAGGAGAGGGTCACCCACCAACCTGGATCACTGCCCTCTGGTCGGTGGACCTGGGAGGGAGAAATCAGCTTTGACGCTGATGGAAGCCTTTTGTTTGGGGTGTTTGTTAGAGCAGGTTTGCAGTTACCCTAACTATGGAGAACTGTTCCTCACCAATTTCCCTAGAAGCAGAGCTTAAAGCCAGTGGGTGGTAAGGGTTGTTTTGGGGACCTGGGTCATGCCCTTGGACAGGTTCTGGACCATCACTAGTGCCGTCTTCCTTGAACTTTCCCTGCCTGGGATGGAACGCTAACCCCGCCCGCATCGCCCGAGGGCTGGGCCCCCTTACCTGTCTTGGTTGCACTGTAGATGTTCTCGATTGGAAACACGGAGCCCAGTCCGTACAGCAGGACTTTGGCCAGGGCAGGGATTAGTTGAGTGGTGGTGACCAGCACGTTGACACAGTTGGGCCTGAGGACAAGGGAGACTGTAGATCAGAACTCCAAGGGACCACAAGGCCAGGCCCTCAGGAGTCAGGGCAGCTGCTTGCTCAGCCGTGGGACAGGGTGTCCACGGTGAACTCAGCTTTATCCAATGCCTGGAAAGTGCCAGTGAGAATCTGGAGAGTCCTATCTCCCCGAGTGTGGAAATGGGAGAAAGGAAAACCAGGGCTCCCACTTACCGGGAATGGATGAGGTTCAGTGCCTTCAGGGAGTGGGTCAGCCAGAGGTCGGTCAGAGCTTCCAGCTCAGCCCGGAGCTGCAGCCAGGTCTCTCTTTTGGGCGCGCCTATCAAGCCTGGACGCAGGAAAGAAAGATGGGGTAGCTGTCATTTTAGAAAGGCCTGGGCGGGGGTAGGCTGGGGGAAGGGGAGCCTAGCTACCTTGAGGTTTCAAATCAGATGACCCCCGAAGCCAACTGCAATCCAGTAATCTTAATCTTATTTTGGGATTGACTGATTGACCCATTCATCCATCCGTCCAACAAAAACTCAAGAAGTGCCTTCTGCATGGTCAGTATCGTGACAGGCACAGAACATACAGGGGCAAACAAAGCATTCCAGCTATAGAGCTTGCACTGTTACAGTGGAGACAAAAGTTAATAAATAAATAAAAGACTAACATTTATTGAGTGCTTACTGTATGCAGGGCCCTCTGCTTTTAACATGACATTTCATTTTATTGTTACATGGACCCTAGAAGCGGACACTTTTTATTTTTTAACATTGAGATATAGCATTAGGTTAGCGGCTAACCATGAGCCAGTTAAAGAAACAGGTTTTGCGGGGCTTTGAGACTGGCTCACAGTAGAGAGGAAATAATGGAGACAGGCAGCTGACCCCGAGCCCACACAGTGTTTCTAAACCTGACTGTCATCTCTCAGCCATCAGTGCCCTTAGATAATGTGCAGACTCAACAGCCCATGGCCCTGCCCCACTGCCCTGATGTCCTTCCTTCCATGCCAGCCGAGCGGCCTCCTCATTGTCCTTGGAACACCACCATGTTCCTGCCTCAGGACCTTTACACACCTCATTTCTGACCCTGAACCACTCTTCTTCTTCTTCTTTTTTTTTTAGTATTTTATTGATTTCTTACAGAGAGGAAGGGAGAGGGACAGAGAGTTAGAAACATTGATGAGAGAGAAATATCGATCAGCTGCCTCCTGCACACCCCCTCCATGCCCTTGACTGGAATCGAACCTGGGACCCTTCAGTCCGCAGGCCGAGGCTCTATCCACTGAGCCAAACCGGTTAGGGCTGAACCACTCTTCTTATCTTTTTTGTTTTTCAATCCTCACCTGAGGACATGCTTAGAGAGGGAGGGAGGGAGAGGTGAGACTGGGGATAGAACCCACAAGCTTTCAGTGCACTGGATGATGCTCAACCAACTGAGCCACGTTGGCTGGGCCCACTCGTCTTATCTGACCTCGCCCTTTTGCCTTGCTAAATCCTTCACACTCATCATAAATGTCATTAATTCTGGAAGGCCTATTCTGGTCAGTTCCTTCTATTTTATGTTCTCACAACACACTGAACCTCTTCTCCTCACAACTGTAACTTAAAGTGTTATCTGTGTGATTCCTGTGTGGTGTCTGCCTCAGCCATTGGATGGTTGGCTCTATGAGGGCAGGAACCAAGTCGGTCTTGTTTACGCCACAGTACCAGCCCCACAGCTGGGGCTAGCGTGGCTGGCGAGGATCGGTTTGTGTTGGAGAAAGAGTGAATTCACTGGGACCAGGTGCTGCCTCGTGCCTGTCCTATTTAGACATCATCATCTCCATGTAGAAGACCCTCCCCGTGGCCTACAAGGCCCTGTGCCATCCGGGCACTGGCCTCTCTCATCCCATCCCTGACCACATGCCCCCTCACGGCAGCCACACTGGCTTCTTTTTTTCCTGAAAAGCACCAAGTTCTATTGTTCTTGGGGCTTTTCGTTTGCTATTTGTGGTAGACATGGCTAGCTGCCTTCTACTAGCCATTTCTCTCTTCAATAATTAATACAATAACACTATGAAAATCTCATTAGTAATAAGAACGATGATTTTTTAGCTAAGCACCTGGCTGCCAAGCTAGAAGGCTACATTCCTCAGTCTCCACTGCAGCCTCAGCAGGCTAGTTCTGTGATGCAGAATCAGCTTGGAGGTGGGGGAGGAGGCAGCAGAGACTGCACCGGGGAGAGAGGGAGGGGCTGCCCACTGGCATCGTGCCAGCCGTGAGCTCCCGGCCTGTTGACACGGCGGGTAATTTCCCCTCCGTTTATGGGAAAGCACAGCAGCCTGACAGAAACCCTGGGTATTTCCTGGGGCTTAACCTGGATGGGGAGCAGATGGCCTCCGCTGGCTGACTCCATCCCTGTCTCTCCACCCAAGCTCCCTTCCTCCCCCCTTTCTCCTTGTAGGGCTGGGTGAGCGAGCAGGGCTGACCCTGCAGCTCCCTGCTTCACTCCTGCAGTCAATAGACAGGTGTGAGAAGCCATGAGTGTGGGTGAGGTGGTGGAGCCGCTGGCCTCAGCTGTGTGATGCTGGGCAGGTAACTTAACCTCTCTGATCTGTTTCCACCCTCACACATTGATGATAAAACCACTTAACTTATAGGGATGTTGTGAAGAGCAAATAAACTATTAGATGAAAAGCCCTCAAAGTCTGGCATAGAGTAAGTGCTCAACAAACATTAGTTATTCCCAGGACTGCATTTGGCTGCAGCCACAGGCGAGACAGAAAGTCCTGAAGAGCCGACAGTCCCTCTGGGAAAGTGGAAGGCACAGGAGATGCCGAAAAACTCCCAAGCAAAACTGGAAGGAACTAGTGATAAATGCTACCATTTGTTATTGAGTGCCTGCTGTACACCAGGCACGGAGACATGCCTTTTATATGCAGTAACAACAAACCTTTCCATAAGCCAGGGAAGCAGAATTCTTTTTAGCCCCATTTCATAGAGTCAGAAACCAAGGCTCCGAGAGATTGATGTAGAAAGTGTCAGCACTGGGATTGGACGTGGATTCTATCTGGTTTGAGACCCTCTGGGGTGGAGGAGGGAGCCCTCGGAGCTTTTGGGGCCACGTGTATATGGCAGACGCTATTAGCTTTCCCCTTTATGTGCCAGTAGCTGGTTCCAGATATTGGGACAATCAAGACACTCCAAATGCCTCCGGGAGATACCATCTCGTTAAGATCCACTGACTTAGAGGGTGGTGATCTAGGGCCTGGGGATTGTGAGCTACCTGCCCCCAGCCCCTCCCAGACTGCTTGCTCAGTGCGATAAAGCACCGCTCTCCTGCTCCGAAGCCGGCAGCCTTCACCTCTGCGGCACATTAGAGTCACCAGGGGGCTTTATGCATCCCGATGCCGGGCTGCAGGCTGACCAAGAAAATCAGATCAGACATCCCTCAGGTGGTGCCAATAGGAGCCAGGTTCGAGAACCAGTGGCTTCCAGGGCTTCTTTGACTTTGTTTCCACAGATTACCTGGCGTCCTGGCACCTAACAAGCACCCAGGTGATGCTCAGGCGGCTGGTCCATGGACCACAATCTGAGCAGCGAGGGCTGAAACCCCAAACTGGAACGAGCATCAGAATCACCTGGAGGGGGTGACACACACCGATGGCCGGGCCCACCCCAGAGCTTCCGGATCCGCAGGTCTGTGCGGGGCCAGACACCTGCATTTCTAGCATCTCCAGGCGATGCCCACGCTGCTGGCCAAGGGCCACACTTTGAGAAGCAGTGGCTGTGAGTGAGGCGTGGGGTGGGTTCTGTAACCTTGGGCAAGATGTTTCCTTTACTCCTCAGCTTCCTCCCCTCACAGAGACGGTGACAACACTAGCGCCCCCTCCCAGGGCAGCATGAGGATGGCACTGAGCAAGCGATGTCCGCAACCCTCTCAGAGCAGTGCCTGGCACAGAGCGGGCGACGTGAGTGACAGTGGCCATCCTCGGTGCATCTCCCTTGGTGGGGGGTGTGGCCCGAGCACCGACGGCCCGTGACCACAGTGGACGGCCCTCTTCTGGCCCACTCACCGCCCACGTTGTTCTTGTAGGTGTTGTACATCTCCTTGACCCGCCGGTAGCGGAAGGCCAGCTTCCTCATCCAGTCCACGCCGCCGTGGACGCCAGAGCCCAGGCACAGGTTGGCTCCCGGGGCTGAGCTGTGGAAGCCATCAGCCGAGAAGTTGTACGTGCTGGGGAGGGAGAGGGGGCAGGAGAGGGAGAAGAGACAGTGTTAATGTGGGTGGGGCTCAGGGGCCCACAGCCCCCGAGTGTGTGAGGTGCCATGTGCGTGTACATCTGGGAGCAGCAGGACCACAGTGTTACCAGCTTCCCCAGAGAATCGGGGCGCCTTTTGCTCTTGCCTAATCAGCACCCGTTTCCCTTTCTTTGGTGGGAAATAACATGTCTATTTTCTTTTATGGGGGGACTAGCCCTCCCCTGTATGCAGTGGCCACACTAGGGAAAGCCCGTCTTTCTCCCTTTAGAATTTCTGGATGAAAGAGAATTAAAAAAAAAAAGGTTGGATTTGGTTCATCCTGACAGAAGAGTCCATAAGAAAACCGGTTCCCACTACTGTGCTCCCCGAATCCGCCCTGCTCCCCCTCCCTTCTCAGGCCAGTCTGCTGCCCCTGCCCCCCTTCTGTGAGCACCTCCGTATCCTGCCACAGAAATTCCCTATTTTAATCTGTTTACTTGTTCCAGGAGGCAGAGTGGATTGCTGGCGCTTGGCACGTAGAACCCCTGCCCCGAATGCAGCTGCTGGGCCAAGGCGTTCCACGTGCGGAGACTGGGGCGCAGTCAGAGCTGCACACGGAATTAACCAGAGCGGCCGCTGGGAGCCAGGGGGACAGCGGGGCGGTTCCCACCCATGCAGCCACAGCGTGAGCGTGGGAACCCCAGCTCTCCAGGGAGCACGGCGTTCCTTCCCCACCAGAAGCTTTGGGAATAAACCCCGGAGTAGCGCGCTCGCTTTAATGCTGCAGGGGAAAACCCCCTTGGGTTGTGAGGAACCAGACAGCTCAGCAGGAGACAGGGTTCAGAGGAGCACTGCTCTAAATTCCAAGCCGGCTACAGGGGAAACTTAAAAAAAATGGAACCCTGAGGAGCGGGCCTAAGCTGGCAGTCAGACATCCTTAGTGCTGCCATGGAGGCGGAAGAGGTTCCCGCCACTGCTGCTGTGCTCTCCTGGCTTCTGGCTGAGTGGTGCTCCCCCTGTGGGAGCGCACTGACCACCATGGGGCAGCTCTGGTGTTGAGCGTCTGCCCTCTGGTGGTCAGTGCACATCATAGCACTGGTCATTCCGCTGTTTGGT
Source organism: Myotis yumanensis (assembly GCF_028538775.1). NCBI lineage: Eukaryota > Metazoa > Chordata > Mammalia > Chiroptera > Vespertilionidae > Myotis > Myotis yumanensis. Next base: position 67,954,880 of record NW_027223758.1, read on the forward strand.
CAATTTGCATATTAGCCTTTTATTATATAGGATTAGCCTTTTATTATATAGGACTAGAGGCCTGGTGCATGGGATTCGTGCACTGGTGGGGGGCGTGGCCTGTGGGGATCGGCCAGCTGTGGGAGTGCCGCTTATCCTGGTCAGCCGAGTGGCTGTGGACCTGCCCGCTGAGCGGGCTCCTGCTGTGGGAGCGCTGCTCATCCCGGTCAGCTGAGCGACGCTCCCACTGTGGGAGTGCACTGACCACCAGGGGGCAGTTCCTGCATTGAGCATCTGCCCCCTGGTGGTCAGTGCACATCATAGCGACTGGTCGACCCATCGTTCTGGTTGTTCTGGTCATTTTGCCATTTGGTCACTGGGCTTTTATTATATAGGATAATATATATGTATGCTAAAGAATGCAATATAACTTTAGAAGAATATATACCAAACTCTTTTTTTAAAAAAGTTTTTTTTATTGATTTCAGAGAGAAAGGGAGAGGGAGAGAGATAGAAACATCAATGATGAGAATCACTGATCGGCTGCCTCCTGCACGCCCCCTATTGGGGATCAAGCCCATAACCCAGGCATATGCCCTGACCAGGAATTGAACCAGGACTCTTAGGTCTGCAGGCTGAAGCTCTATCCACTGAGCCAAACTGGCTAGGACAGTGATGGCGAACCTTTTGAGCTCGGCGTGTCAGCATTTTGAAAAACCCTAACTTAACTCTGGTGCCGTGTCACATATAGAAATTTTTTGATTTTTGCAACCATAGTAAAACAAAGACTTATATTTTTGATATTTATTTTATATATTTAAATGCCATTTAACAAAGAAAAAATCAACCAAAAAAATGAGTTCGCGTGTCACCTCTGACACGCGTGTCATAGGTTCGCCATGACTGGGCTAGGACTATACCAAACTCTTAGTGGCGGTGATTCTGGGAGGCAAGGTCAGGAGTGGTTGAATTAAAAAAATGTTATTTATTTATTTATTTATTTATTTATTTATTTATTTTTGAGAGAGAGAGGAAGGGAAAGGGAGAGGGAGAGAGGGGGAGGAGAGGGGGAGAGGGAAAGAGAGGGAGAGAGAGGGAAGTCAACAAAAGAGAACCACTGATAGGCTGCCTACTGCACACCCGCTACTGGCATGTGCCTAGACCTGGAACCAGACTCTAGGTGCATGGGACAACGCTCAACCAACTGAGCCACACTGGCCACAGCTGAATTTTTTTTAATATGCATGTATTACTTTAGTAAACAGGAAACAGAGAGAGAAACATAAGTAGGCTCACAGGGAATCTGTGGAAATCTCAGCCTCAGTGACTTGAGGGGATGTGGAGGAGGCTGCAGGGTGGGGGTGTGATTTCTGGGCGCAGAGAAACACAAGTCCCAGTTCTGGCTGGAAGCAGGCGTGTCTTGTTCTGATAACCAGCCGCCCCCCCCCCCCCCCCCCCCCCCCCGCCTCTCCACTTCCTAGTGAAAGGCCAGTGCGATGACCAATCCAAAGGGGCATAGTGGACCCCCCTCCACCCATTCCTACCTTAAATCTTGGCCATTGTCATCGGAGGAGACATCATCGACGTGGATCTGGTCACAATCCTATGGAGAATTTGGCAAGAAGAGGAAAAGAGGGAGAAATGTGACTGGTTAGTTAGATGCCACCTTTAAGAACCGGTTTCATAAAGGAGGGGTAGGATGAGCACTGGACTGGGAGTAGAGCCCTGAATTCTAGTCTGAGCTTTGCCCCTAAAGGTCGATGACCTTGGGCAAAGTATCATTCCTCTTTTACCTTTGGTTTCCTTATAAACAATGGGTTATAAGGATATAATTTATCATGCAAACCAAGATAGTTTTGCAAGTAAAAGGGGCTGCTCTTAATATTACATTGGGAGGACAGGCCCACAGTGGGACCACCCTGTCCACCCCCAGCTACACCAGGACATATGGTGGAAACCTTTGCTTTGTTCCAGGTGTTTCCTCTGCTTGGAATTCCCTCCCACCTTCACCTACTTAGTGAACCATGTATTCTTCTAGCACTAGCTTCTGGATGTACCCCCTTCCCAAGTCCCCTCTGTGTCCCATGACCTGTGATCATTGCCTATTGAGCACTTGCTATATCCAAGGCACTATTCCAAGGGCTTGCCATTCAATAGACTCCAAGGACATGCTGCTTGCGACCACCCGTAAGTCTCTCAGTGCCCTTGGGGAAACACCTTATCAAATGTGGGTTAAGACCACAGGGAGGGGAATGATGAAGGTGGGCACATAATCCAGGCTCAACCAATCAAAGGGACCTGGCATCCCTCTGGTCCAAGTGATTGCTTCAGGGAGAGCATGTGGTCTAAGCTGGACCAATGGGAACGAGCCTTGGGACTCTGGCTGGGGCTTCTGGAAAAGAGGTGCTCTCTGGGAGCTGGAGGGAGGGCTCACATGGTTTGGTCTCCTGGATCCAGCCATAACTGAAACCAGGCCACCCGGACCATGGTCAGCTGAATAAAGGTCCCCCCAAAGATGTCCACGTTCTAATCCCTGAAAACTGATATGGCAAAAGGGACTTGGCAGATGTGACTAAGTTAAGGATTTGAGGTGGGGAGATTATCGGGATTCTCCAGGTGGCCCCAAATGTAATCACAAGGTCCTGTAAATACGAGGCAGAGGGATATTTGATGACGGAGAGGATAAGGAGATTGGAGTGGTGCCCTTTGAAGATGGAGGAAGAGGCCAGAAGCCAAGAAATACAAGAAGAAGCCGAAGAGGCAAAGGACAGACTTCCCCTCAGAGCTCCAGGAGAAACCACCCCGCTGACACCTGCAGCCCAGTGAGACCCACGCTGGCCTTCTGGCTCCCAGAACTGTAAGAGAATACATTTGTGTTGTTTTAAGCCACTAAGTGTGCGGTAATTTGTTACAGCAGCCACAGGAAACTGATACCTTTTCAGTCTAAGCTAGAGGGGTTGGGTTTCTGTCACTTTGCAACCAGGAGTTAAGAGCGATGCTACGCACCCCACAGAAGCTACAGGCAATACACACCAATCCTGCCAACTCCACCTCCGTCAGAGAGTGCATCTGGATATGCTGATGCGGCAAAACCTGTGAGCCTGCTGTGCCAGCTGTTAGAGCTCAGGCTCCAGCATCTTACCGCCTGGGTTTGGGTCCTGGCCCCAACCACGACCCAGCTGTGTGACCTCGAGCAACCAGAGGTTGGGCTGGAACATGGAGGTAACGATGGGACCTTTGTCACAGGGTTGACGGGAGGAAAAGTGAGATGCCTGGCGCGCAGGAGGTGGTACATAAATGTGAGTTCTTATTATTGCAAAGAACACTGTGGACAGTAAATGGAGGTCCCAGTTGTGAAACTCTTTGGAGAGTGCTGGAAAAACTGGGGGGACAGCGAGGGACCCCTCTGGAGCAAGCAGATAACTGGCCTACAGCTAAAACCTCTTCTGCTCATTATTTCATATTTCCTTTCTTTCCATTCATGTTTGGTGGTCTCAGGTATAATTTAGTAGTCCCTCCCCAAAGTAGCTGAGTTTTGTGGTGCACCCCAAAGTTAAAAAAATCTCACTGTCACGTTAATATTGTAGCAATTAGCCACATGTGGTTATCTATAGTTATATTTACATTAACTAAAATGAAATAAACTTCATAATTCAGTTTCTTTTATTTTTTCCCCCCTTATTCCGATTTCAAGTGCTCAACAGCCACATGGAGCTGGTGGCTACCATAGGGGATGGTGCATGTATTTCCATCATCACAGAAAATTCTATTGGGATATTGAGGGATAAAACAACTAGGCTGACAACTTATCTTCTATGCTGGTAAATTCAATTAGGGAAGAGCTTACAAGCTGGCCGGGAGACACAGCTCATTTAGCCACAGTGCACTTAACATTTGTTTCTGGAAACCATAACCAGGGTGTAAACCCAGGGAGTCCCCGTGTCTCTGGCTCTGCCTCAGATTTTCAGCTACTTTGAGAATTTACAAGCCCCGGCAATGCGGGGCTCGCATTCCTGTATCCTGACAACCGATGGCTGGGACATCAGTTCCCCGGTGTCGCCTGGTCACTTGGCCTCTGAGGGCATCTGAGTTTGAGACCTCTGATCACAGCCACCTGACAGTGATGGAAGGCTCTTAGGACCAGTGCTCCTGGCATATTAATGAAAACTGTATTTAAAAGTCAACGCAGACTTGACAGAGCACAGAGAAAATGAAATGAATAGCGGATTACCCCCCAGCCCTTTGCTTTGCCTGAAATTGGAAAAACACCTCCCTATGCCCTCCAGTCCTTCGCTCAGGCTCAAACGCTGCTCTGGGGGTCACAGGCTCCGGCCCCCTGGGCAGGGCTCCCTGCTCCTTCCCTGATGTCAGGGGAGAGGTATGTGGGAGGCTCTGGTTTTCTCATTTGCAAGGGGATTGTTGGGGGCGCTAAAGTGTGACAACAGTAGCGATCACATTTCGGACTTGGTAAAATACCATGACGCTCAGCGAGACACTACCTCATACTCCACCAGCTGACCTGGATTGAGTTACCTGCAGTGGGGGAGGGGGACAGTGCGAGGACGTGAGGACGGTGCCGAGCTCTTGGGGAAGCGGGGTCCTATGCCTCTCAACCCTGCTGATGGCTTCCCTGGGTCAAAGTGTGAGTATCCTGGGGGGTCTGAGCGGAACCAGCTGGCGAAGACAGAGGAAGGGACCCAGGGGGACACGGGTGGGGCACCGTGCAGTCCTGGCCTCCAAGAATTCGCGCTTTCTGACTCAGAGAGACACCCGCCAAGAGCCTGTGCACGGATGCCCATCACCCCAGTGAGAAACTGGAAAACACCCGCAGTTCCGAGAGTGGATTACAGCTAAATGAAATATGGTCCATCCATTCAGCGGAGCCCCACCCAGCAGTTCAGAAGGATGAGGTGGGTTTTCACGTTAGCACATGGAATTATTTCCAGGACACCCTATAGTGTGAGAAAAGCCGGCTGGAGAACGTAACAGCCATGGAACAGGACCTACCGCAGAGGGTGTCTTAAGGGTTCAATGAGCCATACAGGTAAAGCACTTTGGGAAGTGCCTCTCCCACAGAAAATGCCACGTATGCGCTTAGAAAAAGCACTGCTGTTATCACTTTTTTGCATTCCATACGCCCAAACTCTGTGCCTGGTACCGTCCTGGTCAAATTAAATCGAGGTCACCACCGAGAGAGGCTCACAGATGGCCATGCTGCCGACGTGGCCATTTAGAAGCAAAGCAGCTCACTCTCCACGCATGCTCTGCACTCCTGCCCCTCAGGGAGCCAGGCAGACTGGGGGGGCAGACACGCTCAGGTCCCCAAGACCTAGACGTGTGGTGCCCTTGGCATTCAAGTGCCCCTCCCTGGGCTCCAATCCCTGCCCTGCGTTTTCTACGTGTGTCATCTCGGCCACTTGCTTAATACCTTTGAATCTTCAGTTGTTGTTTTAAGTAAACTCTTAATGTTAGAATAGTTTTAGATTTAACAGAAAAGTTGTGAATATACTACAGAGAGGTCCCAGATATCCAAGCCCACTTACCCTCATTGTTAATATCGGATAGTCACAGTCACAACTAAGAAATAAATATCACTATATTATTATTAACTAATGCCAGTTCTTTACCCGTTGTTTTCCCACTAATGTCCTTTTTCCTCTTCTAGGATCCCGGCCAGGGAACTCCATTACAGCTTGTCAGCTTGTCTCTAAGTTCCTCTGAGATGCGATAGTTTCTCAGACTTTTTTCCTTGGTTTTGATGACAATCTAAAGGAGTATTAGTCAGGAATTTTGTAGATTGTCTCTCAACTGGGACTTGTCTGATGTTTTTCTCGTGGTTGGACTGGGGTTATGAGTTTCGGGAAGGAAGACCACGGAGGTGAAATGCCATTCTCTTCACATCGTATCAGGGTACATGCTATAGACACGACTTCTCGCTGTTGATGTTGACCTTGCTCACCTGGCTCAGGAGTGTTGGTCAGGTTTCCCCACTGTGAAGTTATTCCCCCCCAGCGTTCCACATTAGACTCTTTGGAAGGAAGTCACTATGCAAAGTGACTCCACCATGAAGGGTGGAGGATCTAAATAAATTATCTGGAGTTTTTCTGTATGGAAGAGAAGTTTATTTCCCACGCCATGTTTATGGGGTGTCTTCCCAGCCCCAGCCTTAGAATTAGCCATTTTTTTTAAAGGATCCCTGGTTTTTTTTACTGGAAAATGGTATTAGAAACCAAGATCTGGGCGGAGGGTGTGCTTGTTGCTACAAGAGTGTCATGGCTTCTGAGCCCTCTCTAGCCACAGAGCAAGGTCTCCAGTTTTGCTTTTTCTAAAAAAACTATGAAACATGGGGCCCTGGGAGTGGAGCTCAGTTGGTTAGAGCATCATCCTGATATGCCAAGGTTGCAGGTTCTATCCCTAGTCAGGGCACCTACAAGAATCAACCAATGGATGCATAAATAGGTGCAACAACAAATCAATGTTTCTCTCTCTTCCCCCCACTGTCTAAAATAAATAAATAAACATGTAAAATTTATGAAACAGGGTGAATGTACCCACTTCAGGTGTGTTACGAGGCATGTGGCAGGCCTACTAGACGGTCCCAGTTAGGGTCCAGAGGTCTGAGACGGAAGCGCAGACAGGCTCCAAGTGGAATCATGTTCAGAGTCACAGGGCACCAGAGGAGCTATCTGAGGGATTGCAGGGACTGTGTATTTGTCATGTGCTCAAAGTCCTAAAGATTTAGGTTCAGGGAGACACTGGTCTCATAAAATGCGTGGGAGAGGATTCAATTTTTTTCTTTGCTCTGTAGTTTGTGCAAGATGAGATTTATCCTTTCCTCCAGTGTCGGGTGGACTCATGTTTAAAACTAGCTGGTGCCTTTTTTTTGGATTACATCCTTAACTACCATTTCAAATTCCTCATGATCACTGGTTTAATTTATTTTTAAATTCCCTCTTGAGTTAATTTTGGTAATTTATATCTTCCTGAAAAGTGTCCACTTCATCTAGGTTTTCAAACTCATTGGTTATAATACTGTACATGGTATTCTCATAATTTTAAAATAAGAATCTCCCCTGAATCTGTAGTGATGTCTAGCCTTTCATTCTGAATGTTGTTTATCACCCATCTCTTCCTTTTCTGTTCTCTTTTATTTCCTGTTCATGCTTGCCAAAGGCTTCACGACCTTCACAGTCTTTTTCAATGACCAGTTCTTATTAGTTTTCCTGTTTTTCTAATAAATGTGATTTAAGGCTGGATGTGTCTGCCTGGACCATCCTTGATCTGCATCCCGCAGGTCTGGATACGTAGTGTGCTCATTGTTGCTCATTTCTGAACAGTAAGTTCAGCGACTAATATTTATCAAACAAACCCTTTTCTGATTAAGCTGGTGACAGCCAGGGTTTCCCCAACCTGCCCTCCTGTGGTCCGATCCCATTACTTTTTGTCCTTGGCTGCCTGGAGACACAACTGCAGAAAGGAAATTGTTGACAAATTTGCTCGAGAAAAATGACCCTTGTCAGGGCCCAGATGGGCTCTCTGGCCATCCCTCCTTCGAGGCAAGTATATTTTTAAGTGCGATTGCTTAATGCTGCTGCTCGACTAGCCCGAGAGGGGCCTGCTCCCTGGAGGGGAACCGGGCCATCTTTCTTGTGTTGTCTAAATGTTTAACTTATCTTAAGAGCATTAAAGAGGCCGAGGGCCGCACTGCATTAATGGCCAGTTGGGCAGGACGCCTTGGAGCGCAGCTCAGCGCTGACACGGTGAAATATTACCCTCCCTGATAGCTCCTGCAGAACGGTAAATCACGCTGCCCAGATCCCAGCCACTCCGCGTCCCTCCACAGAGTCCTTCCAACGCTCAGCGCATGTGGAAACCTCCCCCTCCAGCCTGCCGCCTGCCTGGCCCCCCCTGAATTGGACCAGAGGTGCCTCCTGCTGAACCCTTTCGGTTAATCTTGTTTCTTATGAAGGACTCTTCCCTTCCACTCACTCTGCTGACCGGCGCTCATTCTCTGCTCCGCAGTGCATCTGAAAACTACCTCCCAAAGAGAACAGATGCCTCAGCTTAGCAGTCAGCTCGGCCTGGGACCAAATCTGCACACGAGCTAGGTGACCCTGGGAAAACGACCTCTTTGGGCCTCAGTTTCCTCATCTTTAAAACAGAAATTGAAAAAATCTCCATTGCAGGGTTGTTGTGAGGATCAGTGAGAAAATGCATGTGTGATGCCTGGCACGGGTAAGAGCTCAATAGATGTCAGTGCTGGGCAAGTCAGCTTCTCGGTGCCTCAGTTTTCCCACCTCTGAAATGGGGACATATGGCAGCTTTACCTCCGGTGGCTGTTTGTAAAGGTGAAATGAATGCGTGCAGGTGAGCTCTCAGTACATGTCAGCTGTGGTCGTGTTTGTTATCCCCTCTGTACCCTCCACTCTGCTCCAATGGCAGGCCACGTCCCCCTTTGTAGAAATGCCTTCAGATCTTTGCTCACCTTCAGGGTGGGGAGTGAGGGGCTTTCTCCGTTCAGTGTGGTTTTGGTGGTTATTTGTGGGACTTTTGTTTCGCATATACAATGCGAAGATCTGCTGACTCAGGAGGGGTTTCCCATCTTTCACCCGCCTTCTACGTTTACGCTGGGAATTTCTCCTCCCCTTGCTGTCAGCTTGCTTGTCCTCCTCAGGCTTCCTGGCTACTCCATCTATCCCTGTTCTTCCTTTGATCCCACCCTCTATAGCACTGTGTAAGTCTAGATTTCCTGTTGGGAATCTTCTTTCTCCGACCAGATGGCAATCATTTTCCCTGGGAAAATCCACAGCATAGCAAGTAGGTACTACGTGCAAGGACTATGGGTCCAGGCCACACAGGCCTGAATGTTGCCACTGCCACCTGTGTGACTTTGGGCTGCTCACTTATCCTCTCCGTGCCTCAGTTTCTTCACCTATAAAATGGGTGTTATGGAATGCATGTTTGTAGTCCCCCCAGAATGGCTGTATTTGGGGATGGGACCTCTAAGGAAGTAATTACGGTCAAATGAGGTCATAAGGGTGGGGGCCTTGATCTCACAGGATTAGTGCCCTTTTATTAAGAAACATTAGAGCTCTCTCTCTCTCCCTCTCTGCACAGATACTGAGGACAGACCAGGTGGAGACATAGTGGGAAGGTGACCTTCTACAAGCCAGGAAGAGAGTCCTCACTAGAAACCAGATTTGCAGGCACCAGAATCTGGGAGTTTTGCCCCCAGAACTGTAAGAAAATTAATTTGTGTTGTATATGCATCCAGTCTGTGGTTATTTTGTTATGATAGCCCCAGCAGATTAATACAATGGGGATAATAATAGTGAGGATTGTTAATATATAAACTGCTCAAGATAGTGCCCGGCACATAGTAACTTCTCAGTGAATCTCAGCTATGACTACTGTTATCACCATCATAACTGAAAATACAGTCCACCTTGTCTTTGATATGCCTCCCCGGCTCTCCTCCTGAGTGCCTGGGAGCCTGGGAACCCCTGATCTAACGCAGATACCTGTTTCCACCCTTGCCTCCTCTGGTCTGTTCTCCACCCAGCAGCCAGAGGGAGCCTCTAAACCGTAAATCAGATCATAAGGCTGTCCTGCTCAAAACCCTCCAATAGCTTTCTGTCATCCTTAGAATATTATCCAAAGCCTAACAGCCCAATGATGGCACAAAGACCCCACGGGATCTGCCTCTAACCCCCATTGATCACCACAATCCTTCCTGTTCCTTCTGCTCCAACTACCATGTTCGTGTAACCTACCCCAGGGCCTTTGCACTGCTATTCTTATGGCCTGACACACTCTTCATCCAGATTCTCACCTCCTTCCCATCTCTGCTTGGATGTCAAAGAAGCCTTATGTGGATAAGCCAAGAAAAATAACAGCCCTTGTAGCCATCACCTCCCTGACTCAGCTGGCCTCCCTTTGGAGCCCTCCCTCTGACATGATATATGCAGTTGTTCATGGTTCACTTCCCCAGCTGGAAGGTCAATGCCTTGAGGGTGGGGATCTTGCCGTGTTTGTTTGCCTCTGAGTCCACAGCACTTAGGGCAGGGCTGACAGAGGGTGAATTCTCCCTAAATGGCTGCTGACCTCCTATTTGCAGCCGGACGGCAGGCTCAGAGTAGAAATGGTCTGACTTTGTTCCCTAAACCGACCATCCAGTGGGAGTCTGGCCTCTCCACAACCCCAGTGGTCTCCCTGGGAGCCACAGGAGGCTGCCTTTAGATTTCTACAGGACTCCCAGCAAGCGGTATGTTTTCACTTGTGTGAGTCTTAACTTCTCCACCGTGTAACATGGCTTCAATCCTGCCGAGATGCCCTGGGGGCTTCTGGCACTGGGAACATTTTTGAAAAATTTAGAGAATAAAAACAAACTGGCTTCCCCGAGCAGCTCCAGCTGGTAATGAAGGTCCTTCTCCAGGAGGTGCAGCCTTGCCTTCGGACGGGAGGAGCAGAAGGAGGGCAAGGAGCTGAGGCATGGCTCCAAACACACGCTAATCCCGCAAAATACCTGCTCCGAGCCTCAGGATCAACCAAGACTGACAAATGCCTACTGTGTGTCTGGCGTTTTTACTTCATGGGAGCTTCAGACTCGTATATCTACCTGTCCATTTGGTATCTCAAACCCCATGTGCCCTTGGCGGAGGGACGGACTTCCCCACTGCACGCCCCCGTCTTCCCTGTGTGGCCCATTTCAGAAATGGCACCACCGCCCTGGTCGGACCAAGCCCAGGCATCCCTCTGACTCCTCTCTCTCCTCATCCCCACACCTTGCCCATCAGCAAGCACTCTGGGCTTTACCTCCATCCCAGAGGCCACCTCTTCTTCCCGCCTTGATCCAACCCATTTTTCCTCTTTTGCCTGGACAACGGCAGTATCTCCTTCTGGTCTTCCTGCCTCCACCTTTCCCCTCCTATTGCTCATGCTCCATGTAGTAGCCAGAATGGTCTTTTAAAGACATAAACCAGGTCATGTGCACCCCCAGCCCCATGGTTGTCCACAGTACTTGCAGATAAAGGGATGTCTGTGACCATGTCGGGCCCACGCCTAGGGCTCCAGGCTCATCTATCCCACCGATCCCGCACTTCCTCACTCACTGCTCTCAGGTGGCCTCCCTGACCCCAGATTATTCCACACCTGTGCTCACCTCAGGGCTCTGCACCTGTCGCTCCCACCTCCCTCGATCTCCACCCTGCCAGTCCTGCCGGCTCAAGTGGCACCAACTCCAGAGGCATTCCTGGCCCCTTGAGAACGCTGGCCACCACCCTACCCCCTCGCACCCATCGCTCACTATCACATCTCCTTGTTTTGTTTTTCTCACACCCTTTTCACTGCCACAAATCCTCCTGCTTATGGATCTGTTTGGGTGTTCACTGCCGGGGCCAGGGACATTCTGGGTGAACCAGACAGACGCGGTCCGTTCTCAGGAAACTGACATTCTAAGGAGGAGACAGGCCACAGTCAAGCCTTCGTTCCCACTACGAGGACCAATAGCCTCCATGTTCTGGATAAAGTGAGCTGGGTTTCCTTCGCCTTTGCAGCCGGCGAGGCCTGTACTGTGCTGGGCTCCACAGCACTTGCCGAGTTCACCTGCCGCGCTTGTGTTCTGCTCTGCTTTACTCTTCGTTTCTCTCCCTCCCTCTCCATCCTCTTCCGTTCCTCCCCCCCCCCTCTCTTTTACCCCCCAAGACACGAGGGGCCATTTCAAGAGAAGCCTGCACACCGTCTTTGGCTAGGGCCTGGGCCTGGATGCTACTGGCATTCTCTTGCTTCATCAACAAGTTTCCACCTCAGTCCTCTCTTTGAAACACGCGGTGGGCAGAGAGCAATTCCTTGTCACAGACAGGAGGGCCGAGGCCCAAGCGGCCTGCCTAGACCACACAGAGTGCAGACGGAGGCTTTCAGTGAGGACTTGCCCCCCTGGGACTCGAGGGCTGCAGGCCGGGAAGGTAACCCGAGTCCTTTCCTGATGGTGAACAACAGTGAATGACCTGGCTGGTCAGGATGGGTCTGGAACTCAGAGCCTTTATATTTCTGCTTCACAGTTTAGTCCCCAGTGATTTCCCAGATTCTGGGGGTGGGGGGAATTCCTACGAGGATCAGTAAAATTGTTCTTTCACAAACAGTTTTATTTTAGGTTGCCCTTATTTTTCAATCTGGTAAACCAACAATGAGGATACAGTTGATAAAGCCAGAAGATCCCTACCTTACTCCTCTTATCAGCCAAAATAACCCTTTTCACCTTGGAGAAAGCTGCCTGCCCTTTCTTTGGGGGAGGTAAGCAATGCATGATATTTCCCTCTTTGCTTTGGCTGCCAGGAAGCTCAGGGATTAACTCTGAACTTCACTTCAATAGTTAGCTTGAGCTGGATTTTTGGGGTACAATGCCTTACCCTAGCTTTCTATTCCTTTGCTGTAGTAGTTCCACTGATGAAGTTTTCCATGTGAAATTATGTCCAAACCTTTTGACACAGGCTGGATATAAGCAAATGAATTAAACTGATTTCTGAAGCTCCTCTCCCCGTGTCCTATCTCCTTTGAAGGTTGCTTAGGGGCACAGAAGCAGATACTTTAAGTCCCTTTGCTTGCTCCCTCTCTTTGTAAAACATGTTTTCAGGGGAATGTAAACTGTTTGTAAAACCTTCCATCCTGGCCCACTGCTAATTATTACTGACCCAGGAGGATCTGTACTAATTTGCCTTAATCAACTTATTAAATAGCAAATTCCAGGAGGAAGACACGCTGCAGCCTTTATTGGATTAGTAAGGCTGCCAGGGGACGTCGCCGCTCGAGCAGAGAGGAAGGCCCATTAACTGCTCAGGGACGCGGGGAGATAATCCGGTCAAGTGTGTTTTCAATAAGCTGTCGCTGGCCATAGTTTTGTGCCTTTTGGGGGGTTGCTAGCACAAGTTTCTAGCCCCCAAAGGAAAAAGGGGGGGCGGGAGAAAAGGCAGCATCTCTTCCCCCAAACCAGACGTAGGGGGTTACATATGGCGAATATGAAACGAAACAAGCAATCCCAAACCTCCAGGTCATTGAAGAACAGGTGCGTGTCCGCAAGGTTGAAGATCATTTCTTCCATCATCAGGCCGATGCGCACGGACGTCGTGGTGTCCTGCCAGAGGGAAGAGGGAGGGTCACGTGTGAGTGAGCCTTGTCATGACAGCCTCCCTCCCCGTCCTGTCCCACCTCCGAAAGGCCTTTCCCCAACCGCAGGGCCCGTGCCCGGCCTAGGTCGTGTCTCCGCGTGGGGCCAGGGTGCTAACGTTACACAGCTTCTGAGATTTCCTTTCTAGTTTTCCATCACTTGTGTTTACCCTCTTAGTATTCCAATCTCCCCCAGACGCCCCTGGAATTGCAACCGTGTTCAGTGTTGCAAGGACCAGAGTGGCTCTAATAGAGAGGGCCCTGGGACATGTGTCTTCAGGGAGGCCGAGAGATTTCGGGAAGGCAGCATAAACCATGTATTATCTACTGGCGAGCGGGGATGCTGGCTCTCTCTCTAGAACAATCTCTCTATGGAGGCTGCCTTATTCCTCCTGGTGTTTTAAATGTCACTGGCACCTAACAATGGAGATTCATTTAAAAAACAAACACGCAAACAGAACCCACTATGGTGCCTCCATACCAGGGCCAACGAGGCAGCCATTAGAACAATGAAGTCATGCTGGTGCTGCTGACATGAAACTGTCATGAAGAGATATACTATTAAGGGACAAAAGCAGGTGATGTCACAGTATCTGTGGGGAGCACACTGGACAACACACAACACATCACTCTCCGTCTCTTGTCTATACACATGGCGTGTAGACTGCACTACCCTTCACCCATATTTGGGATCCCTTCCTGAAGAGTCTCCCTGTAGGAGGTGATGTCTACCAGGGGTTGGCAAACTAAATCTCACCTGTGGCCTGCTTTTGTATGGCTCTTGAGCTAAGAATGATTTCTGCATTGAAACTTTTTTTTTTTGAGAGAGAGAGAGAGGAAGGGAGAGGGAGAGAGAGAGAAACATCGATGCAAGAGTGCGACATTGATTGGCCACCTCCTGCACATCTTCCCCTGGGGATTGAGCCTGCAACCTGGGCACGTGCCCTGACTGGGCATCAAATCAGGCAACCTTTTGGTGCATGGGACGATGCCCAACCAACTGAGCCACGCCAGCTAGGCTGATTTCTGCAGTTTTTGACAGTGTTTGTCTATGGCTACTTTTGTGCCTTGAAGGCAGAGGAGAGTCACTGCAACAGTAGTTGCTCTATGTCCCGCAGAGCCTAACATATTTACCATCTGGCTATTCCCAGTCTGATGGCCCAATGTAGACCATCCCTATTGTACCCAGGTGTGATCACGTGACTTGCTTTGGCCAATGATATCTGAGCAGAAGTAATGTTTCACTTCTGGTCAGAAGCTTTAAGAAGCAGTGCATGGTTTGCTCTGCTTTCTCTGTTCCCACTTCACAAGACTAAGTGCTCCAGATAAAAGCTACCCTGACAGGCTGGGTTCTAGAATAAAGATGATATGTGTTGGGGCTGCAACAGATCACAGTGGACATGTACCATAAATGAGAGGTCGATGAGATGTGTGGGGGATGTTTGTTACTGTAGCATAACCTCACAGATCCAAACTGATACATGTGGAAAATATGCAGCATCAGGTTTCTCAAACCTGGCTGCACACTGCAATGATGTGAGGAGCATTGAAAAATCCCGAGGCTCAGCACCCCACACCTGTAAAGTCAGAATCACTGAGGGTGAGGTCTGGGCACTGGGAATGTCTAAAGCTCCCCTGTGTGATTTCAATGTGCAGCCAAGGTTAAGAACCACTGATCTAAAAGGATATACACATTTAGGCATATTCCTGGTTAATATCTATTATATGTTTTCTCTGTGCCACTTAATAAATATTAACATTTAATTCAGACAAAGCACTATTATTTTCCCATTTTACAGATGAGAAAACTGAGGCTCACACAGGTTAGGTAACTGTCTCGAGGTCACATGGCTAGGAAGGGCTAGGATCTGAACCCAGGAAATCTGGTTCTAGAGCAGCACTGCTTTTGAGGAGGTCTTGGAGGGGCCGGGGATGGGGTACAAAGGGGAGCTTGTACTGTCACTCTGTATACCTCTCTTTCTGTTTGAAATTTTTTTTTTTTTTTTACTGAAAGGCTGTATTACTCCTATTATAAAAATAAAAATTAACAACATCCACCCTTTTTGACCCTTAAAAAAAAAGGGGAAAGAAAGTGTAGCTGGTGATCTCAGCTTCACACACAACACTGTGAAGCATGAAGCCCAGGCACGCAGCCATTAGGGGAAACACCTCATCAGGGTCCCAACCGCCAAAGCTTAGCACTCAGTCCTGGCTGGACGTCGCGGGGTAGAGTACTCAGTGAAAAATGAAGAGAAAATGAGGAAAACAAACTTTTCAGGGCCAAGGAGGGAATCATTGTGTGACCTGGGAAAAGGTTTTTGGGGTGTTTTCACACATTACTCATACCCAGACCATTTCACCTCTGCAAACTTGCACATTCCTTGTAGGCCAGGCTGTCTGAACACCTAACCACCAATGGCCAGCCCTCGATGCACTGACAGGAAGCGAGAAGACGCTGCCATCCACACTCATCCGCTGAAAGGATTGACTTAGAAAAATGTCAACTCCCAGGCCAGCACATAAAACAGGAAAAGTAATTATTGTGTACAAAATGGCTTATCTGTGAAACATATTTGTGTAGTTACAAGAAGGCAAATACTCTATGTTGATAAAGTGATGATTTATTGATATTGGGAGGAGGTGAAGAGAAGGCTGCCATGCGTGTGATGGGGGCAAGGATGAGAAAAAAGAGCTGAATTCTTGTCTTCTAGTTTGGGAAGCCAGAGATCATGCCTTAAATAGACAAAAAGAAAAACCAAGAAGTAGTAACACAAGTAGGTTACTTAGAAATTTGGAGGTAAATACCAAAAGAATCAGCAAGCGTTGAAAGTTGTCACCTCTAGACAGAAAGAAAGGGGGGTGGCACTGGGGACTGCTGTTTTTATTATATTTCCCTTTGGAGGACTATCTGAGTTTTAAACTATATGCATATATTTCTTGGATTAAAAAACTAAATTAAAAAAAAAACATTCTCAGTAATTCCACTTTTCATTATCTATCCTAGAAAAAAACCCATACATGTGAGCAAGGAACATGTAAAAAGATGTTCATTACAGAATTGTTTATAAATAGCCAAATAATTGTTTGTCCAGCCAAAGGAGATTAGAGAAATAAAATCTCTCTCTCTATAAAAGCCTAAGCGACCGAATGACCGTTTGACTGGTCACTATGATGGGCACTGACCACCAGGGGGCAGACGCTCAATGCAGACATCCTCCAAGGGGTCTCAGATTGTGAGAGGGCGCAGGCCAGGCTGAGGGATCCCACTGGTGCATGAATTCATGCACTAGGCCTCTAGTAGTAGTATATTCCACAACAGAAAACCAAATTCAATTGAAAGAAATGAACCTGACTTCCATGTATTGACATGGATACACACAAAAAATATTATTGTGTGAAAAAACAGTTATCTTCTAAAAGTTATATACTGCATATTATTACCATATATTAGAAACACATAAAATGTTCTTACATATTTTCCATGGGCACTTACATATTTATAAATATCAGAAAGGATATACCTAGAGTCAGAGCAGCAATTACTCCTGGCAGACAGAGAGGAAGGAACAGGAATTAGAGGTGATGATCAAAGTAAACCAGCATTATCTAGAATATACTAAATTTTTTTTTTTAAAAGAGAAGGGATTCAAATAGTTATTGTATAATTAAAAATTAAAATAGCCCTAGCTGGTGTGGCTCAGTTGGTTGGGCGTCATCCCATGCATCGAAAGGTTGCCAGTTGGATTCCTGATCAGGGCACATGCCCTGATTTTGGGCTCAATCCCCAGTAGGGGGTGTGCAGCCCATCAACGCTTCACTCTGGCATTGATGTTCCTCTCTCTCCCTCTCCCTTCCTTTCTCTCTGAAAAATAAATAAATAAAAATAAATAAATAAAAATAAATAAAAAAACCAAAAAATCAAAGGTGCCCAAATGTTTCTGAGGAGAACCCTTAGGATACCAAGCTATTCCTTGAGCATTCTCGTTATTTCTGGTTTTCCTAAAATCTGCTTGCATGTTGCTTATTATTAGATTGTTTTGAACTGTGGAGGTGAGAGCTCCTTTAAAGTTGTACAGAGGCAGAAAAGTCTGGAATAGCCCAAGACAGTGGTCGGCAAACTCATTAGTCAACAGAGCCAAATATCAACAGTACAACGATTGAAATTTCTTTTGAGAGCCAAATTTTTTAAACTTAAACTATATAGGTAGGTACACTGTTATTAACTTAATTAGGGTACTCCTAAGGCTTAGGAAGAGCCACACTCAAGGGGCCAAAGAGCCGCATGTGGCTCTCGAGCCGCAGTTTGCCGACCACAGGCCCAAGAAAAGCACAACTGTCCCAGCAGTTAAGTAATGCAGAGTGTTACCCTAAAATATATTTAGGGCCAGACCACTTCATCCAAGTAGAAGATTTTTTTCCAGGGTTGCAAAGACTGAGAAAATAAGAAAAAAAAATTGGTGGCGACTCGGCATTAATGAATGTGAAGTACATCTGGAATAAGGGTAAGACGAAAGCCATCGGTTTCATTGTGAGCTGCCTGCTGAATACGCCCCTAATATAATCCAGAAACACACCGCCCTGGTCTGGGCTTCAGTTACCCTGTGCAGCTCAGAGGGTGAGGACCCTCTGTCTGACCCAGCATGTCACCCAATGAAATAAAGCCTCCATGCCATGTTCCTCAGCTAATAAAAGGCCACTGACCCATTCGAGTACACTCTGATCCCTCTACCATCTACTGCTGCCGTGAGGATGACATGAGATAGCACATGTATAAACACCAGCCTGACACACAGCAGGCTCTGCAAGCGCCCCTCATTGTCAAAATCCCGCAACCCACTTTCTCGCACCCTTAAGCAGAGAACACGTAATCAGATGGTACCATCTCACATGAAAACCATTTTCTCCATCATTATATACTCTTTGGAGTAAAGAAAAAAAATGAGTGTTTAATTTCCTAAACAAGCAACAGCAGAAAGAGATTTGCTTTTAAGAAATGATCAGTTTAAACCAGAACAGAGAACTGAGAAAAGGGAATTTTTCCAAAGCAGGCTTCAATTTGTACCTTGTCCGTCCAAGGACTGTGCTGGGGGCTGGAGGGGTTGGGTGGATGGAATGTCATCTTTGAGAGTTTGGGGGTGGTTCTCTCCCAGTGAAGGAACCAATCAGACTAGGGCACTGCAGTTTTTTTTCATGCGCCCTAATGTTCTACAGATTCTCAGGGTTTGGTTTTGATGATGACGAGGTGGGCTATCCACCCATTCATTTAGGAGGCTCAGAGCACTGGACACCCCCTCCCTGGGCTCCAGGCAGATGCTGAGAACCTGGACGCCATTCAGTAACCTAATTATTACACATTCTTGGCGAAGTTCTCTTAATTAGAAGAGTTGGTAGGGACTTTAACCATATGGACTGCTCTCAGATCTGCCTTGAGGATCAGTAAATTATTTTGTGACGTATGGTTGTAATTCCTGAATGGAGGGGAGAGGGTAGGAGCGTATAAAAGAAAGTCTTTCTTTTTTAAAATATATTTTTATTGATTTCAGAGAGGAAGGGAGAGGGAGATAGAGATAGAACCATTAATGATGAGAGAGAATCATTGATCGGCTGCCTCCAGCACGCCCCCTACTGGGGATCGAGCTAGTAACCAGAGCATGTGCCCTGACTGGGAATCAAACCATGACCTCCGGGTTCATAGGTTGATGCTCAACCACTGAGCCACTCCGGCTGGGCAAGAAAGTCTTTCTAAAAACAAAATCAATCTGATGTCACACTCAAATGAAGAAAATAGCATGTGGATTCTTGGAGGTTTCAAAACCCGAACACAAAAGTTCATCAGGGTTCAGATGAGAGCAGTTGTTTCTATCAAGGGTCTCCACCAACCCCAACTTCCAAAGCTCCCCAATTCAAACTGCATCCCTACAGGTCTACTTCCCAATCCCCATAGATTAGGAGGCAACCATTTTCATTAAAAACAAGCGATTGGTTGAACGATCGAATGAATGGCTGGACAATCAGCAAATTAGGTTTTTATTATATAGGATAGTTTGCTAATCCCTAGAATAGATGACAAAATGTCAGAGTATGTCATATACAGTAATGGTAAACTTCTATTTCGGTTGGAGTATGTGTGTGTGTTTTATATTATGATGATTACTACTACTGTTACTATGTGACTTGTTCAAGGTCACCTCCAAGAGGCAGTGTGGGGACAGGAGCTCAGATTCCATAATCCTCTGGCTATGCCATGATGCCTGTTCCGGCTTCCTTGCTTTGAGAGTGGGTTGGCCTCCCGTGGCCCAGCTGCATGACAAGAAAGAAGAGGTCCCCTCAGGCCGTTATAGTATCTGGTGGTCTCCACTTGAACTGAGCCATTTAAATGATTTCACTTGGGGTCCCTGTCTGTGCAGGAAAGGTTTAACTCAGCAGGCCTGGGGTGATCAAACCCTGCACATTCCTAGGAAAGATCTGTCTTCAAGACTGGCCCTTGGCTGGCTCCTGGTAGATGAGCAGCCCTGAGCCCTGAGGCCACACAATCCCAGTTGCCCTGATAGTTTATGCTAACAATGTGATTTATGGGGAACACCTGTTTTTGTTCTGGGGGGCTGGCATCTGAGTAGCTGAGGTTAATCCAAAGGCACACATGCCTATGTCATTGACCCCAAGAAGACCCTGGACATCAAAGCTCAGGTGAACTCCCCTGGTTGGCAACGCTTCCCGCGTGTTGTCACACATCAGTGCTGGGAGAATGAACTGGAGTGCGGGTGCTCCACTGGGAGAGGGCGCCTGGAAGGTTGTGGCTTTCTCCTGGACTTCATTCCATGCGCCTTTCCCTTTGTTGACCTTAAGATGTTTTCATCGTCATAAACTGTAACCGTGAGAATAATAGCTTATAGGTCCTTCTTGCTACTCATCCAGCCGGAGGGTGTCTTGGGAACGCCCACTGCAGTGTCTTTATCAGACACCTTGAAAAAGAGGCAGCATAGCATGATAGTGTGAAGATACGTAATCTCTCTGGGAACGAAATTCCAAGTCTGTGAATTAGCGGTTAATCATTTCTAGTAAAGAACATACCCAGGATAATCTTACTTCATAGGCCTGGAGGGATCATAGTGACTGGTTCAGGATGGTCATGTGGTCAATGGGAGCCAATGAAAATTGGCTCTAGGACTTTAGCTATAAATATTGGGAAAGAGGAATCTTCTTAATTCTAGGGAGGCTCAGTTGGTAGACTCCACACTTGAGGATGCTGGCAGCCAGCCTGTCACGAACACAGGCAGAGCCTTCTTGGCAGTACACACATATTCACATGAAAGTATCTGGGGATCAGATCCCATTGCTCCTGAAGTCTACCGTATTTTTCCATGTATAAGACACCCCTATGTAAAAGACGCCCCCCACTTTTCCAACCCAAAATTCAGAAATCAGTATTTTAAACATGTGGCTGGTTTTCCTCTTAAGGCCTTCTTCTTTTTTGGGCATCTTAAGGAGTTGTTCTTCCTGTTTTCTCCACTCTCTGATCATATACTCAGTGGGAGAAGGTCCAAATTGTCTCTCTGCAGCTCTATTTTCATGCTCTTTCGCATAGCTGATTACATTCAGTTAGAATTTTGCAGAGTAAGAGAATCGCTTACTGGTATTTATCTTTTTATTTTTTGACATCTTTATGGGCTCAGGATGCTCCGGTCCCTGTTGCATCTGCGCATTCTCCACCTCCACTTGCAATTAGGGCATCAGCTGATGTCAGTAATAATAAGGCTCATGATTGGAGGAAGCCTGTTTGAAAAGGTATGGGAAGCTATGTACCCTCGTGGCTCCCTCCTCGGGTGACTTCTGTGTATAAGACGACGATTTCAGAAAAAAAATAGCATCTTATACATGAAAAATATGGTACTTCTGGACATTTCAAGTTACATGAGCAAATACATTTTCCTTTTGGACTTAAATGAATGGATGTTGAATTTCTGTTGCTTATAATTGAAAGATTCTTGACTCTGCTTGCCACTTCCCCAGGTCTATAGGAAAATGGGTGTTTCCAACATTGACGATGTCCAGTGGGCAAGCTCAATAGTCATGTGGTCGTGCTTCTATACATCTTAGCAACAACTAAGCTTTGCCAGGCAGAGATTCAAAAAGACTGAATGTCTTTTCTTCTGATGGCACCTCTAACCCCCCACCCAAGGTGATATAAGCCAGATGCATGGAAGGGTCTGAGTTATTATTTGTCTTAGAGCACATCTGTATGCTCTTCCTCCTCATTAAAAACCCACTAGCGCACAGCCAGCGTGATTGAGTGTTGACCTGTGAACCAGGGGGTCAGGGTTTGATTCCCGGTCAGGGCACATGCCAGGTTGTGAGCTTGATCCCCAGTTGGGGGCATGCAGGAGGCAGCCGATCAATGATTTTCTCTCATCATTGATGTTTCTATCTCTCTCTCCCTCTCCCTCTCTGAAATCAATAAAAATATGTAAAAACAAACAAAAAAACAAACAAACCCACTAGCTTCCCATGGCCTCTGAGTAAAGCCAGCATCCTTCAGTGGCCACCATTTACTTCTTCGCTCCAGCCCATTTCTCTGCTCCTTGAACATGCCAAACTTACTCCTGCTTCAGTGCCTTTGCACTTGCTGTTGCCACTACCCAGAATTCCTTTTCCCCAGGCACTTCCAAGGCTGGTTCCTTTATGACATTCAGTTCCCACAAAGGACTTCTCTCATCATTTTATCTAGAGCAGGGGTTCTCAACCTTCTGGCCCTTCAAATACAGTTCCTCATGTTGTGAACCAACCATAAAATTATTTTCGTTGCTACTTCATAACTGTAATGTTGCTACTGTTATGAATCATAATGTAAATATCTGATATGCAGGATGGTCTTAGGCGACCCCTGTGAAAGGGTCGTTTGACCGCCAAAGGGGTCGCGACCCACAGGTTGAGAACCGCTGATCTAGAGTAATCCCAATGCCCACCCTCCACTCACTCTACATCCCATTATCCTGTTATTTTGACAGCATTTATCATTATCTGAAACTAGAGGCCCGATGCACAAGATTCGTGCACTGTGGCGGGGGAGGGGGGCTGGGGGGGCTGGGTTCCTCAGCCCAGACTGCACCCTCTCGCAGTCTGGGAGCCCTCGGGGGATGTGCGACTGACAGCTTAGGTCCGCTCCCCACGGGCCTAAGCCAGCAGTCGGACATCCTTAGTGCTGCCACGGAGGCGGGAGAGGATCACACTACCGTCCAGCTTCTGGCTCCTGCATTGAGTGTCTGCATCCTGGTGGTCACTGCGCGTCATAGCGACCAGTCATTCTGCCGTTTGGTCGATTTGCATATTAGCCTTTTATTATATAGGATAACCTTATTTTTAAACTTTTGATTTTTGATGCTTCTACCTCAACCAGAAGACTCTATGAGAACTATTGCTATGTCCCTTGTACCTGGCACATAGTCCAATACACAGCAGGTGCTCAGTTAAGTATTTTTTAAATGAGTATATGAATGTGTGTGAGCTTTATATACATTATTACATTTCCTCCTTAAAATATCTTTTCCTATTTCACAGATAAATCAAGACTCAAAGCAACCATGTGACTTGTCCAATAAGTGGCAGAGTTGAGATCCAAACCAGGACTATATAGTCTGCTGAGGTACCCCCCAAATCTTAACCTTTTTACTCACTGAATATGTCTCTGTTGGAATTAATAACATCAAATAAAATACTTTATTAGGGAAAAGAAGCTTAAGGCAGATTATCATCAGATTATTTACAAAAATAAATGCCTCATTTAAAATGGTTGAATATCTTTTAGTGAAATGAATGATCCATTGAATGACATTACGCTTCCATCCTTGGAAGAACTGACAAGCAGCTGCCATGAAACTCAGCCCTGATTTTTGTCCCAGGTCTCAGGCTGGCTTTCCTTTCTATAACCATTGGGCTTCGGGAGGATAAAGAAGGGCCCAGGGGTGGGAAGATCTCCCCTTACTGCCTCTGAGCATTTGTGCTTTCATTTCCTGGACTAGAGATGGAAAAGCAAAGTTCCCTTGTTAAATCCTCACTCCTCGCTGCCCTCCTCCCTGCCCCAACGCCAGGAATGGCTCTATGGGAACACGACACCTTGGGGGAGATTGGAAATCAGATCACTTTAGCCGACCCTAGAGGGCCCCAAATCCCTTCTTTGCTTCCCAGCCTCCCCCACACTGCTCCCCGCCCCCCCCCCCCCACTGCCCCATCCCCCCTCGCCCCCTCCCCACACACTTACTGGTAACCTATAACTTTTTTAGGATGTCATCCTAGGAGTCAAAAAGAGGTGTGATATGGAAAGACCCATTTTAGTAACCAATTTTACGGTCTCTCTGGATCCATTAATGGTATCAAGTGCAATATTTCCAAAGCAAACTTTCAGAAAGAACCCAACCAACCAACCAACCAACCAAGCAAACAAAAAGCAAAAAACAACTCGATGTAAATGCCGTCTTGTTCTCTCAGTGACCTCAGGTCAGCTGTTTCTAGGTCTGTGTCGTCTTTATCAGGGCTGTCTCAGGCAGAATGAGGACAGGAAAGCCCACAGTCTTTACTCTGACATCCTGCCCATTAAGCTCCCTCCCAGTCCTAGTCCTCTGAGCAGACCCGTCCCCGAGGTGAGCCCGCTGGGGCTGTTGGCTTCTCTGAGCGCTCCTAGGAGGGGAAGGTCTTGGTGGCTCCCAAGAGACACTGGGAGATTCCTGATCACTTCTCCGCATGAAGCTTCTGGGATGACAAACTTAGTTGTAACTCTGCTTCGGGCTCCTCATGAGGCCTTTCTGAAGGAAACTTGTATAACAAGTAGAGGTAGGTGTTTGGGAATTGGGATGCGGTTGTCCAATAGTCCTGTGCTAGCAAGTTCATCCATGGCTAACGTTTGGGTGAGAACTGTTAGCTCCTTAGATGTGTTTCTGAAAAACTTCTGGTGGCCTGGTGAACAGTCTCAATCACTAAGACAGGGGTCCTCAAACTATGGCCCGTGGGCCACATGCAAATACAAATATTGTATTTGTTCCCGTTTTGTTTTTTTACTTCAAAATAAGATATGTGCAGTGTGCATAGGAATTTGTTCATAGTTTTTTTTTTAAACTATAGTCCAGCCCTCCAACGGCCTGAGGGACAGTGAACTGGCCCCCTGTTTAAAAAGTTTGAGGACCCCTGCACTAAGATAATTACTTAATTATTTTTAAAGAAGCCGTTTGGCCCAGTCTTTACGGGATCTGATAGGTGAGCGCATTAATATTGCTTCTGTGTGTTTATAAAATGTTTCTAGAATGAAATGTGAGCGTTCAATAAATCCGGGTTTTCAGCTTCGGCACAGTTGACATTTGGGCCAGATCATTCTTCACTGTGAGACTGTCCCGTGCACTGTAGTGTGTCTAGCAGCCTCCCTGGCCTCTACCCACTAGATCAGTGGTTCTCAACCTGTGGGTCGTGACCCCTTTGGCGGTCGAACGACCCTTTCACAGGGGTCGCCTAAGACCATCCTGCATATCAGATATTTACATTATGATTCATAACAGTAGCAACATTACAGTTATGAAGTAGCAACGAAAATAATTTTATGGTTGGTTCACAACATGAGGAACTGTATTTAAAGGGCCAGAAGGCTGAGAATCACTGCACTAGATGCCAGCAGCACCCTTCACCCAATGACAACCCAAATGGTCCCTAGACGTTGTCACAAGGTATTAGGGAAGCAAAATTATATACCTCTCCCCCACCCCCACACTGGAGAACCACTGCTCTAAATGTTTAAAATAATGAAAAGGCTTGGGCCTTAGTGTCTGTCAATCAACTTTGTACTTACAGAGTGGGCAACCTTATTAACGTAACTGACTTTCTAACTAAGTGATGAGTTAAAAAAAAACAACATCATTTAATCTGTCAATCAGCCGAGTGGAAGAAGCTGTTGTCCTGTCTCGCTGTGAGACGCAGTGAGTAGGTCAGGACCCTCACTACACCGGAGATCTGTCTGCAAACCCGGCTCTGCCCTTCCTGCTGGAAGGTGGGTGACTGGGCAAGTCGCTGCGCCCGTTTCCTCGTCTGTACCGCGTGGGTAGCTGTAGCATTTCCCTCCTAAAGTGATGGGGAGAGCAGGTGAGCTGAGACATTATGGAAAGCAAGGTAGGTGGGTGTGGGCTCAGCTAATAGCCCTGGGGGTGAGTCCTTATTCACGGAATGACTTCTTCCTGGGGGCTCCTGCAGCACTTGCGCGTGGCTGTCCTTTTCCCAGGTACTACCTGAAGGCAAGGTCAGGGATTACTGCAGGGCCGGAGCTCGGGTTGGCATTTTTCCATCTGGCCCTTCCTTCTTGTCTCAGGGCCCAGACTGCCGTGAGCCAGGCTTGTGTCTCGGTGGGACCCTGTCTGGGCTTGCAGACTTCTCTGCAAAGGGCAGACGTGCCCACTCTGGAGCCAGCTCACAAACACAGGCAGCCCGCCACCTGCGCTCGCCTCGATTTTCTTCTGCGATTACCCCGCCATCCCAGGACAATGAGCTTCTGCACCTCTCCTGGAATGGAGACCTCTCCACCCTCCCTCTTAAAGAAAAAAACACACAAACACACAAAACCAATCAAAGCCATCACACCATGCAAGCCAACTGGGCCTTTAAAAAAATCACTGCCAAGTAGCTGTTTACAAGCTGAACAAATAATTACTCTGCCACAAGGAAGAAAAGTATTAATTAAAGCTATTCATTAAACCAGCCTCCCTATTCTGTGGGGCTTATCTCTTGGAAGTGTCAGCCAGAGGTTAGGGATGGATTAACACACAATGGAGGGCTTTGCCAGTTAAGTCTCCTCCTTGTGGTTAGCTCTGAATAATAAAGTTGTCATTAAAAGAGAGAATTTAATGGTTTTAATTGGGTTTAATTACTTGGAAACTCCTGGAAAACAGATCAGCTTGTTTAAAAGAGGAAGACAAGAAAATGATGGTTGTAAAGAAGAAAAAAGGTTGATTCACATGTTTGAACAGTCAAGTTAAAAAACACACAACAACCTGGCCGTTTCATAGAACACAGAGAATAGACCTTAGCTCAGCAAATGGGTCTATTTGCACTAACAAGAATTTCACCAAAAGAGCTGTAAGATAAATCCCGTCATCGTTGAATCACAAAAGAGTCAAGCTGACTACAGCTGATAACATCACGGTCAAATTCAAGAGAACAAAGAAAGATGTCTAAGCAGGTTCCTCTCTGGGAGCTTTACATAAACGCAAAAGCTCACTCTCTCAGGTCGATTTATCCTTTGAAAAATGTTCTTTCAGCTGGAGAGATCTACCAGCTTTTAAAGCATTTTCCTAGGATGTAATTTAAAGACAAAAGCAACAAATAAATAAGGCACATGGAGCTGCGCATGTAGAGCAGGGAACCAACTGCCCCCATGTGCCCCAGCTGAGGGGGCTCTTGGGACTTGGGACCTTGAGTGTCTAAAACGTAAAAGTTCCAGACAGACCCAGATGAGATGATCACCCTGAACACCCAGGACCAAGGGGCACTGCAGGGCATGGAGTATACAGAAGTTCATACCAAGTGCCTAGAACCGAGCCCGACACTCAGCAAGCCCCTGCTGAGTCTGTCCAGCACCAACACTCCTCAACACGGTGAGTCTTCAGCTTGCCTTTCACGGAGGGGACATTCTTACACAAGCAGCAACACGCTTCTAAAGCTGCAGTTCTTTAAAAGACTTTTATTTATTCACTGATTATTATTTGTGATGATATTTATCCATTTAGTCTACAAAAGCTATTTACTGTGTATCAGGCACAATATCAAGCACTTCACATGTATTAGCTCATGTAAACCTCCCCCACAGACCCTACGAGTGAGTATCATTGCTATTAGACCCATGTCACAGAGGTGGAAAGTGAGACATGGGGAGGCAAAGTGACTTGCCTGAGGGCACCTGGCTAAGGAGTGGAGCTGGCTTTGAACCTGAGCAGTCTGGCTCCAGAGCCCATGTTATAGCCTAGAAGTGAGTGACCTTCTCTATACAGGGCCAGACAGCAAGTATTTTAGGCTCTGTTGCCCATATGATCAAGGTCACAACTACTCAACTCTGCTGTTGTAGCAAAAAAGCAGCCGTAGACAATATGTAAACAAATGGGCATGGCTGTGTTCCAACAAAACTTTATTTAAAAAAAACAGGTTGCGTGCCGGATTTAGCCCACAAGATGGATGTAGTTTGCCAGCTGCTGGTGTAGACCATTGTGCTAACTGGCTCTTTGCTCTCAGACAAGAAAGTCCCTTGCCCCATAGAGCTTGCATTCTGTTGGAGGGGGAGGGTCGGGAAAAACTAAGGCACATTTCAGACTGACAGGTGCTCTGAAGAAAATCATGAGGATTGCTGGAGGTGGGCGGGGCGGGGGGGCAGTGGGGGCGGAGAGAGAGAGAGAAAGAGAGAGAGGGGGGACACACACAGCAAATGTGTCTGTTTGTGTGTTTTATAGAGGACTACTAGAGAGGGGTGGTCAAGTTCTCACTGGGGAGAAACAGGGTGAGACGGAAAGTTCTGAACTTGGGGGCCTTGTGATTGGCTGTGGTCAGCTGGATACGGAGGGGCTGGGAATCGCCTCTGGAGTTCTGGGTCTGGTTCCTTCTCTGCCACTTGCTAGCTTGGTAGTCGTGGCCTCAGTGTCCTTCTGGGTAGAATGATGATCTCCCTGTCTACCTTGTAGTTTTGTCTTGAGGACCAAGGATATGACTCATGACCTAGTGCCATACATGTGGGGAGAGATTTAGTTTTTATCCCTATAATTGAAGGTGTCTGCATATGGCTTATATGCTACTAACTGAAAGTCACTGTGAAAGTAAATACTTTTTTTTATTTAGCTCTAGACTCATAAATTTGACAATGAATGAAATGGACCAATTCCTCGAAAACCACAACTACTAAAAATCACCCAGGATGAAACAGCTACAAGTATGAAAGTGTTATGCCCAGGAAACTGAATTCACAGTTAGAAACTTCCAAACACAAAGTCTCCAGGCTCAGTTGATTTCACTGGAGAATTTTACCACACGTTTCAAGAAGAATTAGCACCAATTCTCCACGATCTTGGCCAGAAAAGAAAAGAGGAGGCCACGCTTCACAACTCATTTTATAAGGCCAGTATTTCCCTGACACCAAAACCAGCGGAAGAGAATCTAAAAAACACACAAACAAACAAAACACCCTAATTTTTAAAGTAAAAAATGTTCATCTTTTCCCAGCTCCGGGAAGTTTGTGCTCCTTCAGCAGTTCCCACAGTGCGCTTTGGGAAGCAGACGATTCGCAGGCTGGTCTTTTGAGGTCAGTGGGGCAGGAATGGTTATTCCAATTTTACAGATGAGCCAACCTCTAGCTAGTTAGTCCCAAACTATTTTCACCAGCTCAAAGAGACACTCCATATCCCCGAGGCATATCTCTACGGCTTTACGTATTCTGGACATTTCATATGAATAGAACCACACAAACTCTAAACTTTCGTGTCTGGCTTCTTTCACTTAGCATAATGGTTTTGGGGTCCGTCCACATTGTAGCTCAAATCAGAACTTCATGCCTTTTTATAGCTGGAAAATATTCCATTGTATGAATATCCTACGATGTGTTTATCCATTTATCCATGGATGGATTTTTCCAAAAAGATTCTTAAACCGCATATTTCTACTTTGAATTAGGCCCCCTCTGGAGAACGTACATGGGAGTTTCCCCCTCACTCTGCCATCAGAAAGGCCTGCAAGTTCACTAATTCACCGAGGAAGTGTGGGAAGCAGGCATGGTGGGGGGAGACCTCCTATTTCCCCTAAGACAACCACCTTGACACCTCCTACCATCCACGGAGCGACACCCTCATCACCAGAGGCTCATGGGATTTCCCGAGATCTTTGGACAGCTCAAGAGCCCTATTGTTGGGGAATAAGCACCGTAGAAAGTGCAGGTGGGGCGCTGGGGGAGACAGCTTCTCAACCTGCTAGTTAAGTGTGAAGGAAAATTGTTCCCATTCTTTAGGTTCGCAGGGTGCCTGGGATATTTTTTCACCACTTAGCATTGTGAGCGGCAAGTCCTATATTTACAGAAGACAAAAGAGCTTCTCACTCTACCCCAAGCGGCAATTTGTTGTAGGTTTTGCATAGGAGACTTAAATCCCTCTTATTACTATTATTTTTTTTCAGATGCCCTTCGGCATTCATTGAAGGGTGGGACTAAGAGAAGGGGGGGTGGGGGGAGTTGGCAAAAGACTCCTGGGGAAGCAGCTGGCATGTGTTAGATTTGTGGGCGGAAAATGAGAGCACTCGGGAGCCTTTAACTAGCCCGAAACTCTCCACCTAAGATGAGTGATTCTGCGAGGTCTCTCTCCAAGCAGCAGCGAGCGTGAGCCTTCAAAGGCAATCTCTGCTAATGAGCACTTTTCTGACAACCCCAAACCATCTCTAAAATATATTTTATGTTGGAAATAATCCTTTAATGCTCTAAAATATATAAGCAGAGGCACTTGGCATGGAAGCCCCCTGGCTCAGGGAAGCGCTATTACAGGGGATTAAATCTACAAAGGGTCGCCCCCTATCCCCCCGCAGCCCGTGGCCCCTGCAACTGTCATTCACCTCGAGGACATCTTTCAAAGCTCCCAGCCTCCTCCTCAGCCACCCCAGCCAGGGTGACAACAGCAGATGTCTGCCTCTTACCCTTGCTGAATGGAAAGAAGTGACGAGTTAAGTCACCATCCCTAGTCCTACAAAGCAAATAATCATTGTTGGAGAGGGCCAATCAAAGCCATCATTTCTTTATTAGCCACAAAGACTAAATGCCTTTTATTTAACGGAAAAAGAGCTGGAGAGGGGGAGGGATTTAAATACAAGGTTTAACCCCCAGTGGGGGAAAGAAATCTCCGACTTCCTCAGAAAATCCTTTCCAAATTGTATTCATCTTGACTTAATCCACATCTACCGAGTGAATTAGGCAGTATTTATTTTGAAAATCTATTTTATAGAGTTCCAAGGACTCTGTTTTCCTTGGGCAGGGCTGGAGGCCGCTGCGAGGGAGGCCCGGCCAGGCCTGAAACTTCCAAGGTGCTCGCCTCACATGGCTAACACAAGGTAAATAAACACAGCTGAGCCCGGAGAAACGGGAAGGTTTTCTCATTAAAGAAATAAAATAAACAGATGTCCTTAAGCACTTTGGCTTGTGTTTTGTCAGAGGATGGAAAGCTCTGGATGGCTGAGGGCAGAAGTGAATTAGAGCTGCATCTCAAGGTAGACGGGGAAGAAAGAAAAGGCAAGACTCTGCGGTCCTCTGAATTAACTAATAGTCCTCCAGAGAGGGCACTTTTGATTTGAACCTTAGCAACTTCTACAAATAGTTTTTAACTGCGGGGTCATAAAAGCGTTTTTTGTTTTTTTTAAAATTTCTTCTCAGTTTGTAAAGCAGTAACGGACAGGCCAGGCCGTGTATCGCCAACTGGATCTGATTACATCCCGATGGCACTGCGCTGGGGATTGGATTCTGGAATCTGAGCCGGGATCCTGTAATAACACGGCTGAGGAATGGTTCCGGGGAGGACTGGCTGGGCGCAGGGGCACAGGGGCCAAGATTTGGCCAGGCGCTCCCTACGCAGCCTCTCCTAGGTACACAGGAGGCTGGCTAGATCCATGGGAAGAGCTGTCACCAGGTGAATTAATGGCTTACATCTCACGTCACAGACTAATGTGTGAAGGAATCACCGGAGGTCGAGTTGACATGTCCATCCTAGTTCAGTATCTCTGCAATGGGACCTGAGACTGCATTTCTAGCAGATGCTGGTCCCTGGACCACATTTCCGGTAGCCAGGAGGGCTTGTGTTACCACAGGGGTCTGGCAGCGAGGAGTTTCAGTTCTGATCAGAATTCTGAGCAATCACACCCCCTCGATGTCTTAGTCTGGGTCTCCCCGAAGCATACCCCCAGCCTGGGATTCAGGTGCAAGCAGTTTCCCGGAGAGACGACCTTGGGAAGCACTGGGTGGCAGAGCTTGGAAGTAACGGGAGAGGAAGGAAGTCAACAAGGGTGGGTGAATGAGCAGGCTGCTGCCGTGGGCAACAGGGGCTCTGTCCCTCTGGGTGACGTGGGAGACTGTGAAGAACATCCCGGAGAGTCACAGGTACCCAGCCATCATGCCTATGAAAATGGGGAGGCTGCAGGGATAAAGGTGGGGCCTTAACTATGCTGCTAACTGAAAATTCAATCCCAGCATGTTTGTTTATTTATTTTATTTCAGAGAGGAAGCGAGAGGGAGAGAGAGATAGAAACATCAATGATGAGAGGGAATCATTGATCAGCTGCCTCCTGCATGACCCCAACTGGGGACTGAGCCCGGAACCTGGGCATGTGCTCTTGACCAGAACGGAACCTGGGACCCTTCAGTCAGCAGGCCGACGCTCTATCCACTGAGCCAAACCGGCTAGGGCTATTAGCAATGATTTCAGAACTCAAGAAAATGCCAGGGGACACAACTAACCCTGTGTTCAGGCCATATCTGGCCCTGGATGGCCAGTTTGAAACTAATCTCTTCAGATTGAGCAAGGCACCTGGCCCTTTAAAAGTATAACATGGAAGGAAGTCCTGGAAAGGACTCTGCTCAGTGGACAACAAGGGTCACCTGGCCCCCTCCCAGGTCCCCCACCTGCTGAAGTGTCAGTGGCCCCAAGCCTCGAGGAGCCACTTGCTCAACACCTCACAGCCTCTGCTGAGCCCTGCTGGGGGCCGAGCTCTGGGCGAGGCCAGGCCCGGTGGCACGCAGCATCTCGGCCCTGGAGCGATGCTGACAGGCCTCTGTGCTGTCAGTGTGGATACTTGTTCCTTCGAGGGCAGGCACCCTGGAATCTCCTTTCTGCCGTGCTTGCAATCACACATGCTGAAAAGTCCCTATCCACAAGCTATTTATTTATTTGTGTATTCAACAAATATTTGTCGACTGGATGTGCCAGGCACTGCTGGGTGCCAGGGGATGAAGCTATGGACACATCAGACCCAGTCCCTGTGCTCTTGGAGCTCACGGCCAAGTAGAAGGGTTCATTCCAGTGCCTCTTATTTTCTCCCCTGAGGACATTCCCGTGAATCTTGGGGGCGCAGCATAGTGAAGAGTAGTGGCCACATCCTAACTTTCATTCCTTCCAAGCTGGGTAACCTTGGCTCAATCACTCCACCTCGGAGCCTCAGCTTCTCCACAAATGGGCGTAGTAGGAGAAGCCATGCCTACCTTATGGGTTTGTGGTGGGGATTCAATGAGAGAGAAGGCGTAAGGCTCGGAGCAGCCCTAAAGGAATCTTGCCACACGGTTGTCTGTGCTGGGGGAGTTAGCGGAGCCTGGTGTCCCCCCTGTGGGGACTGCGGATAAGGAAGGCATGGAACTCTGGGTTCAGAGCAGCAGTTTCTCAATAGCAGCACGATGGACATTTGGGGCTGGATAATTCTCGGCTGTGGGGACCATTGTGTGTGGCAGGACATTTAGCAGCATCCCAGGCCTCCACCCCCTAGAGGCCAGTAGCACTCCCCTAAGACGTGACAACCACAAATGTTTGTGACATCGCCAGACGTCCTATGGGGCAAAATCACCTCCAGCTGAGAACCACTGAGTTGGGCTTGTGGTAATGTGGAAGCATCTAGAACAGTGGTTCTCAACCTTCTGGCCCTTTAAATACAGTTCCTCATGTTGTGACCCAACCATAAAATTATTTTCGTTGCTACTTCATCACTGTAATGTTGCTACTGTTATGAATCGTAATGTAAATATCTGATATGCAGGATGGTCTTAGGCGACCCCTGTGAAAGGGTCGTTCGACCGCCAAAGGGGTCGCGACCCACAGGTTGAGAACCGCTGATCTAGAACCACCGTGCAGAGGGGGAAACGTGAGAAGCACGGGGTACTTAAACAATGCCGTTGACATACGTGACAAATTAATGCACACAAAAGAAAAATTCAAGTTTTACAGGAAAGCAAACAAGAAGCTACACATTAAACCTCGGGAGAGGCGGGGGAGGAGCACAAGTGGGCCTAAAAGGAAACACACCTACCTGTTCTAGGTGAAACAAGAAGGAGCCTTCCTTGTGTGGACAAAGAATATGAGTAACTCAGTGTCTGCATCTGAGGTCCAGCTTATAAGAACATGCACAGCAGAGCCCTTGGCAATCAGTGAACATGCAAAAAACGGGAGAATTTGTCCAACAGGAATTTGCTAGTTGGCAATAGAGTGAGAAGAGTCCAGGTCCCTTCAGAGGGAGACCATGGACAGAAAACAGAACATCCTTGTAGCACAGGGGGTGAGAATAAGGAATCACGTTGCATCTGTGGTTGGTTCTGCCTTCAAAATACATCCAGACCTCTGCACTTCTCACCATCCCATTGCCACCACTCCTTCCAAACAACCATCATCTTTCCGCTGGACTGGTGCCGCAGCCTCCTCACTGGCCTCCCTGCTTCCAACCTTGCCCTTCCACAGTCTACTCTCCCCAGGGAGGAGCAGAGGGATTCTTTAAAAATTTAACTCAGACCCTGTCCTTCCTCTACTCCAAACCACCATGGCTCCCTCTGCAGAGCAAAAGCCAACTGAATTACTACTCTCTCCTTCGCTTGCTCTGCTCCATCCACACTAGCTGCCTTCTTGTCCTTCCAACCCACCAGGCAAACTGTTGCCTCAGGCCCTTCGCACTTGCCATTCCCTTTGCTCTTTCACTAGATAGCTGTTCCTCTACTTCCTTCAAGTCTTTATCAAAAATTCACCTTCTCCATGAGGCCTCCTTCCCTGGTCACCTTTCCCTAAATTTATTTTCAACCCGTTCCCCTGCTATACTTCATATACCCACCTTTTGGACCTTGCGGACCACCGGTGGGCAACCGCTGCTTTAAAGGACACTATAAATAAAGTGGGGGAAAGCTACAGAATGTGAGAAAATATTTGCAAATCATATGTCTGATAATGGACCGGTATCCAGAATATATAAAGAACTCTTACAACTCAACAATAAAAAGACAAACTAAAAAATGGGCAAAGGATTTGAATACTATAGCTATTTCTCCAAAGAAGATACTACAAATGGCTAATAAGCAACAGAAAACATCATTAGTCAGTCAACATAATTAGTCATTAGGGAAATACAAACAAAAATTACAATGAAATACCACTTCACATCCACTACGACAGTGGTTCTCAACCTTTGGGCCCATTAAATACAGTTCCTCATGTTGTGACCCAACCATAAAATTATTTTCATTGCTACTTCATAACTGTAATGTTGCTACTGTTACGAATCATAATATAAATATTTGATATGCAGGATGGTCTTAGGCAACCCCTGTAAAAGGATCGTTCGACTGCCAAAGGGGTCGCGACCCACAGGTTGAGAACCGCTGCACTAAGAGGACTATAACCAAAAGACCGACAATAACAAGTGACGGTGAGAATGTGGAGAAACTGGAGCCGTTACACATTGCTTATGGGAATGTAAAATGACGCAACTACTCTGGAAAACTGTCTGGCAGATACTCACAATGTTAAACCTAGAGTTACCATATGACCTAGCAATGCCACTCTAGGTATAGAGCAAAGAGCATTGAAAATGTACACTGAGTGGCCAGGTTATTATGACCGGCCAGATTATTATGACCTCATCAGTACAATGAAGTGAATTAGTTATGCAAATAATAATAATAATAATAATAAAACCTTGAGAGTATTTGCTTAGGAAGTTTTCAATATTCAGTATTTTTGGAAGTGTCAATGCAGTACTGATGGGGGGGTCATAATAATCTGGCCACTCAGTGTATGTCCACACAAAACCCTGTACATGAATGTTCATGGCAGCATTGTTCATAACTGCCAAAAGTAGCAACAGCCCAACTGTCAAGTGATGAATGATAGTCAAAATGTGGTAGAATGGAAAACTAGGTGGCAATAAAAAGGAAGAAGTACTGTGCATCTACAACACGGATGGCCACTGAAGACATGATGCTAAGGAAAAGAAGCCTCACACAAAAGACCACATAACGCATGATTCCATTCATACACAATGTCCAGAAGAAGCGAATCTATATAGAGGGAAAGATCAGCGGTTGTCAGGGGCTGTGGGGAGGGGGAAATGGGGAATGTTTCTTAATTGATATGGGTTTCTTTTTGGGTGATGAAAACGTTTTAAAATTAGACAGTGGTGATGGTTGCACAACTCTGAATATATGAAAAACCACTGAATTGTACACATTAACACGGTAAATTCATGGTATGTGACTATATCTCACTAAAGCTGTTATTTAAAAACACACAACTGGACCTGGAGTTGCGTTTCCAACTGGTATTGAGCTGTCTGGAAGGCAAGTTACAAAGGAGGAGTCTGGGCCGAGCCACTGTGAAGCCCAGGACTGCTGAGTAATCCCTCTTAGAATCCTGGCCATAGGCACAGACTCCTGACCACCTTGCCTTTGCCTGATCTCAGCTGGAAAAAACAGAGTTCAGGGACAGGGCGGGAGGAGGAGAGGTCAGGAAAGAGGTGGCAGTTTCTGGCTACGCCAGCTCTCCAGGGAATTTCTAATGGATCCACAGCATGTGGGAAGGTACAGACACCAAAGGGATGCTCTGGCTCTGAGAACTGGGAAGGAAGAAATGGAAAGGAAGTGGAGAGATGACAGCCTCGAGCAGCACATGCTCAGACTGGGAACAGGAAGAGAGCCCAGTTTCTGTTTTAAAACTCAAACATTCTGTTTTGAATCATTCCTTAATCATTTTAGGTCTGTTGGTCTTATTTCCCTAAGTAAACAGTGAGCCACCCCGTTGGCTGGGACCCCAATTGATATGATTTCTGCTTCCTGTACAGTGCTCAGCACAATGGCCACAAGCAAATGGCTGCTGGTCCTTGGCCTGGATGTACAGGGGTCTTCGACTTCAGAGCCAATTCTGGGCCTCCATAGTCCTCACCCTCTTCTGGAAAGAGCACTTCAGTTTCTTTTGGGGGACCACTCCTTTTCATGGGGTTCATTTGGTTGGGATGGAGCTGACCTGATTCTCTACTCTCTCCATGCCAGAAATGGGCTCTTGATCTAGGCTTGCCAATCAGAGGCACAGAGGTTGGTGAATGGATGGGCATTTGACCCAGTTTGGGCCAGTGAGATTCGAGCCTGAGAGTTGTGCTGGCATTTGGGAAGTAGAAGGCCTCCTTTTTAAGTTGGGATTGCTGAGAGGGAGTCACTATAT
This sequence comes from Myotis yumanensis, assembly GCF_028538775.1. NCBI lineage: Eukaryota > Metazoa > Chordata > Mammalia > Chiroptera > Vespertilionidae > Myotis > Myotis yumanensis. The sequence goes on from NW_027223758.1 coordinate 67,991,233, forward strand.
GAAGAAAGTTGGCTAAGGGGTGCAGAAACACTAAACCCTGAGAAGATTTCTTAAGCTCCTGGATCCAGCCCAACCTGAACCCCATATACCCCTGGAATTTTCATTTCTTATGATCCAGTAAGTTTCCATTGTAGCCTAAACACTCCATTCTTCAAACTGAGAGTCCTGCTTGATACTAGCTATTGTTTTTTCTTTTTCTTTTTAAAATTTTATTGATAATATTAGATATTAATACACAACTCAACTCCAGGTCCAGTTGTGTGTTTTTAAATAGCTGCTTTAGTTGATAATACTAGATATTAATAATAAGCTCCACATGGCTACAGCTACTGGAAAAGCACAAAGAGAAAGAGCTATGGGCCGGAAGTCAAGGCCAAGTATTTTGGCTCTGTTTTGAACACCCTGACTATAGAACCTCCCTGTGCCTCAGTTCCTCTGTCTGCAAAATGGGGCTCACACTCTCCTGTTCCTCTAGATTTTCTATAATTCTATGACTTTCAAGGTTATAGTCCAGACTGCTCTTTGGAGCTTCAGACCCACAAATCCAATTGAACAGAACATTTGAACAGCACTGATTTTATTTTTCCACAATATTTTTCTTTCATTGTTCTTCCTCTTATTACATGGTACTTTGTGCTGGAAAGTGCTAGTTGTCTTCCAATATCAATTCATCCTTTCTCCTTCTGAGAATAATAGCCTCTAAATTTTAATGGGGCATATGACTAGACTACATGTCTCAGACTCCCTTGCAGCTAGGTGTGACCATGTGATCAAATTCCAGTCAATGGGATGTGAGTGGAAATGATATGTGCAACTTCTGGGTCTGGCCTTTAAAGAGAGGGACAAAAAATAAAATAAAATGAAAGATAGAGGGGGTGAACTCACCTTTTCTTCTTCCCCCTTCTAACTGGCTAGAATCCAGACACAGAGTGAGCTATGTGTTATCCTGGCAATGAGGGCAATGCTCCAGGGATGGCAAAGAGTAAGACAGACGTTCCCTGGCACCCTACAGCAGCCTTGCCAGCTTGAACTGCTATACCTGTTAGGCTAGGGGAATTTTCTATCTTGTGTAAGCCACAGTTATTTTGAATCTCTCTCAGGGTTGCTGGATTTAGTATGTAAAAATACTCATTTCTCACCTAAGAGAGAGATGGAGGAGAGAGGGGGGAATTCTACAAGAGTAATGAAGATGGCATAGGACACCTGGGGGCTCCAATAGCTTCTCACCTCAGTTTTCCCTGTACATTCTGAGAGCAAAGGAGGCAAGTGAGCCTGAAGTCTGACTCTTATTCTGTCCTGGATGATCTTTCGCTGAGCCTCAGTTTCTCTTTATGTACTATGAAGACTAATTGGGCATGATGGTCTCCTAGGTCCTTCCAGCTCTGACTTTCTGTGGTTCTGTAATTCTAGGATGAATGTTGAAATTCAGATGCTAGCCCTAGCTGGTATTGCTCAGTGGATAGACTGATGGCCTGTGGACTGAAGGGTCCCAGGTTCAATTCCTCTCGGGGGCACATGCCCAGGTTGCGGGCTTGATTCCCAGTGTGGGGCATGCAGGAGGCAGCCAATCAATGATTCTCTCTCATCATTGATGTTTCTATCTCTCTCTCCCTCTTGCTTTCTCTCTGAAATCAATAAAAAAAATATTTTCTTAAAAAAAGATATGTTCACTCAAAAATGATATGGCATTAAAAAAAAGAAAGAAATTCAGATGCTAATGGGGCCAGGAGGGCCCCATAAACAAATTAAATAGGCCAGGATGGGGCTGTGGATGGGCTGGAGAGCATACGGCCCGATAATAAAGCAGTTGCTACTCTGCTCCTGCCGATAGCTGCCTTTGGGAATGTAGGATTGCCAGACTTTCTAATTTTTCAAGAAGAGCTAGAAATCTAGATTGTTTTTGGTCTGTGCAGTCTCCTGATTTTTAAGTGTTGGCAACAAATTCACATTTTTCCAAGCACTCTAGAGACCAAGCTAAAAACGTCTGCAGGCTGAATTTGGCTGGCGGCCATCAGTTAGAAATCTTTTGTTTCGGTATTATTTTCCTTCCTTCCTTCCTTCCCTTATTCAACAAATATTTATTTGATGCCCACTATGTGGGGGGCACTGTTCTATACCCTGGGGATAAAGCAACACACAAAACAGGAGAAAGAGCGCCTGTCGTCACACAGCTTTCATTCTAGAGAATCATGCTGATTCATTCATGCAGCAAATATTTATTGAGCAATTCTGGCCCATGCATTGACTTGTTGGGTTGATAAAATAATGTTCACGGTCCCTGCTTTCACAGTACATATATCCTAGGAGGGATAAAGACAATAAGTATAGAATTATGATTATAAATGAAAAATACAGTTATGGGGAGAGATGCAATTTAGATGGAAAGTCCTCTTGGAGGAGCTGAAAAGATAAATAAATCTGACCTTGTAAAAGAACTTTCTAGATATAGCAAAGGCTTCTAATGTGCCTCTTTCCCAGGTCCCCTCAGCTGTCACCATTCCTGAACATGCAAAGGCTTTCCCGCCCTCAACCCATGATAGAAGGGAACCTGCAGATAAATATCCCAGCACCCTCATTCTTTGGGTGGGTCAACTCTGAGGGTTCTCAGTGGGATCGAACCCCAGTTACCACAGTAACTATTTATGCACACTACATGGGCTGCCTCATTTCCTCCCTCTGCATCGGGTGTCTCTTGGAACCTACCCCCAAATAAATTACCGGCACTCATTTGTCTGAGGCTCTGTTTCTGGGAGAAGTCCAGCAGATATGGGAGAGAAAGCGGCAGGTTCAAGGACAGAAAGCAACTCAGGATGAGTAGGAGGAGATGGGGCTAGTGGGGCAAGAGCCAGCTCCTGAAGAGCCCTGGAGGGTGGGGTTAGGGCTTGTCAATGGGGAGCCCACTGATGGTTTTTCAGTAGGGGGAGTGATAGGACCAGGCTTGTGCAGGGGGCTGTAAAGGGCAAGAGTGGGAGCTGGGAGACCAGATAGCTGGAGGTGAAGGTAGCTGGGATTAGGTGTTAGGGTTGGAGAGGTGGTTGGCAATGAAGAAGCATATGGACCAGGTGGCATGGGGTTTTGAAAGCAGCTCTTGGCTTTGTCCCTGTCTTGAGGGAGCCCGCAATTTGGTTTAAGAAGTGGTGGTGGGACACAGACACAAAAATCATCCTTACGATGACAAAGCGCTATACAATTCCCGAGAACCGATTGCTGCACAAGGTGCAGAACTTCAGAGTGGGCTATCTCTAAGGGCAAGGAGAGTGAAGCAATGCTTTTTAGGGAAGGTGACTTGACCAGGGTGAGTGTGGGTAGAAAAACCACAGAACACCAAGACTAGAGAGCAACTCACTAGAGCAGCCCCTTGAACAGCCCCCCTTTTAGCAATGGTGGCCAACTCCACTCTGGGTATTTTCTGCAGCTCTTGACTCTGCCCTCCTTTACCTAACCTGTGCATAGACCAAACACGCATGCGGGACTTCCCGCAGGCACTGCTAGACATATTAACGGCATTCCTACAACCATAAGAGATTTCTGCACCACCAACACCATTTTTATATTCTTTACAACATAATGGCAGACGATAAATCTATCTTGCTAATTGCACATCCAGCTTGTTATACCTCCCATAAAAAACACGAGCAGCTGGAAAAGCCATGAGGTGATGTCAAATCATATTCCTGGTCTCTAAACAGAAACAGAAATATTTTCCAGGCGCTGGTGAGTCTCATGGTTCCTACCCAGGCGTGGAAGCAGCTGCCAACGGGTCGTTCACCCAGGATGAGATGGGAACTCACCAGTCCTGGGAAGCTCCGCCCTCCCACCCCCACCTGTCTCCCTAAGGGATGGCGGACATCTGGTGCATCCACATGTGTTTTGTTGGGAAGCCCACAGGATGAATGCAAAGAATAGGCAGGGTTTGGGTGTTAGCAGTTGGGTCCATTTTTGCATTCTTCAGGTGGTTTCAATGTTTCTTCCATTCACCACCAATCAGCCCATAGCAATTGCCCAGAATTCTAAGGGAATGGTTCCCCAACATAACTTGTCAAGGATACATTTGCAAAGCTGTTGCTAAGTTCCATGCTGGAGCTGACAAAATGCCTCCCCCTCATCTCAAAAAAACGGAAGGAAAATTAAATGCATCTGCTGGAGACACTCAGATAAACAACAGGGAAGAAGAAAAAGATTTCACCTCGTTTTATTTAAAGTTAGGATTACTGGTTTGGGCTGCAGCATATCCTGGCCCTCTTAGAAAGAAGGTAGCCAACGACTATGAGCTTATAGCTTATCAAGTGGGTTGTTGAATGCTTCATGTGTTGGAAGAAAAGGCATGGCAGACAATGGAAGGGAAAGCTAATTAAATTTTCACATGTCAAGGGGAAATTCCATAGGCTTTCTCCAACATAGGCAGACCCAAAGGGACTGCTTTTGTTAGAGAAGCTGCCTCATAAACTGCCCCCGCAATTCCCCGGACAGATCAGCTGCACACAAAGTCATGTTGGAAAAAAAGAGAGACAAATGGATTCTTACCTTCCCGTATCTGGATGCAAAAGTCCCCGTGAGTAAGGAGTGAAAAATAATTATTGTCTCATCCAAGTCCCACACGAACACACGCTGTGATAAAAAGAGAGGAAGAGAATGGAGACAAATGGACTCACTTGCGTCTGACTTAATGTCTGCAGGAATTAATTCCCTGGAGGAAAAAGAAGTCTTGAAAAACATTATCTTTAAGTCATAAAACATTCGACCTACTGATGCGTCCTTACGTCCCTTCCAACCTCAGCTGTGTAAAGAGTATGCTGATGGCCCAGTTTTGGGCTCCTCTCAACCCAGTCAATGCCAGAACCAAGAAGCCTGTTCTTGCCTTCCACATAAAAGCTCAAAAAAGAAAAAGTTCGGTCCAGAAACAGCAATAAAAATCATATAACTCATTTGACAAAATGAAATATTAGCATTTTACATTCACAGCTCACCATAAGTCCAACTACTTCTGACCATTTCTCTTTTTAGCAACTCTGTTGATTAACTCTAAATAACACACTTATATCTTTGTTTATTGATGTGCCAACTTTAGACAATATCTTTTGACTTGGCAATCTGAAAGATTTGGGATTATTTCTCCCCATACAGGAATGCCTCTATTTTCCATTCCATCAGCTTTGGATATTCTTCCTTGGCTAAAACAGTAAATCCAATATGAAGATATGAATATTGGAGTCCCTAGCCTTTCCCCTACTTCCTCCCCTCTCAATCAGCTCTTGCCTTACTTCAGCACTGCCAGTGTGGATAAACTGGTTTGTGCATTTGGTTTAATAACTATACTTAAGGCTTCTCTGCTCTGTCTATATGTTGCTTTTACAAGTTGGTAACCAGTAAAGAGCACCCACATCTTGTGAAGACTGTTCACTGCAAATCAAGTAATTGTACTAGAATTTCGTTTCATTCTCTAGAGGTCCAATGTGCTAACTCCAGAGCCAGTTCAAGAAGACTGTTCCTACCATCAAGGTCATATTCTCCTTTCTTGCACTCCATCCAATTAAAATGATGCCATCTCTCAGTTTGTTCACATAGGAATCATATCTGTTAGATATAACTTTTTGTTTTTGCTGGAGTTTATTAAATTGCCTTAATTTTTCGAGTTTCCATTAATGTGCCTTCATTAGAATCTCAAATTCAGCCACACCCTCGGTATCGAAGTTGTCCATCCTCCGTGACAGAATGCTTTAACATGGTGTGGGTCACCTTTAGGCTTGCTGCCTAGCTAGCATGACTGTTATTTCTGGGTCAAATCTGCTGTTTCCTAGATCCCAAATCTCTTTCTTGCTTTTCTTCCTTGTTGTGCTTGAGTACATCTTTGAGATTCTTCTTCTGAAAGGGTTCATGGAAAATAATTTTCCAGAATTCTTGCGTATCTGGCGATATCTTCATTTTGCTCCACAGGTCCTGTGGGTACAGAATTCCAATAGGAAAACAATGCCCTCTAGTCCTTTGAAAGAATTCCTCAGCTTGCCTGACTGATGAGTAGTCTGATGTTTCATTGGTTCTCATTCCTTTATAGGTTTTACTTCTTTTCTCTTTAGAATTTTTTTTAAAGATCTTTTCTTTATACTTGGTATCCTCAAAATCCCATAAAGATATATTTAGGTGTAGTCTTTTTTCATTCATACAGTTCACATTTACAATCTTATTTCTTTAAATAATTTCCTTCCATCTTTTCCACTGTTCTCTCTTTCTGGAATTTCCAATAGTCAAATTAGACATCCTGAGTCGATGCTGCTTATCTTTAAAAAGTGTATTTTCTATAATTTTATCTTTTTTGTTGATAAATTTCTTAAACTTTCTCTTCCAACTCTTCTATTAAACTTCTGATTCTTGCTGTCATTTAAAAATTTACACTTACTCTTTGTCTTTGAGTGTCCTTTTCCCAATAGCTCTGCCTCTTAATTTAAGAATGCAAGATCAGCCAAAACCGGTTTGGCTCAGTGGATAGAGCGTCAGCCTGCGGACTGAAGGGTCCCGGGTTTGATTCCGGTCAAGGGCATGTACCTGGGTTGCTGGCACATCCCCAGTGGGGAGTGTGCAGGAGGCAGCTGATGGATGTTTCTCTCTCATCGATGTTTCTAACTCTCTATCTCTTTCCCTTCCTCTCTGTAAAAAATCAATAAAAAATATATTAAAAAAAAAAAAGAATGCAAGATCTTTTTTTAAAAAATATATTTTATTGATTTTTTACAGAGAGGAAGGGAGAGGGATAGAGAGTGAGAAACATCGATCAGCTGCCTCCTGCACATGTCCCACCGGGGATGTGCCCGCAACCAAGGTACATGCCCCCGACCGGAATCGAACCTGGGACCCCTCAGTCCGCAGGCTGACGCTCTATCCACTGAACCAAACCGGTGCTGGCAAGAATGTAAGATCTTGAATCTTTATAAGAAAACCAATCAGAATTTTAAACATTTCCTTTCTGTTTCACCTTTCTTGATATTTATTTTGTTTATTTATCTTGGACTTCATTTTTCATACTGTTGTCCTAATTTTTCTGGTGACCATTATTTTTAAGAACAAAAGGCCCAGTGATCACTTATATAGCTAGTCTTGGGCAAGGTCAGAATGGGGGACAAATGCACCTGCTAAGCGTGCCATTGTCAACGAGCCACCTTTAAAACCTCTCTGGAGTTCAGGGGCTGTATTTATTCCTTAGCATTTGCCACGCCTTTAAAAATAAAGAGAAGGGTGGTATCTAGAAGTAAAAATGTCAGTGCAGGGATTTTCAAACAGCAGACCTGTGTATTATTTCTGTGAGTTTTTTTGTCTTGTTATATATTTAAGTATATGTATATGCTGGTTCATGATATTTAGTATAGTTCTTACTTTGGGTCACAATAAAAAAATGTTTAAAAAGCACTGTTTTTGAGGAGGGCTTCTGAGGTTTAAATATGCAAGTCCTAATTTATCTGAACTAACTAGGTTGGATCAGTTAAACTTACACATTTTAGTAAGAGAATTAAAAAAAATCAACGAACATTTTCAAATTTAATGCAGGCTCAATAAATTTAACTACATCTCCTCTGAAGAAGGCCTGTCCCTGTCCCCCACTAGCCTACTCTCTATTCCCCTGGCCTCGATCCTTAGTGAGTAAGTTCCTGGGGGCCATTCTGCAGGCAACTCTACTTCCTAGCCCACTGGGTTTGGTCTAGGATGGGTCCCTAACTCCATGTGAGTCAGAGGCCTTGCCTTGGGCACTTAAAATTAGGGCCTAGAAGGAAATTAATCATCTTTGGGTGGTTGCTGGAGGCCACATGCAAAGGACAGGGAAGGCCAGTCTGTAGAGAGAAAGAGAGAGGAACAAAGAGGTGAAAGATGGAAAGAGAACACGTTTGCAGGACCTGGCTTCAGTTAGAAGCAGAATAAGCCTGGCCGGTGTGTCTCAGTGGCTGAGCATCAACCTGGGATAAAAATGAAATATATTTTTTAAAAAAAGATCTTGCATTCTTAAATTAAGAGGCAGAGCTATTGGGAAAAGGACACTCAAAGACAAACATAGAGTAAGTGTAAATTTTTAAATGACAGCAAGAATCAGAAGTTTAATAGACAAAGAGGTCACTGGTCCTATTCCCATTAGGCACATGCCTGGGTTGCGGGCTCCATTCCCAGTAGGGGGCATGCAGCAGGCAGCTGGTCAATGATGTTTCTCTCTCATAGATGTTTCTATCTCTCTATCCATCTTCCTTCCTCTCTCCCAAAAATCAGTAAAAACTTATTTTTTTAAAAAGCAGAATGGGCTGTGCCCAGTAACCTGTGCATGGGGCACTCAAAAGACACGACTGCTTGGAGATTCTAGCACCTTCACTGTGACACCTGGGGAGAGAAGTGTAAATGCAGCTCCTTGCCCTGGCTACCTGTGGTCTTGCTGATACTCCACTGTACCCTGTCCTTGGGTTCTAACAGAACCTGTGTATCCTTAAAATAAATTCTGCTTTTTCGTTTAAGCTAGCTCAAGTTGGTTTCTGGCACCTGAAGTCGAGGGATTTAAACTAATACACACTCAGAATTTTCCTCCTTTCCACTTCTGTACATAATTTCTGTCTCATGGGCTTCGGTCATTAGCAAAGCTGCCAAGACTTAGGAGGTGCGACCGTGCAAACCCTCCATGTGACAAGAAGCACAGAAGTGAAACACGGCTCACACCTTTTCAACTGTTCCTGCCCAGTGGTACTTACTTTGGAATCAAGAAGCAGATGTTTCCAGAATATATCACCCTGCAATCCTCGACTTCCATGCCACCTCCACCTCCCTCTCAGTTTAATGGAAAAAATGTCTTTTTACCCCACCATCCCCTACCAAGAGCAGAAACCATGTTAGCTGGCTGAATCATTGTTTTTAAATATTAAAGTATGGATTGCTCTGGGTGATTTCCATAGCTTTGCAACTTCAAGCTGGTAGAAAACCCTCAGGAGTATGGGAGGGCAGAAAGCAAGGACAACCTGAAGTCAAAACACTTCCTCTTTTGCTGAAGGGATTGTGCAATGTCTCCCCAATTTTGGAAGGTGGGGGCCTTTAAGAATTAAAGGAAAAGCAAGGACAAAATCCCCTGGATTGAGAATAGTCCCATGTGGCAGGCCTCCAGGGTGGTCAACTCTCAGAGGAGATGGCTGCTGGAAGTTGACCAAATGTAGGGGACAAGCATGATGTACCAAATATTTAACACCTAGGAAGACGGGACAATAACCACTACAGCCCTACTAGTGAACACTGGCTAAGTAACACAGCCCTACTAGTAAACACTGGCTAAGTAACACAGCCCTACTAGTGAACACTGGCTAAGTAACACAGCCCTACTAGTGAACACTAGCTAACTAGTACAGCCCTACCAGTGAACACTAGCTAACTAGTACAGCCCTACCAGTGAATACTGGGTAAATATCAAATGCCCTGGTGGTGAGCATCTATTATTTGGGCCCCCAGCGCACACCCCCCCCACCCCCCTTACAAGAGCACTAGTTTGCTTCTTTGTCCGCTGTGTGCTGTCTTGGCGGGACTGTCCATCGGAGCCAAGCATAAGAGCCACACCAGGCCCATGGGATGTTGTCTCCTTGCATTGGAACATGGAGTGACGTGGCACTAGAATCAAATGGTTCGCCTCCAGCAGGGGCTGGCATCCCGAGAGTTCCCTGTGACTGTTCTTTCTAACCCTGGTTTCATGACTTCCTCCCAGTAAAATCCTTTTGGCTTAAGCAACCAGTACTGGATTCTGTTGCTGACAACCCAAGGATTGTAGCTCATAGTCCAAGGTTCTTGTCCTCAACAAGCATCTCCACGCCTGATGTACAGCATGGAAACCCCAGAGAGTGGTGGACTCGCACTGACCACAGCAGGCACTGGCAGTGACCAAGCCATACTGGGCATTAGAAGCTCTTCTTCTGTGTCCTGAGACCTCTTACACCCTGAAACTCTCACACAACTCTGGGAGGAGAGGGGCTCCAATAACAGGATGGTATTTCCTACCCACCCAGATGGGATGGGGGCTCAGGGTCAAAATTACCTTGATATTAAAGAAGTGATGAAAATGGTCTTTCATAGCATATCTGAATGTGCGGGCTGAGCTTTGTAGCTGTTACACGAATTGGACTGGATAAGGAATAGGGATGTGACGACGATGATGATGCATCTGAGTTTTTGGCACTGACACTGCCTTTGAAATACGATACACATTCCTCCGGCACACTCAAGCCAACGAATGACTGCCTTTTGCAAATAAGTACAAACTACTGCACATGCTCATTTTTCTCCCTTGACAGATAACAGCTGCCTCTTTTTTTTTTTTTTTTTGCATCCATCTGGCCCCTGTACTTTCTCCCTCTCTCATGCTTTTCTATTTTGTTTGTTTGTTTTTTGCCAATGTCAGTGCCTGACCAATAACCCTACACCTGCTTTATTACAATAAAGATTGGTGCATCCCTTACGTCAGCCGTTCTCAGCCTGGGGCACACGCCAGAATCACTGGAGAGCTTAAAACCCCGATGCCTGGGTCCCATCCCCCGGGAGGCTGATTTAATTGAGCTGGGGTCCAACTTGAGCACGAAGATTTCTCAAAGCTCCCAGGAGATTCCAGGTGCAGCCCAGGCTGAGAACCACTGAGAAACGCAGAATCATAGGAACCATGCGCACTCATCCGAGCCAGCCTCCTGTCTCCAGGCAGAAAAATATCTAGGCCAGTGGTTCTCAACCTTCTGGCCCTTTAAATACAGTTCCTCATGTTGTGATCCAACCATAAAATTATTTTTGTTGCTACTTCATAACTGTAATGTTGCTACTGTTATGAATCATAATGTAAATATCTGATATGCAGGATGGTCTTGGGCGACCCCTGTGAAAGGGTCGTTCGACTGCCGAAGGGGTCGCGACCCACAGGTTGAGAACCGCTGATCTAGGCCATATTGGAACCACTAGGGGAGCTTTCAGAACTCCCTGCAATGTCTATTTAACTACTCTGGGGTGGGGCCGAGGCATCTATATTGTAAAAGCACCCCAGGTGATTCCACTGTGTAGCCAGGGTTAAGAACCACTCTGACCCAGCTGGAAGGTCCACTGCCCATTGTCGTGTGTATCAGGGGCTCCCAGAGTGTGGTCCCCAACCCAGCAGCATCAGGGAACTTGTTAGATATGCAAATTCTCAGGCCCTGCCCCAGATCTACTGAATTGGAAACTCGGGGGGTGGGGCCCAGCAGCCTGGGTTTTCATTAGTCCCTGAGGATTCTGCTGCTGCTTATGCTTGAGAACCACACTGTTCTTTCCTATCTTCAGGGCACGTTTCCTAGCCCGTCAGCCAATAGTGTTTCCCTACGGCCAGCCCAATTCTTCCCCACTTTTCCTCCAAGGGCTCTTTTCTCTGTAACTGGGCTTTGTGAATGCAAATGGCTATTCTCCTCCATGTACGTGGACAGAACCCTGTCCCCTGCCCTTCTGTTCAGGCCACAGATGGAGATTACATTCGCCACGTCAGCGGCAGTTGGAGTTACCTCGATCTCGTTGTCCCCTGCTGGGGAGGGGTCACTGCTCCGCTTAGACCGGCCTCGGAGCTTCCCGTCGGAGGCCCGGTGTGGCCTGTCTGTGTCTCCCTCTTTGGCTGGCGTGGAAGGTCCATTGTGTGTGTTATATTCACCTGGTGGAGGAAAGGGAAGTTTGGCTGAGAGTCTCCTCCCAGGAAATATCAGATCAGAACTGTCAAACGCCAAAGTGGTAGGTCCCAAAGGCAGCATCGAAGGCAAAGATCATGTAGAATCAAAATTACTCTTGGCAGGCTCTTAAGTTGCCCATTCATTCGGCCAACAAACATTTACTGAGGAGGCACGGTTTCAGGCACTGATTCTCATAGCACCTACATTCTAGAGAGAGGAGAGACATTAGACAAACAGGTAAATATATAACGTGCCAGGTGGGGACATGCCTTACAGAGAATGAACAAAGTGCATGGGGAACAGGGAGTGCTGGGAGGTGTCTGATTTATAGGGGGCTAGTCAGGGAAGGCCTCGTGGATAAGCGGGCATCTGAACAAGGATCTCAGTAAAGTGAGGGTGAGGCCACCGGGGGAATGAATACACTAATATAGGAAGAAAAGTAATATTTACATGTGGCCGGGCCTCAAATTCTTCTACCATTAAGAGACCCCTCCCCCCTTAGGGTTAATGGGGGTGTTGGAGAATTCTCTATGTTCCTGTCCCTATGCAGCTTGCTCCTTTAAGTTTTACTTGTTGAGAGACTTGTCCCTTTGAGAATTAAATGAGATTCTATCCATCCAATACAGGGCTGGCAATTAGGAGATGCTCAACTCGACCCACATGCATGCAAGGATCAGTGAGAAGGCGCAGGACAGAGGGCGGGCACTGGCTGCTTCTCATCAATATGGTGTTTTTGGACTCGGGGTGTTGAGAGGCTTCCCTTGGGCAATGGTCTAAGGACCCCAATAAGTGAGCAGCACCCTCCTGGGACTCAGGTCCCAAAGTCAGCACCCAAGTTGTATTGTTTTTTTAAGCACATACATTTAAAAAAAATGTATGTTTTTATTGATTTCAGAGAGAGGAAGGGAGAGGGAGAGAGAGAAACATCAATGATGATAGAAAATCATTGATCGGCTGCCTCCTGTACACCCCCTACTGGGCATGTGCCCTGACTGGAATCAAACCATGATCTGCTGGTTCATGGGTCAAGCCCAACCATTGGGCCACACTGGCCGGGCTAAGCACATACGTTTTAAATACATGGTTTTTAAAATTATACTTCATTATCTTTATTTAACTAATGAGGGAACTAAGGCTTAGTGAGATGATGGAAGTGTGTGGTTACCCTGCAAATCAATGGTAGAGCCGGAGCTAAAACTTGGGCCTGCCCTTGTCACTAGAGTGACAGACTGTAGACCAGCATGGAACCTTAGAGGACATCCCATCCCACTTTCTCACTGTCCAGCTGCTTGTTTAGCTCCCAAATATAGACTCCACCTCTCCTTCCATAACTGCCAGGGCTTGGATCATCAGGGGGAAATGCTTTTGTCTAAAATACTTGGCAATGGACCGAGTGTTTTCCTACCCTGAAAGGATTATTTCCCTCCAAAACCCTGAGGACTGAACTCTGTTTATTTAATATTTATAAGACTTCTTAGCAGACTAAGAACGTGGTAAGAAGAGATGTGATTTGAGTTGTCAGGACTGCTGGGCTGTCTCCAACTCCCCATCATTTTCAGGATACAGCATCAGAGGTTCCCAAACATCGATCTAGCAAAGACTTTCTTCTGGACCATGAGGAACAGGCAGTAAACATATTCACAGATGCTTAAGCGTCATGTAAATAAGGTTTATCCTCATTGACTTGGTAGTTCTAAGGATGGGAGCTTAGAAAACATTTGTAGACACCATTAAAATCCAAGCAAACATTATTAAAAAGTGGGGGAAACAGCAGCTACCTAGCAATGACTAAATAAAGTAAATGTAAAGCCAATCTATTAGAGGTGCCAAAATAACCAGTCATTTTCCACACATTATACATTCTTGAGAATGAAGGGTCAAAGTTCAAGGTCACAGTCAGGTACACAGGCTAGAGCAATGTATGTAAACCTTTCTTGGAGTCATTCTACTCTTTTTATTTTTCCCTTTTTATGTTTTTTTAAACTATTTAACAGCTTTATGGAAATATAATGGATATACAATAAATCACATATATTTAGAGTGCACAATTTGATAACTTTTGACATATGTATAAATCTATAAAACCATCACTACAGTCAAGATAATGAACAAATTCAGCACTTCCAAGAGTTTCCTTATAATCCCTTTGTAATCTCTTCCTCCTCTCTGCCCAGGCAACAATTGATCTGCTTTCTTTTTTTTTTTTTTTTTAATTAAATCTTTATTGTTCAGATTATTACATTTGTTCCTCTTTTTCCCCCCCATAACTCCCCTCCTTCCAGCTCCCACCCCACCCTCCACCCTCACTCCCCACCCACTGTGTTCATCCATAGGTGCATGATTTTTGTCCAGTCACTTCCCGCATCTCCCACACCCCTTTTCCCCCCAAGAATAGTCAGTCTATTCCCTTTCTATGTCCCTGATTCTATTATAATCACCAGTTCATTCTGTACATCAGGTTATTTATTCACTTGATTCTTAGATTCATTTGTTGATAGATGCATGTTTGTTGTTCATAATTTGTATCTTTACCTTTTTCTTCTTCTTCCTCTTCTTAAAGGATACCTTTCAGCATTTCATATAATACTGGTTTGGCAGTGATGAACTCCTTTAGCTTTTCCTTATCTGTGAAGCTCTTTATCTGACCTTCAATTCTGAATGATAGCTTTGCTGGATAAAGTAATCTTGGTTGTAGGTTCTTGGTATTCAGCACTTTGAATATTTCTTGCCATTCCCTTCTGGCCTGCAAAGTTTCTGTTGAGAAATCAGCTGACAGTCGTATGGGTATTCCCTTGTAGGTAATTGAGTCTCTTTCTCTTGCTGCTTTTAAGATTCTCTCTTTGTCTTTTGCTCTTGGCATTTTAATGATGATGTGTCTTGGTGTGGTCCTCTTTGGATTCCTTTTGTTTGGGGTTCTCTGCGCTTCTTGGACCTGTAAGTCCATTTCTTTCTCCAGATGGGGGAAGTTTTCTGCCATTATTTCTTGAAATAGGTTTTCAATATCTTGCTGTCTCTCATCTTCTGGCACTCCAATAATTCTGATATTAGACCGCTTAAAGCTGTCCCAGAGGCTCCTTACACTATCTTCACACTTTCGGATTCTTTTTTCATTTTGCTTTTCCAATTGGGTGTTTTTTGTCGAATCTTTGGTTTGATTATTGTACTCCTCTGGTCTGCTATTGGGTATAATATTCTTTATTTCAGTCCGTGTATGCTTACTTTCTAATTTCTTTATCGTAGCATCGAGGGTCTCATTAGTTTTCGTGAGGCTCTGCACAAATTTATGGCAAGCCCTCAAAATTGCGATTCTTAGCTCCATATCCTCCATTTCTGTCATGTTTTTTTGTCTCCGCATCTTTTATGCTTTCTTGGTGCACCCCCTTGTGGTCTCTGTGCGCAGTCTTGTTCTAGCCAAGCCTTAATTGTTGTAGTTAACACTAGAGGGATTTGACCACCAGGCCGACTGGCTATAGGAATCAGCTGTATGGAAAACGTCTGCCTTCTGGGGAGGCGCTAATCCAGCCTTTGCCTGAGGCGATCGGCAAATGGCTGTGCGCAGGGTTTGGGCGGGGCGGGATCAACAGGGCGGGCGGAGGGAGCAGTTATGGCCACGCTCAGTCCCGTTCCCAGAGGCTCTGCTTCTCAGAACCCCGGCAGCCGCTGCAAACCTCGGAGAGAAAGCTGCCCTCAGGTTCCAACTGATGCCGGATAATCCCGCTTATCCCGTTTGAGTCTGGGTCCCTAGAGACTCGCCCGGATCTGGAGCCCAGAGTCTGAGACTCACTCCCGACAGAAAACGACAACCGCGCCCTCAGCCACCAGCCCGCTTTGCGCGCGCACCTCGGTACCTTTGTATTTTCCACACTGCGCCGCCTCTGAGCCTCGATTTGCTGTTCTCTTTCCTTCTAGTTGTAGAGTCTCTCTTCAGCCAGCCTTCCTGTGGTCCTGGGTGATGTCCGTTCAGTCTTTTAGTTGTATTTTTGAAATGGTTGTTTGCGGCAGCGGTCTCCGGTGTTTACCTACGCCGCCATCTTGGTCTCCCCCTGATCTGCTTTCTTTCAGTATGAATTAGTTTGCATTTGCTATAGTTTTAAACAAACGAAATCACACAGTTTTGAGTTCAAATGCCTAAGAACCAGGGGAGCTGATGGTGTAACTCCCCATCTGCAGCTAGAGACTTGAGACTCGGGAGGTCCCTGATGTCAGTTCTGGAGTCCAAAGGCCAGAAAACCTAGAGCCCTAATGTCTGAGGTCAAGGAAAGATAGACATCCCACCTCAAGAAGTGAGTGAGACTGCCCTGCCTCTGCCTTTTTGCTCTACATGGGCCCTCAGTGGGTTAGATGAGGCCCACCCACATTGGTGAGAGCGATGTTTTTTTATTTAGTCTACTGATTCATATGCTAATCTCTTCTAGAAATACCTAGAAATAACATTTTACCTGTGATTGGGCATCCCTTAGCCCAGTCAAGTTGATACAAAATTAACTACCACACAATAGGTTATTAAAGTGTGTTATTTACCTTCCAAATATTTGGGAATTTTCCAAAAACATGTCTGTTATTTATTTCTAATTTAATTCTACTGTTTTCAGAGAACATTATTTATATGACTTGAATCCTTTTAAATGTAATGACACTTGATTTAAAGCCCAGAATATGTCTATGTTGGTAAATGTCTCATGTGTACTTAAAAAAAAAGTCTGTTGCTGTTGTTGAATGGAGTGGACTACAGACTGTCTGTAACATCTAGTCTCCTCTTTCCTCTAATTCCCTCTCCAGAGAAAATGTTAACTGTTGCCTTTGAATCCTTCCAGAAATTTCCTATGCAAATATGGGTATTAAACTATACTTAAAAAGACCCCAGGATCATATTATACACATAGTTCTGCACGTTGCTTTTTTCCAACTCTCATAAGCACTCAGAGAGAGACTCATGTTAGTGTAGATAGATCTAGCTTACTCTTTCTTAAAAAAATTCTTTCTTTATTTTTATTAGTTTACTCTTAAAAAAATTTTTTTAAATTGATTTTTAGAGAGAGAGAGAGAGAGAGAGAGAGAGAGAAAAGGAAGAGAGAAAAGGAGGCGAGAGAAACATCAATGTGAGAGTGGGACAATCCATAAGGCTGCCTCCTGCACACCCCCTCGGAATTGAGCCCACAAATCGGGTGTGTGCCCTGACTGGGAGTTGAACCAGCAACTTTTCAGTGCATAGGACAGAGCCCAGTCAACTGAGTGAGTCATACCAGCCAGGGCTCTAGTTTACTCTTTTTAAGAGATGTATAGTATGTCACTGGTGGATGCACCATGAACTATTCAACCAGACTCCTGTTAATGTCATTTCCAGTCTTTTGCTATTATGCTGCTGCAATAAATATCCTTTTCACTTAAGTCTTTGGACCTATGTGGGAATTTATCTTTAAAATAAATTTCTACAAGTAGAAAAGTTGGGTTAAAGAGTACACACATTTTTAATGTTGTTAGAGGTTGCCAAACTGCATGGAGGAGCTTCCAAGTTTCTTCTTCTTCAGAGATTTAAAAAACTTTCCTCCTATTGACTAAAGGAAATGATCTAAGAAGTTTAAAAAAATCCTCCCACTTCCTTTTAGATAATTTGTATCGTACTTAAAGATTTTAAAAGAAAAAAGTTCTGAAGCCACAATACTGATTTGTCTTTTCTCTTGAGTAACGTCAGGTGTTCAGGTTTTGCCCTCTACATCAGCAAATTGCCCTGCAATCATCTACAAATTGTTGGGGCTTCATATGACTCTTAGTACATGTCCATGCAGAGTGCACTGCAGCGGGGCTGGGGGGAGACAAGCATCAGGCCATGCGAGTGAGCGAGATCTAGCTGTAATACATAAACCTCTCGAGCCTCTGGAGTTTGGAACCAACCACTCAAGGAGATCCTGAATAATTTCAAAAGTGGAGTTTTTATGGGAAAGTGGAGTGCCTGGGTATGTGTGTGTGCACAATGCTCTTCCTTTATGATGAACACTGGGGAAAAGAGACGGGATCTGGGTTGTAGCTGACAATTATTTATGTCACTAGATTTTATGTGCGCTTATTAGACTCACAGTAAAAACCATCTCAACCACTTATCATTGAACTTTAGACCAAGGGATAAATGAAGAACAATAAAGAAAAATTTCAAAGAGACACAAGGAGCCTTTATGTTCCCTTCTGATGGGGAACAAAAATGACCTTCCCACCTAACCCAAATTCTTGTGAAGTAAGCCTGTGGAATCCAGTTCCCCAACAAATTATAGAAAGGGGAACTTGCTTGGAGATTTCCTGGTTATATTTCCTTTCTGAAGCCGGTTTGGGGAGGCCACATTCTGAAAAGCAGGATGGTCCAAAATACTTCAAGATTATGACCAAAAAAAGTTTGTTAAATTTCACACCCTTCAAAGGAAGCATTTTGGAAATTGCTAAATAGATATGACGCATTCATTAAATACTCTGTAATAAGATCCCAATGACCAAAATCAATGCTCAAGCCCTAAATTTCCTCAAAAGTTGACTTAAAAATGCTTGGCCATATTGTCTCTATGTATTGCCAACCCAAGGATATCTAATTCACCCTCTAATTCATCATCAAAGGCTAAAGCAACAATTGCACAAAGAACCCCAGGAAACAAAGAGGTATTCTTTCTCTAACCATCAACTAATTAATATTTATTGAATGAATGTCCACACACCATTATGCTAGCTTAGCTCCACAGAGCTCCATAACATCAGTAGATTTTGGACAAAACCAAAAACCAAAAACCAAAACACACACACACACACACACACACACACACACCAAAACCAAAAACAAAACTCAATGATATTTCTTTCCATTTGGATGTTCTAATTTATTACTGTCAGTCATTTAATGTTGATAAGCCCAAACCATCTCATAAAAGAGAAGACAGGTGTGTAGAAGACTTGTGGAACAAATGAAGCCACAGGCTGGAGTTAGTGGCACAGGGATATGCATCACCAAAGGGCCAGGATATGGACTCTCCCAAGTGTTGCTCATAATCTAGGTGGGTTCCATAGGTTGAAATTAGAATTTTTAGGTAAAAATTTCTGACTTTTAAATATGGGCGCAATTAAACACACACACACACACACACACACACACACACACACACACACACACACCAACAAAATATATCTGACGACTAGATTTAGCCCTTGGGTGACCAGTTCATTACAACTGAGACTTATGTCCAGTCCCTCCTTCTTGTAAGAGTTCAGACCACAGCCATGAATGACCACAGACAGTGACTGTACATACCTGGAAGCGACTCAGAACTCTGGTTGGGGACGTTGTGTGATGCCTCCTGGAGGACGTAGGTGGATGTGGAGATGGGGGAAGGGCAGATGCTGCTGGCTGGGACGTAAGGAGGGTTGTAGGACGAGCTGTAATACTGGGAGTATTGGCTCTGAGGGAAGCCAGGGTAGGAAGGATAGTCCTGGAAAGGGAAACATACAGGTGGTGTGTGAGAAAGGTGGTCTGGTCTTGGCCCTTCAGTTGGTCCAGTCACAGGCTGATGAAGGCGAGGGGCCTTGTGGGATGGGTCTACTCTCTTTGTCTCCCATCAGAATAAATGCTCTATGAGGGCAGGGACTTGCCCCAGAGGCAGACCTCAAGAGAAGGATGGGATGAAAGATTACCAGTTGGGGAGTGCGGAAGTGAGGTGGAGAAGGGAAAAGGGAAAGCAGCCAATCCAGGGGCTTTAGGTGGGGACTGGAGTGGATTCTCCTGGGGAAATGCTGGGATGATAGAAAATACACATCTTGAAGGATCTCTCCAAGGAGCAAGGGAGCTGGGTTGTTCAGACGCCAACTGCAGCCAGTCTTTGAGAGCTGCTCCCAGGGGATATCAGCTCCCTGGCTCTTCCTGCCTGCCCCATGCACTGGTTCTAGAAAACAACCCAGGAATGCAGAGATTGGCAGCTGGAGGTCAGCAGGTGCACCCTGAGGGACATGGGTGTGGCCTGGCAGCATCTGTCGTGCTCACTGCTGTATGCCTTGCACCCAGGACAGCGATGGGCACATTCAGGCTCTCAATAAATACTGGATAGTAAAGAATAAATGAATGAGTAATAAAGACTACACACCCACATACCCAGGAGACTAAGTGACATTTTAGGTTCATAAGGGGTGCAGATACTTACATGGCATTAGGGACCCAGAAACTTCTATGAGGGAGACTTGGAGAGCAAATCAAAGAGTGCCAATCCTCTTTTACCAAGCTCTGCTCAAGCCACCAGACCTCCCAACTCTTCCATAGTAGCCATTGTTTCAAACCTCTGCTTCATCACCAGAAACCAGTGCTTCTCAACCTACAAGGAACTCGTGGGACGTTCAGCTTCTCGGGCCCCTCACAGACTTACTGAATCAGAATTTCTGGGGGTGGCATTTAGAGATCTGCATTTTTGACAAGCTCCCATGGTGAAATCAACTAACTGAGTATTTACTCTAAGTGGTAAAGAACTGTGCCTTAAAAACTATTTTATGTACAAGTATTTTATCTATGTATACATTATACTGCAAATAATACAAAAATATGTGAACTAATTTTCACATATTCCAAGGATGAAGTCATTTATATTCTTCAGCTCACTGGAGAAATAGCGCATCCCCCATATTTAAATATGTTAAATATCCCTAAAGGCCCTCTACCTCAGGTAGTTTTAACACTAGCCTGAAAGCATGTTAATCTTTTTGTTGTTGTTGTGGTTAATTCTCACCTGAGGATAATTTTTCCATTGATTTTTAGAGAGAGTGGAGGAGACAGAGAGAGAGAGAGAGAGAGAGAGAGAGAGAGAGAGAGAGAGAGAAACATCACTGTGAGAGAGACACGTCTATTGGTTGCCTCCGCATGTGGCCCAGATCGAGCCTGCAAATGAAGTAGGTGGAATTGAACCTGGGACCCCTCAGTCTGCAGGCCAATGCTCTATCCACTGAGCCAAATGGGCCAGGACTTAATCTTTTGTTTTGAAATAAGTTTAGACAGAGCAAAGGTGCACAGATAACACAGTGTTCCCGTACACCTTGGGCAGGTCAATTCTGAATTCACTCTCTAAAGTGAAACCACGGGAATCAAACTACAAGCCAGCATTCATCTTTAAAGTACTGACTTAGTTCAATTGAAGCTAGCTTTTTTATAAAGCCCCCACTGTGTGCCGGGCACTCCACACTGGGATGCTTTCACCCTGGAGAAGCCCAAGGTCTGCAAAAGAGCAGACACCTTGCATCCCTACATTCTAGATTCAACAGTCAATGGGTGTCTTGGGCTCAGGTCAGTATGTAATATAGAATATCGCCTCTGTCATCCAATTTCTCTGCCTCTACCCTGTGTCCTTCCAATGGCCATTTACAGTCTCCCCTGTGGTATCCAAACTTGGGAAGAAGACACTGGATTTCTGGTGGGGGTCATGGGCAGGAGAAGGCATTCTGGGTGCCCTGATTTAAGGGGACCTTTTAAGGAAAGAACCGAGACAACAACTGGTGGGTATACCTGGTGCACACTTCCGAACCCCGCCGCGCCGGTCAGTCCATTTGCTCCTTGATAGATCCCTGCCGTTCCTGCGGGAAAAGGGACAGGGGCACAGATGAGATTTCTTACAGCCAGAGGGGGATAGGGAGGAGGAGGATGCTGCGGAAAGGTGCGGTCTTCGAGGTCCAACATGTTGGGAAGATGGAACCTGTGACCTTGGCAAGTTCCCAAATCTCTCTGAACCCCAGTTCTCTCAATCAATGAATAAAATAAATAATACCTCATCAAAGAATTGGGTGATAAAGAAATGAGATGAAGCTTTAAAAATGATTTATTTTAAAAAATTATGTGGAAAATGCACATAAAATTTACCCTTCTATTTTTAAGTGTACAGTTCAGTGGTATTCAGTGCATTCATATGGTTGTGCAACTATCACCACCATCCATTCCCAGAACTTTTTTCATCTTGTAAAACTGAATTATTTACCCACGAAACACTAACTCCCCATGTACCCTCCCCTCAGTCACTGGCACCTACTTTTCTACTCTGTCTTAATGAATTTGACTACTTTAGGTACCTCTTATAAGCGGTATCATGCAGTGTTTGTCCTTCTGTGACTGACTTATTTCATTTAGCATAACCTCTTTAAGTTTCATCCATGTTATGGTACTTGTTAGAATTTCCTTCTTTTTAAAGCTAAACAATATTCCATTGTATGTATAGACCACATCTTGTTTATCCTTTCATCCACTGATGGACACTTGGGTTGCTTCCACATTTTTGCTATTGCCAATAATGCCGCAGTTTTGTTTTGCACCATTTATATGCTGTGAAATTCCCCCAATCTGAAGTATCAGTTGAATGATTTTTAAAGTCACCACGACGCAGTTTTAAAACATTGCCATCACTCCAAAGTTCCCTTGTGCTATTTTCAGTCACCCCCACTCCCTTCTCAGGCAGTCACTAATCTCTTGTTGATACAGTTAAAGTGTGTAAAGTGAGGCAGGGAATGTTGGAGTCTGCAGCAAGCAAGTCTCATGCTAGCTTCAGTGCCTGGCTGCTGGCCGCCATCTTGGCTGACAGTTAATTTGCATATACTCACTGATTAGCCAATGAAAAGGGTAGCAGTTTGTTTCACTTTTTACCTTCCAGTTTCTAGAAATTTCACAGAAATGGGACCATACACATGTGTTTGTATCTGGCCTCTTTCCTTAGCTGATGCTTTCGAAGTTTGTCCATGTCTTAATGTATATCACCAGTTCATTCCTGTTTATTGCTGCACTAGAGGCCTAGTGCATGAATTCGTGCACAGGTGGGGTCCAGCCAGCCTGCCCCATCAGGCTGAGCAGGCCCTGCCAGCTGGGGGGAGGGGCTGCAGGCAGTTGGCGGGCTGGCCCCACCCCCTGGTCGAATTCCAGGCCGAACTCCCAGTCGAGGGGACAATTTGCATATTAGCCTTTTATTATATAGGACTAGAGGCCTGGTGCACAAAAATTTGTGCACTCGGGGGGCGGGGGGAGGGGGGTGCCCCAGCCCGGCCTGTGCCCTCTCGCAGTCTGGGACCCCTGGGGAGATAACGTCCTGCTGGCTTAGGCCTGCTCCCGGGTGGCAGAGGGCACGCCCAATCCCTAAGTGCAGCCCCTGGTCAGGCTCAGAGCAGGGCTGATTGGGGAGTTGGGGCGCCGCCCCGTCATGCACAGAGCAGGGCCGATTAGGGGGTTGGGGTGCTGCCCCCTGTCACAGAGCAGGGCCAATCAGGGGGTTGGGGAGCTCCCCCCTGTCACGCACAGAGCAGGGCCGATCAGGGGGTTGAGGAGCTCCCCCCTGTCACACACAGAGCAGGGCCGATAGGGGGTTGGGGCGCTGCACCCTGTCACACTCAGGGCAGGGCCAATGGGGAGGCTATGGCTCTACCGTGTCACACACAGAGCAAGGCCCGTGGAGGGGGGTTGGGGCGCCACCCTCTATCACCCACAGAGCAGGGCCGATCAGGGGGTTGGGGCACCACCACTGTCACAGTCAGGGCAGGGCCGATGGAGAGGTTATGGCTCTACCCTGTCACACACAGAACAGGGCCGATCAGGGGATTGGTGTGCTGCACCCTGTCAAACACAGAGCTGCAGGGCAATCAGGGGATTGGGGAGCTCCCCCCTATCAGGCACAGAGCAGGGCTGATCAGGGGGTTGGGGCACCTTCCCCTGTCATGAACAGAGCAGGGTGGATAGGGAGGTTGTGGCCCCGGCCCCTGTCAAACACAGAGCCACAGGGCGATCAGGGGGTTTGGGTGCTGCCCCGTCACACTGATCCCGGTGCTGGGAGGCATATTACCCTTTTACTATATAGGATAGAGGCCAGATGCATGGGTAGGGGCTGGCTGGTTTGCCCTGAAGGGTGTCCTGGATCAGGGTGGGGTCCCCACTGGGGTGCCTGGCCAGTCTGAGTGAGGGGCTGAGGGCTGTTTTCCGGAAGCGGGTGACTAAAGCTCCCAACCGCTCCTTGTTTTCTTTTCTTTTCTTTTTTTATTCTGGGCCAGCTTTAGCTCTGAGGCCTCGCTGCTGAAAACATCGATACAAAGTTTCGGTCCTGCTGGCTTTCAGTCCGGCTGGTTTCTGGGGTTTTGTTTAGCTTCTTATTTGCAACATAGTACATAGTGGCTTAGAGTTGCAGCTGAGAGGCCGGCAAGTGAGGCAGGGAATGTTGGAGTCTGCAGCAAGCAAGTCTCATGCTAGCTTCAGTGCCTGGCTGCTGGCCGCCATCTTGGCTGACAGTTAATTTGCATATACTCACTGATTAGCCAATGAAAAGGGTAGCAGTCGTACGCTAATTACCATGTTTCTCTTTTATTATTGTAGATAGCATTCCACAGTATGGAAACACCACATCTAGTTTTTGGCTATTATGGAAAATGCTGCTATAAACATTTGCATACACGTCCTTGTGTGGATATATGTTTTCATTTCTCTGGGACAGATCCCTAGGAGTAGCACTGTAGAGTCATGTGATGAGTTTGTTTCACTTTTTAAGAAAGGGCCAAACTGTCTTCCAAAGTGGCTATGCCATTTTACCTTCCAGTTTCTCCAGCACTTCCTTTTTCAGTCTTTTTTATTATAGCTTTTCTAGTAGGTATGTAGTGGTAACTCGCTGTGGTTTTAAGTAATATTTCTCTAATGACTAACTATGTTGGGCATTTTTTTTATGTTTATGAGCCATTGGTATATCTTCTTTGATGAAGGTCTATTCAAATCTTCTGCCCATTTAAAAATAGTTAGGTTTATCCTCATTACTGAGCTGTAAGAATTCCATATATATATTATTTTCCCCCAAATATATATATACTTTGAGTGATTATAAAGTCAGTGTTAACATATATTTCATTTTAAAAATTTAAAAGAATCTACAGAAATTAATACTTTTTTTTATTAGCACCTGTTTTTAAAACTGATGACCATTCTGGTCTAGGCACTGCGATAGCATGTAATAGAATCGCAAACATCAAGAATAATTTTGTTTGGTATTTGTGTGCCCTCAATTTGTCAACTGTTGCTGGTTCTTTACTGTAAACTTTATCTTTTATGTATCCCCATAAAAAAGTCTAGTGGATAAATTTTCTCTGTTCAAAGCTTAGTCTGGCTTCACCCGTTATTTCAAATCAGCTAAACCTGAAAGGGAGTGAAAACTGAGTTATCAGCAGTTAAAGTGTGTATACATTTTCCCCAAATGTACTTCAACTGGGTTTGTACTTCAACTGGGTTTTCAAACTTCCAGTAGCATTTTAGGATGAATTTCCTTTGTTCAAAGTTTAGTTTGGCTGAAAAGAAAGAAACATCAATTGAACTATAGGTTGTTAAAGTCTGTATACATGTTTTTGGGACACCCTGTATATACTGGATACAAGTTCTTATCAGTTACATGATTTGAAAATATTACCTCCCAGTCTGTAGCTTGTCTTTTCACTTTCTTAATGGTGTATTTTGAAAAACAAAAGTTTTTTTTTAAAAAATTAGATGAATCATTTTTTTAAATTACATATTTTATTCCCCCATCTCTAATTATCCTCTCTATGCCCTCCTCCACCTCCACCCATTCCCCTCCACCCCCTCAATCACCACACTGTTGTCCTTGTCCATGAGTTCTCTCTCTTTTTACTTTTCTGCTCAATCCCTCCACTTCCACAACCTCTGTCTCCCTCCCCCACCTCCCAGCTGTCTGCTTGATTTCTATCTATGAGTCTGTCTCTATTTTGCTTGGTAGTTCAGTTTGAAAAACCAAAATTTTTAAGTTATCAATTTTTTCTTCTATAGATCTTGCTTTTGCTGCTTAACCCAAGGTCATTAAAATTCTTTCCTATGTTTCCTTCTAGAAATTTTATGGTTTTAGCTCTTACTTAGGTATGATCTAATGTAAATTAATTTCTGTGTATGTATGGTATGAGGTAAAGGTCTAAAGTAACCATTATGCATATGGATAGTCAGTTGTTCCAGCACCACTGCAAAGAGTATATCCTTTGCCAAAAATTAATTGACAATAAGTGTGAGAATTTATTTTTGGATTCTCTCTTCTGTGCTACTGATGTATCTATCTTATACCAATTCCTTCCTGTCTTGATTACTGTAGCTTTACAGTAAGTTTTGAAATCAGGTTGTGTAAGTTCTCTAATTCTGTTCTTATTTTTCAATATTGTTTTGGCTTCTATGTATAAATTTGGCATTCACATGTCAATTTTAAAATAAGCTTGTCAATTTCTATTGGCCAGAGGAAGTGGCACAACATTTTCCAAGTATATCAACCCAGCATTTTATATCCAGATCGCATATCCTTCAGGAATGAAGAGAAAACCATGACATTCTCAGATGATGGGAAACTAAGAACTTGTCACAGCAAACCTACCCTGAAAGAATGGGCGCAGGAAGTTCTTGAAACAGGAGGTTTAAAAACAAAAGGAATCTTGAAGCATCAGGAAGAAAGAAAAAGAAAAGGAAAAGGGTAAAAATATGGGTAAATAAAGTCTCCTTTCTGTGTAGTTATGTCACCAACTCAATATATAGGGGGTGGAGAAAAGTAGGTTTACAGTTTTCATATGAAAGTAATATAAATAAATTATACAATAATTAATAAATAAACCTACTATGAACCTACTGTAAACAACTGTAACCCTACTTTTTCTCATCCCTATACAATTAGGTTCATAACAGTTCGCTATCAAATTTGTGGAATTACTTTTTCAAATGTGCTTTATAACGATACTAGAGGCCCGATGCACGAAATTTGTGCACTCAGGGGCAGGGGTCCCTCAGCCCGGCCTCCAGGGAGCAGGCCTAAGCCGGGAGTTGAACATCCTTAACGCTGCTGCGGAGGCAGGAGAGGCTCCCGCCACCGCCACTGCGCTTGCCAGCCATGAGCCCAGCTTCTGGCTGAGCGGTGCTCCCCCTGTGAGAACACACTGACCACCAGGGGGCAGCTCCTGCATTGAGTGTCTGCCCCCTGGTGGTCAGTGCGTGTCATAGCAACCTGTTATTCTGCTGTTCAGTCAATTTGCATAATAGCCTTTTATTATATAGGATAAAATATTGAAATGGTTCCATGGTCAAATCTACAAGACAAATTCTAACCAAGTGGCCGAAACCGGTTTGGCTCAGTGGATAGAGCGTCGGCCTGCGGACTCAAGGGTCCAGGGTTCGATTCTGGTCAAGGGCATGTACCTGGGTTGCGGGCACATCCCCAGTGGGAGATGTGCAGGAGGCAGCTGATCGATGTTTCTCTCTCATCGATGTTTCTAACTCTCTATCTCTCTCCCTTCCTCTCTGTAAAAAAAAAAAAAAAAATCAATAAAATATATTAAAAAAAAAAATTCTAACCAAGTGTGTGGATGAGGAGGTTATATGCTGGGCACTGGGAAGGTAGTGGAGCAGTAAGCTGCTAGCAAGTGCTTTCACTGGGAACTTGGGGGGTGCAGGGAAGGGTTATATAATGCCAACTGGGGAGGGGGCGGGGCCGGGGAGGCTTCCTAGAGGAAATGACATCTAAACTGTTTCTGAAGGATGAGCAGGAATTAGCCAGGTATAGAGACAAGAACCAGAAACATGGCCACACCTGGGCATTCTCCCCTGCTGTCCACTACATGGGGGCCTGTCTAAGGCCCAGAAACCACAGAATTGTCCACAGCAGTGTGGCATGCTGCAATCCCATTCTATCCTCAGCTTTAGGCCAGCCTATTCCATTCAAGGTCCTGGGGTCCTGGTTACCATGGCAATCCTACCTGCCAAAATTCAGGAACACACCTGCCTTAGGAAGTCTCCTCGATGCCTGGTTTTCTCACTCGATTTCGTTTTTTTTTTTTTTTTTTTCCTTTGTGTCAAATGACGCCTTAGGGCAGGTTTGGAAGCAAACACCACCATCCTACCCTTTGGTATTCTTTGTCCAAAACAGCCTCTCCTTTGTTTTCATTTTGTGACCCGGGGGCATCTGAAGAATGGACAGCTGCACAAACTGCAGTTTGCTGAGGGCAGTCACAGAGCCCCCGCAGTGAGAGAGCCAGCCCATGCCAGGGAGGACCCAGGAGGAAGAGGGCACGTGGCCCCAGAAATCTTGTGCACAGTATGTGGTCTTGGGAGGGTTTTGTAAATGGACTCATCTTGGGCTGACTTCTTGCTTCTGTGTGGCTGGTGGAATGGGCACTGAGTGCTGGGGAAGGCAAGGACAGGCAGAGCAAACATCCTCTTTTAAAGGTGACGGTGGAAGACCCTGCTAGGGGTCTCCCCGTACCCACTCACCCCTTCTCTTTCATATTAATAGAATCTCTGCTTTTAAGCTGGACACATAGCTGATTAGAATAAGCACTACATTTCCTGGTTTCCCTGTGGCTGGTGAAGTCATGTGATGAATTCTAGATAAGGACAGAGCTGAAGACTGTGACTTTACGCAAAATAATGAAACAACGCATAATGAAACCAATGAGACCACAGGCTAAGTGATAGAAACAAGAGTTAAGTTTCTATGGTATATTTCTGGTCACAAAAGCATCACCAAATTTGTAAATAAAAGACCCCAAACACTTCTAATATTAAACACTGAGATAAATATGAGCAGTACATATATTTAAGAAAGACAAATAAAGACAAATAGGAGAATTCTTTTCCAACCCACTTATTCCCGTTCAGGGCTGGAGGTGGCTGGAGCCAATCCTGGCAGCTCAGGGTGCAAGGCGGGACCCACCCTGGACAGGACGCCCTTCCATCACAGAGCCACTCACTCACTCACACTGGACAACACAGACTCGCCAGTTCACCTCCTGTGCACATCTGCGGGATGGGAGAGGGATATGGAGTCCCTGGGGAAACCCACGCAGACGTGCGGGGGCTGTGCACACTCCACAGACAGCGGCCCCAGCTGGGAATTGTTTTTCTCGTCAATGTTATAGCAACATTATTCGAGGACCTGATGTAACTTCGTCAAAGAGTGGCCGCCCACCTGCGGGAGAACTCCTGCGAGCCTGGCACCAGGTGTGCCATCAGGGGCACTTCAGGGCCTGCCCGATTCCAGAGCAGATTTCACAGGGTGTGTTAGACAACTGGAAAGCACATGTACGAGGGTATGTTTAATAGGGAGATACTACAGAAAAGGCCAAGGAGGCGAGGGCTTTCTGGACATTTCTTCTCACTCCCTGCCGAAAAAGCGCTCCCCCTGTGGCTGGCCCCCGGTGGACAATTTGATTTCACTCTTCCTTCTTCCACCAGTGACTCCTCCCCACGTAATCACAAGTGGGAGGCGGAAAGGGAGTCCAGGAATAGGGGTGGAAGGCAAGCGTGTCAGGGCAATGTTTTGATAAACACGGGGACTTTCCTTCTGTTGTCATGGGATGCCCAGGTGAGCAGAAAGAAATGAGTCATCAGTTCTTAGGTCCCGGAGTCTGGGAGGATTTAAGGAACAGGCTAATGCTTCCCAAACTGTCTGGGAAGGACTAGATTTTAAATGCTTAACTCTTTGGGGATGAAGATGTGAGTTCAATGCGCATGCCACAGGCAGTTCACCGTGTGTAGACAACCCCCGAGCTATCTACACTCTGTGCTGGGAGACAAGTGCCCGATCACGTGCTTGGATGTTGGGGCAATACCAAATTGCTCTGAAAGTTTCTCTCTTGCTCTTAGTCCCGTATTTATGTATTGCAGGCCAGTAACAGTCTGTGGACTGACCCCCATTGGTGGTCTAACTAAGAAGCAGATTGACGTGGGCAAATAGCTTAATAAGAAATGTAAGGGGAGGAGCAATTCTTCTGGCTAGAGAAACGGGGCAGAGTGGGAGGGAAGGGAGCGGGGTGGGTAGAGAAAGAGAATGAGGTGAACATGGAGTCCTAGGCAGAGGGATTCTATGCTCTGTACCCACACACAGCTGCTGAGAAAGCAGCAAGACCCCCAAGTCAGAAGTGGCTGTGTGTGCTGACCTAAGATAGGCAGAGCTCAAACCTTACAGGCCCAGCAGGTGAGGGAAGGAGCTGGTATAGGCACAATGGTAAATGGCGACCGACACAGGGCTTCAGTACTGGGAAACAATAGGGGATGGTGGGGATTGTGGCAAACTGGAATACACAGTTTCTATCTAAGGGGGTGGCAGTTTGTACTGGATAGTATTTGGCATTCCCAATTCCTTTCTCCCTTGCTAGCTTCTTTCATTGCTTTCCTAGTTTCCCTTGCAGCTCCAGGATGGCCTTGTAATCTAGTTTTGGCCAAGGGGCTTCTGGGAAAGACTTTTCTTTTATTCCTCTGCTGCCTCCTCCCTGGATTATATGAGGTTGTGATGCCTGGAGTTACAGCAGCTATTTTGGGTCATGAGGTCACAAGTGTGAAAGAAAAGGCCTACATGTCAAGGCTGAAGGAGTGAAAGAATAAAGAGAACCTGGTCCTTGAAGATATAGTTGAGCTGCCAAACCAAGCTTGGGGTCCAGACTTCTTGCTAAATACACAATAAATGTCATTATGGTTTAAGCCAATGATAGTTGGGTTTTTTGTTACTTGCAGCCAAAAGCATTCCTAACTGATATAATGCTACTCAGCTCCAGCCAACCTCTGTCACCTGGAAATGTGAGTCAAATGTAGCCAGGCCTTCTGATTTCTCAAGAGAAGTAAAACATTTTGAGTTGTATATGAAATTTCCCAATTTTTTAAATGTAGACGACAAATTTAAAATAGTTCGACAAACCAAAACGAAAAACATGTCAGCAGGGCAGACGTGGCTTATGGATGTTCAGTTTGTGACCTCTGGTCTAAGCAGGCAGAACAAGGAAAGACTCCGTGCCCACCATGTGGCAGAAACAGCAGTGAAGAGCCCCAGGCTGGGAGGGGCCTCAGGGACCAAGAGAGTGGACAACTCGGCAGCAGCCTGGTCCCAATGGCAGACAGAGGTCGGAGGAGCCCCAGCACCACAACACACTGGCACCGAGTAAGAGTCCAGAACCTTGGCTAAAACTCTGGAAGGTTTGGGGAAAGCCCGGAAAGATGAAACTCTCTCACCAGCCCAGGGGAAGGGTGGCTCACAATAGAAATTAGGTTGAAATGCCGAAAATAAAGTCAGTTCTATTTTTTACCCCCTTGAGCTCACAGATTAAGATTACACATTTTATACAACAGACGGAAGAATTCATTATGTCCCTGGAATTGTGCCTCCAGCAGTGGCAGGCACCTGTGGTGGCAGCCCATCATCCCTGTGCTAGACTGTAAAACAAGGGTCCTCAAACTTTTTAAAAAAAAAATATTTTATTGACTTTCCACAGAGAGGAAGGAAGAGGGACAGAGAGTCAGAAACATCGATGAGAGAGTAACATCGATCAGTTGCCTCCTGCACACCCCCTTCTGGGGATGTGCCCGCAACCAGGGTACATGCCCTTGACTGGAATCAAACCTGGGACCCTTGAGTCCGCAGGCCGACGCTCTATCCACTGAGCCAAACCAGTTATGGCCTCAAACTTTTTAAACAGGGGGCCAGTTCACTGTCCCTCAGACTGTTGGAGGGCCGGACTATAGTTCTAAAAAAAAAACTATGAACAAATTCCTATGCACACTGCACATATCTTATCTTGAAGTAAAAAAACAAATATTTTCGGCGGGCTGCATGTGGCCCGCGGGCCGTAGTTTGAGGACCCCTGCTGTAAAACATTAGGTGCTGGTGTTAGTCTCATTCAAGTTCACGGGCACATTTCCACATTAGTCCACCAAGATACTTCTTTTTAAAATTTATTTCCTCTCATTCTCCGTCGCTCCACAGGTAAGAATTCTAGTGTCTGTGCATATTCTTGGCAAAGAGGGCACTAGTGTTTTGTGGGCAGGTATATAATTTCCGTAAGTTCTACGGCACATTTCATATGACTTCTTAGTCTCTTTGCCCAGCATTAAGTTCTTAGGCCCCATCCATGTTGCTGTGAGAATGCTTCACTTGTCACCCTGGCAGCTGCCCAGGCCTCCCTCGTGGGCATTCTCCATCTCTCTCCTGCATCTGGTCTGGGAGATCACGTGGGATCCCTCCGCCCACTCCCACCACCACAAGCCTGCCGTGAACATCCTTGGACCTGTCCCCTTGTGGGCCTGTGAGTTTCCTCAGGGTGCAGGGCCAGGGTTCAGGCCTGGGTCACCCTGACTCTGAAGCCCAGGCTCCCAGCCAGCGTGCAGCCCTCAGGGGGAGTCACAGGAAGGCATTGGCATTTATTTCTGATGCCGTGGGAAGCCTCCACTAGAGACTTTTAAGCAGGGGAGAGACATGATCTGATACAGCATGGGCAAGGGGTGACTGTGTGACTTCTTGACTCTGGGCAGTAGAAACAGATTAGGGGGTCACAGTGGATCCCAAGACCAAATGCATTATTCTTACTGCCAGGATCTCCTCTGGAGGGATTCTTGGGAATGGTCAACCATAAAGATCTGAGTTTCTGAGGCAAATTATAGATGTTGGAGAGAGATTTCACTGATAGAGTGTCCTGGGAAAGCAGTGAGGTTAGACATACCTTACACTGTCCTGGTGGAAATCTGGCAAGGGCGGA
Source organism: Myotis yumanensis (assembly GCF_028538775.1). NCBI lineage: Eukaryota > Metazoa > Chordata > Mammalia > Chiroptera > Vespertilionidae > Myotis > Myotis yumanensis. The sequence continues at coordinate 68,023,422 of NW_027223758.1, forward strand.
GTAGGTGACCTGGACCAATCAGTGCATCACATTCCCCGGACCACCACACCCACAAGTCACTTGTCTATGGCCACAAGGGCTGTGCATCTGCACTAAGCACATCCAAATGAAAGGGAATCTGCAGATGTTTGGTAAAAAGATGGGAGGGCCCTTGGGTATTTATATAACTGCCCACCTTGCAAAAGAGATACCATGCCCATTTTTCACTGATCAGATATGCCAAAAATGTCTGCTGAAAGATCAGCATGGATGATGGCATCATTATCCTTGCTGCTCCTCCTCCTTGCATAGATCTAAATATCATCACCAATTTCTGTGAATAGAGCCTCTTAAATACCATGCAAGTCTATCCACTTTTCTCCGTCTCCTCCACCACACCTCCGCTTCCACGCCTCTGTCATCTCTTTACGTGAGGTCTGCAGTCTCCTCATTGATTTTCCTGCATCTGTCCTGAGCCTGGTTCAATCCGTTATCCTCTTAGCCAGATCAGTAAGAGCCTCTCTGGCTTCCCATTGCGTGTCTAACTCTTCCCTGTGTCCACAGGACTGATGTGACCTGCCTCTCCCCTGACCTCACTGAGCCCCACCTTTCCCCCTCTTGTGGGTTAAACTATGTCCCCTAAAAAGATTCAAGTCCTAGCCCTCAGTGAGTGTGACCTTATTTGGGAATAGGGTCTTTGCAGATGTAAGCAAGTAAAGATGAGGTCATAGTGGATTACGATGGGCACTAATCCAATGACCTGTGTTCTCATAAGAGAGAAATTTGGACACAGACACGCAGAGGGAAGAATGCCACGTGAAGAAGGAGGCAGAGACTGGACTGATGAATCTATAAGCCAAGGAACAGCAGGGACTGCTGGCAACCCCCAGAAGCCAGAAGGGAGGGAACGAAGGATTTCCCCAAGAGCCTCTAGGAGGAACTGACCCTATAAACACCTTGATTTTGGACTTCTGGCCTCCGGAACTGTAAGAGAATAAATTTGTTGTTTTAAAGCAGCCAGTTTGTGTACTTTATTACAGCAGCCCTAGAACCTCCCCCGCAACATCGCCTCCCTCCCGCCCATGGTCTGGGTGGCTAGAGCATCATTTTAGGATGCCTGCGTTTGCTCCTCTCTGCCCAGAATCCCTTCTGGTAGCCTAGCAGGTCTCAAACGTTAGTGTGAACAGGAATCATCAACGGATCCTGTTACAGACCCGAGATTTCTAACACTCTCCCAGGTGATGGGATTTTGCCAGACTTGCCAGATTGGGGCGGGGGGGAGGGGTGTGTGTGTGTGTGTCGACAACAGTGGAGGCCTTGACCCCTCCCACACTGGCTGCTCCTCCTCAGTCAGGCCTCTGCTCAGATGTGACCTCCTGACCACACCCTCTCCCCCCCTCACCCCTGCCCACTACAGCACCTTACACTTTACTCTGGTTGTTTTTTCATTGGGCACCACTGGCATCCTCTGAGGTCTGTGCTTAGATACACACTGATCGTCTATCTCCTTCCCACTAGGGTGCGAGCTCTGTGAGAGCAGGGGCTTTGCCTTCTGTTCACTGTTTATGCCTAGTTTCTAGAAGAGTCGGCAGTTCTCTGGAAATAATTTTTGAAAAAAGAAAGGAATGTCTGTCTTGTTCTTGGCCCCATTTTCAGCTTCCAGCGCAGTACCTGGCATATAACAAACACCCAGTAGCTATTTATTGAATGAATAAATCAAAAAAGTCAGTGAATGGTCCATGACAGTTTCTGATTATGGAGCATGTACCATGCGCCAGGAATGATGCTAATTCCCTACCTTGGCGAACCTAGTTTATCCCATTGACAAGAACGAAACAAAGGCTCTACTGTGGTTCCTTTTCAAGCATTTCACCACTATTTAGTGAGCACCTACTGTGTGGCAGTCTGTCCTAAGCACTAGGACACAGCAATGGCCAAGAAGATAGAAATCACTGCCCCAGTGGAGCTGACATCCTAGTGGGAAATGGATGACAGGGAATGAATATGTGAAATAATGTGTTGGATGGCGATAGGAGCTGGAGAGAACCAAAACAAGGGTGGGAGCTAGGAACGGGGGTACATACAGGTTGAGTGGCCAGGGAACGCTCGACATTTCAGGAAAGATCGAGGCCCGGAGGTGAAGCCACCTGTAATTCACAGCTCAGAGGTGGTAAGTGGCAGAGCTGGGGTTCGAACCCGGGACTGCCTGACTCCGGGGCCTGCTGTTTTTCATCTCAATGCTCTCCTGCTTCCAACCTGCTGGAATTTCCCCCGATTGGCAGGCTCATTAACAGTTTCCGTGGGAGTTTGATTTCACCTAGCTCAAAATTCCGTTCTCCTCTTCCTCCCAGTGCGCCCCACTACTGCACTCGCTGCACGGGGTTCTGATTCTCCCGGACAGATGGCTGCCTGTGGGCTGTTGTGATTACGTTTGGCGATGCCAGCCGCCTGCACGGTGGCTGCGCTGCACTGAAGCCCTGCGGAGCATGCTCCTAACTCCCCGGCAGCCAGGCCTCAGCACAGGGGAGGGTCTGTGGAGGCCGGCGCTCGCCCTGGGGCAAAGAGGCCAACATCTGGTTTGTGGCAGGATGGATGTGTCCAAAAAGCCACGGGACAGCCTCTGGTCTAAAGTTTCCTGGCAGTAAAGACAAGCTTCTCCAAATGGATACTTTTTCAAACAGGAGGTCAAGTGCTCACCAAAATGACCTCCCAGGGTGATCCTCAAATGCCTCATGAGATCACAAATCCTGCATCTGTCCCACTGGGCTTGCTCTCTCCCTGTGTCGGAACGGACTCCGCCCATCTGCTTCCATAGCTGCCCGTTTCAAGTGTTCACCATCAGGAGTAAGGCTCCTTCCACAGACCTGTAAATTCCAAGTGGGCCCACCCAATGCACCGCAGGAGGATGTGGGAATAACTTACGCAAAGACCACACTTCCCTCACGGTGTCTCCCACTTACAGATCAAAGCCGTCTTGTCCTTGGTCCTCACGGCCATCATTCACTCCCTGCCCTGAAACCTCACGTTGCTTTTAAAGATCTGATGGTCCGAGCAGCTGCGGACCTTGGCTTTCATCTCGGCTGGATTTATTTCCCCTTCTCTGGTCGGCTTGTCCAATCTTTGTAGCTTAAATTATTTCCAAAGTCCCAGAATTTGGGTGCCATTCTTCCCCACTTCCACCATCCCTCTGGGTGTTTTTAAGGCTGGCTTAAAACTCAGGGCAGTGGTCACATTTACAAAGCACATTCTAGGTATGAGGTCAGCCTAAGCGACAGACGAGGCCTGACCATGAGCCCTGCTGAGTACTGTGGGTATTTCCCTGCCCACCTCACCCCCGCCCCACCCCCCCATACACACACACACAAGGAAAGCATTTAAACCAATGGCTTATAGGGTATGGACTCTGTGTCAAGGTTAACATCACTGGTAATAAGAAAGACCGATGTCATATAGCAGCCCCTGATAAGGTGCACTGAGGGCATGACATCACGTGTGTGGTCTCCTGGCCCCAAACGCACAACCTCAATCTAATCACGAGAAAACATCAGACAAAGCCAAATTGAGGGCCATTCAACAAAATGTCCGGCCAGCATCCACCAAAGGGTCAAGGTCATGAAAGACTGAGGGTTTGGCACAGACTGAAGACCAGGGAGGCACCACAACTAAATGCCATGTGGGATCCTGGATTGGATCCTGGAACAGAAAATGGACGTTTGTGGAAAAACGGGTAAATTTCAAATAAGGTCTGTAGTTCAGGTAAAAGCACTGCGCCGCTGTTAATTTCCTGTTTCGGATGACTGCATTACGGTTCTGTAAGATGTACACGGGGGGAGGGAGGAAGGTACACGGGAGCTCTCTATACTGGTTTTGCAACTTTTCTGTAAGTCTAAACTTCTTTTAACATGAAAAGGTAAAAAAAAAAAATACAAATTCTGACTGACAGAATACATGACCCTGTGCAAGTTACTTAACCTCTGTACCTCAATCTTTCCATCTATAAAATGGGTATTAAAAACAGTACCCACCTGATAGGGCTATTGTGAGACTCAATGAATGAATATATGTAGTGTGTGGACAATTGCATCTGATACTCAGAAATGCCAGAACAAATGTAATGCTCTGATAGCATTCTTACTGCTCTCATGCTCCTATTTCCCGTTTTCTGGGAGAGAATGAGGTGAAATATGGACAGCAATTCAGTATATTCTGTCAGCATATCAACCTGCTACATTTCATGATATCTGCCAGGGGATTACTGCATAAGATTTTAAAAACTAATACAAGTTAAAAACTTCATACAAAAGTACAGACTGAACAAAACTGTAAAGGAAGCTCTGGAAAATTGGGCCTATCCTATATATAATAAAGATGTAATATGCAAATGGTCGTTACGTTGTGAAGTGTAATGACCAACTGTGTCACGACCAGATCAGCAGGAGGGTGGGGCAGCGAGCTACAAGTGAGTGGCCGAGAGCTACAGGAGGGGGCAGGGCAGCAAGCTATGGGGTGGGGCCGGGAGCTACAGGAGGGCGGCAGCGAGCTACTGGTGCACGGATTCGTGTGCAGGGCTACTAGTTTTCTCACAAGCAATTGAGTAGTGCATGCTCATTTAGATAGAACGTGTGCTCTCCATGTGCCCACACTCCCCTCCCTCCCTGCCGCCTCCCAACACTAAGGAAGCATCCTACCACCCTTGGCCTAATATCTTTCTGACAGTTAAAAAAATATTTCTGTGCAGCTGTGGTTGGCTGAATAATGCTTCTCAGAGATGTCTATGTCTTAATCCCCAGAATCTGTGACTATGTTAGTTTACATGACAAAAGGGACTTTTCAAATGAGATTAAATTAAGGATCTTGAAGGGGAGGGTATCCTGGGTTACCCAGGTGAGTTCAATGTAATCACAATGGTTTTAACAAGAAGAGGTAGGAGGGTCTGCATAAGAGAGGAGATCTGATATGGAAGCAGAGGTTGGAGAGATGTGCTTCAAAGGTGGAGGATGGGGCCACAAGCCAAGGAATGAGGGCAGCCTCTACATGAAATGGATTCTCCCCTAGAGCCTCCAGAAGGAACACGGCCCTGCTGACACCCTGATTTTAGATTCTGACCTCGGAAACTATAAGGTAATGAGTTTGTGTTGTTTTAAGCCACTAAGTGTGTGGTAATTCCTTACAGCACCTATAGGACACTAACACAGCACTCATGTCTCTAACAAAAAGAAAGAGAGAAAAATACAGCAGAGGCCAGCCCACTTTACTCACTTGTGTGACCTGCTCTATTCCTGTGGGCATTTGTGTTTGCTGCCTTCAGGCCAGGAGTCTCATAGCTATCATTCATTCATTCATTCATTCATTCATGTATGCCTTATATTACTCACTGAGGATACAATGGAGAATGACACAGGCCCTGCCCTTAAGGATCTTACAGTCTAAGTCAGCCGTGGGCAAACTACGGCCAGCGGGCCGGATCCGGCCCATTTGAAATGAATAAAACTAAAAAAAAAAAAAAGACCGTACTCTTTTATGTAATGATGTTTACTTTGAATTTATATTAGTTCACACAAACACTCCATCCATGCTTTTGTTCCGGCCCTCCGGTCCAGTTTAAGAACCCATTGTGGCCCTCGAGTCAAAAAGTTTGCCCACCCCTGGTCTAAGTAGATATTCAAGGGGATTAAACATAACATTTAAGCTTCTAAAAGAGAAAAAATCATCTTTGAAAGGTACACGAAATATATTTAGAAAATGGGCAAGTTGCCCCAATGTTATTTAAGTTTTGTCTTCACAACAACCTGGAGGAATAGCTATCACACCCTAACCCAGGGGTGGGCAAACTTTTTGACTCGAGGGCCACAATGGGTTCTTAAACTGGACCGGAGGGCCGGAACAAAAGCATGGATGGAGTGTTTGTGTGAACTAATATAAATTCAAAGTAAACATCATTACATAAAAGGGTACGGTCTTTTTTTTTTTAGTTTTATTCATTTCAAATGGGCCGGATCCGGCCCGCGGGCCGTAGTTTGCCCACGGCTGCCCTAAGCTGACCATCTGAAAAGTAAGAAAAGTGAAGCTCAGAGAAGTTCAGTGACGTATTTTAGGTTGCACAACTGGTAAGTGGCAGGCTAGCTCTGGTAGGAGCCTAAGCTTGCTCTATTTCTCCGTCGGGAATGCGCCAGGCTGCTGAACTATTGAACTCACCTTAACAGCCTGCACTTCGGCAGTGGCACATTTTATAGTGACAAACCTGGCCCGGAGCTGGCCCTGGGCTGGGCTGTTTGTGGTTGCAGCCACTTTGTGACACGTTATGAGCAGATGGAAGGACTAGTCAGAAAAAGCAGAGCAGCACTGACTCCGCGCTTGGCTGGGAGGACTTGGACCCAATCCACCCCAACAGGAACCTTTCATCAAAGCTCATGCCCTGGACATTTATACCAGGAGAGGCTGGGAATTCCAGTGGGCAGCCTGCAGCCGACTGCTCTGTGCAGAGATGACAACAGACGTGGTCACTGTCATCCTTGGGCACATCCAAATGCTGGTCCCTCTCATCAGTCATGGGTGGCAGAGCCCGATAACTGTGCCCAGTGTTTGTTCTTTCCTTCTCTGTCATAGTAACAAAGCCACAAGTGTGAGTTGGGGCCATGGCTATCATGAATAAATACTACATCTCCCAACTTCCCTTGCAGCTAGGCATGGCCAAGCGTCTAAGACAGCCGTGGGCAAACTACGGCCCGCGGGCTGGATCCGGCCCGTTTGAAATGAATAAAACTAAAAAAAAAAAAAAAAGACCGTACCCTTTTATGTAATGATGTTTACTTTGAATTTATATTAGTTCACACAAACACTCCATCCATGCTTTTGTTCCAGCCCTCTGGTCCAGTTTAAGAACCCATTGTGGCTCTCGAGTCAAAAAGTTTGCCCACCCCTGGTCTAAGATCTAGCCAGTGTTGTGTGAGTAAATGTGTGGTATGCAACATCCGGGTTGTACTCTAAAGGAAGGTGGGACTCTTTCTTCCCCCTCATTTCCCTTCTCTCTGGATGGGCTAGACCTGATGTGAGCCATCCTGGGTCATGTGAATGAGGGCAGCAACTAGGGATTGTGGAGCAACAAGATGGAAGGCGTCTGGGTACCTATCTCTGTGGAGCTGCTTATACCCAGGCTGTTACATAAGAGAAAAATAAACTGTTATCCTATTGAACCACTGTTAATTTTGGTCTTTGTTATAGCAGCTAAGCACACACCCATGCTATTCCTAAACCCTCATACACCACTGAAGCCAAACTAAACTCTCAAAGACAGGGTCCTGCCAATAATCTGAAAAATTGCTTTGACAGCAATTCCATTACTTATATAATTGTCAAGGAAAAGAAGTTGGGGAAGAGAATGGGGTAGCCCCAGACAAAAATTTGCTCCAGTGACAAATTCATGGGAACACTGCATTCCAGCTATTCTAAAAACTTGTAAGAAGTTTTTAAGACAGAATGTTGTAGGTTACCTTCAAATACAGGGTGGCACAAAAGTAGGTTTACAGTTGCTCGTACAGAAAATAACATAATAGTTAATAAATAATCCTATATAATAAAAGCCTAATATGCAAATTGTTCGACCGGGAGTTTGACCGCTCGCTACGATGTGTACTGACCACCAGGGAGCAGCGCAAAACATGGTGGGCGTCAGCAATGCAGTGCTGGCAGCGGGCAGCAGTGGAGGTGCTGTCGGCCCTGATGGGCCCTGACGAGAGCTGGACTGGTACATAGCATGTCCTTAATTAATATTTGTTGATGAAGAAATGAAAGAGTTGACATAACAGAGTTCTACAAACACTCAATGGTTGCATGAATCAACTGCTCACTGTCACTGTCTCAGTGAGACCTCGCCTGATCACATGATGGAAAGGTGCTACTTGCTGTTCCTACCACTACACCCCTGATCCTCCTGATGACTCTACTTTGTTCTTTATCCATAGCATTTACCACCCTACAATATAATGTCCGTATTTATCCTATTACCTGTATTGGTTTTTGTCTCTTTTCCACCACAAAAATAGATTCCTTTTGTCTATTTTGTTCCTTGTTGGACCTCAAGTGCCTGGAATCATGCCCAGCATGCAGTAGATGTCAACAAACATTTGTTGAACGAATGAATAAATGCAGTAAGTTTTCATGGGGACCATGAGGCCCTTCACTTTTTCAAAAGACACTTCAGCACCATATGTTGAAAATGGTCCTGAAGACTAAGTCTTTGAAGACTCTGATGTGAAGGGTGCCCCTGGGAGCTGTGTAAAACCAAACGCAAAGCCCCGACAGGAAGGGCTCTGCTGGTAAACACTGCCCTGCTCCGCTCCACACAAACACGGCCCACGAACACCTTCCCAACGCCCTCTCTCAAAGGACACAGATTAGGCCTGTGGTTAAAATAACTTTTTGCCTCTGGACTTCACTGGGATCCGAAAGCTCATAATGCTGAGCTATTCTACCTGCAAAAATGAAATAATCATTCAAACCTGCCCGATACTGATTGGGCAGGTGTCAACTCTGTTGACCCACTCACATGGGACAATGATGATGATGCAACAATCTTAATTGGGAAGTCACGTGCCAGGAAAGTCCCTGTGAGCTTTATACATATTAACTCCTATAACTCTCATAACAATTCTATGAAGTGGGTGTTATCATCAAGCCACATGAGAATACTGTGGATCAGAGAGGTTAAGAAACTTGTCCAAGGCCACGCAGCTAGAAAATGCTAAGCGAGGCCAAGTTATAAATGAAAGGAGAAGCACTGCCTTATGAGTGCAGCATTGTGGGAAGGATGTGGTCCACACTCATGGCCACGGGCAGCTGCGAAGAAGAAAGACCGGCTCCAAGGCCGCCTCCTGGGCTCGGCTGTAGCTGGAAGGCACCTGACACATTCTTCCTGAGACTTCTACGTGACCTCCCCAGACTGAACGCTGGCTTCCCCTTTTAAAACATTCCCTTTCCATGGGGTCCCTGCCGATGCCTCCTGTCGGACTTAAATATACATCTGCACCGTGCTGAACTTTCATTCCCCTGGAGTAAGTTTGCCAGTAAAAACAAAAGTGGCCTCAACATGTAGAAGTTCACAGAAAAGCCCTTTTATGGAAAAATGTAACATTCATGCTCCTGGGCACTGAGCTCTGTAGGAGAGCGGAGGGAACATTCCTGGATCACAGCTCCATAGGCTGGAAGGGGTCTCAGGGGCTGCCCCTCTTTCCCTCCCTCCCTCCTTTCCTTCTTTAAGCATTTATAGTTGTCTGATGGTTGCCTACTCAGTGTCCATTTCCTCAACCAAGGGACAATAGGACCAAAGGTGGCCACACAACACAAACCCAGCCACTAAAACAAAACCTGAGAACGTCTGCTTTCCTGACATGGCTTTGCTCCTCTGGGCTCTCCCTCCTTCAGCCTGCCTGGAATCTGGAGGTGAGGTTGGAGGAGAAGCAGCCATCTTATGGCTATGAGGTGGCATGAATTAGGATGGAAGCTAGAGGCTAAGGATAGCAGGGAAGACAGACAGAGGGAAGCTGGGAAGCTGGGCTTTCTGCTGCTTGTGGCTGAGTGAACTCTACAATGTATGCCAGGTGCTCTGGGTCCTGTGAGGTAAGGGGTATGACTGTTGCATAGAAGCTCGAATACAGCCCAGTTCCTGTCCTTTACAGATGGGGAAACTGAGGACCACAGTCAGACAGAATTAGGACCCAGATTTATGTGTTAAGACTAGGCTTTCTACTAGTCCAGGGGTCCCACAGTGGGACAGAAACACAGTGGTGCTACAAAAGATAACATTAGATGAGTCCCTTTTCAAATCTCTTTTAACCTCTCTCACAGGCAGCCCACTCAGAGGTGAAGAGTTTGGACTCTGGAGCTAGACTTCTTGGGACCAAATCCTGGCTTCACTGCTCGCCAGCGGAGTGACCCTGAACATGTTAGTGGCCCTCTCTGTGGCTCAGTTTCCCCCTCTATAAAATGGACACAGTAATAATTTCTATATTATACAGCAGCTGTGATCATTTAATGAAGTAGCACCTGGAACACAGAAAGCATTACATAAATATTAACTATTACTAGGTCACGGAGAAAATCTCTCATACACACTAATTTCGCTTTTCAGCTAAGAGAGAACAGCCTTCGGGTTTGGAGCTTTGGCTAGAATTTAATAATACTGTTGTATTTTCAGTGATTTTATTTTTACCGATTCCTTCCATTTATGGCAAACAATGCTCGCTTTCCACTCAAGACAGGGCTATAAATTTGCCTTTTAAAATGAATTTATTTTAAGCCAAAAGAAGTCTGTAAAGTAAAAAAAAAAATAGTACAGCTGGTACTTAAATGTGACAAAATCGTAAATATGATAGATGAGTGCCTGAGGTTTGGGAAGCACGTTCTAGACCAAGGAAGAAGCATCTGCAGCTCCACCCTGCAGCCCCCACTCCACGGCCATGGCAGACATCACCAATCAATCCCTGCACGCCTTCCCGCGGAGCCAGCAAGGCCTCAGATGTTTATTGAGTGAAATTCACCAGTGGCTTTGTGGATGGGTCCAGTTTTCTCTGACAGAATCTAGAACCTGACACTGCGATTTGGTGATGCAAAGACCAGAGTGGGTTGTTGTCAGTGGCTGAGAGGCCATGGGACCTGGTAGGTTTAGGATTGGGTTTTTTCCATCTGTACAGAAAGTGTTGAATGTGACTTGCACAGACCATCTCTGGAAGGACACCCAGAGCTCTGTAGGAGAAAGAAACTGGTGACAGGGGCTACTCCTGGGGAAGAGTCGTGAGTGGCCATGGGGCAGGGGCATGTGTGAACTATTCAAAAGCTTTAATATACCATGAAAGGAAAGGGCATGCGGGGAGGGGGAGGGCTCTGGTAAGTCGGAGCTGCCAAAGTTTCTCCCTTTCCTGAGGATCAGAGGGTCCTTCAAACACCGGAGAACTGAAAGCAGGTTTGTCTGAGAATTCCAGCTCCCGGGATAGGGGTGGCAGCTGAGCTGCTTGTCCTGTTCCAGCAGGTCAGGGGGTGTAGTGCCCATGGCTGGTTACCTAACCTCCCTGCAGAAGGGTGGTTTATTCCTCCAATCAGGCCCAAGCTGCTTACCCTTGGCAGCCTCCTGGGGTGCTGGCCCCTGCAGCTCTGAGCACACAGCTGGGGCACACGGAGGGGTTACCTGAACACGTGCCTTCAGTGATAAGCCCCTGAATCTCTCTCCCCTCCTCTGCCCCACAGATACTTCCATTTCTAGACACAGTTCAACACAGTGTTAACAGCACTGAATGTTGACCAGCAAGCCCGAGCTCAGACCCAAGCTCCACTACTTCCTAGCTGTGTGACCTCAAGCAAGTGGCTTAATGTCTCTGTGTCTTAGTCTCCTCCTCTGTCACATGAGGCTAATTTCATCAGCTATGTGTTGGCATTATTGTTGTCAACTGTATAGTGCACTGAGACCAACTACTGCTATGTGGTTGTGATTTAAAAATAAATAAATAAAAAACATATATATGGATTTTAGAGAGGAAGGAAGAGGGAGAGAGAAATAGGAACATCAATGATGAGAGAGAATCATTGATTGGCTGCCTGCTGCACACCCCCTACTGGGAGTCGAACCTGGAACCCTTCAGTTCGTAGGCTGATGCCTTATCCACTGAACCAAAATGGCTCAGGCTATACGGTTGTGATTTTTATGTGATGATGAGTGTGTCACAGAAAGGGATATGACAGAAGCAACGGGCCTGCACGTGCTGAGTGTCTCAGAGGCCACTTACCCAAGGAACTTACCCAAAGTCCCCTATTCAGGAAGACATGAAGGTGGGAAATAACGGGATCATATCATTCTTCAAAGGCCACACTGTTCCCACTCCCCTATGGAACAGTATTGACAAACTGGGCAGACCCACTGGTGGGCCATGAAATGCATCTAGCAGAAGGAACCACCACTGTAGAAGAGACAGACTTCAGTGCTGAAAACGGCCAACACTTGTCTGGTGTATGGTCCGCGCCAAGCAAGGCTAAATGTTGCACCTTCCCAAGTAATTTAGTGAAGAAGCGAAGCCCAGAGGAGTTAAACAATCTCCATGGTCATGCAGTGAGCAGTAAAACCAAATGCGAACCCAGGCAGTCTGGCCCCACAACCAGTGTCCTTTATCACTATAAGACCCCCTGCCTCAACGGAAGAGAACAGAAATACTGGGACTTGCAAACGTTTTCTGTCAAGGGTCACACAGTTAATATTTTCTGCTTTGGCCGTAGGGCCTCTGTTGTAACTGCTCAACTTTGCCCCTGGAGTGTGAAGGCAGTCATTGGCTGGGTGTCAATGAATGGACGTGGCTGTATGCCAATGAAACTTTATTTGTGGACAATGAAATTTGAATTTCATATCACTTTTATGTGTCATGAAATAGTCTTCTTTTGATTCCCCTCTTCCCCCAACCATCAGAATGTGTAAAAACCATTCTTAGCTCCTGGGGGTACAGAAATAGATGGTGGGCAATTGGGCCTGTGGGTCCCACACCTGATGAAGGTCAAAAACTAGAAACTCACTGATACAGAGCCTTCATCCACACCTCTCCTCCTGTTTCTAGAAGCCTCTATTCTCTTCCTTAAAAAGGCCCCTCAGGAGACAAAGGCGGCACAATTCTCCACCTATGAGCAATGTCAAATTGCCAAACACTTAAGAACAGGAAGTAGAATGGTGGTTGCCAGGGGCTGGCGGAGGGGAAACGGGAGTTGTTATTCAATGGATACAGTTTCAGTTCTGAAACATGAAAACGTTCTGGAGATCTGCTGCACAAGGATGTGCAACATTATTGTAACAGTATGTACTGTAGACTGAGAAATGGTTAAGATGGCAAATTTTATGATATGTGATTTTTACCACAATAAATACACACACACACACACACACATACACCTCTCCCTCAAGGTTCCTTCTGGCCTCTGTGCATTTGTCCCAGGAGCATTCGTGTGGGCAGAAGCAACATTTGATCTGTCCCACTGTTAAGTGTCAGACCCCCTCCTGCCTGGCCGGGGACAGAGGGGCCCTTCCCTGACCTTTGACCCTCTTGTCTAGGGCCATAGGAAGCCAGGAGTCTCCCAGCCTGGGTCAGCACAGGGCCACTAAGGGGCTGCTCACCCCTCCTGCCTTTCACCGCAGTCCGTGCCCCTCCTCTCTCCTGGACGAAGGAAGTCACCACCTCGCTGGTCTCCCTGCGCTCAGCCCTCTGGGGCTGACAGAGTACTCTCCACATGGCAGATCCTGCTAGAATCTGCAGGGTGTTAAACTGTGTCCCCAAACCTCCAGCCCATGTTCACCCAGAACCTCAGGATATGATCTTATTTGGAAATAGGGTCTTTGCAGTAATCAAGGTAAGGATTACGATGAGATCCTCCTGGGTTAGGGTGGGCCCTAAATCCAATGAGAGGCAGAAGAGGGCGAGACACAGAGAGGAGAAGACAAAGTGAGGATGGAACAGAGACGGGAGGGACACACCTACAAGCCAAAGGACCCTGGGAGCCCTCGGAAGCTGGAGGAAGCAGGAAAGAATCCTTCCCTACAGCCTTCTGAGGGAGCCCGGCCCGGCTGCACCTCGATTTCACACTTCTGGCTGTTGGAACTGAGAGAGAATAAGTTTTTGTTGTTTTAAGCTACCTGGTTTGCAGTAATTTGCGACAGCAGCCCAAGAAAGTAAGACAGAACCCGAGTCCCATTCTGTCCCTCCTCTTGGCATCATCTCTTCCCTCCCTGACCTTCATTACCTCCACTCCAGCCACGCCGGTCCCTTTGCTGCTTCTCAGGCACCCAAGTGCACAGCCCCCTTTGCAGGTGCTGTTCCTTCTGCCTGGAATGCCCTTCCCCAAGGCATTCCAGGCAGAAGGAATGGGTTCCCCTCCTTTCCTTTGGTCTTTGCTCAAACTCACCTGCTCAGCGAGGCTTTCCCGATCTCCCACTCCTACCTCCAATAGGAGATGGTCTGTGCCAGCTTCTAATCTCCCCCTCTACTCTATCTTTCTATATGAATCCATCACTGTCCAAAACACTCCGACTTTACTATGAAAAGAGAATCTCATTTACTGTCTCTCTCTCCTCTGAGCATGTGGGCTCTGCACGGGTGGCGTTTCTATGTGTTGTCACTGCTGTGACCCCAAACCTGGTGCGGGGTGACTACTATGAACAAATGTTTGCTGACTGATGAGTGAGCGAGTGTGGTGAGAAGAACCCCGGAACCTGTGACTAGGCTGGTTTATGTGGCAAAAGGGAATTAAGGCTGCAGATTAGCTGACCCCAAAATAGGGAGAGCATCCTGGGTTATCCAGGTGGGCACCATGTTACCACTTAAAAGTGGACAAGAAAGTCAGGAGAGTCAGAGACGGATGTGACCACAGAGGGTCGGAGTAATGAGATGCGAGCAGGGCTTGACCCACTGTTGCTGGCTCTGAGGATGGAGGAAGGGGTCACGAGCCAAGGAATGTGGGTGTCTCTAGAAACTGGAAAAGGAAAGGAAACACATTCTCCCCTAGAGCCTCCAGCAGGAACGCAGCCCTGCCGACACCGTGGTTTTAAGCTCAGTAACACCATATTTGATTTTTGAGCTCCGGAACTATAACATAATTTGTGCTGTTATAGGCCATTGATTTTGTGATAATTTGTTGCAGCAGTCACAGAAAACTAATAGACTAATACTCATCAACAATAATAATACTCATGAAATGTGGTGTTTCCTCTGTGCCATGATCTAGTCTCAGAGTCTTACACGTACGGACTCATTTAATCCTTAGGACAATCTCACCACGACACAATGAGAAAGCGGAGACGCCTATGGTCTGAATCTTACAGATGAGGACACGGCCCAGGAAGGTGAAGCTGCTGCCGGTCACGCAGCTATTAAATGGTAGAGCTGGGGTTTGAATCCGGGTGGTCTGAGTTCAGAGACCACATTCCGAACCCCCACACTCAGGATGACCTGAGCTAAGGGGACAATTAGAGACAAGGTCTTTGGATTCAGGCCTGGAGGAGAGTCCTGGTGGGTGCTGAGCCTGAGGCAAAAGGGAAAATGCTCCTCCCTATATTCACTTACCAACATATCCTCCCATATTTTAAACCAAGTGGGAAAGTTGTTAAACACCCTACAACAGTGGTTCTCAACCTTCTGGCCCTTTAAATACAATTCCTCATGTTGTGACCCAACCATACAATTATTTTCGTTGCTACTGTTATGAATCGTCATGTAAATATCTGATATGCAGGATGGTCTTTGGCGACCCCTGTGAAAGGGTCGCTCGACCACCGAAGGGGTCTCGACCCACAGGTTGAGAACCGCTGCCCTACAACAAACAAGCATGACTATACATAACGCTCCGTGTTGCCAAATTTGTTTGCACAACCCTCACAGAACCCCTGGCAGGACCCCTTGACCGCGTGTACTGAATCCACGGGGTGTTTGGGAACAGCTGTTCCCCGGCACCATAACGCACGGTTGTAAAACAAACCCCAACTGTGTGTCTTTACTTAACATGTGGGTACTTTGTGTAGATATTGCACTACAATCCTGATCTTGATAACTAGTTTCCGGCACCCCCCGAAATTTTCCACCTGGGAGAATGTCCTGCTTCCTTCACCTGAGTCCCAGCCCTAATCCTGGTTACGTCACTTCCCAGCTTTGTGATCTTTCTTCCTTGGAGCCTCAGCTTTCTCATCTGTCAAATGGCAACGAACTTGCTGCAAGCGCGTCAGCGAGGACTGAAGGAGTGAACGCCGGCCAAGTGCTCGGCCTGGCGCCTGGCCCTGGAAACCTCATCCTGCATTAGCTACTTTCACGATGATTCAGCACCTGCCACTAAACTGGCCACTGATTCCCGCTGCCACGATGAGGTTGGTAGTCGCTCAATATTTATCAAACAAATGCTGGATATTAGGACACACGACCAGAGTCGCCGCCGCAGGGTTCTGAGCTGCCATTAGAAGAGAACAGAGACACACGCTGGAAAGACATCCATTATGAAATTGTTCCCCCTTGGGGAGGGGGTGGCGGCCGGTGGCAGACAGAAGGGGCCGGTTTTAAAACAATAAAGTCAATTTGGTACGGTCTGCTTCAGTGTTTTGAGATCTTTGAAAGAGATATTGTGTGGCTATGGGAGGGGGTGGCCGGGGAGGGGGTTGTATTTATACTGTAAAGAGCGAGCCCTGACCTTTGCTGGCAGCGGCCTCTCCTCGGTGAACTTGCCGGGGTCTGGACTGCCGTTGCCGCCACAGTCTTAGACTGAGACTAATGCAAGCCAGCTGAGCGGCGGGGCCTTGACCGACCTCTTTTGCTTGGGTGGTTTCAATTTTTGCAGAGCCCAGGGACAGAACACAGCCCTGAGCCCCAAGCCTCTTGCTGCTCATGCAGGGACCCTGGGTGCATGATACTGTGGGTTGAACTGTATCCCCCGAAAAGGTATGCTCAACTCTTAACCCCTGGTACCTGTGAATGTGACCTTATTTAGAGATGGGGTCTTTGCAGATGTTATCTAGTTAAGATGAGGTCAGACTGGGTTAGGGCGAGACCTAATCCAGTGACTGTTGTCCCTATAAGAAGAGCGAGATTTGGGCACAGCACAGAGGGAGGATGCCATGGGAAGACAAAGGCAGACATTGGGATGCCAACAACCAACAGGAGCTGGGAGAGAGGCATGGGGCATGTTCTCTCTCAGAGCCTCCAGCAGGAACCAACCTGCCATACCTTGATTTCAAACGTCTATTCTCCAGAACTGGGAGACAACACATTTATATTCCTGAAAGGCATCCAGTTAGTGGGACCTTATTACGGCAGCCCTAGGAAACTGACACAGGCGATCGTGTTGACCTGCTGGTATTTATCAGTTTTCTTTCCAACTCTGGTGGGCACAGGACCATGGGCACAAGGACAGCCTGGCCTCTGAATGGCAAAAGTCAGGAATGCCTCCTGGCCCTGCCACTGGGAAGCTGGGCCACCCAGGCAGAGCATGTCCCCTCTCAGAGCCGCCATGTCCACATCTACGCAAGGAAGACATCGACTAGGGTTGTGTATCCAGACTTTACTCATCTCCAGACCCCCTACGCTTCTGCCAAATCTTCAAACAACCTGTACTATTATTTTACTTAATACTTCTCTTAAATCATCTTCAGATTGACTCACAGTTTTGTAAAATTTAGCTTTTCCCTAAACCATAATATCTATAAAATCACTCCTTGTTTTTACTTAAATAAATTTGAGAAGACTTTACCTCACTATTGTAGAGAAAATCAATACCACTCGCCATCAGTAATAAAAACATAAAAATAAAAAATACATAGAAAATAAATGTTTACTGTTCTAGCTAAATACTGTTGCCTGCCAAAGACCCTAAACCTGGGTTCTTCCTCTCATTTTGTTAAAGATAAATATTTGCAGGGATCAGGAGGCACTAAAGACATACTAATACTAAACAAGGCACCTATTTGCTTTATTATTGAATCAGAAAGCCTGAAAGAGAATAGAAAGAGACGTAACCTCTTCACTATGTGGACCAATGACTTTCATCGCCACTTTCATGTACCCTGTAAAATAATCTCTGTGCCAATAAATCAGTCAGGAGAGGTTATAACATGCTGTGATAACAGACATCCTCAATATTTCAGTGGCTTAAATACAATCAAAGTAGATTCTCCCTTCATGCTATATGTCCACTGAAGGTCAGCAGGGCTCACTCTGTTCATCGGAGTCACTCAGGGGCACCAAAGACACCCCCCACCTCCAATCTGAACACTAACAGAGATCTTAAAGGGTCTCGTGTTGGCTGCTGAATGCCCTGGCCTGGAAGTGACATCGTCATTTCTACTCTCAACTCAGTGGCCAGCATTAATCAATTGCTCCTCCCCACAACCCTGCCCAGCCACAAGAAAGAGCCAAAAATGCAATCCTTCCACTCTAGGTCATTTTGGGTTAAAGTAGGGACTCACCCAGACCTAGAGATGAGTTGACATAAATCAATCCCTATCGGGAGTTGGCAAATTTGGTCTGTGAGCTGGCCACTTGCTTGTGTAAATGAAGTGTTACTGGAACACAGTCACGCCCTTTGTGCCCATACTGCCTATGGCAGTGCTCATGGTATAAGGGTAAAGCTGAGTAGTTGTGACAGAGACTGTATGGCCTGCAAAGCCTCAAAACATTTCCTCTTTGGTTCTTTTCAGAAAAAGTTTGCTGACCCAAGTCCTAGGTGATCCCTTCCATCCCTTCTATAAGTACAGTTCTGGAATCTTGAGTTCTGTCTGGTTTTGACATTTGATTTTTCTTGGCCTCTATTCCTTTAACCTTGAGTGATTAAAAATACTCCAAGGACCTGAGTCTCAGCTAACATCATAGACAACTTCCCCAAAAAGTATCACAGAATTCCTCAAACAATGGCATGTGATTAACAAACACATAGTATATGTCAGAGACTATTCTGTGTAGTTCACACACTTACCCCTTTCATCTTTACAATCCTATGAGTAGGGACAACTGCTGTCCTTCTAGCTGAAGAAGCTGAGGCACAGAAAGGCTAAGTAACTTGACCAAGATCACACGGCTTGTAAGGGGCAAAGCTGGAATCTGGATCTTGGCAGTCAGGGTCCAGAGGCCACACAGTCACTTGACCACTGTTGAGCTTTTCTTGAGACCAAAGTCAGAGCACTACCAGTTAACGCTATTAACAGTGACTACAACACCTACCATTTCGATCAAACTCTTAGAACCTATATAAAGGATGAGACAACCTCCCCAAAGGAAGTTCAGGTGTGAATGTCCCCCTCTGTTCCGTTTCTCCACAGCAACTCTATATATTGAGACTGTTTTATGGAGATTCAACAGGACTTAAAAATGGCTCTCGTTTTCGGGAAAAGCCACCTCCATTAGTTAGCTCACTGGTAGACAGAAGGGACTAAACATTGGCCATCTACTGCTCTGGTCTACCCACGGTGTATTCCAATTTGTCTTGCCCCGGGGGTGGGCATGTGACACAGGTGGGGCCAGTCAAGATCCCTCACCACAGGGCTGGTTGAAGAACCAATCAGAGGTCTTCTATGGAATTTTTGAAACTGGATCTGGGGAAGAGGAGCCTCTTTTCCGCTGGGTTTCAAGAACATGCAGAAGACCCCAGGGGTAGCTGGCATGACTGTGGAGGACATGAAAAACCAGAGAGGCTCCCTGATATACCCAAACTCACACAGCAGTTAGTGGTAGACCAGGCCCCAGACGCTCTCTGGAATCATTTGAGCATGAGTCTATAAGCTCCATGCATTCTCCATGGCTAGGGTGTGTCCTGTGAACCCATGGCCGCCCTGGATTATGCTGTGGTCCTAGCATAATTGTTAGTGGTGTTCCCTTTCATACTAAAAATATGTCCAGGTTGAACAATAAGTTATGTGGTCATTCCAGCCATCACACTATTCAAAAAAATAACATTTTTTCCTTCATTTTAATAATTTACAATCCAGTAAAAAAAAAAAAAAAAGCCAGAAACTTAAGGGTAGTTTACCAAGTTACAATTTTTAAAAATGTTTTTTATTTTTATTGATTTTAGAGATAGAAGAAGGGAGAGGGAAAGAGTGAAACATCGATGAGAGAGAAAAACATCAATCGCTGCCTCTTGCACACTCCCCCCAGGGGATTGAGCCCACAACCTGGGCATGTGCCCTGACTGGGAATGCAACTAGCGACCTCTCAGTGCACGGGATGACACCCAACCAACTGAGTCACACCAGCCAGGGCCTAAGTTTCATTTTAATACATTTTAATATATGTTCCCAAGAAGGAGAAACTAGCCAACCGTGTCACAATAATGTGAATACAAATATACTCTTTGTGGCATCATCAATTAGACCTGGGGCAGCGATCAATTTCTGTGAAGGGCCAGATAGTAGATCTTTCAGGTTTCTCAGGCCATGAGTTCTCCCTTGCAACTTCTCAGCTTTACAATATTGCCTCATATTGTGGACAATATGTAGCAGCTGTAGACAATATGAACATGAATGGGCGTGGTGGTTCTGATAAAACTTTATTTATAAATAGAGGCTGCCAATTGGTCAGCTGTAGTTTGCTGACTCCTCTATGAGATGGAAAAAGCTGGCAACTCCTAAAGTGCCCATCATTATGTGATTTGTTAAATAAACTATGGCACACCGATTCAATGGAGGTCATTCCATAGCAGGTTTCCAAAGCAAGTTCAATGAGATGAGAAAACACACATCACATTTAAAACCCACAAAATCTAAATTTATGGATTCAACATAATCTAATTTTGCTCCAGACTATACATATGCTAAATTAAAGACAAAAGGAACTGGTAGAACCGAAGATAAACCAAAATAGCTTAACTGAAGGGTGGGTGTACAGATTACTAATAAAAATTCCTTTACTGTGCTTTTATGGTACTTTCTAGTGATTCCACAACGAACATATACTTTTAAGGTGGAGCGGAAAGAAATGATTAAAGAAAATTCAGCCTTCTCATTACAAGCCATCATCAGAAAGGACCTTAGAGGTCAACTTGCCCAGAGTCCCAAACTGTAGGTCACGACCCAGGGGTGGGATGCATATCAATTTGTGTCCTGACCAGCCATGTTTTAAATGGAATAGAAGAGGACTGTGTTTTGTTTCTGTTTTTTTTTTTTTTTTTTTCTTCCTTCCGTGACACAGAAGAGAAACTTTCGGAGTACAGAACATAGAGTGGGTGTTGTTTCTGTAGAACTTTTGTAACTGATCGTGCACGCAAATACCCGAACATTGGCGTGATTGGCTGTGAGGTGAAATGTATTTCTTAGTGTGGACTGTGATCAAATAAGATTGAAAGCCACTGATTTCTAGTCAAACTCTCTCATTCTACAGATGGTACAGCGAGTCCCAGAGAGAGGATATGTTATACCTGACATTGTTTTGTGCTGGGCAAACACCAGAAGATGAGCCCCCTGCCCCCTTTTAAGAACCTGCCCCAACCTTCCAGGCCAGGGCAATGGGCCAACCCTTCCAATGTGCAGTAACAAATGTCCACATGATTAATGACCCCCTGGAAGGTCACAAGGCATGAGAGAAGCTAAACCCTCAGCAACAGCAAATTCTAAAAATCTGGGTCCCCATGGTGGAGTCCTCCTATGCATCTTTTTAGCCACATCCTTACTTTGGTCCCAGGGGTCTGAAATGAGACCCGTCAGAGAAGCCTGGAGAATTTAAAGGTCAGGCAGTTGATGGGGGCCCAAATGCGGCAGCAGCTGGGATGGCCCTTGGCTATCGCTTTGGCGGTTGCACAATCCTTTTCAGCAGCCAGTGCTTGGAGACTGCCATTTAGGGCTGGAGTGGCAGAGATGGCAGGTCTGGCGAGACCTGGTGAGGCTTGCTGAAGGTGGAAGGGGCCTCTGGTTGAGATAAACACACAGAGATGTGGATCCCAGTACAAAGTAGCAGGGACAGCAAATGGCCCAACAACCAAAGTTCCAGTGCAGCAATCAATACTCCTGGTAGCAACTAAACTGTGGGGCAGAAGCTGTACAGAGACGGTGAGCTTCAGAGGAGCTAAAAATAGTGAGACATTGGAAACAAGCCGATTGTCCATCCAAAGGAGAATGGCTAAATACCACGGAGAGTCCATAAGAAGAAGAAGAGCCAACACTCATGAAGAGCCCTGGCTAATGTAGGCACTGCCCTAAAAACCCAGTACCTATCACCTGGTATCCAGCTCTCCAAGAGCCCATGAGGTCAGCTACTCCTGTAGACCCCATTTCACAGCTGAGAAAATCAAGTCTCAGAGATGCTATTTGCTTAACGTCACACAGCCAGTAAACGCTGGTGCTGGTGCTGGGATTCAAACCCAGGGGTCAGCTTTCTCTATGGGGTACTAGCAGCCAGAAAATAGAATAAGGGTTTATTTGAACTGACTTTGAAAGATCTCCAATATATGTTACGTATTTAGTGAAAAGATACAAAAGGCAATTTTTAAAACAAGATGCACAGAAAGATCTTATTTACTAAAAAAGAACAATTTTCTAGTTGTGGGAGGAAACACACACACAGACACACACACACACACACACAAATGCGCGCACGCACAGAGAAATTACAGAAAGGCACACACTAATATTACATACATGATTTAAAAGAAATATATAAAAAATGTAAAAGCAGTACAAAAAGGCAGGGGGAGTGGGGTCTGAAGTTTAAGCCTGGGGCCTGTTGAATATGAAATAATGCAGATAGAGAGCACCCTACCAGGAGGGATCAGAGAAATTCCCAGCAAATTCCCTCATTCCTCTTTACCTACTGAACTTTTAGGAGCAGAAAAAGTGATATTTGCTTTAAGAGCACAAATGACGTATCCCACAGTCTGACTATGGCTTCTCTCTAGCAAAGATGGACTTATAGTATCTGTTTGTCTGTCTCTCTCTCCTAATAAATGACTTCCAGCCTGCGGCTGTCTCTTCTCTCCCCTCGCTGCCCACCCCTTAATTATCGCTTTCAATTCCTGAGCAGAAGGCCACTGCCCCTGGCTGGGAGCAGCCCGCTCTCCACTCTTATCTCTAAAGAGTTACCATGGTGGGCCTGTACCTCCAATAGGACCCTCCAGATCAGTGCCTGCAATTTTTGTTTTTGGGTTCATTGCTGTTTTCTTTTTCTCACTCTCCTCTCTGACCCCAACATATCCTGATCATCAGAGAGATTTTTCATGTAACATTTTCAACAAATTTTGCAGACATAGACCTTGGTATGAGCTTAGTTCCTATTTGACTGACATGCTAGAAATAAAAATAAAAGCAAATAACACCAGAGTGACCACATCAAAGCCCTTCTCTGGGTCTTTGTTCCTTTGGGAGTGAAAAGATAAAGATGATTCTAGAATTTGGACGGAGTCCTCAGGCCCTGGTGAGTGTTGTTACAGGCAAGCTCTGCGAATGTTGGCTCCATTGTGCCCACGAGAAGAACTGGAGGGAAGGGAGAGCCAAGGATGGGGTGGTCCTCCCGGTCTCCTTGCATCTTCCATGACCCTCTGATAGTTCATTCTCCCCACAACAGCCAAGTGGTCTTTCTAAGATGCAAACCAGATCTCCCTCCCTGTTTTGAAACCCCTGATGGGTGCCGGTGCTCTCATGACAAAATCCAAATCTGTGAGGTCTGCCTCACCCACCCTCCGACCTCATCCTCCACCTCTCTTCCCCTTGTGGCCAACTGCTCCGCCTCCTGTCTGCCAGGAACACGCATGACCCATGGCTGCTTTTCTTCATTTGCATGTTATCAGTTCCACTGTCACTAGCTCAGAGACCCTGCCCACCACCCAAATTAGACCCTCCTTCCTCAGTTTCTCTCTGCTACATCTCCCAGTTTATTTTCCTCAGCGCATGCCTCACTCCTGGCATCATGTTAACATCCTCTCATTTCCTTGCTCACTATTATGGTCTGAAGTGTGCCCCTACCCCCTATTCCTATGTTAAAGTCCTAATCCCCCAATGTGACTGTATGTGGCGATGGGACCTTTGGGGAGGTAATTAAGGTTAAATGAGGTCATAAAGGTGGGTCTATAATCCAATAATAGGACAGGTATCTTTATAAGAGAGATAACAGATCTCTCTCTCTCTCTCTCTCTCTCTCTCCCTCCCTCTCTCTCCTCCCCTCTCTGGCGCAGAGTAAAGGTCAAGTGACAAGGTCTTTAAACTAGGAAGAGAGCTCTCACCGGAAATGGAATCTACTGGACACCCAATGTTGCACTTCCAGCCTCCTGAATTGTGAGCAAATATATTTCTGTTGTTCAAGCCACCCCGTCTATGGTATTTTGTTATGGCAGCTAGAATGGGCTAATGCACTGTCTTTGTCCTCTCATTGGGATATACATTCCATAAAGACAGGACTTGACTGTCAGCTCAGGGCTGTAGGACCTGCACCTAGCATACTGCATGGAACAGAGCTGGTGCTCATGAGTGTCTGCTGAGTGAATGACAGATTGCCACCCATTGGTAACAATCATTATGATGCCATTCTGGCCCCAAGTGCCCTCTGCCCTGGAAATATGGATAAAAGTCATGGCTGGCCATCACGGTAATTGGGGAGTTATAGTGTGGTTTTTTCACCTCCTTGCACCCTATCTTTAATGTGTTAACCTCTATTTCTTTCCTGTTGTTTTTCAGTTTCTCTTAAACTGATTTAATAAACCATGATATTCAAGTATCTTAATTTGTTTGCAAGCCGTAGCCCCATGACCTCTGGGATTACATGTCCCTGGAGGCCATTCTGGGTGATTTCCTGACGACACCACTACCACTGTCCATAGAAGGATGGCTGTCTTTTGTTTGGAATTTACCAAGAGCTATTTCCCTGATGGAAAGCCACTCTGATGACGGCCACACTACTGGTGGTGTTGGTGTTGCCCACACAGCCATGTTCTTGTGAGTCTTCACATGCGTGTGTCGGACTGTTTCATTATGTAACCTAGTGTGGTCATGCCTGGGTAGTCACATGTTCAAAAATATAGTTTATAAACTCCTTCATTTTACAGTAATAACATCCAGTTTGACTTTTAAAAAATATGCATAAGTAGGTTAAATTACATCTGAATTAAATTTCAAGATAGTAGAGGGACTCCTCAGAGATGGCCACCTTCTCGCTGTGTCCTCATGTGTGCAGGAGGAGAGAGAGCGCTCTTGCTCTTCCTCTTCTTATAAGGACATCAATCCCTAATCTAACCCTAATTACCTCCCCAAACCCCATGTCCAAATACTATCACATTGGGGTTAGGACTTCAGCATATGGATTTTAGGAGAACACATTCAGCCCATCACACCTGCTAGGTAACATCTCCCTACCCCAGCAGTAACCAGGCTATGAGTTGGCTTTGAATTACTCTTTAGAGTTGTGCTGCCCAGTATGACAGCCAGTAGCCACATTCACATTTAAATTATAATTAATTAAAATTAAACAACACAAATAATTCCTCAGTCGAACTAGCCACATTTCAATGCTCGATAGCCACATGTGGCTAATGGCTACATGCGGGACAGCACAGATGTAGAACATCGCCAACATCACAGAAAGGCTTACAGGAAGGGCTGCCTTAGTGAGCTGTTTACTAAACACCCTCAGAACTAACTCAGGCACCCCAGCTGTTTTCATTGATCATCTCCTGTGGCTTTTGCAGATGGGGACGACCAAATCAAACTTGTTATATAACCAGAAAAAAAGACCATTCATTTAACCTCTGTACGTCCTAAATCCAAAAGACTTCAGCTCGAGCAGGAGGCAGCAAGCCTGCACACACGAAGGTGACAGGAAGGTGACCACCAGGGAGGAGGTGTTGCCCAGCGCAAGAGTGCTGACATGTCAGAAAACCTCACCCACGTCATCGTGTGCAGAAGAGTTGCTGATTCACACCAGGAAAACGGACCTCAGTCCAGGAACCCTCGGGATGCCAAGCCTGGCTCCTGTCTTGACCGACATAGTGAGACCAGACAGACGTAGCCTGCTCAGAACTGGCTGGGCCGGGACAGCCAGAAATTTACGGCTGCCAAGAAGAAATAGGGAAATAATCTACTTCACCAGGAGGCCACTGGGTTCCAAGGCAGCTCTAACCACACCCACCATTCAAGCCCTCCGGGACATGCCTCACTGATAAAATAAGCCAGAGGTAAGGACCAAAACAGGCGAGCTATCTGGCTTCCCAAGTCACCACTTGGGAAGTAATTTTCTCCTTCCATTCCTGGTCTCATGAACTGTGGTTAAGAAAACATGGCCCTGGCTGGTTAGGTATGTTGGTCAGAGCATTGTCCTGATACGCCAAGGTTGTGGGTTCAATATACAGTCATGGCACATATAAGAATCCACCAATGAATGCATAAATAAGTGGAAAAATGAATTGTCCTCTCTCTCTCTCTCTCTCTCTCTCCCTCCCTCCCTCCTTCTCTCCCCCCCTTTCTCTCCCTCCTCCAAAAAAATCAATTTTAAAAATTGGAAAAAAATGGAACCACATTGTAAGATAGAGGCATAAGACCAGTCCTATACATGTTCAATCAGTTGCCAATATTGTAAAAGAATGAGATTTTACATTAAAATATAGTCTTGAGGATTACCTTGAAAAATGGGAAGATTTGGCCTCTCTGGGGCTCCATTCTAGGGTAACACTGGTTCCCTAACTCTGATGGGCTGGGATTCTCCAGTTTGCCATGGCCCGTCCTCCCCTGTAACATCAGACCTCCTCACTTCTCTCTTTTATTTAGAATAACAACTTCCCAGAGCAGGTTCAATCCATAGAACTGTAGAATCATTTTAAAAAGAATAACAATTTGTTTCTGGTTTGAGATGTAAATATTTATTCACAGTTTGCCATTTGTTTATTGTTTCATCTGATTGTTTTTGTTGTTCTGACTTTACTTCTGGTGTTCTTTGCCATGCCAAAAAAATAAAAATCTATCGTCTGTCAATCTTTTCATTGATGACTTTTGGATTTCTGAGTCATGGCTGGAAAAGCCTTTTCCACTCCAAGGTTATAAAAATTTTGCTCATTCTCCTTCTAGTACTTTTATGATTTTACTTTTGACACTTAAACTGTTGATCCATTTGGATTACTTTCTGGTGTACAGTAATAGGAGTGGGTCTATTTTTCATCCCAGATGGCCAACAAATTATTCCAACTCCATTCATTGAATATTCCAGCTTTCCCCACTGATTTAGATGCCATCTACCCCATTTTCTAAATTCCCTGATATGTTTGTCTCTTTCAGAATTATATTCTCCTGTTAGTCAAGCAGTCTGTTCATACATTAGAACCATACTGTTCTGGTTACTGTAGCTTTATCATAGGTTTGGATGTTGGTTTGCCTTGCCTCTCATCACTCCTCTTTGACATTGTTTTCCAAGTCTAATCTCCTAGTTCACAGAAAAGGTAACACAAATTGTCAAATATCTGAAAAGACAATCAGCTTTGTAGCACACTTTCTAATTAGTGTTACACTGAGATGTTGTTTTTCATGCATCAGATTGGCAAAAACTCCAATAATGAGATGATGGGGTTGATGAAGCAGGCACATTCAGACAATGCTGGTGAGTGTTTAAATCGGTAGACTCCATATGGTGGTCACCTGGAGCTATCTACCAAATTTAATATGGACTTTCCCTTGACCCTGAACTCCACTTCTGGAAATTTGCCTTTCAGATATAATTGCAGAAAACAAAATGATATATAGATAGAGTTATTCATAGACACATTGGTGGTAATTGCAAAAGACTGGAAACACCCAGCAAGGAACTGGTTAAATCATTTATAGCACATCACTCAATGGAATAATTGGCATCTGTGAAAGGAATGACTTAGAAAGTTCTCCAAAGTATACAGCTGAATGAAGAAAGCTAAGTGTAGAAGAGTGGGTATAGTATGTTACCTATGAAAATAAGAAGACACCCAAGTGTTTCTGCCATAATCTGAAGTCTTCCTGAAAGGCTGTGCATTGGGCAAAATTCTGCACTAAAATAAAGGGGCTTATGAGTAAAAGTAGGCTTGGGAAGACTGCTGAAAAAACAATGCAGCATTATAACCAGGGCATTAGCAAAAGCAATACAGTCCCAATAAAAATAACAGAACAGTGAAAAAAAAATCTATAATAATAAAAGAGTAATATGCTAATTAGACAGGATGTCCTTCCAGACGACCTTCTGGACGAGACCTCGGTGGTGGGGGCCGAGGCGGAGGCCCCTGGTTGCGGGGGGTGAGGGGAATGGGTGGGGGCTGAGGCAGAGGCAGCCAAGGCGGCGGCGGTGGGGGCCCTTGTGTGAATTTTGTGCATCGGGCTTCTAATAAGTAAATAAAAAATACATAGTGAAGCGTTACATTACACAGAAGACTTTGCTTTAAAAAGGAGCTGAAGGTATCTTAATGGAAGGGGGTTCAAGGACAATGGAGGTGCTGAATGATGGAAACAAGGGCGAAATGTACAAAGATTGGGGGGAACTGCAAACTAAGTTCTTCAAACACAGAGCACATGGCCACACTGAGGTCAGAGGAAGAACACAGGGCACCAGGAACAGAGCAGAATTCCTCCAAGGTTGGTTTGCTTTCCTGTGTTGTGCATTTTGCAGTCACTGTATGGATTGGAAAACACGCAAATGAACCAGTGCAGCATTACTTCTACTTCTGGTCGAGACGGATTCCAGAAAAAAAAAAAAAGACGGATTCCGGGGACTGCCTTTACCCTCTCCCATGAAATAATTTAAAACTAGATTTCCAAGACATTGGGCATCAGACAATGAAAGACAGAGATGCTTAAGAGAAGGGAAATGAGTGTTGAGCCCTATTACTGCCCCGATGTGGAAAGTCCCTAGGGAGGGGACCCAGGTGGTGCCCAGAGGCCTCTGAATTGAGGAGATGGAGCTGCCAGTCCAAGGAGGCCAAAGTGGAGAGAATTAGCTGAGCAGAGTGCCAGAAAAAAGGGAGCGGTACTGAGAGAGACATTTCCCTTGAGAGTCAACCTGAGTACTGATCAGCACATGCCTGCAAGGAAATTACTCAAGGCTGGAAGAGAACCACCGCCAAAGAGTAGAACAATTCTCAGAGCTCATAATAAAGTCTCAAACGTGTATTGCTCTTTTTTCTGACCACAGCTACATAAAACTGAGAGTTCAGTTCCTATTCCCACCAGCCAGAGTAGAAACCTCATAATTCATGGAGCATTGGGTAGAATACTCAGAAAGGCTCCCTCACTAGTGGGAAAGACTGGTTAGGTTGAGAGAGCTGTAGACCAAATGCTGCTCTGCTCTCCCTAACAAAGCTTAAAGCAAGACCTAAAAAACTCAAATTATTTCCATGTAACTTAACTGCATCCCAGAACAAAGCTCAAGAATATTTACAGAAATATAAAAATGTCCAGCACCCAACAAGGTAAAATTCACAATGTCTGGCACCCAATCAAAACTTACCAGGCATGCAAAGAATCAAGAAAATATGACCTATGGAGAAAAATCAATGAAAACGAACCCAGAAATGACACAGATAGAATTAGTAGCTAAGCAAATTAAAATAGTTAATATAACTATATTCTGTTTGTTGAAGGAGCCAGAGGAATGACTGGACAGACATGGAAGGTATTTTTTAAAAGACCCAAATCAAACTTGTAGAGGTTAGAACTATGTCTGAGATGAAAACTGCCCAGGGTGTAATTAACATCAGAGCAGATACAGCAGAAGAAAATATTAGTGAACTTGAAGACGAGGATACGTGGGGGGGGGGGGGGGGGGGGGGATATTTGAAGAAATAATAGCTGAAAAATTTACAAATATGATGAAAACTATAAACTCACAGATCTAAGAAGCTCAATGAACCCAAAACCCTACAGTCATGAAGAAGACTACCCCAAAGCACATTAAAATTAAACTGCTTAAAACCAGTGATAAGGAAGAAATCTTAAAAGCAAGTGAATCAATCCACCTTCAAAATTATACTGGTATCATTACCTTATTTATGACTCATGTATGAGTTAATTATTATTATAGGAACATGCAATATAATAGATTGTGAACATGTTTGCTTCTATTTGCCAAAGGAAATTCTGGATGGATCCACGGAACCTGGTTCAAGTGCTGAACCGCTTGGGGTTTGGGAACTGAGTGGATGTGGGATGAAGGTGGGAAAGCGATTTCTGTAGCTGTGTAACTAGGCAAATGTATAACCTTGTTCAAAACACATATAAAAGAAGAGTAACTTTAAATGTATCTTTTTCTTTCTTATTACAAAAGAAAAATATATCAGCAGGAGGGGAAGTAGGGAGTGATGACTAATGGGCATGGGGTTTCCTTTTGGGTAATGAATAGGCTGTGGCATTAGACAGTGGTGATGGCTGCATAGCTTTATAAGTATAGCAAAACCACTGACTTGTACACTTTAAAAGAATGAATGTTATGGTATGTGATTTGTATCTCATAAAAAATAAATTAACAAAAATACAGAAAAAAGGAATACATACATGTTCACCATGAAAAAATTAGAGCATCAAAGAACTTTAACATAGCCTGGCCAGCATGCCTCAGTGGTTGAACATTGACCTATGAACTAGGAGGTCACGGTTCGATTCCCAGTCAGCGCACATGCTGGGTTGTGGGCTGGTCCTCAGTGGGGGGCGTGCAGGAGGCAGACAATCAATGATTATCTCTCATCATTGATGTTTCTATCTCTCTCTCCCTCTCCCTTCCTCTCTGAAATTAATAAAAATATATTAAAAAATAATTTTAACATAGGAAGAAGCCTAAAGATCATTGCAGCCAGGCCTTCCCTGTGAGTGCAGAACATTTGTTTGGTGAGAGGGTCCCTGTTTCAAATCTACCTGGGAAAATCGACTACTGAATTCCATTCTTGGAGAGACACAGGCACATCAATTGGCAGGAGCTCTGAAAGTCCTACAGCAAAGACATCTATTCAACTTTGAGCCACACACTATTTACCTAATGTACTTGATGGATTTGACCATGACCTTCTCTGACCTTTTTATTTTTTCAGTGAGCATGAGGGCTGTGAAACACAGATCATGATAGTTCAGTGACTTGTCCAAGGTCACACAGATTTTGGATGCCATAGATGGTGCTAGATTTCATAAATCTGACACAAACTGGCTTTGGAAGTCTCAGGCTGAGTTCACTAGGCTTATAAATCCTTTCACTGGCCTTGTAATTTTCCTACACGTCCTTGAATCCCACACTTCTGCATTGCTCCTGAATGGCTCACTTTGGGTTCTGAGCTTCAGCATTCATGTTCCCTGGTTTTTGGTAAATACAAAAGGAATTTCCATTGAAGAGGGCTCCCAACATGTGTTAAGTCCCTCTAAAATGAGGAGTGTATGCTGAGGTGATGATTCAACAGTCTCAGGTTTGGACTCCTCTTTTCTCTGACCACAGCTACTTACAACTGAGAGTTCAGGGAAGAGAAGTGAATATGGGAAGAACACAGACCATCAGACATGAAATGAGAATAACAATAAAATAATAACGATAATATCTGTAGAGTACTTAGTTTATGGCAGGTGGTGTTCTTAATCCTTCACAACCATTAACTCATTTAATTATTCAGCATCCCATGCATTAGTATCCCCATTTTATAGGGGAAAAACTGAGGTAATAATAAGTAATTTGGCTCAATGTCACATTGTATAACTGGGAAGTTAACTCAGTCTGACTTGAGAGTTACTGCTTTTAACTACCATGTTACGAAAGGAGTAATAAAAAGGACAGCCAGGCTTTATGGCCTCATCTGATGTGCCCAAGAACCATTCCATTTAGTTCCCCTGGCAGCCCCATTAGGCCAACTCTCCTGCTATGATGCCAATCCCACAGATGAGGACACCGAGGCACAGAGAAGTCAAGAGCCTCACCCAAGAGCCATGGTGTGTGGGACAGAGCAGGACTGACTGCAGCCAGGTCCAGAGCTCTTAACCTCTTACAACACACTCTCAAAATGGCTTTTTTCTTCTCTTTTTAATCTTTGTGGTCATTTCTGCGAACAGCAGTGTTTTAGCAGGAGAAGCCAAAAAGAAACAACAACAAAAATCAAACCCATAAGAAATACATTTCAGCTATAAAAACCCTTGGGTGAACTTTAAAAAGAAAATAAACAATCATGCAAAGGCTGGGCGAATGTTGTGAACTTTTCTCCTTTACGTTTATTGTACATTCGGTGGAGAGGCAGTGTTATCCAAACAGATACAGATCTCAAACCAGGGCCTTGAGGGGTGATGGCTCTGCGGAAGTTTCTGAGATTTGGTATAAGACTGAGGGATAGGCCTTGGGCTTACCTAATGCTTGCCTTGTGACTATACATACGCCTCTCTGCTGCAGTGCCTCAGTTTACTCATCTGTAAAATGATGGGGTGTTCCTTACTTAGGTTCTTTTGCTTCTACAAAATTATAATTTCAATTCTTAGAAAAGAAAGACCCATTTTAGCTTCTAAACATGGACTAATTTCACTCCAAGTCAGTGCTTTCAGGCCTAAAACCCCGTCTCAGCCTCCCTCTTCATTCCCTCAACCACGGTCTTCCATTCTGAAATGCGCAGAGTAGTTTGAGAGTTTATTTCTCTTCTGGAGCAACTTGAAAAAAAAAGTTAATAGGAAGCACATGGGCATGGTGTGTGAGCGTTCTGTGTGTTTGTGTTTGAAAAAAATACTTCAGGAGGAATATGTCAGGCTTGCAAAATGCCTGGGCTGTCTCAAGAGCAGTTTATGGCCATTAGCATTAGACTGAAGGCACTTAATTGGGACAAAGTCCAGCTGCTGCCGTAGCCTTTCTGGCATCTTGGCCATAAGGAAGATTAAGAAAATAACCTGGATTATTCTCATGGTGGGGCAGGTGAGAAAGAGCAAGAGGTCTTTTTTCCATTTGTGAGGGGTTGGCGGGGATGGTGGTGGGGTGGGGTGTAGGCCAGGCTAACCCATGGAGAATCATCTCCTAGATTACAGTGGTCGGCAAACTGCGGCTCTCGAGCCACATGTGGCTCTTTGGCCCCTTGAGTGTGGCTCTTCTACAAAATACTGACTTCTGCTCATGGGCCATGAAGTTTCAATCGCACTGTACATGCGCGCCCGCACGTAGTATTTTGTGGAAGAGCCACACTCAAGGGGCCAAAGAGCCGCATGTGGTTCGCGAGCTGCAGTTTGCCGACCACTGTCCTAGAAGAATCTCCAAGAGTTGGAGGGCAGGATAGTGCGGTGGTTATCCTCCTGGGCTCTGGAGTGCAACCGCCTGGCTTCAAATCCCACCACCACAGCCATGTGACCTTGGCCAAGTTACTTTACCATTTTGTAGCTCAGTATCTCCACCTGTAAAATGGGGATCATGACAGAACCTATGTCAGCGGCCTATTGGGAAGATGCAGGGGAATGGCGAATATGTAGAGCTTAGGAGTCCCGAAGGAGTCCTGGAAATAACACTAGGAGGATCAGCATGGGCTCCAAACTTCTAGAAACCCGAGTCTGAATCCCAGCTCGGAACACGTATTGGCTCTGTGATCTCAGACAAGTCACCTCTCCTCTCTGAGCCTCATTTTCATCATCTGTAGAGCAGAGCTGATGGTGCCCACCTCCCATGGTTGCTGTAAGGACCAGAGAGGAAATAACATTATTCTTCATATCCTGGTCCCAGGAAGTGCCTGCTTCACCTTCCAAGCTCATTTCCCTTACTCACTCTACCAAGATTCACGAGTCTGCTTTGGAGTCCCTCAACGATGAGAGCCTTTTCCTACCTCAGGGCCTTTGCTGTCCCCTCTTCCTGGGCTGTCCTGTCTCCAGCTGCTCACATGGTTGGATCTTTCTCATCACTCAGGTCTCCCTCACCACCTGAGTAACATCCATCACCATTCCCCAACTCACTGCCCATCACACTGCCCTGTTTTTGTCTTTTACAAGCTTTACCAATATTTGTAGTCACCTATTTATTTGTTAATTGATTATTGCCTGTCCCTCTCCATGAGAGAATTGTCTTTGTTGACTGCTGTACCCCCAGGGTGCCAGGCATACAGCTGGTGCTCAGTTATAGAGAATAAATGATGAGTGGATGGGGAGCCATACCTACATAACTTAACTCACTTATTACACAGCGAGGTGGAGAGGGGCTACTAGAATGGGGGAGGGTGGACTGTGTTTGCTATTCAACCTCTGCAGCCTTAGATGCCCAAGGCAGTAAGTTCTGTTGCTATTGGCAGAGCTGGAAAAAAAAAACTGGCTTGAGACTGGCCCAAATGCAAGTTCAAGTTCAGTGTCTTCACAAACCTTTATTATTGGGATCGGTACCACAATTCACTCTGCACTTAGAGAAGGTCCCAGCAGCTTGTACCCTTCAAGGGAACTCAGAAAGGCCACTGTGGGATGACAGAGGTGACAATAGAGGAAGAGGAGATAGGGCAGTACCATGACGAAAAGCACGGACTTTGGAGCTGGGATTCTACCAGGTCGCCAAGAGACCCGATTTAGTCTGTTTCCCGTTGCATTTGTAGATCAGTCTCAGTTTCCTCTCCTGGAAAATGGGAACAATACCAGCACCAATGCTTTGGAGTGTCATGAAGACTGTATCAGATGATCCAGCAACATCAGGTGGCATGTGGTGTCTGGCCAATGTCAGCTGATGGTGTCACCAGCCGTCTGCTGCAGACTTTTACACGGAAGTATTCCAGTGCTGGGCATCAGTGCTCAGCGCCCTGTTTCTCTTACATACCCCTATGATTATTTGCTGAATTTTCACCAGGATTTTACTTAAAAGGCTGCCCTTGACATCCATTTTAAAGAATGTAAAGTGACAATATGTGCAAATAGTTTTTAAAGAGAAAAGTACAATCACTCATTAGCCCACCACCTTGTCATTACCTCTTCAGGTTCCACATAACTTTTCAGACCCTTGGTGGTCATTTGATCACCAGCTTTCACGAAAGAAAAAACAAGTGGATGAAGATCTCCAAAATTACTGCCACCAGCCCTCTGTCCCAAGCATCAGCCCTAACATGCTCCCAATGGAGGACTGGAGAAGAGAAGGGGCCCAGAGGAGGTAAAAGAGTGGAGGTGGACGCAGGAGAATTTAGTAGGCCAGTTTCTTGGCCTATCTGAGGAGGGAGTTATGCACTGGAGTTCTTTCTTCCCCTCTGAAGGCCACCTTATGGGGATGCAGCCTTGAACCTCCAGCTGAAATAGTTACTTTACTTGCCTGGCCACTCTTCCCACCACCCAGCACTTCCCTGAGTGTGCAGTGAACGTCCTGTCTATCACACTTAAAATCAAAGCCAACAGCCCTCCAGGCCTGCGTGATTCAGCTCTGCCTTCTCTCCAACACTCTCTCCTCCTGTGTCCCTGACTCTGCTCCAGCCTTGCTGGTCTTAGTTCTGTGTCTCAAATATGTCAAGACATTTCCCTCCATACAGCGTTTGCACTGACTTTTCCCTCTGCCTGGAATGCTCTTCCCCTAGGTCTGCACATAGCTGGCTCCACTCACCCTTTGGGTCTTTGTCCAACAAAGAGCCTTTCCTGATGATGCTACCTAAAGTTACATATCCAATGCCTCTTGATCGCCCCACAGCTGCTCATCACTCCCTAGCCAAACACCACACTTATTTGCTTCATTGCACTCAACTCCTCCCAAATTAGTCGGTTTATTTGTTGCTTTGTTTAGTATCAGTTTCTATAATCTCGTATCTTCTGTCCACCACTGTAACTCCATTACTTGAGATAGATCCTGGCACATAGTAGGTTCTCAAATCTGCTGAATAAATGAATAAATGACACCCAACTCAGGCAATGCTTTGGAGAGGGTAAGGAGGGGCCGCAGTGCCACACTGACCGTGCATCTGGTAGGTGTACGGGCTCTGTCCGGTGGGTGGGGTGCTGAAGCTGGAGCCATAGCTGAGGAATCCACTCTGGCCGGGGGAATGGTTCAAGCTGTCTTCTGTCTTGATGCCTTAGAAGGAGGAAGAAGAAGCACCAGGGACACATGAATAGGATGCTCCCTTGTCACCCACAGAAGAGCTACTGAGTCAAGACAGCGTGCAAGTTTATCAGCTTCCAAACCAGGAGTTGCAAACTATTGGCTTGTGAACCAAAGTTAGTCTACAGACATATTTTGCTAAGTGTGCATATTTTTAAGGAAAATATGAAATTGTTTTTGTTTAAAAATCAGGAGGATTTCACCCAAAAATTTGGACTTATGCTTTCTCCTGAGCAATGGGCTGATGCTATGCCTGTATTCCCATGTGACAACAAGCTACCTAGCGGCTTCCAGATTGTGTATCCCGGGTCACCACGGATCCTGTACTGTCTCCGAGACATGGAGGCTGGTTTTAAGGTGCTTTATTTTGCACGTGTGATCAGGTTCCTGCTTCCTGCCTGGCTCTGAAGGAAGTGAGTTTACAACCCCCTACTCCATGGAGCAGCACCCTGTATGGTTTAAAGTTCATCAGGAGTTTGGGGAAGGTGTTAAATGAACCATTCTTCCTCTATAATGATGATTCCACTTAACCCTAAGACACATTCTCTGTTGTTTTTTGTTTGTTTGTTTGTTTTGTTTTGGACGGGGGCGGGGGAGGGGGGGAGGCAGGAGGTGATGCCTATCCAAAGGCCACAATTACAAATCTTCCTTCTGTTTTGGCCAAACTCTGACATCTTCTCCAAACTCCAGGCTCCAATCCCATGAGCAACTGGCTGGAGAAGGGATTGTATCAAGGGAGGGGGGGCTAATCCACTATCAAAAGCCCAGATATTGTATTTTCATTGAAAATGTAATACACTTTGATTATCTTTGTCTATCTTATAGGTGTAAAATAGTACTTTGATACGATTTAAATGTGTGTTTTTAAAAGATCATTTCTAGTTCTGGGGATGGTTTTGTAATTGTGGCTTCCCTCCTTCTCACCCATTCACTCCCATAAATGAAGAGAATGCTTAGAGGGGTAAAATGATTCCTTGGTGATCAGGACTAGCTTTCTCTTTAAGAAATAACATACTGATACTTGCCAGCAGGTTGTCAGGAGATTAAAGGAAGGGGAAAGAATAAACATATCAGGCTCTGAATGAGGTGCTTAGCAACACACATCTCTTTCATTCTCACAACACTCCCACAGAACAGGCAGTATTGCTTTTCCCATTCTAAAGATGTGGAAACTGAGGTTCAGAAAGCCAGGCTACTCAACGGGGGCTCACAATTGGCCAATAATTCTTAAGTCAAGGTTTTCCCTTCCTTCTCTTGCTGCATCTCAATAATGGGTGTGAAAGGATTTTATGCAATAGATGGTACAGGACTTCAGGAGCAATCATGGTGACAGCAACAAGCAGTATCATAGGTATTTCCTTTTGCTCAGTCTGCTAAGAAGGTTAATGGTGTATAGGGTACCTGGAGTCAAATCTAAATTCCTTGGAGGGCTCCAAGGTCCTACATGGTCTCTGCTCACCACTCTGACCTTTGCTTGCTCCATGTTCCCTCGCTCACTCTTCTCAACTATGTGCTCATTTGTTTTAGTGGCCAAATGGAAATCCAAAGTATGAATATTACTGTTTATTCAGCCAGTCCCCTGATGATGGACTTTAGGTTGGATTCTAATTTCTTTACTATCACTGCCTGTGACAGATGGACATGCCTCCTCACGCAGTGTTAGAATGCTTGTCTAGCTTGGATATGAGAAGTGGAATTGCTGAGTCCAAGAGCATGTACATTTTTCATTTTAAATAGATACAGAAAAAACTGCAAGAATATGTTCATTTGTTCCTTCCTTCCTTCCTTCCTTCCTTCCTTCCTTCCTTCCTTCCTTCCACAAACATGCAAACATTCATTCCACAAACACACACTAGGGTTGCAAACTATGGCCCATGGACCAAATGTGACTTTCTGCCTGTTTTTGTAAACTAAGTTCTATTGAAACACAGACATATCCATTCACTTGCATATTATCTGGCACTTTCAAGCTACAATGGTAGAGTTCAGTAGTTTTAATACTGTAGGGCCTGCAAAGCCAAAATTCACTGTCAGGCTTTTTTACAGAAAAAGTTTGCTGGCCCCCATGGCACACAAAGAAACGATAAACAGAGGAATGATAAACATCCATTCTAGGGCTGTGAGTATCTCTTAGAAGAAAGGGACAGAACCTCCCTTTACATTTTATTTATTTTTATTTTTTATTTTTTAAAATACATTTTATTGATTTTTTACAGAGAGGAAGGGAGAAAGATAGAGAGTTAGAAACATCAATGAGAGAGAAACATCGATCAGCTGCCTCCTGCACACCTCCTACTGGGGATGTGCCTGCAACCAAGGTACATGCCCTTGACTGGAATCGAACCTGGGATCCTTGAGTCCGCAGACCGACGCTCTATCCACTGAGCCAAACCAGTTTCGACTACATTTTATTTTTTAAGTTGGATGGTCAGTTTATATGGGTATCTGTAGTGTTATTCTTTATGCTTTTACATATGTCCTTAAATGTTGCATAATCAACCGAGAAAAATACTCAATACTCCTAATCTCCTTGCCTCTAGCTTATTCAATTGTGTTATTTTCCTGCAACTACTTAAATAAAGGTAATAATGCTAGCTGCCAAGGAGCATAAGAAAAGTTTCCTAACACGATTCAACAAGGTTTCTCCAGACAATGAGCAAACACTGCTTGCTCAGGCACAGGCATATGTGAAGGGCAATGGCTTTTCATCCCACCCGTCATTATTCAGTGACAAGGACATTCCAGGTGTATATAGCAGCCTGGCTCCTACTGCGCTGATTGAGCATTTTCCGTGGGCCAGACCTTATGAGCTAAGCCCTTTGTGTAGGTCAAGGGTTGGCAAACTAGGGTCCATGGGCCAAATCTGGCCCACTGCCTGCTTGTGTCAATAAAATTTTATTGGAACACACACTCATTACATACTGTCTGTCTGCTTTCATGCTCCAGTGGCAGAGTTGAGTAGTTGTGACCAAGACTGTGTAGGCCACAAAGCCGAAACTATTCACTATCCGGCCCTTGACAGAAAAAAGTAGCCGGGCCCCTATGCAGATGATCTCATTGCATCTTCACCGCAGCCGCAAGGAGGCCAGACTTGGTTTGGCTCCACTGTATGAACGAGGAAACTCACCCTAGGTCTCAGGACCAGCAAGGGGCAGCGGTGGGGTGTGAGCCCAGGACGTGTGTGCTCCTACCACCTATGCTGTGCTGTCAGAGAACAGACTCTCTGAAAGTAACCGAAACCATACAATGACTTTGAACCAAATTAATTTCCCCGATGCTATGTTTTGTCTGGTAACAGGAGTGGGTTTCTCTTTTATGCTGAAAAATAATATGGCTTCATTTTTCTTGGCTGTCGGCCAGGCGGGTAACTTATGTATGACTGTATCACAGGTCTTCTAGCACAGGAGGAACAGAAAGTTCAAAGTGGTGCCCACACCTGTTGGCCAAGGTCTGTCACAGGTAATCCCCCAGGATTTATGGAATGCACACTCTGGCAACGAAGCTTGGTCTTGGGCTTGGATTTCTGAGCCAGGCTGTCTGGGTTTAATTCCACCTCTGCTACCGGTCTGGGTCACCTTGGGAGAGTTATTTGCCCTCTCTGAGCTCCCACTTATTTATCCCTCAAAAGAGGATAATGGTGGGACCTTCCTCATAGGGTTAAGGAATTAGTGGACACATAGCACTGAGAACTATGGGTGGCAGCAGCTCAACCATGTTGACCATTACCAATGCCTGACCCGAAGCCCACAGGCCTTGTCACTGCCACCTCTAGGACTGCTCTTGAATCTGCCAATTTCTGTGTGCACTGCCCTGTCCTGGCCCCCACCCCCCCCGCCCCCCGCCCCACTCCTCCTGTATCAGTCTCCCCTTGGCCTGCCTGCTTCTCCTCTGCTTCCCTGCAATCCAACGTCCCCACAGCAGCTAAGTGACCTGGACAGCACCCAGAATGCACCCTCCAGCCCTCAGCTTATACACCTGCCAATGAGAGTTCCTGTTTTACTTGTAATAAAATCTCAAATCCTTCCCAGGCCTCTCAGGCTCTGCCTACCTTTTTCCCCACTGTGCTCCAGCTGACTGGGCTTCTTGGACTTGCCAAATGCCTTCCCATCCCAGGCCTTCCCACTGCAGTCCCCTCTGCCTGGACATTCTTCCTCCTGAGCTTGCTCATGCTCATCTCTCAGTGCTCAGATCCTCATCTAAAAGGCCTGCATGGCCCTGGAGCCTAAATTATTCTTCCTTTATACCATGCATGCATATCATGACATCACTGCTCTCTTGGCTCCTCAGTTTGCTAACTGCAGATCTTAGAACTTCTTAGCCTCCATAATAGGGTGAGCCAATTCCTATTGTCTGTCTATCTATTTATCTATCTATCTATCTATCTATCTATCTATCTATCTCAACTATCTATTTCCATCCCATTGGTTCTGTTACCTGGGGCACCCTGGTCAATGCAGACAGGTGAGCAGTGGATGGTGGGCCTGGTTCACTGAGTCTCTAGTTCTTAGCAGTAATATTCTGACAGGCAAGGTTTGTAGCTCTGTTGATTTTGCCTTCCCAGAATCCAGTTCTCCTTCTGATACCATTACTGTGCTTTCCTTTAAGAGAACCATCCCTCTCACTTGTCCAATCCATAGGCTTCAGCCTCCTTATCTCTCTCACCCCAACCTTCTTGCCTTGTCACATGACCCAATTTGGGCCAGTGAGGCTCAATATGGGATTCTGGTGGAACTACTGGGAACGATGAGTTCTCCTTCCACTGGGGGTGCTGAGCTGAAAGGATGCAAACTCAGAGTTGACAGGCACCATCTTTGCTGCCACAGGAGAAGAACCTATGTGGGAGTAAAACCAACTCGGGAAACATCTGAATATGGAGTAAGATGTATTCTTCCTGACATCATTTGAACACCTGGACCCAGCCATTCCTAATGTCAGACCCCAGTGTGTTAATCATTAAATTTACATTTTCCCCTAAGCCAGCTTGGGTTAAGTTTCTTACTCTAGCAATCAAGAGGCCTTGATATAGTCTTTAGAACTTGAACCATATTTAATGTGTCTGTCCTTTTCCATCTCTAATACAAAATCAGGCTGGAATCACTTCTGATTCTGCACTTAACTGAGGCAATAGGATAGAAGAAAGACCATGATGTTGGGGCCCCACAGGGGAGCAAGGGCTTTGGCT
Source organism: Myotis yumanensis (assembly GCF_028538775.1). Classification (NCBI taxonomy): domain Eukaryota; kingdom Metazoa; phylum Chordata; class Mammalia; order Chiroptera; family Vespertilionidae; genus Myotis; species Myotis yumanensis. The sequence goes on from NW_027223758.1 coordinate 68,064,039, forward strand.
GGTACTCACTGTAAGAAGGTATCCCATAGGCTTGTGCCGGAGGTGGGTAAGCTGTGTAGGGGGTGGCCTGTTGGATCCCCGTGCTGTACTGTGTCTGGCCGTAGGCTGCCATGGCCGTGGGAGGCTGGCTGGACAGGACACGTGGACAAGGTCTGCATGGAAGGAGAGAAGATGAGATCTCCAAGCCCAGCCCAGCATCCCCTCCCCCTTGTTTTGGTATCAATACCACCATTTTCCTTTGGGTATTTACTCTTTCCAGGGCAGAGACAATGGGCAAAAACTACAGCATTTCCTTTAAGATCGGGAACAAGATAGGACCATCTGCTTTCACCACTCTTATTCAACATTACTGGAAGTCCTAGCCACAGCAATCAGGCAAGAAGAAGAAATAAAAGGCATCTAAATTGAAAAGGAAGAAGTAAAACTGTCTTTATTTGCAAACGACATGATACTGTATATAGAGAACCCTAAAGATTCTACCAAAAACTACTAGAATGGATAAATGAATTCAGAAAAGTAGCAGGATACAAAATAAATAGCCAGAAATCAGTTGATTTTTTATACACCAATAATGTACTATCAGAAAGGCAAACTAAGAAAACAATCCCATTTACACTTTGCATAAAAAAAATACCTAGGTATACATTTAACCAAGGATGTAAAAGACCTATACTCAGAATATTATAAGACAATGAAGAAAGAAATTGAAGAAGATACAAATAAGTGGGAGTATATACCGTGTTCATGGATAGGAAGAATTAACATCATTAAAATGTTCATACTACCCAAAACAACCGACAGATTCAATGCAATTCCTAACAATGCATATTTCAAAGAACTAGAATGAATATTCCAAAAATTTATATTAAAGACCCCTAATAGCCTCAGCAATCTTGAGAAAGCAAAATAAAGTTGGTGGAATCATATTACCTGATATCAAACTATACTAGAAGGCCAATCAAAACAGCATGGTACTGGCATAAAAACAGACATATAGATCAATGGAACAGAATAGAGAGCCTAGAAATAAATCCACACTTTTAATGGTCAATAAATATTTGACAAAGGAGGCAACAACATACAATAGGGTAAAGATAGTTTATTCAATCCGGTAAACTATATTGGCGCCCTAGCTGGTTTGGCTCAGTGGATAGAGAGTTGGCCTGGGGACTGAAGGGTCCTGGGTTTGATTCCAGTCAGGGGCACATGCCTGGGTTGCGGGCTTGATCCCCAGTAGGGGGCATGCACGAGGCAACTATCGATGATTCTCATCATTGATGTTTCTATATCTCTTTCCCTCTCCCTTACTTTCTGAAATCAATAAAAATATTTAAAAAATCACATTGGAAAAATTGGACAGATACATGCATAAAATGAAACTAGACCACCTTCTTACATCACACACGAGAATAAATTCAAAATGGATTAGAGACTTAAATGTTAGACTTGAAACCATAAAAATCCCAGAAGAAAACAGACAGTAAAATTTTGAACATTTCTCATAGCAATATTTCTTCTGCTACCACTCCTTGGGTAAGGGAGACAAAAGAAAAAAAAACAAATGGAACTACATCAAACTGACAAGTTTTTGCACAGCAAAGGAAACCATCAACAAAATGAAAAGACAACCCACTGAATGGAAGATCATATTTGCCAATGATACATCTGATGGGGGGTTAATATCCAAAATTTATAAAGAACTTATAAAATTCAACACTAAAAATACAAACAATCTAATTAAAAAATGGGCGAGGGACCTGAATAAACACGCCTCCAAAGAGGAAAACAGATGGCCACTAGACATATGAAAAGACATATGTCACTAATCATCAGAGAAATGAAAATTAAAACCACAATGAGATATCATCTCACACCTGTCAGAATGGCTACCATCAATAAATTAACAAACAACAAGTGCTGGTGATGATGTGGAGAAAAGGGAACCCTGGTGCATGGCTGCTGGGAATGAAGATTACTGCAGTCACTGTGGAAAGCATTATGGAGTTAACTCAAAAAATTAAAAAGGCAACTGCCTTATGACCCAGAGATTCCAAAGAAACTTGAAACACTAATTCAAAAAAGAATATACGCAATATTATTTACAACAGCCAAGGTTGAGAAGCAGCCCAAATGTCCATCAGTAAGTGAGTGGGTAAAAAAGCTGTGGTACATTTACACAATGGACTACTGCTCAGCCGTAAAAAAGAAGGAAACCTGGCCTTTTTTGTGATAGCATGGATAGACCTGGAGAGTATTACGTTGTGTGAAATAAGCCAGTCAGAGAAAGACAAGTACCATATGATTCCAGTTATATGTGGAAACTAATGAACAAAATAAACAGACAAAATAGTAACAGACTCATAGATACAGAGAACAGCCGTCAGAGGGGTGGGGGGGTTTGTGGGGGCTGGGTAAAAATGGTGAAGAAACCCCTCCAAACCTCATAGACACAGACAAGAGTGTGGTGATTACCAGAGGGAAAGGGGGTGGGGAGGTAGAAGAGGGTAAAGGGGATAAATGGTGACAGGAGGAGACTTACTTGGGGTCATGGACACACAGTACAATATATAGATGATGTATTAGAGAATTGTACACCTGAAACCTATGTAATTTTATTAACCAGTGTCAAAGAGAGAGAAGGCCATAAATACACAAAAAAGAATACAGAAACCTCAAAAAAAGTCCCTTTGGGCTTACATCAGCTGGAGTGGATTTCTGTTACTTGCAACCATAGAGCACAAATGGATTCTGCACTCCATGGTGAGTGACAGGTTCCACGAAGGGCTAGGATTTAAAGGGCTCCTTCCTAAGACATCTATACTAATAATAGCCTAGGTCCGTGGTCAGCAAACCGCGGCTTGTGAGCCACATGCGGCTCTTTGGCCCCTTGAGTGTGGCTCTTCCACAAAATACCACGTGCGGGCGCGCACATACAGTGCAATTGAAACTTCGTGGCCCATGTGCAGAAGTTGGTATTTTGTGGAAGAGCCGGTATTTTGTGGAAGAGCCACACTGAAAGGGCCAAAGAGCCGTATGTGGCTTGCGAGCCACGGTTTGCTGAGCTGCAGTTTGCCGACCACTGGCCTAGGTGGTCGTTGCGCCCTCACGCATCACGCCCTAATGTTGTCACAAGATGGCCGTCACAAGATGGCCGCACGCACAGCAGAGGTGGGGCCCAGTGGAGGAGGCTGGGTTGCAACAGGGGAGGGCAGTTGGGGATGATCAGGCTGGCAGGGGAGCAGTTAGGCATCAATGAGGCCAGTAGGGGAGTAGTTAAGGGGTGATCAGGCTGGCAGGCAGAAGCAGTTAGGGGCAATCAGGCAGGCAGGCAGGTGAGCGGTTAAGAGCCAGCAGTCCCAGATTGTGAGAGGGATCCCAGATTAGAGAGGGTGCAGGCCAGGCTGAGGGACATCCCTCCCCCAGTGCATGAATTTCGTATACCGAGCCTCTAGCCTGTAATAAAATGATTACTACCAATTACTGAGGCCCAATACGTGCATGAAATCTCATCATATGCTCACATCAACTCTCTGGGTGTGGGTGGGGGTCTTATACCTCTTACTTTAGAGAAGAGAAAACTGAAGCTCAGAGACCTGAAGTCACAGCTAGAAAGTGGGAAATCTAGAACTTAAACTCTGGAATCTGACTCCAGAGCCCATAGTTACACTTGGAGCCATGAAACGTTGTTGCCTCTCAATACTTTGTTGAAGCAGCAATAAATAAAGCCAAGGTGGGCTGTTCTAACAGGAAGGGTTCAAGACGGTGGCCCAGGGGCCATGGGTAGTCCATGCATCCATGGATATAATCTCTTTGGTCAGTACAGTTATTTACTTGAATTCATTGCCAATATTTTAAAACCAGGAGGTTTTATTCTCTCCCCTTCCTCCTCATTACCTTCTTCTCTTGCAAAGCAGAAGTTCTGGCAAGCTGAGTCTGCACTCTGGTGTAGCGCCATCAGCTGGATCTGAGTAGCAGCCACCTCTTCAGACTACCACACTCTGTCAGCAACAGTCTCCACTGGGACCACTTCATGCTGAAAACAGCTAACCATTCTCGTGCCTTTCACATGCCAGGTACTACTGTCCGAATTACTATGTGGATTGGCTCATTTAAACCTCACAACTGTGACAACCCTTGGAGATAGTGATGAATCATATCCCCATTTTCCGGATAAGAAAACAGGCAAAGAGAGACTAAGCAATGTACTAAAGGAACCCACAGCTGACACAGAATTTGAACCCTGCTGGCAGAGGCCATGGCCTTAATTACTGCGCTATGCCCCCTCACCCTTCAGGTTACATACCTGGACACCACAGCCATGTGTACTTGACATCCCGTATCTAACTATTCCAACCGGCATGTTTGCCAGTAAATGTTAATGAGATCCCCCAATCTGTATCTGATTCTATTTTGGTTACATCACTTCAGTGAAAACCTGTTTGGTTCCAGAGTCCCTCCTACATAGGAAGCCTCATGGCAGGTGTGAGATGGATGCAATACTTCACAGAACGATAAAAAGATGTTCTCGCATCTTTCTTTCGTTTTGATTACTCCTGTGATAGAGGGTTGGGGAACTGGTTCCAAAATGTATAAGAAACCCATTTGAACTGGGGTCGCCAGAACCAATAGGAGAAGGCGTTTGACCAGCCAATGTGTCCTCTCTGGGAGGTGCCTGGAAATGCATCCAGTTGATTGGGACCTAGCAGTGAACCTTGTCTGAAATGTTCCCAATGGACAGCTGTCCTCAGAAGGAGAAAGTGGAAATCTGAGATGATCCACTCTTGCTTCCCATCAAAACCAATTTACCCCACTCGGATTAAACTGGGGCTGAAACGAAAACCCGGAGAAGAGATGAGGGAGCGCTCTAATCCTGAGACCATAAAATAAGCTTGGAAGATTTAACAGACCTCGGTTGCTACTAACAACCCCCAAGACATCTGGAGGGAGAGGAAGCTGAGAAAGGTGCTCCCTAGAAATAGCTTCTCCAGGGTTGTCAAGGGAGGAGCACTCCAGATAAGGAGCTGCTGGCCATCCCACAGGCCAAACCCAGGGGGCTCCCCAGCAGGTCACCGAGGGCCCTGGTACGCTGCGTCCCTCCGAGCTCCCTCTGCCCAGCGCACGTCTCCAGTGGAGCGTTTGCTGCCCGCATGCAGAGTTGAGGTTTCTGATTTATGGGCCCGTCTCCCCACTGGATTGGGAGCCTTCCGAGGCAGGGACCTCCGAGACTCCAGGGCTGTGTATGGGATTTGGTACCGAAGTGTGTTGGGTGAACGTTGGGGCAGAAAGGATGAAAGGAAGGAGGGGGAGGGAGACGAAGAGAGGAAAGGAAAGAGAAAAGGATGGGGAGGGGAGAGGGAAGGAGAGAGAGAGAGAGAGAGAAGGCCAAAGAGAGGAGCGAGAGAAAGAAGTGAGAAAGAAGTGGAAAGGAAAAAAGAGAGACAAGGAAGAAGGGAGGAAGGAATTGAGAGAGAGTCTATGCATAGGAAAGGGGAGAAGAAAGAAAGGGAAAACTGAAAACTGAACAAAGAAAGATGAAAAAAAAACCCACAACAGCCAACACTGAAATCACTGTTCCAGGCCGCCTTCTAAGTGCTTTTTATGTTTTAGCTCATTTCATGGGACAAGCATCATGAGTGTCCCCCTTTTCCGGATGGTGAGACTGAGGCCGGGGGAGGTGTGTCCTTTGCTCAAGGTGGCTCAGCTAGTAAGTGCTGGTCTTGCAATTCCTCTCCAGGGAGTCTGGCTCTAGATATCTGTCCTCCAAGAAAGAAAGAGGCAGAGGGTGTGAGGAGACAAGGCAAAGAGCCAAGGCAAGGGTACTCACCTTGCCAAGAGCTGGGACACACGAGGAAGGGCCGATGTGGTGATGCCTGGAGGGGAAGAGACAAAGGGGAAGGGCTTTAGCAATCGGAGTGGTGTTCCACAGAAGCTGTGACTTCAGATGCCACTTTAAGTGGGGAGAAACTTAGAGATTGCTGCCTGGGACTTTCTCAACCACACCAGCTGACGTGAGGCACATCTTAGCACTCTCCTTGAAAGCCCCTTCTGGGAGAGCTCTGTCCCTAGTACTAACTGAAGGACTGCAGAGAGAGGCAGCATCTCCAAACATCAGCGTGGGATCCATCCTCCTACCCATTGCACAGGGAGAAACGGAGGCCACAGGGACAGAAAGAAGGTGCTTGACCAGGTCATCTGACTAGATAGCGGCACAACTGGCACCTGAACTTGGTTTCCTGACTCTCAAAACCCATTTCCCTTCTCCCGATGACATCACTTTGATGTTCTTTCCCTCCTTCCCCAGTTTTAGCCCATAGGGTTCAGGTAGGGCTGGCCCCAGCACTGAGGGGAAGGCACCTCTTGGGTCACCTCCTAGGCTCCAGCGAGGGTATGCTGCAGGGAGATGGCAGTGGCCTGGGCTCCTGACTCAACCCTATCTCTGGGCACACAGCATCCAACCGTCAGTGGGAGACAATAAGAGGAGGTGACGAAAAGGTGACAGAACTAAGCAAGGAGAGATGTTTGCAAGAGGATAATTTTACAAATGGACAGTTCAACTCTATGTCATCTTTCATAGCACAACTCAGTGTCCTGACTGTGGAGCCCTGGAAAATCCTAGACATCATGTCTATTGATGGCGCCAACTTGGCAATCCACACTCTTTGGTGTGTAGGGCAGTGGCTCTGCGCCTGAGCCTGATCCCCTCTCAGTCCCTGAGCTGGAGGCTAGAAGATCAACCTGCAATTCCAGCTCTACCACGAGTAGCAGAGACTTTGGGCAGGCTGCCTAGAGTCTCTGGACTTCAGTTCCTCCTGTGAAACGGGGGAAAATCTTTATCTCACAAGAATGTGTGAGAATTAAATGAGAAGATGACAGTGATATCCACCACTGACCCAGCGCTTGTGATGTGCCAACTCTCCTCTAAATACGTTATCTGGATTAGTTATTTTAATCCTCATAATCACCCCATGAGCAGGGTTCTAGTCACATCCTCCTGTTGCAGATGAAGACCTGGAGGCACAGAGAGTTACTCCCCCAAGGCCACACAGGTCATACGGTGCAGATCTGTGATCTGAACCTGGATGGTCTGGCTCTGGAGTCGGTCTTTGCAACCAGGACACTGCAGCCCACAGTGATGGTCATCATACTAACAGCAGCTCTCATCCACTGAGAGGCTCATTACATGCCAGGCCCTGAGTTCACTGCCTGTATGCACGATCTCATCTAGTCCTCACACGGTACAAGGCAGGCAATGGCATTCTCCCCAGTGTACAGATGGAGGAACTGGGGAAGGCTATGTGCCTTGCTCAAGCCAAACAACCTATGGGCATAGGACCTGGGACTTGAACCCAAGGGTAATTTGACTGCCAGGTCATTTCCCCTAATCACCAGATGAGTTAAATTATGAGTTAAAAACCACTGGGGTGAGGGTGGGGTCTTGAAGTCCATTTAGAGAGCTACAACTGGAATTAAAGAATAAAAGAGACAATATCAGCATGGAATACTCATAGTAAGAAGGAAATATGAAGCTTTTGTTCCAGCTACAGACATGAGAATATGTTGTGTGTGTATGAGTGTGTGTGTGTGTGTGTGTGTGAGTGTGTGTGTATGTGTGGGTATAGAATGGCAGTGTCAAAAACAGATTTCTTACTATGTGTCGTATTAAAAGAAAAGTTGGAGCAGTCTAATATCTAGGGAAGCCCCTGGCGCACAGTAGGTGCTCATTCAATGCTAATTTCCCCACTCGGGGTTTACTGCTCCGGGCAGGGCCTCCCATACCTCCATCCTCATCCTCCCCCAGGACTAGAGAATGAACTGTCTCATTCTGAAGCAGCCATAGTCTCATTATTGGTAAAAGCGTTTGATTTGAGTGTGTTAGGTACATAAGTTACTGAATTAAACATTTTTAATATGTTTTCTTTAATAAATATGTACATATTCATAAAAACCTGCATCTATGAAAACATTCCTATGGGCTGGGATCAACGTGGCAGCCAATAAATCTGAAGCAAGAGTCTTTGCCCCACAACCGTTCTGCCATGATTTGCATGTTCCCCTCACTCGGCTTCCTCTGTTCCTCTGAACTGTAGAGAGATCTGCCTTCCTCCCTCTCCTGCGGTGCAAACCTGTAACCCTCTCCCATCCCCACCCCGGCAACCCCGGGAAAACTGTGCAAGCCAGATACAGGCATTCAGGAAGTGTAAAGTCCCTGGCAGAGGGTGTGAGGGGGGCAAGCATTCTGGCAATCTAGGGCAGTGGTCACACTGCTCATGGTCACCCCGTCACATACATGGGGCTGTGTGAGCCCCAGGCATCTTCGGGGTGGTGGCGACAACCACATTCAGCAGCAGCAGCTCCTTTGATATTTGTGGGATCTGGTGCCTGGTGGATGGAGATAGACTTCCTGGTGATCACAACTTCCTGCTCTTAACCTTGTCAGTGTCATTGAAGTTGCCATGATGGGCGAGGGTGAGGTCAAGGGAGGAGTCATTGATGGCAACTCCTATCCACGTTGCCAGTGGTGGAAGCAGCCCTGGTGGCTGACTCACCAGAGCCACATCTATTGATCCAGGCTTCACCAGGTGTCTCAGAGGGAGTGACTGACACATCAAATGGGGCAGGCAGCTCTCAAGTGGAGAGGGGCAGGGAGCCTCCTCCATTTACTTCTGAATTTAAAACTCTAAGCCTCCTCTTCCTCCCCAGCTTTCCATGGGTGAAGGGAGAAGCATGAGCTCAACAGATGGGCGGAGCCTCTGGGATGAACTCATTCATTCATTCATTGCTCACCAGGTGCCAGGCTTATGCTAGGAATGGGGTTCCAGTAGTGAGCAGAAGCAGTCAGGGTCCCTGCCCTCATGAATCCTCCTGTTTAGCAGAGAGATGGGTGGCAAACACAAATTACATTAGTAAGTACTTCATTATAATTATAACAAGGTACAAGGAGGAAAGTGGACAGTGTAGAGCATTGCACCTGGAACCATAATGGCACAACATTAGCCTGGGGATCTTGCTAAAATGCAGACTCCGGGTCTGCAGGGCAAGGAAGCTCCCAGGTGCTGCCGATGCAGCAGGCCCAGGAGCCACACTCTGAGTAGAAGAGTCTAGAACAGAGGTTCTCAACCTGTGGGTCGCGACCCCTTTGGGGGTCGAACGACCCTTTCACAGGGGTCGCCTAAGACCATTGGAAAACACATATATAATTACATATTGGTTTTGTGATTAATCACTGTACTTTAAGTATGTTCAATTTGTAACAATGAAATTAGGGGTCACCACAACATGAGGAACTGTATTAAAGGGTCTCGGCATTAGGAAGGTTGAGAACCACTGGTCTAGACCATGAGCTAATAAAGAACTGCAAATTACTAAAAGGTATCACAATTCTGGGTTAATAAAAATAAACCTCTGTTCCTGAAGTTACAAACTCAAATGCATATTGGGACCAAGAAGGTAATATAAATGAGCAAAGTCAAGATCCAGCTTTAATATGAGGCAACTAAAGCTGAGGTCTGTGCGAGTAAGTGCACACTTATGTGACTGTGTGTCTATGTGACTGTGTGAAGTAACTTGCCCACACTGTTCATTCATTCATGCATTCAACAAATGTTTATTATGCACCTACTGTGGGCTAGATCTGCAAGCCAAATCTCAGCATTTGTTAACTCAATATTCCTTCTGAAGAAAGCATGTGGGCAAGAAGGGGACAGATCCAAATTCAAATCCTATTCTGTTTCAATGAAACTGTGTGACTTTATGCCTGTGACCTTCTCTCTCTAAGCCTCAGTTTCTACATCTGCAAAATGGGGCAACATCTCATTACCGAAGAGCTGCTGCAAAGATTACACAGGCACGTACCTACCAAATGGTAACTGCTCAACGTGCAGCAGCTCTTATTAGCTTTCCAGTCTCCTGGGGCCCTTGTTTAAGCCATTTAAATCCAGGAGCCCAATTTGAATGTTCACACTTTTTTTTTTTTACTTCTCACTGGGAGGATTAAGAAGCTAATGATTCTGAAAGCAGCAACCACTATTAAGATGTCTAACTGGACCCCAGGGGCTGCTTCTAACTGATCTCTGAGAGATGAGACAATTTCTAGTGAGATGCTCTGAAGCAGGTCTTTGCCAAAAAAGGTGCATGCCTGTAACTCTATCAGCTCATTTCCCTCATGTGGGTGACCAGGGACAGGGACAGTAGGAGGGAGCACTGTATTAGGAGTCCAGAAGTGAGCACCCCAACTCTGACTCGTATTGAGTGTCCATGTGAAAGTGAACAAGTCCTTTGTCCATCTCGGGGCTGTTCCTGAGGACTGAAAGGAATGAAGCCAGAGTACCCCAGAGTGTGGTGGTTTGAGGGGGCATGCATATATACTTTTTTCTACTTAAATCATCACAGACTTATTTTAATGAGTATTAGAATCATAACAAGTCTATCAGAGTTGTAACTTTTCATTTCTGGAACTGGCCTTTAGTCATCCTTTTACTAGTAAAATGAATTTATTGAAAGGGAGTTGTTTTAAAGAAAAATGAGTAAGCAAGTGACAGTATGAATATGTGGCAGAGAAAGTGGCTTGAGAATGTGTGAAGTTTGTGAGATGCCACCGTAACGGAAAGTCCTTTACCCACGGAGGGCATTAGGTAATTCATAATACTCAGTGCCCTTTTTCCAAAAGAGGGAATTGGCAATTTCCTTAACACTAAATTAATTCTGTTCTGCGCCAGCAGGGGTCATTCTGGGTGCCAACTCACCCAGGAAGCCAGCTGAGATAGAGATGGGAAAGGTGAAGGTGACCTGTGGCGCCCCAGGTGAGGGGCAAAGCTCTGGGCAGCTCAATCGGGCTTGGGTGGAATGAATCAAAACCTGCCAGCCCCAGGCTGGAACCGGTGAGACCAGAACTCACAATCAGACCTTGCCAGGCCCAGGGCAGAGGAGGGAGTTGCAGGAAGCCTGAGAGAAGAGGACAGCCCAGCTTTTTCCATAGGGGGTGGTTTCGCCTCTCCAAGGGAACACCAAAGAGATTATAGCCTCAGCTTTTGCAAAATGTATCTGCATTTAAAAAATATATATTTTTATTGATTTCAGAAAGAAAGGGAGGGGGAGAAGGAGAGGGAGAGAGAGAAACATCAATGATATGAGAGAATCATTGATTGGCTGCCTCCTGCATGTCCCTCACTGAAGATGGAGCCTGCAACCTGGGCATGTGCCCTGCGACTAGGAATCGAATCATGATTTCCTGGTCATTGGTCAACGCTCAATCACTGAGCCACACTGGCTGTGTTGTATCTGCATTTTATTTTTTAAAAAATCTATTTTATTGATTTTTTTTTACAGAGAGGAAGGAAGAGGGATAGAGAGTTAGAAACATCGATGAGAGAGAAACATCGATCAGCTGCCTCCTGCACACCCCCCGCTGGGGATGTGCCCGCAACCAAGGTACATGCCCTTGACCGGAATCGAACCTGGGACCCTTTAGTCCGCAGGCCGATGCTCTATCCAGTGAGCCAAACCGGTTACGGCTGTATCTGCATTTTAAAAGAAAAAATTTTCTCTATTCAACTTTACTTTCTTAGTTCTGTAACTTCCCTGCCGCCCTCCTTTCAGAAGATAGAATACGATTCAAATCCAACTTTCCCTTGAATGGTAATGAAGGATAGCTAATATTTCTCCAGTGGTTCCAACAGATCAGGCACTGTGCTAAAAGATTGCATGGCTCTTATCTCTTTTATTCTCACAACAACCCAATGAGGAAGTTATTATCTGTACTTTACACACCTGGAAAATGAGGTTGGGGAAGTAAAGGAAACTTTAACTAAGGGTTCAAAGCCAATATCAACCTGAAGTTATCTGTGATTCCTCAAGACTGTTCTGTATTCATCCACCTGCCCATCCCTCCTTCCCTCCCTCCCTCCATCCACCCATCCACCATCTTCCACCATCTATCTATGCACCCTCCCCCACCCCATAAATAATTTTGGGGCATCTACCATGAGCCAGGCACTGAGCTATGTACTCATTTGGAACAGAAATGTAAATACACATATGCGAATTAAAAATTGTCTTTGTCTTGGAGGAATTTAGCATCTAGAACAACAGTTCCCAATCCTGGGTGCACAATAAACTCATTCGGAGAGCTTTAAAAAAATCCTACTCTCTAGGTTACACTTCTGACCAATTAGACTCTCTGAGGGTGGGATCTGGTCATTAGCATTAAAACCAGCCATGGAACCTGGTCCTTAGAGTGTGGTCACTGGGCCAGCAGCATCAGCTTACCTGGGACTGGTTAGAAATGCAAATTCTCAGAGTCCTCGCTCAAAACTTTATAGAATCAGAAATGCTAGGGGTGGGGCTCTGTGATCGGTATGCTAACAGAACTTCCAAGGTGATTTGATGCGCAAGAGGACTTGAGAACCCAGCTAGCACCTTGCTACTCAGAGTGCGGGTGGACCAGAGCGTAAGCATCACCTGGGAGCTTGTTAGAAATGCAGACTCTTAGGCGGGATCAGCATCTGCGGTTTCACAAGGTCCCCAGGTGAGATTCTCCGCATATTAAAGCGGGGGAGACACAGCTAACCTCTGCTGAGTGTTTTCTAAGCGGCCAGCATTCTGCAAAGGCTTTAACATCACGAGAAGCCTTTCTAACCACTGGCCCACACGCAGGCCACTCCCTCTCACAGTCCAGCTTCACTTTTCATAGAAATTACACCATCTGAAACCCCTTATTTGTTTAAAAATTCAGTACCTGCCCCTTCACTAGAACATAAGCTCTGGGAGCAGGGACTTGTCTGTCTTGTTCACTATTATATTCCCAGAACTTATTCCAGGGCCTGATCCATGGCAGGCATTTGTGGACAATTTACTGAACCAACTTTCATTATCTAGGCAGGTGGCTGAGGCTCAGAGAGGGGTAGACATCTGCCCAGGTTCACACAGTGAGCTAAGGGCAGGGCTGGGATACACGGGTGGCTGGATTGAGCCCACACCCTGTAGGATGCGATGTGCAGGGACCCCTGGGAGCAGAGTGATGGTCAACCCTGAAGGTGGGCAGTGGGTAGGATTGGATCCCCACCAGTCCTAGCGCCTCATACTCAGTAGGTGCATCAAACAATTTGTTGACTATATGATTAGAGAAGTAAAGGAACAAAAGAGAAACTAGCGCCCTAGCTGGTTTGGCTCAGTGGGTAGAGGGTCCTGGGTTTGATTCCAGTCAAGGGGGCACATGCCCGGGGTTGTGGGCTTGACCCCCAGTACGGGGTGTGCAGGAGGCAGCCGATCAATGATTCCCTCTTATCATTGATGTTTCTATCTTCCTTTCTCCTCTCCCTTCCTTTCTGAAATCAATAAAAATAAAAGAGAGTGAGAGAGAGAGAGAGAGAGAGAGAGAGAGAGACTACCAACTCTGTCTGTGGAGGGGCTCAGGAGGCAGAGGCGATGCTGGAGAAGGGGCGTTTGTAATGCAGAACGGAAGGGGCAGGGAGCCCTTGAGGCTGCAGATCCACCTCTCAGTGTCTTCCTGAGAAACAGTGCACCGTGCACAGCCTGCATGGTGACACCCCGGCAGCACTGAGCATAAGAGCAAAAAAATCAAAAGTCAATGACCGAGTGAAGAAGTGGGGACTCTGGAGCCGAAGTGCCTGGGTTTGATTCCTGGCCCTGCCACGAACTGTGCGACTTTAAGCTGGCTACGTAACTTTACATGCCTCAGCGTCCGCACGGTAAAGCGGGACCCCAGCCTAACAGGAGTGTGATATCACGTGAGAAACAGTCAGTGTGCTCCTGATGGGACAGACTTCGGAGTCAGACGACCCAGGTTCCATTGTGGCCGTCGTGTAGCTGCGCCCTCTGACCAAGCTGCATGCCGTCCCCGTGCTGCAGTTTCCTCCCGTGTAAAGGGAGGTCAGTGAGCCTCCGCTTCTCAGGGTTGTGGGGATTGACTGCGTTCAGACATTAACGTCGGGCACACGGCCAAGTGTTCGCTCCGTCGGTGCCAGAGGAGGAGGAGGAGAATTCACCTGGATTTACATTGCTCTGAGCGGTGCCGGGCACAGAGCATGTGCTCACAAAAGTTAAAGACACAAGGTAGAGACTCACCTCTGGGACAACTGCCCTGGCTCCCACTGTGGCAGCCAGGCCCGGGGTCTCTAACGCAGTCAGCATTTCAAGAGAAACTGGAAATCCAGATTTTCATCTGAACTGTCCCAATTTTTATAACTTTTATTTAAAACATGGTGTCATCATTAAAAAAAACCAACAAAACAAAACAACGGCATGCCTGAAGGTCAGACTGGGCTGTGAGCTGCCAGTTTGCAACCTGCAACCGTGGCTTTGAGCTCACTGTGGTTATAGGAGTCAGAGGACAATGACAATGGAATTGTAAGTTAAACCATTGTACCACGCCCCCAGGCTGGGCCAGGCACTTTGTATAATATTACATCATTTAATCTTGCAGTAAGCACCCTGTGAAGTGGGTCATGATTATGCCCCCATTTGACAGAAAATTGAGGCACGGAAAAGCTCAAGCATTTGTCCAGGACCATTGGGCTGGTTGGCAGTGGAGCTGGGACTCAGACTTGGGTCTTCCTTACTCGCAGCCTATGCCTTGGCCCATCTTTGCTGGCTCTGAAATGAAGATGGGCTTAAGGTAGCTTGTGCCTCTCTCTACAGGCACAAGAGAGGCTGTGAATGGGGCTCAATGCATCTTCTCAAATTCTGTGAGAGCCCAGGGGCTTTACACGCACGCTCCTAAGTGCCAGGAAGAACGAGGTGGTGTTCTCTGCCATGAGGGTTGGGCATGAGAGCCCAGCCCCTGTTGGTGGCACTCAGCAAAGGGTTGTTCCAGCGTCATTACCAGCATGGAAAGGAAATATCATAATCTTGGTGACATCAATAATGACTCCCAGAAGCCTGGAGTTGCTTAAAAGCAAATTCCTTGTGACGTTATATTACAACTAGAAACGCATCTTGTTTTCCATGACAGTTACATAGCATTTGTGCCCCATGAGCTGGCATCAAACCCAGATGGTGAAGGAGAGACAGCCGGGGGTCCCAGAGTACCGGCAGCAAACCCCAAAGCTGGCCCAATAAGGGGTTAAGCCCAACGGTAAACAGAATAGCTTAATGCCTTTTGTTAACTCCAGCTCTGCCAGGAAGGCTGACAGATCCCAAACAAGCAAACAATAGCTGGAATTGTTCTAGCGAAACTCGTCTGGCTGCATCATTTGCCAATAATTTTAAAAACAGCTTAACTCTCCTCTGCTTCCTTGACTTCAACCCGACCTGAAAGCAAAAGGTGGACGGGTTCTTGTCCCAACACCAACCCCCTTTAGACAAGACGCCTGCTTGGATGCCACGAAGGCAGGAGAGCGCGGAGGGACGGAGCGGAGACCAGGCCGGACCTGGAACACGCCCGAAACTGACTACATCTGGGGAGGTGTCAGCAATTCTTGGAATTGGAGACCAAGACAGGAAGTTCAGAGCACGAATGAGCACACTTTCCCTGCCAATGACTAGACAGAATTGTCAGCAACGTACACTAAAGTTTTGGTCCAGCGGCAACAACCTAAATGACCGGAGGAGAAATTGTTATAACGACGGTACTTTCGAAAGGATGGGTGTCTAAGTCCGACAGCCCCTTACTACATTCCGCCGGGTGGGCAGGGACCACCCCTGGTCTGCCACAGCTCATGCCAGGAGGCCTACCTTCTGTGCCACTCAGAGTCCGGACATCGGCGTCAGCAGTAAGCTTCAGTTTACCCACACAGGTGCTGTTTACAGTAAGACTGGGTGAGAGCACTAGTTCTAGCATTTCCTTGTACCTGAAAGAAAACAAAGGGAAATGTAATTTATTCATCAATTATGCATGCTTACTAATGATTTCTCTTTCTTTCCCTAAGAGTATAAATATGAGAGCTGATTACCTAAACCCAGCCGTCTTATAAATTCTACATAATAAAAATGCGCTAAACTTTTCATCAAAGGGAAATGAGGCATTGAAATGAAGTACTTGCTCCCCTCGGGAGAAGACGCCCACTTGATTAAAACTTTCCCCTCCTTCCTGCTGTATTTTGCCACTAGAAAAATTATAGTTTGGACTCTTTCAAATGTCATGTGAACGAGCTGGAGTGAGCCAGGGAGATTTCTCTGGAGAGGAAGGGATAAAGAGGTAGGGAGAGAGTGTTTGAATTTAGATTCCTCAAAGCCAGAGGCGTGGGGAGAAGTCCGAGTTGACTGTAGTTAAGAGGGGAAACGGATATGATATTCCACGGTGTGACTTGCTCAGATGGAGAAAGGCTCCAAAGGCATCACTGATATTTAAGTCCCTCTAGGCAGCAAAACTCACAGCCCATTACTGTGGTCCCTCCCCAGAAAGAAGACACTAGCTCCTGAATTACTCACGATTTTGATAAAATGTGAATGGAGGCAGGGACAAGTCTCCTGGGTTGTTTGATTGAAAACTTTTCCAACCCTTGCGCTATGTCAGTACTTATGCCTCCCAAATTCCTACCCACTGTGGTTAGGAAATGAGGTTTCCGGTTCATGAGCACAACATTGTACATGGCAGTTAGCAAAGGACTCAACTACAACCAGCAATGTTTGGCACTGATTCAAGTTGTCCTCAGAGAAAGGCTAAGTTTATTGACTGCACATCGTATCCGAGGTCAGGATCCGATATCATTGTGTTAATAAACACCACGTACTGACTGAAGCCAAGTGGTTATGAACTCAGATTTCTTCGTAAAAAGGTTGTGGATTCAAATTCCAGTGTCACTGCTTCCTAGTCAGAGCAAGTGACCAAACTGCTCTAAGTCAAAAGTGTTCTCATTGGACTGTGGGGATTATCAAAGTACCTCCTTGACAAGGTCAAGGTGAGTGGAAAGAGATGATACATGTAAAGAAAGGACTTAGCAGTGGCAACCTAAATGCCTATGAATAACTAGGCAGTACGCTCACATGATGGAATACAATACAGCTGTGCAAAAGGCTGAATGAAGTTCCACAGAGCACGACAGACAGATTGCCAGGCAAAGTACTGAGCGAAGAGGTAGCAGGACCCAAGTTGTGATTCTACTTCTATGAAGTGCAAAATACACAAACCAGTATTATGTACTGTTTAGGGATACAGACATATGCAATAAAAATATAATAGTATGTATGGGAACAATAAACACCAATTTCAGGACAATGGTTAACTCCGGGAATAGTGGGGGGGAGGGGAGGGGCGGGCGCAATTTGGGAAGTAGCACCTGGGAGTGTCAACTGTGTGTGTGACATTTTCGTTCAGGGGCTGACATTGACTGAGGCCCATCAAAATATATAGGGTGGGGCAAAAGTATGTCTGCGGTTGTTTGTATGGAAAATAATACAATAATTAATAAATAACAGTAAAAAAAAAAATCCAGCCTGCCATCTGTTTTGTGTGACCCATGAACAAAGGATTACTTTTACATTTTTAAATGGTTGAAAACAATCAAAAGAAGAATAACATTTCAGGATGTGAAAATTATGTAAAATTCAAATTTCACTGTCCATAAATAAAGTCTTTTGGAGCATAGCTCCAAATTGTCCATGACCACTTTTATGCTGCAACTTCTGAGTAATTATGGCAGAGACCCACAAATATTTAATATCTGCCAGAAAATATTTACCAGCCCAGTTTTAGTTTGTAAACAGGGTGATGGGCATACTACTGTTATCCTCTGTTACGTGGTTACTGTGCATCTTTGTGTGCCTAAAACACTTAATTTAAAAAAATGTTTTTATTGATTTTACAGAGAGGGGAATGGAGAGGGAGAGAGAGGAACATTCATTGGTTGTCTTCTGTGCACACCCCAACCAGGGATTGAACCAGCGACCTGGGCATGTGCCCTGACCGGGAAATCGACCTGGTGACCTTTTGGTGCATGGACAATGCTCAAGCAACTGAGCCACACTGGCCAGGGCTGAAACACTTAATTTTTTGAAAAAAGAAATAAATCAGTTATTCTAGGACTTACACATAGGAAGTATTTTATATATACTTTTTAATCTGATAAAAGAATTCCACACAAATCAGCTTCTACTGCTTATATCTTTATATTAGCTGATACGCATTTAATTCCTAAATGTTCCCAGGTATGCATGCATGCTGTGTGCCTGTTTGCTTGTTCCCTGAACACCACAGACACTCCAGGAGAGAGGCTTGGGAGTCTCATTCTTGGAATACTTCAAACACGTTGTATGGAGCAGATGTTGGACCTGTTATCTGACTGTAGGTGCCAGAAATTTGCATTTTATTTAAACTCATTCCCTTCATCCTTTTGGAGAAAGGTTATTCAAGGTTAAAAAATAAACAATGATGTAAAAAATAGCACTGGTCTCTAAGTATCCAGATGTTATGAGTATGGTATTAGAGGCAGCAAATTGTTAGCTAAATGACCAAATCCAGTTCAAAACAAAATGAATTGTCTCTCTGCATCCTCAGGGTTTACAAGTCATTGCCAATATTTTAAAGTAAAGCAATTTCATACAGAAACCTAGATTTTCAGCTTCTCTTGAAAATGGAAGAATAGTGCCACATTTCTGCATGACAACAATTAGCTGGAGTTGAGAAGTGGCAGACCAACTTAGTGAAGGCCTATGGGCTCCAGTTTGCCACAGTCCCCACCCCTCCCTAGTGTCTTACGGTTGACCCTCCTTTTCCATTTATATTTCCTCCTGGTCTCTATAGGCCTTTGCATTTGAAAGCCATCAGGAAAGCCTGACAAGGAAAGAAATAGCAATGTGACTTCTGGCCTCAGTCACATAGCTTATTTATTTTACTGAGTGTTGCTGTCATCCTCAAGAGCTCTTAGCACATCCAAACAGCATTTGTTGACATTACAGCAGAGCAGGAATGTGTTTGTGAGTTTTAACTCTGGGACAGAGTATTGCTGCTAAAGCTTTTGGTGTCTTCACCTCTTGCCTAATATCCTTGCAGGCCAAGCAACATGGAAATCATCCGTATTTTCCCAACAGCACTTGACACAGAATCTTATTCATTCTCTCATCTGATTGACACCTGTGGGGATAGGAAGAAGGAAGGCATGGAGGAGGAGAGGGACTGGGAAGAAGGGAGGGAGGAAATCTAGAATTGAGTGATTAGCTTCTTTCAACAAGATTTTTATGAATTCCTGTTTATCCTCATGTTTCCAATTCGCCCTAGAAAATGACTCTAATGTATTAAATGTGTCTTCTTAAATGATGTCATGTTGTTTTATGTGTGACGGACATGTTTTAATTTACATGAATAGTGTTGTATATGAGATCTCATTCTGTTGATTAGACTTCACCCCCAGTCTGCACTATGATTTTAAAAAGGATACATATTGCTGGACGATTCTCTAGCTTGTGGCTAGCAGTCCATACTGTGCACCCACTCTATTTATTTATGCATTGCCCTAATGATGAACATGTAGGAAGCCGCCATCTCTCAGCCATCATAAACAATGCTGCAATGAACATTTTCATTTGAATATAATATTTAAAATATAAAACATAATAAAATCATAAAACATATTTATGTATACACACATATAGTCTTAAAATGGAGATAGATATTTTATATATATTTCTGTCATTGGGTATATGTGAACTCAACTTTGCCAAGTACTAGCAGACTGCTCTTCATAATTCCTGTACTAATCTAGATTCTCACCAGAAGTGCATAAGCATTCTAGTTTCATAAATTCTTTTTTAAAAAATTCTTTATTGTTGAAAGTTTTACATGTGTCTCCTTTTCCCCCATTGACTTCTCCCTGTCCGCTCCCACCTCCCAGCACATGCCCCACCCCCCTATTGTCTGTGTCCATTGGTGCTCATATACATGGATACAAGTCCTTTGGTTGATCTCTTACCCTCCTGGTAGTTTGATAAACTCTTTCTAACACCTGGCATTGTCCACCTTTCTAATTTTTGCCAAGCTGATGGGGTGAAAAATGATATCTTAGTTGTTTTAAGTTGCATTTCTATGATTACTAGTGAGTATGAGCATATATTCAACCTAATTATGGGGCATATGAGTTTCGGAGAACTGTCTATTTACTAGTATATCTTTTATCCTTACCCATATTTCTACTGGATTTTTCGTTTGTTTGTTTTCTTGTTGGGTTGCTGGAGTGCCTTGTAGAATCTAGATATTGGTTCATTGTTGGTTTTAGATGCTGTAAGTTTCCTTTCTTAATCTTTCATTTTCTGTTTTCTTTATTTATGGTGTCGTATACAATTAAAAATGTCATATATTTGCCCAATAAGTTCTTTTCCCCCCACTAAATGTAAAAATTTTTTCCCTAACCCTTGGACATTAAAGTTTGTCTACATTTTAACTATTGACATGGAATTTTACCTTTCATATTTAAGTCTTTAATTCATCGGAAGTTTTCCACTTAGTATGATTTAAAGTTGCATTTCCCTCCAATATCGGAGAAAATGAAAATAAGCCATTTTTCCTAATATGTATGCAACCTTCTAACTGAATTTACTCCTCAGATATTCTGGGATAGTTTGTATTTTGGTTTAATCTCATTACACAATAAAGAATAAAAGCCACAAAACATTGTTTTAAGGCACTGGAGGATAACCAAGGCAGGGCATAAGGGCCCAGGATCCCAGAGAGATGAGAAATGGACTGAGTTAAGTATGACCTCTACCACTTTTCCTTGCAAGACATTTGCCAATTTATAAGCACAGAGGAGGAAAGTAAGGGTTTAGAGTTTTCGAGTCTCATTGGGCTGGGGAGACAAAAATTGGCATTCAGGGCTACTGAACTATGGCAGTTAGCAAAGATCCTAAAGAAATGAGAACAATAGAGAAGTGAGCCTAATATTGTTGACAGTCACTACCTTTGAGGCATTTGCTGATACCTAAGCTGGGTGGGGTGAGATCCAGAGAAGTCAAACAGAAAGGGGTAGCTCAGAAGGCAAGAAACGAAGCAGAGCTTTTGGCAAAGGCAGATTTTGGAGTTCATGGCCCATTAAGGATGAGAGGCCTTGGTAAACACACCAACCTTTTATTTGTAATTTTTTTTAAATTTTATTTTTTAATTATAGTTTAACATACACTGGGCTTTTAACTGACACCCTGAAGGGTTATTGCCTTGTAGCAAGGGCACACCAAATAGAGCCTGCCTACCAGAAGAAAAGTAACTTTCTTCTTGGAGAAGATGTCATCCTCCAAAGTCACCATAATTTTTATACACAATGTTTAGCATTTAATAAAAGCCACCAGGCATGCAAGGATATAAGATGAAATGATAAAAAAAAACAACAAGACAAAAATCCAAATCCATATAAGATTCAGATATGGGGATTATCAAACAAGGATTCCCCATCAACTTTGATAATATAATTAAGAAAATAGATTTAAGGTGTAGAACGCTACTAGAGAACTAAAATCTTTAAAAGATCAAATGGAAATTCTAAAATTGAAAATACAATAACTGAATTTCAGAACTCAATAGACCAGTTGAACCACAAATTAGATATAGCAGAAGAAAAACTAAATGAACTGGAAGGTAAGTCAGTAGACAAATCTCAGAAAGAAGGTTGGAAAATAGGTAAAAAAAAAACCATAAAAGCAACATGGAACATGGAGAAAAGATCTAACATACATGTGATAGAGGCTATAGAAGGACAGGAGAGAGAGAACAAGTCAGAAACTATATTTAATGAAAAACTGACAGAAACATTTCCAAGACGGATGAGAGATATCAAGCTTATGGAATGAAAAAGTTCTGTGCCTCCCAAGCAGAATAAACAAAGAGAAAACACTCCTGGGCATATATACTGAGTGGCCAGATTATTATGACCGGCCAGATTATTATGACCACCCCATCAGTACAATGAAGTGAATTAGTTATGCTAATAATAATGATAATAATACCTTGAGAGAATTTGTTTAGGAAGTTTTCAATATCCAGTATTTTTGGAAGTGTCAATGAAGTACTGATGGGGTGGTCATAATAATCTGGCCGGTCATAATAATCTGGCCATTCAGTGTATATCATGGTCAAACTGCACATGTGTGAAAACATATTAATCTTAAAAGCAGCCAGAGGGGAAATAAAATACAGGTTACCTATAAAGAAGGAGAAATAAGACTTCTCAATAGAAATGATGTCTATCAGAAATAAAAAAAGGAATCTCACCTGCCAATGTAGAATTTTATGCCAGCAAGAAAATCCTTCAAAAGTGAAACAAGCCAATATTAAGATTATTTGCCAAGAGAAGACCTACACTACAAAATAATGTTCTGGGAGCATGAAAATTCTGCAAGGAATAGGGAACTGCATAAAAAGATGACTGTGTGAGTAGGAGAGGAATAAACAAAGTTAACTTGTTTTAAGGACCTTGCATAAGGATGTGATAAAAGTACTAATTTATAGTAAAAGATTTACCAAGAATGTATGTTATAATGTTAAGGGTAACTAGAGGACAATAATTTAAAAATGGCTACTAACAAGCTAATAGAGGAGAAAATAGAATAAAAATAATTGAGTAACCCAAAAGAAGAGAAAAAACACAGAAGAGATGGAACAAATAGAGAAATAAAATGATAAATTTAAACTCAAAGTTATCAATAATTGTATTAAACTTAAGTTTACATTACAATAATTACATGAAATATAAACAGAATTAAAAGACAAAGATCACAAGTCTGGGTTTAAAAAAACTGACTACATGATTATTGCAAGTGACCCTTTTAAATATAAATATACACAGAGATTCAAAGCAAAATATTGTAAAAGTCCATATGAAGCAAATACTAATTAAAAGAAAGCAGAAATGACTTCAAATTGACTTGAAAATTAAAACCATTATCGAGATTGAGAGGAACATAAAGTAATGATAAAAGGATCAATCCAGCAAGATATAGCAATTAAAAAGTTTGCCCCTGCCCTAACTGGTTTGACTTAGTGGACAGAGCGTGGGTCTGCGGACTGGAGGATCCCAGGTTCGATTCTGGTCAAGGGCATGTACCTTGGTTGCGGGCACATCCCCAGTAGGAGGTGTGCAGGAGGCAGCTGATCGATGTTTCTCTCTCATTGATGTTTCTAGCTCTCTATCCCTTTCCCTTCCTCTCTGTAAAAAATCAATAAAATATATTTTAAAAAAAATAAAAAGTTTGCCCTTCCTCCAATTAATCTGCATGGTATTTACTCCAAAAGGAAATAAGCCACTTGGCTGAGTCTAGATCTTTGGTAGGCAATGCAAGACTGAATCAAATAGCCCCACAGCAATTCAAACATCATCCTGTGGAGGCAAAGAAATAGATAACACCAACAAAGCTGGAGCAGAATTGTGATCCTCACAAAGTAAGCGGGACCTTAACTTAAGAAACTGACAATTGCTCTTTCTTGTTATGGCTTAGGAGGCTGCTATCTTGCAGAAGCAAACCATTAATCAACAGTATAGCAATGTGAACAGAGAGAAACCCTTCCAAAAATTCTAATCATAGCTCTCATTTCTCAGACATCTCTTACATGCCAGGCAATTTTACCGATCACTTTTACATCATATCCTTTAATTCTCTCAACCACCATGGGAGACAATAGTTATCTACCTTCCATTTCCCAACAGGCCGACTAAACACAGATTTAGGTCTGAGCAAAGCATAGGCACCAAGGGAATGTGAATCATTCCTAGTTAGTGAACATATCCTGTTCTGCCACGAAGATTTAAAAAGCAGCTTTTAGAATTTCAGCACAGGGTGAGTTTTATGTTTGTGTTTTGTGGGTCATATTGTTTTATTGCTGAGTTATAAGCAAAGGTATGGGATTCATTTACAAAAAGTTACATGGCAGTGGAGGAGGGAGGCTGATCTCGTCGGTGTTTTGAGGCCTCTGAAGGTCTTAACAGGCCCTGATTATAGTGCTCTTTTTACAGATAATTCTAATAAAAATAGCTAACACTTAAAGAGCACTTCCTCTGGAGCCAAAAGACCTTTGAATATATTGGCTCACTTAATCCTGTGAAGTCAGTAGAGATGAGGAGACTGAGGCTCAGAGAACGACCTCGTGGTTCATGCTGGAACCCGGATTCACAACCAGGTCCTCTGGCTCCAGGGTCTGTGATTTGAACCACAGCTTGTAAGTAAAACTGAGTCAGAATTTGAACTCAGGGCCCATCCAGCTCCAGTGTATCCCCTAAGCCACCGGGTCAGAGCACCGGCTCTGTCATCTGCCACAGGGGGTCAGATTCTAGCTCTTGTGTCTTAGCAGCTATATGACCATAGGCAAGTTAATGTCTCTGAGCCTCATCTCTAAAGATGGCGAAAATAAGAGGGCCCTTCCTGGCAGGTTGTTCTACAGATTAAGTGAGAGAAGGCATGAGTGAGTGGGTGCTCCACTGGCATTTGAGGGGTAGCGACTACTGACATTATTTGCATTCACACAGACAAAAGCCTGAAACATACATTCCTGGGGGTGGACAGTGGGATCTGCCATGAAGATCATCCGACAACCACTGGTTCCTACTGTGGCCTGATGGACAGAGTTGAGTTCTTTTACAACTTAGGGGGAGGCCTCCTTCCCATCTTCCCCTCTCCCCTCCTCACAATTACCTGAAATAGGAGACCAGCTTAGCCTCTTGGCAGGGGAGGGAAGAGGGAAAGCAGTCTAACAGAATCTGGAGGGGGACACGGGGCGGGGGCGATAGAAAGACTTAGCTTCTCTTCCATGAAGGCCGGGAAAGGAAGCAAAGGTATGGGATTCATTTACAAAAAGTTTCTGCCCCCGTGCTGCATTGTTGCAAAACCCTGATACCCCTGCTGCTTGCGAAGCAGGCCAAGAGCCGCAGAAAGAAAGAGGCATTCGAAAGCCCCAGGCCTCTGGCCTTTTCCTTGGCCGGCTGCTGCCAGCCGCTTGCACCATTTGTTACCCTTGTCACCACCCCTGTCCCCAGGGACTGAGAAGCGTTGGGGGAGTGTGAGGCTGCTGGAGGAGCCTGAGAGATGACAGCTGGAAGGTGGGGGGTGGGGGAGACTTCAAAGGCTGGGAGGGATCAAAAGCAGATGGAGGGTCCCAGGGGGGTGGGAGGCTCACCTTTCCACACCCCCCTGAGCACACTAGCTACCTTTGCTGAGAACAGCGGCCCTGCCTGCTGGATGGAGAGGACAGATGGCCAGTCAGCCAAGGGGACTAGAGAGAAGGCCAACTCCCAGCATCTTTCAAGGGCTTAGGAACCCAAACGTGCCGACAACCATCACAGGTTTTTCGTTGG
Source organism: Myotis yumanensis (assembly GCF_028538775.1). Taxonomy (NCBI): domain Eukaryota; kingdom Metazoa; phylum Chordata; class Mammalia; order Chiroptera; family Vespertilionidae; genus Myotis; species Myotis yumanensis. The sequence continues at coordinate 68,089,262 of NW_027223758.1, forward strand.
ACAGCAGCTGTGGCCCCAACCTGGACATTTCTGGCCGCCTCCACACCCCCCCACTCCCATTTGATTTCAATTCGAAATACATCTGCTAGGCGCAAACGGGTTCTGCACCAGTCTCTCCATCTCAGGGGGAGAGCTGCTCACATTAAAAGCCCAGGATTGTCCCCCTCCTCCCTCTCCTTCAATTCTCATATCCATCCATCACTAGGTGTCATCAGGTTTACCTCCTAAACATCCATGGAACTCACTGACTGCTCTCCACCTCCATGGCCCAGCCATCACCCTCTGCCCTGGACAACACCACAGCCTCTGCCCTCTGCGCCCATCTCCTTGGGGCCACTGTGGCCTCCCTCCAGTTTGTTCTCAGTGCAGTGGCCTGAGGGACTGCAGACAACAGAAATGAACCTGCGTCCTCACCTCATCCTTGCTGACAACCTCCAACGCTTTCCGTTATTTTGAGATTGAAGCCAAGACTTCTGAACACAGCCTTGATCAGGCTTTCCTTCAGTCCATGTCTCGTTCCAGCACCATGGCCTTTGCCCGTGCTGTTCCCTTTGCTTGAAGCACCATTCCTCCTGCTTAACCCTCAGAGGTCTCAACTCTAGCATGGTTTCCCCAGGCCCTCCCTGAGTACAGCCCATTCCCTAGAGCAGCTTCCACAGGCCCACGTCCCACCCTCTCTTAGCGCAGTCACTGCAACAATTTTTCCAGGTGTATGTCAGTTATTTACTCCCATCGGTCTTCCGGACCAGACTATAAGCAACCTGACGGCGGGGATATTGTCTGTTTTGTCCCCCATTACATTCCCCAAATCTCCTGCAGGGCCTGGCTCTTGAGAGCTGTTTAATAAATATTTGTGGCGTAATAGATGAATTTACTGTATGAATAAATTTATTCATTCAATCAGTATTTACGGAATTCCTGCTATATGTGCTGGTCACTGATACTGTCACCACCCCAGATGGGATACTCATTTATATTCTGGCCTGGGCCCTCTAGGCATGAGTTTGAGACCCCCTGGTTCACTCTTCTTCCCAGTGTTAGGACTGTATATAGGACATGGTCAGAAGGACACGGTTGTTGGATGCTACTGTCCCCAGGCCACCCCAGAAGGGAAAAGTGGTCCCAAAGCTCCTGTCCAGATGACACAAGGTACTTGTTCATTGTGATTATGAGCCTATTAAGCTCTGCCTGGTTGTCATGTCTATTGTAGTCCTGCTCCACCCTATCCCCCCATAGTTCATTATTTCCAGCTTTATTAAAATACGCCGAAACCGGTTTGGCTCAGTGGATAGAGCGTCGGCCTGCGGACTGAAGGGTCCCGGGTTCGATTCCGGTCAAGGGCATGTACCTGGGTTGCGGGCACATCCCCAGTGGAAGATGTGCAGGAGGCAGCTGATCGATGTTTCTCTCTCATCGATGTTTCTAACTCTCTATCTCTCTCCCTTCCTCTCTGTAAAAAAATCAATAAAATATATTTAAAAAAATATATAACTGACATATTCTATAAGTTTAAGGTGTACTAGTACATGAGATGACTTGATACATGTATATATTGCAAAATTATCTCGGTGGTCCTGCTTTGAGCTAAGAAAGCAGGAGGAGAAAGCGGAAACTTCCAGAGACACAGCATGGAGTCATCACTAAGAAGGAGCACGCAGGGGCAGTGGGGTCCTGGGTTTGGCCTGCTGGGTCTTGTGGCAATAGCATCCTTCCTTTCTTTGGGGGAACTGCCTCTCCCCCACTCCCAGACAATGTGGCTTGGGTGGGGCTGACCCTGAGCCTGGCAATTAGCACCTCCCACCCCCCCATCTACAGTGACTGGCTCAGGGGTAGTGGTCACGAGTCCGTGGGAGCCAATGAGAGGCCCAGGATGAGCTCCTGCAGAAGAGATGCCCTTTCCCACTGGACATGAGCCTTGGAAGGTGTCTATGAGGAGCTGCTGGCAATGCAGGGACACAGCCTACATTTGAATGGCACCGTCTGAAAAGACTGTGACCCCATCCTGGTCACAGGGGCCTCACATCTTTGGAGTTCAGTGTGAAAGTCAGAGTAGGAATAAATTGCCTGCCAGTGAAATTCGGGGGCTGCTGTTACTGTGGCCTACTTCTATGTCCACGGGAAGACCCCACATGCTACAATGGTGCGGTCACAAGCCTCTTCTCCTGTCCACGTCTCCATCCCTCCTCCCCACCTCCCTTATAACAGGGAAGGTGTCACTTAGTGTGGGGGCAGGGCTGGGATCCAGAGGCAACCATCTACTCAGGTGAACAAGGTACTTTCAGTCTCCTCTCCAAAGGCTATGAAGAAGGCAGATAAAGTAGGGACACAGTGGATGCTAAATTCATTCACGGATTCATTCATTCATTAAGTCAGGCTGCCAATCATTTGGCATCATTGCCTCTATTCCTATCGCATACAAAAAAAAAATGAAAGTCTGCTCTTTTGTTACTAACTTATTTCACTCTTTATTTTTTTGAAGGCCAAGGCCTGTTCCAGGCACAGGGGATACAAAGCCAAATCAGACAGACCTGTTCCCTGCTCTCATGAAGTCCGGATTGTAGAGTGGGACTTGCTATTCAGTCTTAGGTGGCATTCATCAGGGGTGACCCCAGAGAGCTGGGATATAGACAGCCTAGTCCCATCGATGTGTCTCCTCAAGCTGAGAAAATAACTGCATGAACTTTTCTTTCTTAAGATAAAATTTTAACCACCCAGGTAATATCTCAAAACATTTGTAAATAAATTTGAAAATTTCAGATAAAATTAAAGTTGCCTTTGGCCACTATATCCCACCAGCAGTATCCGCAATTACTAACAGGATGAATAGCTCTGAAGACCTTTCTCTGGTCATCAACACACACAAATGGCCAAATATGTCCCTATGTAGAGTGTTTTATCAACATGTTTTAACCAATGTCATTGATCTGTACATCCTGTTCCAAGACTTTTTCACGCTAACCATAAAAATATCTTTTTAGCCTTAACCAGTTTGGCTTAGTGGATGGAGCGTCAGTCCGCGGACTCAAGGGTCCCAGGTTCGATTCCAATCAAGGGCATGTACCTTGGTTGCGGGCACATCCCCAGTGGGAGGCGTGCAGGAGGCAGCTGATTGATGTTTCTCTCTCATCGATGGTTCTAATTCTCTGTCCCTCTCCCTTCCGCTCTGTAAAATTAATAAAATATATATTTTTTAAAAAGATTTTTTTAAAAATATATTTTATTGATTTTTTACAAAGAAGAAGGGAGAGGGATAAAGAGTTAGAAGCATCGATGAGAGAGAAACATCGATCAGCTGCCTCCTGCACGCCCCTCACTGGGGAGGAGTCAGCAACCAAGGTACATGCCCTTGACCAGAATCGAACCTGGGACCCTTTAGTCCGACGGCCAACGGTCTATTCACTGAGCCAAACTGGTTAGAGCATGAAAATATCTTGATGTTCTTTCCCTGTCAGGATGCAGAGATCCAGCTTATTCTTTCTCCCTGCTGCACAGCATCCCCAGGTATGTCTACACCACAGTTCCTTTCAGCCAGTCCTGTTTTCCCAACCTCTGTTATTATCACTAATGTCACACGGATGGCCTGGGACACACCTTCTTGGGCACACATGCATGTAGCTCTCTAGGTGTGATACCCCAAAGGAAAATGGCTGGGTCTCCCTTTGAAATTATCAAGGACACTGTCAGAGTGGCTGATCCAATTTATATTCCCAATGGTCATGTCCTGTCCTCTCACCCTTGCGTTGCTTCTATTTCCTGATCTGAAAGATTTTATCCAAAAACCCTTTTAGGAAGACATAGCAATCGTTTTAATAGGCGTCCTCAGAGTCAACTCCTCACCACCATCGTTCAACCTTATGTTGTAGGGAGTCCTGTTGGGAAGGAGAATCAGCCCGGGTCTAGAATCTTAGCCTCCGACTAAGCTCTCCCACCCACGTGGATAAATTCTCATCATGTGCACTTGGTGCAGAATAAAAACGGTTGAGGGAGAGTTTTATTATGCCTCCCTCATTCCTGATAGCATATGAAACAAGGGCCCTTTGTTTGGGCTAATCCAGTTTTGCTGTCCATGGGATATATTTTTAAAACTTTTTATTTTGATTTCATTATAGATTCATAAGAAGTTGTAAAAAATAGTACAGAGAGGGCTTGGGTATCCTTCCCTCAATTTCCCCCCAGTGATTGCATGCTACCCAACTGCAGTACAATATCAAAACCAGGAAATTGACATTGGTGCAATGTGTGACTGTGTAGAGCTCGGCGTCGTTTTATCACATGTGTAACCACCATTGCAACCGATACAGAGAACTAGTCCATCACCACCAAGATCTCCCTTGTGCTGTCCCTTCCCAGGCTCACCAAGCCCCGCCCCAGCACCTCTAATCCCTGGCAATCACTCATCCGCTCTCCAACTCTAAGATGTCACTTTGAGAATGTTATGTAAATGGAATCATACTGTATATGACCCCTTGAGATTGGCTTTTTAAAAAACATGACTCAAGTTCAGATGCCTGCATTTTACAATGTGTTTTTCCAATATTCCCGAGGCCCACAGAGGCAGCCTTCAGTACCCAATGTGCGGTGACCAACCAGGACAGGACCACACACATTCTGCTGATTTCAGGTTGGGTTCAACAGGGCCCTGGAGCGAGATGCAGAACTTTATAGAACATTTCTCATGCAGAGCCATAGGGGAAAAAAAAGAAAAAGGAAAAAACCCCAACCCAACCCACAACCATCAAAACAAAGCACAAAACGAAACACCGCGACTCTGACTGTAAGGGAAGGCCTGGCCCTGCCAGTGATGGCTGGAGAATGTCAAGTGCTGGAGGCGAAGGGGAGCCCCAGCACTGGCCCCCCAAGAGACAGGAAAGGAAGCGGCAGGCCGGAGGCTGCATTCTCCTCGGTTACAAAGGCATTTTGTTTTGACTTTACATCCCCTATCCTTAGTGGATACCACACAGGCATCGCTGCCCGTCACTGTTCCTCTCCTTCTTGCTCACCCAACCACAACCGACCGCAATGACCTGGACCCATACTAAACCATCTTAAGCCATGGAGAGACTCATTCTGAAACTACAGAATAGGGCATTTTAATTAAGTGAAGGGGAATGGGTGGAAGAAAAATACTGGAGAAATGGTGAGAGAAACTGAACACTAAAAACTGAATATTAGAATATCTTCGCTGTCCCCAAATCCTTACTCGTGCCCCCAGGAAGCAATGACCATTACAAACCTGGAAGTAAGAATAGTCCACATGCAGTAGGTGCTGTCTAGGAGCCAGGCACTGTTTTAAATGCGATTCACCTTTGAGCTCCCTTAGTCTTCCCAGTAGCCCCTACAGGAGAGGGAAAACTCAGACCCCATGTTATAGACGAGGAAAGCAGGGACCGGAACTTTAGGCCACTTGCCTAAAATCAACTATAAGGGGCAGAGATGGACTTAAAGCCAGGATGTCTGACTCTGAGTGTTCTCCTCTCCTGCCATCTGCCACCGACAGCAGCAGATGTCTTAAAATTAATCCTCCCTAATGACTGATCTCCTCTAATTACATCATTACCCTGAGTTTTTACATGTTTTTCTTCTGTTTTGAGGTTGCATCAATTTTATATAATTTCATACAGTGAGGTCTTTTTCTTTATCCTCCTTGTTTTTTCTTTCTTTTCTTTTTTTGTTAGATGCTTCATGGAGAGCTAGAAGTTTTTTTTTGTTTTGTTTGTTTTTAATGAAAAATCTCTAACACATGCAAAAGCAGACAGAATAGTGAAACGAATCACCAAACACCAATCACAACCATTTTCAAGATTTTATCACATGGGTCTCTTCTAAGCTTTTTTATTTATTTTTCTCTTCAGTGAAGTTTTAAAACCAATTTGAATTTGAAGTCTCTTCTCTCTGCCACACTGCCTTAGAAAATACGGACATACCTAGCAAAATTCACATCCATACCTGTGCCACCTTAAATACGGTCCCTACTCTCCCTCCCTCCCCCCACCCCACAATGTCTCCACATGGCCTTTTAAGGTTGGTTGTAAGATTCGGGGTCTAAACAGAGTCCACATGTTACATTTGCTTAGTTACATGTACTTACTAGCAATCTAGAATAGCCTCCCTCCTTTTTATGCAGACTACTGACATGTTGAAGAAACTAGGTTGTTTTGCAGAATATCTCATGTTCTGGATTTTTCTGTTTGCTTCCCCATGGTGGTGTTAACTTATTTCCCATACATTTACTTTAAAATTAAATTAGGTTCAAAGTAATTGAAGGGTGGGGCAGTAATGCTTCCAAGTTCTTCCCATTCATCGCATTAGAAGGGGCACAGCGTCCAGGTGCCCCTTCTGCGGATACGAATAGGGGTCAGTGGGTCCGGGTGGCGACACTCCTTCCATTTTAAAGTTCCCCATAAACCTGTGATCTAATGCTTTCATCACTTATGGGATGAATCAGTTTCCATTAGGGGTTTATAAATTTTAAAAAATTAAGGGAGCGAGAATATTAATACATATTCATGGCAAATTGCTGTCACAAATCTTTCTTCACTGCACGCCCCAACCAGCCTGTGAGGTAGGCGGAGCCAGCCAGACCAGAAAGAGTGGGGTGACTGCAGGCTCCCGCAGGTGCTAAGGTGCCTGGGTCAGACCCAGCTCTGCCACTTCCTAGTGGAATGGGATCTGGCTTGACATGTCTGCCTCAGTTTTCTCATCTTTCCAGTGGGGATACAAATGGTAGGCATGTCCTAGGGCTGTAGTGAGGATGAAACGACTTACTACTCGTGTAGTTCTTAGAACAGAGCAGGATCACCATAAACGCTCTTCTCCACCCTACAAGGGAGAGGCCAATTGTTAAGTAAATGTCCTCAGGTCCCTCCGCTAATGCTAATGAGACAGGCCGAGCTGGAGCAGAAACCTCGTGCCCCTGCATTACGTGAAGTCAATGGAATGTTTTCCCACATTTGGAAAATCACTGCAAATAATTAGGAAAAAACACCTTTCGGCCATAATGACTTCTGGTTGGCTTCATATAACCCGTAAGCCAAGGCCCCATACAACGTGGGCCCTGAGCACCCCTCCACTCTCATCTCCTTACTGCCTCTCCTGCAGGGACACTGCCCTTCTATAACCCAAACATCTCATGGTTTTTCACTCGCTGTTCCTTCCACCACAATTCCTCTTCCCCCGCTCTTTCCCTGACTCACTTCCTCACTCCATTTAGGTGTTTTCTCAAATGTCACCTCCTCAGGAATGACTTCCCTGAGCATATTATCAAACCCATTTCCCCATCTCTCCAACCCCCACTCCGCTCCCTGCTTTCCATTCCCTGACCCTGCTGTAGTTGTCTTTACAAGTCTGATCGCTATCTTCAATTATGCTACATATTTATTTGCTCACTAGCTGGGGTGGGAGTGGAGCCTTGCATTCTTAGCATCTAGGGCGGAAACTGTAAATGGCACTAAACACCAGCCAATAAATAGCAGTTAAATGAATGCTGAATAAGGACCCGACAGCCTCAGAGCCTACCAGTATACACAGAAGCTCGCACGCACCATTTATCAACAGCACCTGCAATATTTAACTTTTTGTAACATGTGTGACCCTCTGCATCCCCCTCTGCCCTACATTTAATACTAAACTGTATTATAATGGTGTTTGCACACAAAAGGGGGAGGAGTTTCCAAATTCTAAGTGAAGGCTAAACTCAACAGCCTTAAGCATGGACCCCCCTTTTGAGATCTGCCCTTGGCCAGGTTTAAAATCCCACCAGAACCTGCTGGGAAAAACTAAACAAACGCCCAAAGGGTGCATCGTGGGGCAGAAACAGGTTTGGGGCCCTGAGTTAGGTTGGCTCATCTGATGACGCTTCAGCTGACAGCAGCACTGAAGAACCCTGGGAGTCTGTCATTTCTGATATTCACAAGGACTGAAGTCAAGTATTCATTCCATAAACACTACGGAGCACCCACCATGTGACAGGCACTGATCTAATTCCTGGTAACCCAGTAGGGGGCAAGACAGACGGCACCGCTGACATCCTGGTAGGTTTCACTGCGGATCATGGAATTCACTCCTGCTGGTTAAATCCAGCGAGCAGTTCCTGTTACCTGAACACAGACAAGGCAGAGGGCCTCTGAGCCAATCTTCACATTGAGAAAGGGCTCCTCGTGTGCCCAGCGCTACGTTAGGTGCTTTACATATACTGGCTTATTTAATTCTCAAAACAACCCATAAGAGAAACCGTATTGTCTCCCCCTTTTTACAGAAGAGGAAACAGAGCACCAGAAAGACGAAACAACCTGCACAGGGACACAGAGCTACGCAGGCGGCCCGCGCTAACACATCTTTCAGAGCAGAGGCTCGGAGGGTGGGGGCGGGGGGTGATTTTGTCCTCCTGGGGTCGCTGGGCAATATCTGGAGACGTTCTTGGTGGTCGCACCTGGGGGAGCATGCTACTGGGATCTCGTGGGTGTAGATGAGGTCAGGCATGCTGCTAAACATCCTGTAATGCATAGCACGGTCCCCATGACAAAGAAGCATCAGGCCCCAAATGTCCTAAGAGCCAAGATTGAGAAACCTGTTTCTGAGCAATGTTTGTTCCTTGCCACCGTGGGGTGTATGCACAGCTGTCCCCTTCGCCCTGGATGCTCATCCTGCCTCTCTCACCCTTTAGGTTTCTGCAAAAATGTCGTAATGTCACTGCTTCCAGGAAGCCTTCCCTGACCTCTACTGGCACCGTCACCTCCCTTATTGGATTAGCTGTCACTGCACCCCGAGCTCTGCATGCATAGCGTTAATTACCACTGCAATGAATAATTAGCTGAGTATTTAGTTGTGTCATGCTCACCTCTCCCATTAGGCGCTATACGGTAGCCATGAGCCACCTGTGGTTTTTGAATATTTGAAACATGGCTACTCCCAGCACACCCTGGATGCCAAAGACTTAGTACAAAAAAAATAAACTAAAATCATGTATTAGTAATCCCAGAAATGTTGACTATATGTTGAAATGATAATGTTTTTTACAATTTAGGTAAAATAAAATATATTAACATTAATCTAATCTCTCTCTCTCTCTCTCTCTCTCTCACACACACACACACACACACACACATTTAATCCTCACTTGAGACTATGCTATTATTGATTTGAAAGAGAGAGAGAAACATCGATGTGAGAGGGAAACATTGATCTGTTGCCTCCATATGCACCTGGACTGGGGATTGAACCTGCAACCATTTTGGTGTATGGGATGATGCTCCAACCAACTGAACCACCTGGCCAGACTCTTTATATATTTTTTAATGTGTCTACTAGAAAATTTAAAATTACATATGTGGCTCACATTTCTAACTCCCATTACGTTTCTATTGGACAGTGCTGCTTGAGACCTTAATATGTTCCACAAAGATAGAGATCCTACCAAGACTGTTCCCACTCAATAGCCAAGATTTGGAAGCAGCCCAAGGGCCCATAAGAAAGTGAGTGGAGCCCTAGCTGGTTTGGCTCACTGGATAGAGTGTTGGCCTGGGGACTGAAGGGTCCCAGGTTCGATTCCAGTCAAGGGCATGTACCTTGGTTGTGGGCACACCCCCAGTAGGGGTTGTGCAGGAGGCAGCTGATCGATGTTTCTAACTCTCTATCCCTCTTCCTTCCTCTCTGTAAAAAAATCAATAAAATATATTAAAAAAAAAAAGAAAAGAAAAGTGAGTGGATGAAAAGCTGTGGTACATCTACACAATGGAGTACTACTTGGCCATAAAAAAGAAGGAAAGCTTACCTTCTGCGACAGCATGGATGGACCTGGAGAGGAGTATGCTAAGGGAAGTAAGCCAGTCAGAGAAAGACAAGTATTGTAGAATTTCACTTATATGTGGAACCTAATGAACAAAATAAACAAACAAAACAGAAACAGACTCATAGATACAAAGAACAGACTGATAGCTGTCAGAGGGAAGGGGGTTGGGGTGAAAAGGTGAAGGGATTAAGCAAAAACAACAACAACAAAAAACCCTCATAGACACAGACAACAGTATGGTGATTACCAGAGGGAAAGGAAGGTGGGGGAGGTAGAACATGAATGGGACATAAATGGTGAAAGACGGAGACTTGACTTTGAGTGGTGAACACCTAATACAATATATAGATGATGTATTGTAGAATTGTACTCTCGAAACCTCTATACTTTTATTAACCAATGTCACCCCAATACATTTAATAAAAACAAACAAACAAACAAACAAATAAATAATGAACGAATGAATGAAAAGGGAATGGCTGAATAATAATAAAAAAAAGACTGCTCCCACTCTATCCCTAGACCTAACAATAGTGCCTGGCACAGAGTATATGCTGACTAAATATTTTGAATGAATGAAGTGTAAGAGATGTAAGAGCTTGCTTTGTTGGTATCCTGGTTGTCAAGAAAAGTTTGCTTGTATATTGCATTTTAAAGCTCTCCAAACATTTATCAGGGGCTACAGTTCACCTGCCTAGTCCGGGTCAACAGAGACACCAGCTTTCTCTTCGGACACAAGCCTGTGACCACAGCTGGTTCCCTTGCTTCTTTTGCTGAGTCCACACCCAGGAGAGAAGATGAGGCTTGAGAGAAATGTTCAAGAGAAACAGCCAGAGTCTCCCACAAAAGTCAACAGACAGTGGCTTGGGAAGTCTGTCAACCTTGACTGAACAAATACATTCTAGAAAGGGCCACTCGTACTTGCAGGGAACAGCATGGCAAACGGGAGCCAAGGAGGGCAAGGCTGTGCCAACCTGGGGGAGTCAAGAGGCCAAGAAGAAGTGTCTGGGAGGCTGAGCAAGCCTGGGCCCGAACCAACCAGGTGGGGTCACCTGTCTCCGTCCTAAGCCAAGGAAAACAGTTGTCTGAGACAAGATGAGAAGCAGGTACACTAGGTCAGACTCAGGAGCTGTGCAGCCCGGGGGCCCAGCCTGGCATGGGAGTGGCCCTGGGGGGCTGTGACTCTGCATCACTCTTGGAGGCTGCTCCCTCCGAGGACCAGGGCTCTGGGGCCCCGCTGGCCCCAAAGCTCTAATTTGGACCCACTGGCGGGTGGGGAGAAGGGATTAAGGATTTGTGGGGCCAGAAGAGAAACCAAACTTGGTGTCTTGGCCCCTTTTAAATGGGGCTTTAGTTGCTTAGGGGTGAGTTGGCTGTGAGCCTGCACCCCAGTCCTGGTGCTCAAATTACTGTTTGACCTTGAACAAGACCAACATCTCACACTTAGAAAGGGTTCACAACTGAGGCCCGGCTCAGGGCCAGGTACTTGACATACAGTGCCTAATGAGAGTTAATACTCATACCCCAGGTCAGCAATCCAGAGGGCAAGTGGCAGAGGCGAGATTCGAACCCAGGCAGCTCCAGTTCTGTTCACCCATTACATGAGTCTGAGTCCCATCTCTACTACTTACTTCCTATATTCAAGTTGGGAAACTGTAGTATCACCACTAACTAGGATTTATCTAACATTTACCAATCTCCGGTCACTCATTGCTCTAAGTGTATTAATTACTCACTGAATGTATTACTCATTGAATCCTCATGACAACCCTTGGCTATTATTGCCCCATAAATTCAAACTTAGGCAAAACAGCTCCCATGTAACCACTACAGAGGCTGGAGAACACAGGCTCCAGAGCCACACTGCCTAGCTGGAGTCCCAGCTAGCAACTTGATGGTACCCTCTTTGGACCTCATTTGCTCATCTCTAAAATGGGAATAATAACAGTATGTACCAATGGGGTTGTTGTGAGGGTATCCTATATAATAAAAAAGTAGTAAGCAAATTGTCCCCTTGACTGGGAGTTTGCCCGGGAGTTCGACCAGGGGGCAGGGCTGGACGGGGAAAGGGAGGGAGTACTTGGCTGGCATCCGGCAGCCGCTAGGGACCCTACCAGTTCACGAATTTCGTGCACTGGGTCTCTAGTTAAATGAATAAATACTTGAAAGTATAGGGTGTCCCAAAATTCACGCAAGAAGTAATTTTGATAGAAAACACAGGTTTATAATTAAAAATTGTAAATTTTTTATTGATTCATAAAGTATACAGTATAGGGTTATGTAAGGAATAGCACATCGGGTAAATGGCCTCCACGGCTTTGCTGGCACATATGCAAAGCCGTGGTCTTCATTGGTCTTCATTGTACCTGCTCCTGGGCCATAATTGGTACTTGGTAATGCTTATCAAATTGAAGGGATTGAAATCAAAGGGCAACAGATATTAGAATCTGATTCAATAAACCAAGTAAAATTAGGCTTTTATTTGTTGTTGTTGTTGTTGTTAATGCTCATGCAAAATCCAAATCTTGCGTGAATTTTGGGACACCCTATATTTAGCAGAGTGTTTGGCAAAGAGAAATTGTTCAAAGAAGAGCCCACTGTCCATCATGCCTGCAATCCCTGGGCCACAGGAGAGGTGACAAGTCAGACTCCCCAGGGAGGGGCGGGAGACAGAACCCAAACGCAACCTTCAACCCTCCTGCCCCTGCACTCCCGGGCACTTCGTGTGGACACCTGCATCCCTTCAACAGCGACCTGCAGGCGCTCCACACACCCGACACCATTCAGGTCTCCTCCTCAATCCCCGCTGACCAACTCCAGTAGCCCGTGTGGCGCTTCCCAGCCTCCACACTCCCAGAGTGAGATTTTAAAACATAAACCTGACCTTGTCATGCCCCCATTAAAACCTCTTTAATGACTCCTCATCACTCTTGGGCTCAATTCCAAACTTTCACAGGGGTGAAAAACAGTGGCTTTCAAAATCTTTGAGACTCACAGTAGAATCACATTTTACAATGCAGTGCAGTGTACACCTTTATAAAACTTGAAATAAAACTTTCAAGAAACCACACTGAACTCATATGCAACACACATGAGCACTTTCTATTCTATTCTTTTTTTTTGCATTTCCCCAGTGCTGGCTGTGGCCCACCAAATTCTTTTCATGACCCACTGATACACTAACAGTCCGAACAACACTGGCTTAAGAACTCTCAGGCCCAGGCCCTGACAGCCCTTTGGCCTCATTTCTCCTTCCTCACTCCTGGCAGCCCAAGTTCTGGCCATGCTGAAGCCTCAGCATCATGTTCCCTCTTGCCACTGGGCCTTTGCACATACTGCTCCCCCTGCCTAAAGCACTCTTCCTACTTGCCCATATGGCTTAGCCAAAGGCTGCCTCCAGTCCTCACTTTGGATCAATTGAATTAAACATTTCTGGGGATGAGGCCTGAACATCAACATTTAAAAAATTCCCCAGTGAGTATCCAGAGCCCCCCTAGATCCAAGAAGTCACCGTTTCATTTCTTCCACACACTGAAGACAATCTAAAGTGGCTTATGTGTTTGTTGATTTGTTTGCTTATGTTGGATTTCTTGATATCCCTGTCCCTTCCCCCAGGGCTGAGGAAGGTACCTACACATGTGATACTGGATTGGTCTTAAGCCAAACCTCTAGAAACATGATGGAGATGAAAAGTCAGCTTTCTGGCGGCATCTTCACAGCGCCTCCTAGGATGCTGGCTTGCTTTCCAGTAGCTGCTGAAATGCTCACACGTTTAAACCTACAAAATAGACCCCAAATTCAGCATGGCTCAGATGGCAGAATGGTGGTTCAGGAAGGCCCCAGAGCAGGGTTGGCAAATGTTTTCTGCAAAAGGCCATACAATATTTCTGTAAGTATTTTAGGCTTTGTGGGTCATACTGTCTCTTTGCAACTGCTCAACCCTGCCAGTGGAGTTCTAAAGCAGCTCCATGTAAATGAACGAGGATTGTCTTGTCTCAGTAAAATCTTATTTACAAAAACAAGCAGTGGGCCAGATTTGGTCCTTGAGACATGGCTTGCCCATCCCTGCGCTAGAGTGTAGGGGTTAAGAGCTGGATTAATGGAGCTCAGCCATGTAACCTTAGGCAAGTCATTTAACCTTTCTGTGCCTCAGTTCTCACACCCATTAAGCAAGAAGATATCTAGTTCACAGGGTGTTTGGGGAGGGGATTAAATAAATCAATGCACATGAAACACTCCAGATAGTACCTGACATTCAGTAAACACATCAGTAAGTCTTAGCTGCCTTATTATCACTGTCTGGAAGCAGAGAGTCCTGAGAGCAATCCTAGCTACACCTCTTACCAGGGTGTCCCCTGGGCAAAGTGTCTCTCTCAGCCTCCATCTCCTCAGCTGTAAAATGGGATAATAATAGTAGCAGCTGCCCTCAGGGTTGCTACAGGATGAAATGAGCAAATATATGCCAAGTACATAGTAAGTGCTCCCCAGCCAAAGTCAGTAGTACTGCATTATTCCCCAGAATGATACTGATAAGAAAAAAACAGAAGAAATCAAAACAAAACTTGGGTGAGTTGCAGCCCTGCCTTGGGCTCAGGCTCCGGGCCTGGCCTGAACCTGGTAGGTGTGGCTGGAGGGGCCCTTTTTTGTTTTCTTGCAACCCTTTCAACACAACCCCTTCTTAAGATTTCAGAAGGCAAAGAAAAACACTGGGCCGGCCTTTTCCAACACTCCCCTGCACCACCCCTCTGTATCCGGAGTTCCTGCTGACTCCAATGGGACTGGATGCCGGGAGATTTTCAGAGAGAAGAGATGCCTAGATCAGCGGTTCTCAACCTGTGGGTCGCGACCCCTTTGGGGGTCGAACGACCCTTTCACAGGGGTTGCCTAAGACCATCGGAAAACACATATATAATTACATATTGTTTTTGTGATTAATCACTATGCTTTAATTATGTCCAACTTGTAACAATGAAATTGGGGGTCACCAAAACATGAGGAACTGTATTAAAGGGTCACGGCATTAGGAAGGTTGAGAACTGCTGCCTTAGATGGTGGTTGGGTTCAGGGTCAGTAAATGGGCAACGGGGGAGGGAGAGGTAAGAGAGAACCCCTGACACTTTCATATGCCAAAGTGGGGACAGTGAAAGGGAAGCGTGTGTGTGCGCATGCTTGTGTGTGTTGGGGCAGGGGGAGGGTCCAAGTATCAGAGTGATGCAGGAGGAAGGAGAGGACAATGAGGGGTGAGGGGACGCCATAAAGCCCCACAGAGGGGCGGTGCCTCATGATGATCAGTAAAACAGTAATGGGAGCAATTCTGACCTCAGGGGACATTGGGCAGTGTCTGGACATTTTTGGTTGTCACAACTGGGGGCATCTACCTGCCAACTGGACTTGCCTCTGAAGCACTAAAGGCAAAGCTACACAATAAAAGGAGCCTGGGTCCCTGGTGGACCACATGCAGAACACCAGTCTACCAGAAACACAGTTACTGGTCTTACATTGTGAGAACTCAGTTGTGATTGTGGTAAGCGCTGAGACTATAGGTTTTATTTGTTACAGCAGCTAGCATTACCATAATCAATTCAGATAGTCTATCCACACAATGGAACTTTATGCAGCTGTTGAAAACCATACATAAGGGTTATCCCAGTTGTCTTGGAGGTAATTCCATGAATCAATGAGGGGGAAAAATATAAGATGCTAAGCATGTGTAATATATTCTTTAAATATATATATATTTCAGAGAGGAAAGGAGAGGGAGAGAGAGATAGAAACATCGATGATGAGAGAGAATCATTGATTGGCTGCCTCCTGCATGGTCCCCACTGGGGATTAAGCCTGCAACTTGGGCATGTGCCCTGACTAGGAATTGAAAAGTGACCTCCTGGTTCATAGGTTGATGCTCAACCACTGAGCCATGCCGGCTGGGCTATAATATATTCTTTAAAACAACAACAACAACAACAATCAGTGATTCTTCCTCCCTCTTCTATACTCTAACTGTCCCCCCCGACCCCAAACCAAACAAAAAATCAAGTAAAAGCAAACCTAAATTAATCTGTTTAGGTACAAACTACTTTGGGGGAAAAGTGTGGAAGATAAAAAGGTCAGAAGTTGGCAAACCATGGCCTGAAGGTCACATCTGGTCCACTAGCTGAGGTGTAAATAAAACTTTATTGAAACAGAGCCATGCCCTTTGGTTTACATATGTCTATAGCAGCTTTCATGCTATGTTGGTGGAGTTGAGTAGTTATAATGGAGACTGCATGGCCCTCGAAGCCATAAAAATTTATTATCTGGCCCTTTACAGAAAAAGTTAGCTGACCCTTGTGACCAACATAGGAAAAATAAAGATGATGCTATATCCACAAGCGAACCACTATTAGTAATGAGACAGAATAGATCTAGATGTGTTGACATGGAAAATGTCCAAACATAGAAATGGAAAATAGTAAGTTATGGGGTACAAAGTCTGATCCTATTTTTGTAAAAAGAAAATGATACGAATTTGCAGGATGGCGTGTGGATATATTAAAACCCATCCGCAAGCGCCCACATCCAACCACTGAAGGAGGTCCTGCTGAAGAGGAAACCGGGGATCGTCCACTCTATACTTCAGGGTCATCTTAATGTCTTCTGAGCAGCGCTACTTATTTTTGTAATTAAAAAGAAAACCAATAAAGGAAAAAACAGTCACAAGAAACTTGAACCCTAAAGAATGTAAATGTTGCTGGCGAAGTAATTTGTTGAGTGTGGTTCTTAAACCTCTTCAGATTTTCTAATTGCTAAGCTGGGGCCTGGCTGACACATAGTAGGTGCTCATTAAATGTACGATGACTGAATGAACAAGAGTTGAATAAAATGAATAACACAGTAAAATAACGAGAGAGAAAAAGAGAGAGAAAAGGGAAGGAAAAACCTAGTTCTCTTTGCTCACCAGCAAGTGCCAAGATATCAACCCAGGCTGAGAAAATGGCCACAGGATGTGCTGATACTCCAGTCTGACCTTTAGAATAACCGAAGTTACTGTTACTGCTTCTTCCTTACCCCCAAATCAAAGAAAACAAACAAACAAAAACACCGAGAATAAGTTCTCTGCCAAAAAATGTTCGGCTGGCAGACCACCAGCCCAGCCTCCCCTGGGCCTCATGCACACCTCGTAACAACTGAGCACCATCAGAGCCCATTGTCCTTTGGGTCCAGTTCAGGACTGATGTGAACTCACACAGTTCAAGGTCGAGAATGAGATCATGAGGAGGACGAGGTGGCACTGGGTGTTTCCTGCTGTTTGGGGAACGACACCAAGAAACACAAGTTTCTTCATTCGCTCACCAGCTCAGAGGAAGGCGCATCTGTTTACGTTCTTGCTGTTTTAACACAGGTCGCTCATCAGCGTGGTATTTCTGGAGAGAGGCAGCACAAAAATCACATTAATGTAATCCCTCAAAGGGAGCTAGCTGCCCAGAGCCTGTCTGCTACGCAAGTCTTTTGTCCATAAACCACAAGTTGAAATGAGATGGAATTTAGAGAAAAACACAGCTGTGTGGGTTTCAGGATTGCTCCTTTACTGTAAGCTCCTGAATTTACTGATTTTATTTATCTTAAGTGTTCTCCTTCCTCCATGCCTCCCGCTCCCCTTCCACAAATATTTATTGACCTTTTACCACGTGCCAAGCATTGTTCTAGGTTTGGGGGATGGAACAATAAACCAAACTCCCAGCCCTAATGGAGTTGACATTCTGGTGGGGGAGACAGACAATAAATTGGTAGACACATACATATTTTAGACAGGATGACCAGGGAAGGCCTCTTGGAAGAGGTGGCATTTGAGAAGACACTTGACGTGGATTAACAGGTGATACAACAAGGAGATAAGGATGAACCACCAGGCAGAACAGCATGTGCAAAGGCCCTGAGGCAGAAATGTGCCAGGCGCGTTTAAAGAACAGAAAGCTTAATAGAGCAGTTGGAATGTGATGGTGAATGGAAAAAGGGATAGGAGAGCACAAGGAAGAAGTAGCCAGGGGCCAGAGTGCACAGGGCCTTGTAGGCCTTGGCAAGGTTAAGAATATTGGGAATTCCCTGGGAGGTTCTGAACAAGAGTGGCATGATCGTTCTCAATGAGAGGCTCTTTGTTTATTCACAAAAGCCATGCCTATTAAAGGAAACTGGTAAATCATAGGAGAGAAAAAGGAGGAAAAAATGCCACCCATGATCCTAACAGCTACACCAGTGGTTCTGAACCAGAATGATTTTACCCCCCAAAGGGAAAGTTGGCCATGTCTGGAGATGTTTTTGGTTATTATAATGGGAGGAGGAGCTGGGTGCACTAGATGCTACTAGCATCAAGTGGACAGATGCCAGGGATGCTGCTAAACATCCTATGATGAACAGGACAGCCCCACAACAAAGGATCAATGTCAGTATTGCCAAGATTGAGAAGCCCCTCGCCAGGCCAATGTCTGAAACATTTCACCTACCCCTAACCTCACTAGTTCCTTTATATGTTTCTTTTTAAGGTAGATAAGCTCCTACTGAATTTTCTATGTTGATGTGCCCTTTCCACGGAACATGAAAACACCGATTCTCCAAAATTTTTACAAATACCTATGATGGTATCAAATTCCTTAGTGTTAGGTATCATAACTAATTAACATATTGTGGTGGTTATGGGCACAGCTTCTGGGTCCCTCCGACCAGCTGGGTTAACTTGAGGAGTTACTGAGCCCTGGGACCTCAGTTTCCACATGTGTAACATGGGATTGAGAGTAAACCTGCCTCAGAGGGTCATCATACAGATGAAATGAATTAGTGTATGCAAAGCATCAAAAGTGGCACATTATTAAGCACCAGAAAAATATTAGCTATTATGATTACTCAACTATCTCTCTTTTACTTTTTCTAAGTTTTAATATTAGAAATAATGCTATTAAAATATTTTTTTAAAATAGAGTTCCAAGACTTCAAACGTTGGGTCTCTTAGAGTGGAATGATATTTGAAAATTGAATTATATGACTTGTGCAAAACTAAAACATAATGAAATAGAAATATTGATGAAGTCCCATTTTCCATGCACTTAGACACAGAATGACTTACTTCCATTCCCCTGGGGAAATCTCTTTAAGTTTTGCATCTTAAAATAACTGGGACTGCAACCTCTTCCATTAAAGTCTCAGGATGGCCTGCTTCCATGCTGGCGGGCTGATCTGGTGTGAGGTTCTTTAGAGGGAGTGATTTAAAAAAATATATATATATATATTTATTGATTTTAGAGAAGGAAGGGCGAGAAAGAGGCGGGGGGAGAGATATCAATGATAAGAAAGAATCATTGATCAGCAGCCTCCTGCAAACCCCGAACTGGGGATTGAGCCCGTAACCCCGGCATATGGCCTTGATTGGAATTGAACCCAGGACCCTTTGGTCCGCAGGTCGATGCTCTATCCACTGAGCCAAACCAGTTAGTGCTAGAGGGAGTGATCTTATAGGGATTGGGGGGCTGGATGGCAAGACTCAATCCCATCCGTGGCCTCCTTGCCCTTCGGAAGAAGAGCTCCAGGTGGCGGCTCAGGGTGAGGGGCGGCCTGTGGTGGAGTCTGGGCTTCACTTCCCCTTTGCACACAGCCTCTGCGTGTCCCACCATTACCTTTAAACAAGGATGCACTGTGAGCTATTTCAGCTATTGAGTACTTACTCTGAGCAGGCACTGTGTTGCACTGCCTGCAGAGTGGAGAAAAACACGGGTTCTGCTGGGTACGCACACGGACTCCAGCACTCATCATGCACAAGCCACTAGATTTCTCTGTGCCGTGCTCTCCTCATGTGTCGTAAGCACCTTACACGGGGGTGGTTGAGAGGATTCAGTAGGTTAATACATGCAAACCCCTTAGAACCATGCTTGACTTTTGGTGAGCCATCAGTAAATGGAAAGTATTACTATGACCTCGTTTGAACTTCCTGGCAACTCCATGAGGTGGGTGCTATTCTTAGCTCCCATTACGCAGATGCAGAACTGAAGCAAACAGAGGTTGAGACCCTTGCCCAAAGCCACATGGTGAGTGGTACAGCCAGAGGTTGCAACCAAAGCAATTTGCTTCCACTCTTAACCTCTGTGCTCTACACAGACAAATGCAGAAAAGTCTTCAAATGGGTATCAACGTTAACACCTAAACATAAGTATAAAGCACTTAAGCCAATCTCAAGCAGTCCATTCATTTAATAGTTACTGAGCACCTACTGTATACCTGAGAGAATGTGGGGATGGAGCTACCCACACCATCTAGCTCCTAGTTCAGTCTGAAGATGGAGCCAAAAAAGTGGAGAACAAAATCAAGAGTCAGAAAGCAACTGGAATCTTTTTTTCCCTTGATCTGCACCTGAGGATATGTTTTTAGTAACTTGAGAGAGGTAGGAAGGGAGAGAGGGAGAGAGGGAGAGAGGAAGAGAGGAAGAGAGGGAGAGAGGGAGAGAGGGAGAGAGGGATGGAGGGAGAGAAACATCCATCCATGTGAGGGAGACACATCCATCAGTTGCCTCCTATATGTGTCCTGACTGACAGGGCATTGAACCCACAAAGATGACGTTCCAACCAAATGAGCCACCCAGAGGGCAGCAACTGGAATCTTAATTGCATCATCTGAGCCCTGATCCAGCCACACCTAAATGGAGCCCCAACCCTCGAGCTCATACATTCTGTTTACTGGCTAACCCAGTTTGCATTGAGTTTTCTGTCACTTGTAACTGGAAGTCTTGACTGTGAAAGCAGGTTTGGCCCAACTTATTCTCATATGTAGTAGCAGGACAGCTTCTAAAGTACTAAACTCTTCCTAACTCCCCAATTTCACCATTAACTTCATATTTTTTCCATAAAAGAAGCTGGGTTATCTATCCTATCTAATAATAGACAAACATGGTAATCGACTGTATCTTTGCTACGCCTCCCATTGGCTAATCAGTGTGATATGCAAATTAATCACCAACAAAGATGGCGGCTAATTTGCATACCACAGGCAGGGCGGGTCAGCGCCATCCCGCTTGCCCTGCCGCCATCTGGGCCTGCTATCTGCAACCCGGGGCGGCGGGCGTCTCATGTGCGACCTGACCCGGGGCAGCCGGGCAGTGCAGCAGCGATCAGCCAGCCTGCCCAGCTGCCATCCGGGCATCCCGTGTGCGACCCAACTTGGGATGGCCAGGTGGGGCAGCAGCGATCGGCCTGCCCACCCGTCTGCCATCCGGGTGTCCAGTGTGCGACCTGACCCAGGGCGGCCGGGCGGGGCAGCAGCGATGGGCCGGCCTGCCCAGGCGTCCCCTGTGCAACCCAACCCAGGGCGGTGGGGTGGGACAGCGTGGCTCCTCTGTCACCCCAGCTTCCTCATCACAGCTCCCTTGGGGGCCTAAGCCTTTAGTCGGACATCCCCCGAGGGCTCCCTGGCTGCCAGAAGGATGTCTGACTGCAAGCTTAGGCCTGATCCCCCGGGGAGTGGGCCTAAGTCGACAGGTGGACATCCCCCAAGGGGTCCTGGACTGCAAATGGGCACAGGCTGGGCTGAGGAACCCCCCCGAGTGCACAAACTTTTGTGCACTGGGCCTCTAGTGTTTTATAATACATTTCTGAGTTGACCCCTTAGCTCTTAAAAATAGGGTCTCAAGTGCCAACAGAAATTTAACCTTGTGTTTGGAGCATGGGAGACCCTGCTCCACTCCATATTGGTGGCATGTCTCAGGAGGCAGCATGGACGGCCTAGTGGTTAAAATTTACACGTGGCCCTGACCGGTTTGGCTCAGTGGATAGAGCATCGGCCTGGGGACTGAAGGGTCCCGGGTTCAATTCCGATCAAGAGCATGTACCTCGGTTGCAGGCACATCCCCAGTAGGGGGTGTGCAGGAGGCAGCTGATTGATGTTTCTCTCTCATGGATGTTCCTAACTCTTTATCCCTCTCCCTTCCTCTCTGTAAAAAAATCAATAAAATATATTTAAAAAAGAAAAAATTTACACGTGACCTGCTTGAATCCCAGCTCTATCAATCATGACCTACATGATCTTAGGCACATGACTGAGCTATAGTTTCCTCATCTGCACAATTGGAATAAAGTTAGTTCCTATCTCCTTCACTTTTTGAGAAAATGAAATAAGATACTGTATATAAATCACCTGACATAATAAATAGTAAACATATTCAATAAAACAGATATATGATGAGCCGCACTTCCTGAAGTATAGATTTCAACACTACATCTATAGAGCAATCATCTCAAACCTTTTCTGTGAAGGGCTGAATAGTAAATATTGAGGGACAACAGTCTCTGTTGCAATTATTCTACTTCATCAATGTAGAGGGAAAACAACCTCAGACCTTACAGAAGTGAGTGGTTGTGGCTGTGTTCCAATAAAACTTTATTGATAAACTAGAGGTCTGATGCACGAAATTCGTGCAAGAGTAGGCCTTCCTTCCCCCGGCTGCCGGCACTGGCTTCCCTCTCACGTCCGGGACCCGGGCTTCCCTTGCAGCCCCGGCTTCATCTGGAAGGACGACCGGTCTAATTAGCATATTATGCTTTTATTATTATAGATTAGGCAGCTGGCAAGACTTGATCCATGGGCCAAAGTTCGCTGACTCCTGCTCTAGGGGATCAAATAAAGAAACAGAAATAGGCTGAAACCATAGGAAGGACCTACATGTTAGATTCACACAGGAAGTAAAGATGAGTTCCTATTAGAACAAAGCCCCCATCATCTACGTTAGGGGTCAGCAAACTATGGCCCGTGGGCCAAATTCGGGTGGCCATCTGTTTTCATATGAAAAGTTTTATTCATGTCTGCGTTGTCTATGGCTGCTTTCATGCAATGACAGTGAGGTTGAGTAGCTGCAACAGAGACCATCGCATAAAGCTTACAATATTAACTATCTGGCTCTTTACAAAAAATGTTTGCTGATTCCTGGTGACACGGCCTTCTGCACGCCCAGGCTCATGTTCAAACAATGGTGTTTAGGGACTCAGGGTGGACCCAGGGCCATATCCAGAAAAATCCTTAGAACAAAGGGAGACCCAAACAGAATGATATTTTTAATAAAGTAAATAGGGCAGAAACTAAAAACAAATCAAAGTAACGCCTGGCCCTGCACCCTGGAGCGATTTTGACCGCAGTGACGCTCAAGAAATGAGTTCACATCTAAGACGTGTGCCATAAATGTTAAAATAACAAGAACAATAAATAGTAATAAAACACAAAGCCGCGCACCCGTCTCCACGGGCAAGACCTCCCAGGGTTTGGAGTTAGAAGTAAGAAGGGAGCAGCCCTGGCCACTGATGGCCCATCTTGGCAGAGCAGTTGACGGTCCTACAGGGACCCAATGGGCAAGGTCCAGAGGAGGAAGAAGTTCAAATACAAGCAGGCTCTAGAGAAGGACGACCTCGGTCATGAAAACTCGAACTCCTACTGGGAAACAGAACCCAGATCCTGAGGTCAACACTTATTCTTGAGACCCTTGGTACTCAGGGTGTGGCCTGCGATTTGAATCAGCTCTCAGAACACTGGCTTGTCCCGCTGCCTGCCAGAGTGGGACAGCTCAGTGCCTTCACACCGTGAGGCCTCGCCAGGGCCACTGTCGCCTGCTGATGGCTTGATCAGAATGTCCCAGCCCTTCCATCCTCTGCAGGGAAGAATGCAGAAGGCCAGAAAATCGAAACCAAAACACACCATCAGATCAAGAGCTTCCTACAAAAGCTGACTAGGCAGATAGGAGCAACTATTCACTTCTTTCCTGCAACACGCCCAGCAGGCCACAGAGGTGAAAGAAAGAACTCGTCCCAAATACGCTAATGACCAGAGTGGAGTCCTGAAAAGGCTACCCATCTCGAGCTTCCCAAGTTGCCCTGAGCACTGGAGAACATGGATGACGGTAACGGTACTTTGATGGCCTGCACTCCTGCAGGCTCCCAGGGCTCAGGAAATGCCCCGCAGAGCATCCTGGAGAACTCGGTAGAAGGCGGGCAGAATAATTCTTTTTACAGAACAGAAGCACTGAGAAGTGGGAGAGGTTGTTGAACTCTCTGAGATGTCTTGACGTTGGTTAAAAACAGGGAGCTTGGGCTTTCTAAAAACCCATCAGACAGTCACGGAGAGAACAGCCCAGCTGCCCTGGCTCAACGTGGCCAATTTTCACATAGCACTTAAGGAACGGCAGGTACTGTTCTAGGCACATTCCATAGAAGATATCATTTAATCCACAATACCCCTAGGGTGCAGATGCTGTGATTATCCCCATTTTACAGATGAGAAAACTAAGGCCCATCGAGGCTAAGGCCACTGGATAAAGGGGTAGGGGGTGCACTTCCTACTGCTAACTGCAGGGGGCATGTTCTTTTTTAAGAACCAAATGAATTGGCAGGAGACATTTGGGGCTGGATCACTCTTTGTCACGAAGGCAGTCCTGGGTACTGCAGACATTCAGCAGCATCCCTGCCTCTACCCATGAAAAGATGCCTGCAGCATCCTTGCTCCAGTTGTGACAAATGAAAGGGCCTGCAGACACTGGGAAGTGTCCCCTGCTTGGTTGGGAACCACTGCTCTGCATGAGTTGCCCACGGAATGCTCCCTGTGAGGCATGTCTGTCGGTGTCCTGGCTTCATAGGTGGGGACTGGTTGGGGAGGGTGAGTTGCCTGCCCTTGCCCAAAGTCACACCGCTCATGTCAGAGAAGGGACCAGAGTCCAGTGAGCCTTGCCCCAGAGTCTGGGTACAGAATTCCTCTCACGCCCAACCACATGGATAACTACATCTTCAAGGCTCGTTGTTGGAGGCCGTCGAGATGTTCCACTTTGCAGCTGGATAAACCCAACTCCCGACTACATGGAAATATCTCCAAGTGTCGGGGAGCCCTTGGCCCCATTCCCCATCTTTTCTCTCAAAGGGTATTTCTGTTGTAAAAAGGTGCCTTTCCTCAGATCATCTACTGCACCCCTCTTGGTGAGGAATGTTCTAGAAAGAATGTTAATAACAAGAATGCTAATAGCAATCACTTCATGGTCGACAAGCACTTTCATAACATGAAGGGCCAATACCTATAGTGTACTAAGCTCCAAGAGCTTTATAATATTTCATCTACTCCTTATGCATGAGCCTTTGAGGCAGAGGCCATGAGCATCTCCATGTTACAGATGAGGAGACCGAGGCACAGAGAGTGGAAGTAACTTGTCCCAGGTCACACAGCTGGCAGGTGGCAGAGCCAGCACTCTTCACCACGGTGAACTTCCTCTCTTACAAATGCTTAAGCAAGTGTTCTTGGCCCTTTATGCATTGCAGTGCATTTATTTTCTTACCGTAGCCCTGGCATAGAGGTACTATCACCCTATTTTAGGAACTTAGAAACTGAGCCTCAGAAAGATTAAAGAGACCACTTAGGCCACACAGCTAAGAAGGGGCAGAGCCAGGATTTGAACCTAGGAATTTGGTTCTAGGTCGTGTGTAACCTGCATCATGCCACTGAGTCCTTCTAGGATCTCTCTGGGGGTCTCCGTGCCCATTTTACGGAAGCCTTATGTGATAGGTGGGTGACTTGCTCAAAGTCAGGCAGCTCTTAGTGGCAGAGCCAGGATTTGAACCCAGGCCAAGGGGACTCCATGGCCCCGCCCCGCCCACTGCACCATACAGCTGCTAGCCTCTGCACTGGGGCCTCTGACCAACCATCTCTGCCAAAGACACCTTGGCAGCAGCAGGCTCAGGGCTTTGGAAAGATGGGCATCTTGCACATCTCCCACTATTCCTGGCTGTTTCCCTGTGTACACCACAGGGAACACTCAGAAATGATACTCCAGGTGGTGAGACAGATGGCAAGTCAGGAGGCTGAGGAGCCGGCAGGCAAATCTTTCACCTCGGGGTCATGGCTTGCTCTGTAGGTCACACCACTGCCCTCCCACAGCTGCTGGGGCTTCACCCAGGAGGGGCCTGGGGGTGCTCAGGCCTGGTCAGTGGCAGACAGCTGGCCACAGCCCCCAATGCCACCAGCTGCCTGGAGCTGTCCGCCCCTCCCTCAGCTGCCCGTCAACTTCCCCTCCCAGAGTCCTTTGCTTAGGCCTGGCCACCCTCACAGAACAAAGCATTTAACCCTCTGGAAGACAGAGGCCGACAGAGCTGGGCTTGAGCCCTGGCTTTGTGCCTTTTTTAAAAAATCCTTATCATCATTTGAGTTTTGTGCCGATTACTGTGTGACCTCAATAATTGCTGTTATTTTTATTTATTTTATTTTTTATTTGTAACAGTTTTCACAGAGTGGTTAAGACACCCCAACACTGCAGGTGCGGGGGAGAATCTAATTCTCAGTCCCCACTTAGGACCAGAGATTTTGGGCAAATGGTTTAGCCACTCTGTGCTTCTGTGTCCTTATCTGTAACAGTTCATCATGATACCCACCTCAAAGGCCATTAGGAATATTGTGAGGTGACATGTGGAAAGCACTTACCATCACTTCTGGTACATAGTAAGTGTTCAATAAACATCAGCTAATGTTCATTTGTGTGCCTGCCCACTCTGTCTAGGAAGGCCTCTATCTATTTATTCACGTTTTTAAATTTGGGTGAATCCTTGAAAGGCCAGATCAAGCCTTTTCTCCTCCATGAAGATTTCTGAGATATCAGAGCAAGCACATTAGACGTCTCATGTATCTTCTCACAGATCCTTGCACAATAGTGAACACGCAGACATTTCATCTAATAACTAGAGGCCCAGTGCACAAAATTCGTGCACTCGGGAAGGTCCCTCAGCCTGGCCTGCACCCTCTTGCAGAGGCCTGGAGCACTGGGAGCCCTCAGGGGGTGTCCAACTGATGGCTTAGGCCTGCTCCTGCAGTCAGACATCCTTAGTGCTGCCATGGAGGCGGAAGAGGCTCCTGCCACTGCCGCTGCACTTGCCAGCGGTGAGCCTGGCTTCTGGCTGAGCGGCGCTCCCCCTGCGGGAGTGCACTGACCACCAGGGGGCAGCTCCTGCATTGAACGTCTGCTGCCCTCTGGTGGCCAGTGCACGTCATAGCAACCAGTCTGTTCGCTGTTTGGTCAATTTGCATATTAGCCTTTTATTATATAAGATAATTATGAATGGACTAGAGGCCCGATGCACGAAGATTCTTGCAAGAATGGGCCTTCCTTCCCCTGGCTGCTGGCACCGCCTTCACTCTGGCTGAAGCTGCCTTTCTGCCTTCACTCTGGCCCAGAGCCGCCTTTCCGCCTTCCCAGGCTACCCAGAGGCCCCGGAGCACTGGAGTGGTTTGGAACGCAAGTGTCCCACCCTGCCCCTGGCTGCTCGGTGCCTGCGTATGCAAATTAACCCACCATCTTTGTTGGGTTAATTTGCATACCCACAGCAGATTGGCTGGTGGGCATCACGAAGGTATGGTCAATTTGCACCTTTCTCTTTTATTAGTGTAGATAAGTGTTACTGAGCACTTACTACATACCCAGCACTGTATCTATGCTTAACATATGTTATCTTATTTTAGTCTCCCCTTAAACTTTGTTTTAAAATATATCCATTTTTACAGGTAAGGAAACAGACTTACATAGGTTAAGTGACTTGTCTGAGATCCCAGCAATAATAAGTGGAACAACTGGGACTTGATAACCTTCACTGGGATGGGCAAACCCATCCCGGAAGGTAGGAGGCTAGAGTTTTCCCTGCACCGACTCTTGCAAATAGCAGGCAGGAAGCAAGGGACTCTGACTTCTAAGAATATCATCCCTGCTTTCTCATAGCAAACTTCTGCTACAAACAAATTAGTTTTTGTGGTGAGGATTTACAGTAAGTCGTTCTCTTTCCCTGGAAGATGCATGTATTACTCATCAGGACCCTTTCCATTGCAACTAACAGGAAATTTAGCTCAAACTGGTTAAAGTAAAAAGGGGAACTTATTGACTCACATAACTGGAAACCTTAGGAGTAGCCAGCCTCAAAAAAGATGCCCTAGTGACCTCTGCTTCCTGGTCTGTGTCACACCCCTATGTAGTCCCCTCCCATATGGTACCAGGGTTGGCCTGAGTGACCAATAGAATATGGCAGAAGTGAAGATAAGTCACTTCTGGGATTAGCTTATAAAAGACTGTGACTTCCATCTTGGCACCTTATCCCGCCTCTTTTTCTCTTTCTCTCTCATCACTCACTTTGGGGAAAGCCAGCTGATGTGTCATGAGCAGACCTATGAAGGAGCCCACGTGGAGAGGAGCTGAGGCCTCCTACCAACAGCCAGGAGTGATGCCAGCCTAGGACAGACCCCGAAGCAGAGGACCCAGCTAAGCTGCATGCAGATTCCTGACCCACAAATATCTGCTTTTTAATTTTTTATTTTTTTAATTTGGGAGTCACTTGTTATGCAGCAATACATAATTACTACATACACTGAAATATTTGGGGGTGAAGAATCAGGATATCTGCAAGTAAATGATTCAGCGAAAGTGTGTTGAGACAGAGAGCGATTAAGCAAATACGGCAAACTTTTAACAATTGGTGCACCCATGTGACAGGCACATGATGTTCATGGTACCATACCAGTAACTTTTATATAGGTTTGATATTTTCCAAATTATAAAGCTGAGGAGAAAAAGAGAGGCGTTCAGCCACTGGAGCCAGGCTATCTGGACTCTTATTTACCAGCTGTGTGCCCATGGGGTGACTTAACGTCTCTGTGCCTCAGTTTCCTCATCTGTAAATGGGGATAAAATAGCAGGATTGTGGTGATGGTTAAATGAATTGATGTATGTACAGCTCTTCGATCAGGGCCTGGTTCCCCAAAGAGTCAGGTTTACTGCATCATTCTCACTCTGTGCCGGGAACTGGGCACAGCGACCTGGCAACTAGTAAGCTCACTAGAAATATTTGTAGGATGAATGAATGAAAGAGTCAATTTTCTAATGAGTGGTTTGTAGCCTTCTCTCCGTTTTGAAGAGTTCCTCTGTTAGCTAATGTGGCCAGAAAAATCTCTCTGGAATTCAAGAATTCCAACAGGCCTTACTGGAAGCACGTCCTGAAAAGTTGGATTAAAAAAGAAAAAAAATCAAGGCATGATGAACTGCGTGCATTGGACTCCCAGCTAGAAAACCAAGGAGGAACAGACAAT
Organism: Myotis yumanensis; assembly: GCF_028538775.1. Classification (NCBI taxonomy): domain Eukaryota; kingdom Metazoa; phylum Chordata; class Mammalia; order Chiroptera; family Vespertilionidae; genus Myotis; species Myotis yumanensis. The sequence goes on from NW_027223758.1 coordinate 68,118,150, forward strand.
TATAGGTTTCTGTTGCAAACAACAAGGCCATTCTCTAGACTGGCTTTCCCATTGCCAAGCAGAAAATCACCACCAATCCCAAACAAAAGTCTGTATAAGGCAATAGTAACTAATTCTTACCAACTGTGCCCACTGTCCTGGGCACTTTTCTAACTGCCTTACATCTAGTAATTCATTTCATCCTACAACAACCCTAGAAACTAGTACTATTATTCTTTCCGTTGTACAGATGAGGCACAGAGAGGTGCAGTAACTTGCTCAAGGTCACACAGCGTTGGAAGCTGTGATCTCAGGCAGTCTTGGATCAAGTCCTTGTAAATAAAAAATGTGTGACAATAGTAAAATCCTCTTCTCCCTGAAGTTCCTCCTATACTAGTAAGTCCGTGCACATGAATCCAACACCAATGCCCCAACCAGCAGAGGTGCTTTTTCTCTGGCAATGTGAGCTGCTATGTCTGTACTTTTCATATACACACAGGGATTCAGTGCTCTGCTATCAAACTGCTCCAGAGCAGTGTTGTCTTTTTCTTCACAGGGCATGACTGTCATAAATCAAGAGGGTTCCCCATTCAGCCTGGCACTTAGCTGGGCCACTTAAAACCACTTTGGACTTTGCCCTCAACTGACTTTTTCAAACAGCTCCTCAGGCATCACTACTTCTGGGACCTGAGTGGGGTGTTGATCACAAGAGCTTTCCTCTTGTAAATGGAGCCACAAATCATTCCCCGCACAAGAAAGAGAAGACTTCCCCAAGTCACGAAACTGAAATGCCGGTTATATTTATATTCTGGGAGCAACAGAACTGTTGCGGGGTGGGGGGCACCCCTCCGGTTATCCTGGAGAAGTGGGCCAGGGGGAGGAACCAGCCTCATTCTTCTGTCCTGATGGAAAAGTTTGGGGAAGTTTTCCGCGACGTCTTTCTCCCCACCCAAGGAGCAATATTTCATATCCACGTGTTCTGGGGAGAAAGACATATGCCTTTGGAGGAGGAAATAGTGTCCCTTTTGCCCCCAAACCAAATGCTATCATTTCCCCTCAAAGTATCTGATGGGAAAGTGATATTACTGATAACAGCCACCACTTAATAAGCCCCTTCTTAGGTTATAGCTTCACTTAATTATCACTATCACTCCTACTTATTAAAAATGTACTTTTGCTGCTCTTCATAATAATAATATCTATTGACCTGACATATACTGAAACTGTTCTGTGTGCACTTCAATGATTTAATTTATAGCAGCCCTGTAAGGAGGTACTAATATTGGCCCTATTTTTTCAAATGAGGAATCTGAGGCACGAAGAGGTGACGTCACTTGCCCAAGGTCACACAGTCACTAAGTGGTTTACCTCCACTGAAGTACATGGACTACGGTCACCTTTCCAAGTGAGGAAGAGGAACATCGGGAGGTGATGCCCCTTGAAGTCAGTCTTGGTAATAACGGAGAAGAATAACATCACCATTTACTGAGCATTTCTTATGTGTCTAGCATTTTGCTACCATGGTCCCACGAGGTAGGTGCTATCATTAAGCCGTTTCATGGAGGACACCGAAGCCCAGAGAGGTGAGGCAGGTCACACAGCCAGCAGAGCACGGAGAAACAAGGATTCAGATCTGGGCCGAGCGATTCTGTGGGTGGCAGCCTATGCAAACAGATGCTACAAAACTGCTCCCAGGAGGCTGCCCTGCTGGGGCACCAAGCAAGACTGAAAATCTGCCTCAAGCACTCACTCTGTATGTTACAGGCTTGGCTCTGCGTGGAGCTGTGATGCGGGGGAGATGCGCTCCACATACAGCTAAGCTTTTCCTTTCCCGCCTGGACTGCAGCACCAGCCGCCCTCCCCACCCCCGCTCCCAGACTCAGTGTCTCCACTCCGGTCTCCTATCCTTAGAAAGTAACCAGGGACTTCGTTTAGCCACACCCCAGGTGCTCAGCCAATGTTGGATGATTGAACCAATTCCGAAACACAGATTAGACCCAGCACGTCCCTCTTTTAATCGCTTGACATTCGAGGACTCTGGTCACGGACCCTGCTCAATTCTCCAACCTGGCCCCACCCGCCCATCTCCCAGCCCCTGTGCTCCACTCCCCTGAGCTCAGCTCTGGGCGTTTCCTAACCACATCCGCTTACACCTCTGGGCTTTTCTCACGCCGTTCCCTCTAAGATTCCCTTCCCTCTTCAGTTCCCGCGCCCCCTCCTACAAACGCTCACGCAGCCCACACAGTCAGGCTCAAATAAACCATGTTCTTCCAGGTCCACCGGACACCCGTCCTCTGTACCTGCCCCGCATCTGTCTTCACCAACAGCGCCCCGACTTTCCTCTGGAGACCCGCTCGCCGGCTTCACGCTCCGCGTCCACATGGTTTGGACGGAGCTGACGCACCTTACGTTCCACGTAGGGGGTTTAAAGGACCCACGTCTCAAGCCTGGCCAATCAGAGCCTTGCTCCGCCCCCTGGACATTTCAATTGGTTCAGGGATGGCACGTATTTCAAATCTAGCCAATCAGAGCCTTTGCCATGTCTGGCCATGGTGATTGGCCAGTGAGAGTTAATGCTGGCCTTTGGAGGAGCTCTGGGGACAGGGGAACCCTGAGGGTGTGCGGTTGCTGTTTGAAGCCACGTGGGTGCGCGGTTTCCTTTCCCGCCTAGTCACGGAGGTGTGACCGGCCAACCCCGGCTGCCGCTGAGCCGCTGCTTGGCACTGCCTTGCGCCTCTGTCCCCAGCTCGAAGGGGTCCCGTTCTGCCTCACCCTCTTGAGCTAACATTTGTTGAGTCCTTACCACATGCAAGGAACAGTGCCAAACACTTGGCACACCTTCTTTCCTTTAAATCTAAACTGATCCTCGGAGGAAGGTATCGATCAGTCTTCCCATTCTACAGGGGCAGAAACTGAGGCTCATAGAGAGTAAACCCTTTTGCCCATACCTAACAGAGCTGGCGTGTAAACCCCATTCCAGATCTCAGATCCTCGGAAACCACACATGCTCTGATAGGGGAGGCAAAGGGGAGGCCCCAGGTTTGAAGGATAGAGGTATTTAGCCACGTGGAGACCAGGAGGTGGGTAAAAAGAGGGTATACCAGGTGGGAGAACTAGCAGACAAAGTTCTGGTGGTGGGAATTCAGGTGGGGCCGACAGCAATTCCATCTGGCTGGTGTGTTGTGGGGCAGAAGTAGGCTATGGTTGTGGGAGGGTGGGTGTGAAATTAAAAACAATCAAACTACTTAATCTCATCCCACCATCCTCAATTCCTGCGAGGTCTCCTAGCTAGGCAGGCCGAGCCGTTCAGGCAGCCCTGTGGCTTTTCTGGCTGCCGAGCTGGCACCCTGAGGAAATTTCAGGGCATAGAAGATCAGAGCGCTGAGGACACAGTGTTCGAGCTATTTGTGGCCACATGAATTAATAATCTCTTCCATGTGCAAAGATATTTCCATAATTCTACTGAGACTCCTATTGGTGGGGAAGGCGAATGCTTGGATGGCTTCTCCTCGGGACACTCAAGCCAAATGCGGCTACTCCTGCAGGCCGGAGATGATTGCACAGTGGTCAGTGAAAAATCGACCCAAATTGCAACCCCAGGCTCGACAGCAAAGGAGCAGAGTCAGCCACTTCAGAGATGGTGCCCTGAAATATGTCACGGGGGCCCGCGTTCCAGGACTGAGTATGTGAAATAGATACATGTTATTTTACATTTGCAAATAAGAATAACAGCTCAAATAATAATAATTAATAAATCAAAGAAGAAGAATAGCTCATATTTATCGAAACTGAATATCACCTACCTGCCAAGCACTGTTTTATTCACATTATCTCATTTAATCCTCACAACAACCCTATGAGGAGATATTATCATTAGCCCCATTTTACAGAGAAGAAAAGTGAGGCCTGGAGATGATAAGTAACATGCCAGAGTTTCCAAGCTGGTAAGTGTATAAATAAAGGCATTTGGCTCCAGAGCCTGTACTCTCAGCCACCATGCTATCAGCCTACATTTTTCCCCCTAAAGACTTAATTTTTTTAGAGTAGTTTTAGGTTCACAGCAAAATTGAAAGGAAGGTACAGAGATTTCCCTTATACCTCCTGCCCCTACACATGCCTAGCTTTAGCAGCTTCCACCATCAACATCCCTCACTGGAGTGGTACATTTGTGACAATTGATGAACTTAAATGGGTACATTACCACCCAAAGTCCACAGTTGACATTTAGGGCTCATTCTTGTTGTTGTACATTCTGTGGATTTGGACAAATGAAAAATACCATGGACCCGTCTTTATAGCACCACAGAGAGTAGACTCACTGCCCTGAAGATCCTCTGCACTCCATCAATTCATCCCTCCTTCCCCCCAACCCCTGTAAAACCCCTGGAGATCTTTGTACCATCTCCATAGTGTTGCCTTTTACAGAATACCATATAGTGGAATGACACAGTATGTTAACGGCTTTTTTCAATTAGTATTACACATTTAAGGTTCCTCCATGTCATGTCATGACTTGATAGCTCATTTCTTTTTAGCACTAAATAATATTCCAGTCTATTTAACCACTTACCTACTCAAGGACATCTTGATTGCTTCCAAATGTTGGCAATTATGAGTAAACCTGTTATAAACATCTGTGTGCAGATTTTTGTGTGGACATAAGTTTTCAACTCCTTTGGGTAAATGCCAAGGAGTGGAATTGCTGGATTATATGGTAAGAGTATGCATAGTTTTGTAGGAAACTGTCTTCCAAGTGGCCGTACCATTTTGTATTCTCACCAGCAACAAATGAGAGCTCCTGTTGCTCCACATCCTCACCAGCTTTTGGTGCTGTCCAGCCTACTTTTAAAAACTTAATGAAACACCAGCATCTCCTCTAAGATGTCCATAGTCATTAAAAAAAAAAAAAAGGTTTGGTGTGGCTCAGTGGTTGAGCATCGACCTAAGAACCAGGAGGTCATAGTTCGAATCCCGGTCAGGGCACATGCCCAGGTTGCGGGCTCAATCCCCATTGTGGGGCGTGCAGGAGTCAGCCGATCAATGATTCTCATCATTGATGTTTCTATCTCCCTCTTCCTTCCTCTCTAAAATCAATAACAATATATTTAAAAGAAAAGGGTTAATCTAAGTTTTAGTCCATCCTGGGGTAAACTTGGGATCAAATCTGGGCCCACGTCTTCAATCAGCTGGTTTACGAAGTTCAGTATTGAAAAGACTTATCTTAGCTCTCAGCTCAACTGCCCTGCGTGAATCCCTCCCCTTCTCTCAGCCTCAGTTTCCTCATCTATAAAGTGGACATCATGACCTCTAGTTGGCAAGGTGATCAAAGGCAATACACATGACATGTCCAATCACACGAGGCCAGTGGTTCGCAACTGGGGGGTGGTCCTGCCTCCCTGGAGACATCTGGCAACCTCTGGAAACATTTTTTGTTGTCACAACTTGAGACAGCTAATGGCCTCTCCTGAACTCTAGTGCTGCTAAAACATCCGCCAGTGCTCAGCCCCCATGACAGAATTATCCAGCCCCAGTGTCAGTCCTTTATGGCTGAGAAACCCTGTGGCAGGCATTCCAAAGTGACCTATAGTTAATATTGCTTAGGGCCGGGTGGGTTGATACTGACATAAATTCCTAGCACTGCGCCTGGCACAGAGTTAACCCTTCAAAAACAGTTCGCTTTCTCCCAGTCTGCCTCCCTTCCATCAAGGCCAAAATGAGAGGAGAAGAGAACAAGTGTTCATTAGCTTCTCTGTTAGCATGCACCTGTGTCTCCTCTGCAGCATTCCTCAAAATGTGCAGTCTAGAAACCAAGCAACAAACTCCTTTTCTGTCATCTTCTCTCTTCCAGTTATCTTTTGTCTTTTCTGCAGTAGCACCCACCTCCCCATCCTCTCCTCAAACCACACGGAAGTCTCACCCTGGGCAGGGGACAACAGAGCATCGTGTATATGAGTGAGAGTTGATTCTCAAATAACAAACAAATAAACAAACAAAAATAGCGGACGGCCACCCTCTCTTTAGAACGAAGCAACTCACTTCAACTCTCTGAGCCTGTTTCCTTATCTCTAAAATGGGATTAATTAAATACAATAATATTTAAAAAGCTCCTTAGCACAGAATTCAATAAATGGCAGCCATTATCATCTGTCTTTAATTTTTTTAAAAATATATTTTATTGATTTTTTACAGAGAGGAAGGGAGAGGGATAGAGAGTTAGAAACATCAATGAGAGAGAAACATCGATCAGCTGCCTCCTGCACACTCCCCACTGGGGATGTGCCCGCAACCAAGGTACATGCCCTTGACCAGAATCGAACCCGGGACCCTTGAGTCCGCAGGCCAACTCAAGTTCTCTCCACTGAGCCAAACCGGTTAGGGCTCTGTCTTTAATTTTTACAAATTTTTTATTTTGCCCTCGCCGGTTTGGCTCAGTGGATAGAGTGCTGGCCTGCCGACGGAAGGGACCAGGTTCGAGTCCGGTCAAGGGCACAAACCTCAGTTGTAGGCTTGATCTCCATCTTGGTCAGTGTAGAAGGCGACCAACTGATGTGTCTCTCTCACATCAATGTTTCTCTCTCTCTGTCTCTGCCCCTCCTTTCCACTCTCTCTAAAAATCAATGGAAAAATGTCATCGGGTGAGGATTAACAAACATTTTTTTAAAATCAAAGTTTATGTAAAAACATACATGCAGTTTTAAAATTCATATAATAATACAGAATTAATACTTAAGAAAAAGCTCACCTCCAGCCCATTTTCCCAAGGGCAACCACTGTCAACTTTTTTAGCTGTTCTTTCTGGTAATGAACTCCACATCTCCCCAAAATATGCTGACACAGTCATTTCTTTCTTTTTTTTTTCATTTCTTGATGTGTCAGTTTTAGGTTTGATTTTACACACATTCCCCTTATCCTGTTTCATCCAAATCAGAAGCATATTTTCATAGAATCACAGAATCTTAGCAATGGAAAAGACTTTGACATGATGTAATCCTGATATTTCCAGACTTTTACTTCCCACAAACTGGGAATTTTATAGAGGACACAGGAACATCCAAATACAGGAAGAGCATAGAGACAATCTTTCACATAAACATCAATTCTATTTTTTCAGATGAAAACTTCACTCCTCAGTCCTCTCTGCTCTGGCACGTGGAGAACCTCTGCTCCAGTCCTGCCTCCTAGCTCAGAGCTAGAACCGCTGTATCCTCGTCAGCCAGGCTTTGCTTGAATGCTTCTGTGGACGGTCCACTCACTACTGCACGAGGCAGTCTCCTTGCAGCATTAGAAGCTCTAACTAGTGTGGAGTTGCAACTGTCCTTACAGCCTTTTATCGCATGATACGAATTCATCCCCGAGAACTCCGATTTCCTCCAAAAAGGGTCTTTTCTCCAGCCTGCTCTCAACCCACAAGCTTATTCTCCTGCCTCTCGCCCTTCACTAAAGGTCACTCCTATCCCACTGAGCCCCTTCCAGCGTGCGGACGGGATTTTCCTTCACACATTCCTCACCTCCTTCAGATGAGATTCCACGGGACTATGACACTGACCCTTCCACAGTTCGTTCTGAAGGCCCTCTCTTCCTTTCGGCTTTAAGGACAAACTTTAGGTGACTATTATTGTTATTGTTGCTGTTATTATTGGTACAACTTATTTGGGATGGCAAGCACGTCTCCAGGCCCGTCCCACCCCACAGTTCCCTGAGCCTGCTCCAAACCCTCAAAAACAATGCTTCCATTTTGCTATTTTCTCACGTTTCTCTCCCTCTGATGGCCTGCCCGGCCTAAAAGTAGCTGTTGGCAGCAGGATCCGCATTTAAAGTAGCCTGCGGGGGAGAGCGGGGCCAGAACACAATGTGCTCCTGTTGCCGGGAAGAATTTGCTTGTAGTTCAGAGGCAGAGGCCCCAACATTAGCGCGGTGCCACTTCCGGGCCACACAGCCTTCTAGGCCTGTCCAGAGAGCAGTCCCTGAAAGCTGTCCCTTCCCCTCCAGCCACATCCTGACCCAGCAGGGGAGGGAAGGGAGACCCCAGCAGCTGAGGTCAGCTTTGCACGAGCACATGGGACATCGCCATCCCCAGCACTGGTGATTGCACAGGCCTCCAATCTGCAGTGCAAACGTCCCTTTCCCACCCGACTCTCTCCTCAGAGCGGCTTTCCTCAGCTTCCTGTGTATCCTTTCAAAATGACTTTATGTAAATAAGGAAGCAAATATAAATGTATATTGCTATTCACACCACCCTTATTTTTTAAACAAATAGTAGCATGCTACATGACTTCCTTTTTGTAACATTTCTCTGGAGGTTTTTACCAAATTTGTGTCTAGATATATAATAGCGTCATTGTATGTCACGGCTGCATAGTACTCCACTGCGTGGATAGACCGCAATCTATGGAACCAGTTCTCTCTCTGTAAGTACCTGGGTCCTTCCTGAACTTCCATGGTTATAAATAGGCTACAATAAAGACCTACAGGTGTTGTCTTGCACATGAACAATTGCAATAAATTCCTAGCAGTGGATGCTAGATTAAAGGGTGGTTGCATTTGTCATTTGGATAGATCCTGCCCAACTGACCCCCAAAGAACCAGACAGACACACACCCCAACCAACAATAAACGAGTGTTTGCTTCCCCACAGCCCGCCAGCAGAGGATGCTAGCAAATGCTGGGATTTTTGCCCGTCTTCTGGGTGTGGTTTTAATTGTATATCTTTTACTTTAAGTGACGCTGAACATCTTTTTACATATTTAAAAGTCATTTGTGTTTCTTTTTCTGTGAGTTGCCTGATCACATATTTCTTCCATTTTTCTACCAGATTATTGTTATTGTTTCCTTATCAATTTCTCTCCAGAGTCTGTGCCTGCCTGGTGACTCCTTTTGTGATTCAGCGAGAATCAGCAAGTGTTTGGTGTTGACAACCATCGAGCACCAACTTGAGACTTTCTTCTGGAGTTAAAGAAAGTGAACGTGAATGGAAATGAGGCTTTAAAAATCACTGAGTGATTTAATGTTATCCAATTCTCTCTTGGTGTATCACCTAAAAACCACACGGAAGGCTGGTTTCCCATGCTTTGGGACATACTGGTTTAGTAGACAAGAGTGGGGGTCCTGGAGAGATTGACTTCTGTGAAAACACCGCTTTCTACTGATTTGCTAAGGGTCTTGGGGCACCTTCCCCTCCCTGAGCTTCCACTTCATCTTCTGTGAAGATGAGCATGTGAACCACACCTGATGTTAGGGGTCTCTAGGGAGTAAATCACATCCCATGCCTGTGTCTCGCTGTTCAATAAATGCCACATACTACTATTATTATGAAATATAGTTTTTGCTGGTAATAATTTTTATGCTTTCATTTGGAATTAATTTCAAACTTACTATTACAAAGAATACTTGTATTATCTCTTTGGACGCACCTGCTGTTAGCATCTCATCCCATTTGATTTGTCAATTGCGCTCTCTCTCTTTCTCTCTCCACATATGCACACATATGCATGCACATACATACCATCTGTTTTTTTCTGAACCATTTAATAATAAGTTATACATACATCATGAAGCTTTACCCCTAAGTACTGCAGTGTGTATTTCCTAAGAATAAGGGCATTCTCTTACATAATCACAGGACAGTTATCAGCACCGGAGAATGTAACACCATTACAAATATCTTACCCAATCCACTCTCTGAATCACAACTTGTCAACTGACTCATGTCCCCGACGGCATGTCCCCTCCGATGCAGAATCTGGTCTAGAATTAATTGCAGTTACTTGTCATATCTCTTTAGGCTCCATTAGCATTTCCCCTGCCTTTCTCGGTCTTACAACATCGGCATTTTTGAAGAATAAGGTGCCCTTTTGGAAACAGAAGGTTCACATCTGGCTTTGTCTGCTGGTTTCCTCACAATTACACAGGTTATGCGTTCTCGGCCAGAACACTACTTGGCTGACAGTGAGTCCTTCTCAGGGTATCACATAGCCACCCTCCCCTTAAGATGATGTTAATATCCACTCACTGTAGCATCTGATTTGGCCGCCTTGAAATTAATAAGACATCGATGGGGAGATCCTTTAAGAGCATGCCAATATCCTAATCCTCATCAACATACCCCACCCCAGATTTTGTATCTATGGGCGACTCCTGGACGAACCAGTCTTTACCATAATGGTCACAAAGTGATGTGTTTCAAACCCAGCCCTCTCCCCACACTTCCAGCTGGTCCTTGTCATTCTACTGTAAACAATAAACTGCCCTCTCTCCTGTTTATTTACTTATCTATTTATTATTGATATAGACTCATGGATTCATATTTTCTCAATGGTTTAGAAGTCAAATCTGATGCTTGTTCCAGATGAAAGCCAGCTGTTACATTTCAAAAGTCACTTATTTGAGTATAAAACCATCCAGGTCCCTATAAACGTTTTCAGAATGTAGAGTACATAAAGTGAAAAATAAAAGTCTCCGCCCACCCCCATTCCACGTCCCATAGATACCTGCAGTTAATGATTTCCCTCCCACCTTCCAGAACTTTCTATGCATCTAACATTACCAGGAGTCTTCCCTGACCTCGCTTGGGTTGTTCTTCAAATCCCTTTGCACTCCCCTCCTCTGGGGTGGAGGTGCCCTGGTTATGAAAAACTGCTCTTCCCCAAAGTGAAAGTTGATGAGGATGCTCCCTCCAAAGAGGAAAAAAGCAAACTTGCAGTCCTTCCCTTCTGTGCCTCAGATCCTTCATCAACAAAACAGGCCAATGTTGTCTCGTAGAAATATGAGTCCAATTGCTACGAAAGGCTTTCGAGAGTGCTTTATAAGTGACAGCGAGTTTCATTACGGTTAAAAGAAGCAGGGCAACACAGTAAGTGAGACCAACTGTGTTAGTCTGTAGCAAGTGGGAGAAAGTCCGTTTAAACCTTTTTGAAGCAAATAAAAAAGAATTGAATAGCCTGTGGCTCTAGCTTTTGGGATAGCTGGAAGCAGGTGCTCAAGTGCTGTCCTCAGGAGTCTTTTGCTCAAGGGATGTCATCAGGACTCCACATCGTTCCCCAGGTCGCCTTCATCCTCAGGCTGGCCTCGGCTAAGCAACTTGGCCACCTTCTGCCAGGTTAGCCACCCAGAGCAAAGGCGGTACCTTTTCCCCAAGAACTCCAGCAAGGTTCCCAGGACTGGCTCCCGCTCAACTTGAGTCCCGTCCCTGTCCCGGAGCCAATCCCTGAGGGTCGGGGGATGGAATGCTGTGTCTGGCTGGATCTATACCTGGAACTGGGGAGTAAGGCAATGCCCTGAAGATGCAATGGGAACCAAAAAGGGAAGGAAAGGAGAGGATACCAGAAGATGGAATGGGAGCTAGTCTTCATTCACGTTGGAGGACTGCAGCTGGAAACAGGAGAAAAGAAGTTGGGGATGTCCTTTTAAACTGTAAGGTGCTGCACAGGCATAAGAGTTTATACTCTGGGCCTCAGCCCGGGACCTAGAACCCAGTCCCAAGTAAACATGGGGGCCCGTCTTGTCTCACCTACTAGTCTCTAAGTTCCTTGAGGGGAGGGCTGGGGTACTTCAGCCCTGAGTCTCCACAGCTGCTGTCACAGCGCCCCCACCCTGGAGGCTCCCCAGTTAAAAGCCAGCCAAAGTCTGGCCCCAGCTGGATGCCCTGGCAGGGTGTGGAGAGGTGGCACCTGGCCAGCTCCCAAGCCGGGAAGAAGCGATAGGGATCTACAGCGGGCAGACCTTCCAAGGTGAAACCCCATGCAGCGTGTGGTTACGATTACCAGACGGACGAGAGGGTTCTGGATTGGTCTAGAAAAGGCAAAGGCAATCTGCATTGTGCTGAAAGCGGAACAGCCGAGCAGAACCACAGGCATGCTGGCAGCTCCTGTTTCTCCCAGAGGAACGGTGGCCCTGCCTCCCCAGCGGCACGTGGAGTGAGGGAGACAGGCCTGCCCTCACCCCCAGGAGGGAAAACGGTGAGTCCAAGGGAAGTCTTGAAACCTCAGACCATTTCAAGAAGCAGCCGAAGTTGTCTGAGGATCCTCCGACTCGAGGATCCCACCAGCTAGAAAGTCACAAAAACGAGAAAACGCTGGGAGAACCAACACAAGAGGCTCCCATTTTGGTCTGCTAAGTAACGTGTTTAAAAACCACAAATGTGACCTTGTATAGCCATAAAAAGAAACCAAGATACCTTTAAAATGGAAAGGAAATAAAAACAACAGTCCATTCTTTAAATTGAACCCATCTGGCTTTATGAGATGCTCTGGACCAACCTCCTTCCCCTCACTTTGCTGTGGGCCGGATCAGGTCGTGGGCTGACCTGACTCCCGGGTACTGGTGTTGGTACGGTTGGTGCTTGGCACAAAGTTCCTAGGCTTTGTGCAGCCTGAGAGTCATGAGTTCGAATCTTGGCTTTGCCATAATCTACAGGGTCACTTGGCCCCTCTGAACCTCAATTTCCTCATCTACAAAAGGGGCCGCCATTCCTGCCTTGCATGATGTCTACGCATTCAGTCGCTGCTATTTCCTGAGCACACTCTGCTGGATGCTGGAACTACAACAATGAAATGACAGGCACCGTTTAAAAAAGTCAGACAGAAGTATGCAAAAGATCACACAATTATGTATTTAATGGCAAGTTCAGTGCTCTGAGGAAGTACAAGACGTGACAGACTTTGGGGTGAGCTGACCCTCTGACCACTTCCGAGTATTGTGAGGATTAAATGAAACCAATCATTCCTGACTTTGTCACATCCCCAAACCACTGTACTGCTTACAGATTTTTCTTTAAATGGACTCTTATTCTTCTGTAAGTAAATTGAGCCTCGTTCTAAGAACTACCACTCATTTATGTACTTGATAGGCTATCTCACTCTATTTCTTCCTGACACGTGCTGAAGTGAACATGTCAGTATTGAAAGGAAGTTCCCAAGCTCACTTTGGAAAGCAGAAAGGCAATCTTCTCACGAGGTTCTGGCACACAGGTATTCTGGAGATGTTTTTCTCTTTTCTCTTGGTCAACTCGCCCAGACAAAGAGTGATGGTCATTTTTAAAAATTTGGTGTCCTCAACCCTTCTCTCCATGAGCCCTCCAGTAGATCCCAGAAAGAAAGTCAATCTTAACCCAGCTCCTGGATAGACCCAGACAGGAGAGTTAAAACCACCTTGGTTTTGCACCCTGGCTTAAATTTACAGCAAAGTCCAGAAGCGGCAGTCCCAGAGCCAGGGAAAACCCACTTTCGTCCAATTCTATTCAGGGGAAATCCCATAAATCAAGAACACATCACATATGCTCGCACACACGCGCACACACAAGCACACTCATACTCTTTCTTGAGCAATTAAAGATTATTTAAACTTTTAAAAAGTTTAAAAATTCAGTTTAATAGCATTTCAAGTTCAGAGAAGTGGGGCAGATTAAGGTCATAGAAGTTTAATTCTGCCTTAAAAAAAATAAGTGGAGACGATGGCCCTGGCATGCAGGGCCCACAGCGTAATGCTGGCAGAGAAGGGAGGGTAGAGTCAGTGAGTGAAGGGGCTGGCTCCTTCAACACTGATGTATTCTGTTTGCATATTAAATTCATAGAAATTTCTTTCCTTACCATAATAATGCTTTGTACCATTAGGTGTGTGTGTTTTTTAATTTGATTTTAGAGAGAGAGGGAGAGAGAAAGAGAGAGAGAGAGAGAGAGAAACATCGATCGATTGCACAGGCCCTGACAGGGGATGGAGCCTGCAACCTAGGTATGTACTTTGACCAGGAATCCAACCCATGACCCTTCGATATAGGGGATGACACTCCAACCCACTGAGACCCATTGGCCAGAGCTGTACTATTCGTTTTTAAACAAACAGCCATTTCATTTCATCTTTTATTTCTTCACTAGAGGCCTGGTGCACGAATTCGTGCACAGGTGGGGTCCCTCAGCCTGGCCGGTGATCAAGGCCTATCGGGGGGCTGGCCAGCCTGGGGTAGAGGCCATGGGAGGTTGGCTGTGGGAGCACACTGACCAGCAGGGGGCAGCTCCTGAGTTGAGCATCTGCCCCCTGGTGGTCAGTGAACATCATAGCGACCAGTCGACCAGTAGTTCTGGTCGTTCCGGTTGTTCGGTCGTAACGGTCGCTTAGGCTTCTATATATATAGATTTTTGACAAAAACACAAATTCAAGAAATGTTTTACTTTCCTCTTCATTCCACCATAAGAGGACCAGGAAAGGAAGCTCTGTGACGGTAACTGACATTCAGCCCCAGTGTCCAGAGATACTAGAGGGAGGGGTGGGGACTGTGGCAAACTGAAGACGTGCTCTGCTACAGGAAGTGGTCATTACTGCGAACCTCAGCTGTCACCATGCAGGAATGCAGACCTCCTTTGGCTGATCTCCCACTGGACCAAGAGAAGCCAGAAATCTGGGTTTTTATATGGAATCTCCTGATTTTTAAATGCTGGCAACTCATCCAAATTAAAACACCCTCAGGCCAACAAAAATACATCTGTGGGGTAGAGGTGGCCACAGGCTGCCTGCTTGTGACCTCGGACAAAGGAGAAAGAAAAGGAGTCTGGAATCTAGAGATCTGGGTCTGGCGGAGGCTTGGAGACCAACAGAGCGTGTGGCACTGCTCCCTGGCCTCTCTGAGCCTCAGTTTTCCCATCTGTATCATGCCAGGGCGGCCTAGATAATAGCCATGCTCTGCCACCTCAGTCTGTCCGCAAAAACAGTGAATGGAAAGACTGGCGTATGGACACCAGGAAAGTGGGGCATAATTTGACACCATTTCAAACACTGGTAATTCAACGAGAAATGTTTCTCTTCCCCAGCTGAGGTTTTTGGAGGCAGTGGGCGTGTTTTTAAGAAAACACAACACACCAAGTCAGGAATTTCATCAGGAAAAACGTGGCAGCCCCGAATGGGCTCACATCTGGGGATTTGCTTGTTGAGAGAACATGCCGTTCTGTCTTCGACAAATGACAACTCAAGGCAGGAGGCTCTGCGGGGCTGAGGTCGGCTCCTCTGGGAGCCTGGGGAGCAGAAAATGGCCAAGGACCGGCCGCCTGGTGCGCACAGAAAAAACACAGTAAGAGGCCTCCAATCTCCAGTACCCCCGCCCCCCCGCCCGTTTCTGCAAAAAAAAGAAAGGAAAAGGCCAAACCTCAAAGCTCTCAGTCACCATGTGCTTCACAATCCCCGGCCTACCACAGCTTCTAAGGTAACTCGGCTTTTGTCTAAAATTGAGCCTAACTTTCTAATTCCCTCTCTCAAACAATGATAGTCCTGAGATACCAGCACCCCCTCCCTCAGCCCCACGTGTGGGTGCGGGGCCAGGCACAGTGCCCCATGCACATCATCTCATTAAATCAGAGTGGGATCCTTTAATAAGCCCACTCCACAGATGAAAACACTGACGCTCAGGCAAGGAAAGCTGGTAAGTGGTGGGTTCAAACCTATGTCGGCACAAAACCAAAGCCTTCTAAGCTATCAACTGCTCATTTCTTTAAAGTGAAAATTTTATAATGGAATATTAATCTTCATGGGGTTAATCCAATAAAATTGTCACGGAAAGAGGCTGGCGATGGAGTCACTGAGCAGAACCAATGGTGCTTGCAGTAACGGCTGGAGAGTTCTTTCTGCACAAGGGAGAGGGGCTCGGTTCCTCTGTTCGTTCCTTTTCGGGTTTCTTTCCCTCCATGTCTTCACAACAAAGGGGAGGAGTGGGGCCGGGAGCGCCCAGCGACCACGGCAGGACAGCACAGTGGCAGCGAGGTGGGCTCAGGCCTGGCCATGCTGGTCAACCTCCCCGGGTCACTGTCACCCCCTCTCTAACACAGGATAATGAAAGAACCCACCAGTGAGGATGGGAGGCCATGGTGCATGTAAGCACTTACTCAAGCCGGTTCACAGGAGTGCTCCGACCTGCTCCTCCCCCTGCCAGCCCCATCCTCCCAAACGCCTGGGCAGGACACCTTGCCCAGATCATTCCCTCAGCAAAGGCCATCATCTCCACCTTCAAAATATGTCCAGGGTCACCTACTCTCACCACTCCTGCTGCCACCCCCCTGGTCCAAGTCACCGTCACTTCTTGCCCACACAGTCTCCTCTTGGATGTCCCTGCTCTACCTTCGCAGTCTGTCCCCACGGCAGCCAGAGGGATGCTGCTCGAGGTAAGTCAGATTCTGTCCCTCCTCTGCGTGGAGCTCTCCTAGGGCTCCCGCCTCATTCAGAGTAGAAGCCAAAAACCTAACCATGGCATAGAATGCTCTGGCTACTTCCCTGACCACATCTCCTGTCCCACTCGCCTCACAGCTCCAGCTACAATGGACTCCTGGCCGTTCCTGAACACACCAGGCTCTATCCCATCAGACCAGCCATGGTGAAAGGAGCTTGAAATCAGCCACGATGAGAGTATTTACACAACAGGAAGTGGCAAACACTACAATTCAGTGCGTTTGCTTTCAAGAGAGCCAGATTACCAGCACAGCATCGCAGTGACCACTATATTTTAAACTAAAATTAAACTAAAAACACTACTCTCTCCTAATACTCCCTAGTCACCTACCCCTGCTTAATTTTATTCGCAACACTTAACACACTGTTACACTAAATATATATTTGCTTATGTCCTTGTTTATTGTCTATCTCTCTTCCGCCAAAAATACAAGCTCCAAGAGGGCAAGGTCGAGGTAAGCTTTGCTCTTAGCTTCTTGTCAAGTGCCTGGAACAGTAGCTGCCTCATACTAGGTGCTCAGTAAATATGTGTTGAATGGATGACTGGCCCCTATGATCATTATTATAAGGAAACGTAAGCATGGATGATATTTCAGACCCCGATGGAACTTGGAGCACTGGTGAAAGTCAAAAAGAAAACATCACGTGGTCCACAGTACTAGCCACGGGACTGCTCTCCCTCCCTGGACATTCGTGTCTTCTTGGTTTTCCATGGCAGACCCCCGCTACCAATTGCGAAGATGCAGTCTTGGGGAAATTCACTCTGGGGGCTGTAGCTTCACAGAACCGGAGCTGGAGGAGGCATCCATGAGCCAGCCTTGATAGCTGCCCATTCACCACAGTAAAACCTACAGTTTGCAATTTTTTTCCAAGTAGCATCTACCATGGCCTCTCTAAGGTACAAGTTGAGAAATTCTCCAAAGACTCTAAGACTGTTCAACCTCTCTTCCAATGCTAAATTCCTTCTCTACCATCGTAGACAGGCCGTCTTAAGTGGCCTCCACAGTTGGCAAGTCCACCTATGATTAAGCCAAAATCAGCCAACTCATAACCTCACTGCCAATCTGGGCCTACAGGGACATAATTCAGATCAGTTTTTCTTACTTATGGTGAGAAAACTCTTTTTTTACTAAACTGGTCGTGGGTGCCTGGAGCTCAGGAAACGATTTACTTCTGAAAGGGGTGAGGTCCATAAGTGGACTTGTTAAATGCCATCCTATAATGCATAGGACAGACCTCCACAACAAAAACTGTCCAATCCCCACTGTCCACAGTGTCTATGCTGAGGAAACGTGACTTACCCAAAGACACATGCTTTTTTTTCTCATTTCCCTAACACTAATGACCAACTTGGCTGATACTTCATTTTCATATTTTTGTGGGAGACTTGGCTATGGGAAACATGTCCTTTTCCTCTTAAATCTACTCTAGAACAACCATCTCAACAGCAAATGGTGACTGATCCTGAGCCTAGGGTCCGGGAGACAATAGGGAGAGGTGGGGATTGCGGTGAGCTGAGAACTCATCCATCTAAAAGAGACAACCATTCCCCAGCCCCAGTCAATTGAAATCATGTGGAAATGTGGGCACAGTGTTGACAGATCTTCTGATATTTTTAATGGAAGCCAGAAATGTGCATTTTTGTGTAAAATGTCCAGATTTTCAAGCACTGGCTCCCTTTTCTGTTTTAAATATTCTGCAGACCAAATAAAACGCATCTTGGTTGCTGGCGTGCAACCTCTGTTGCATCAGATGTTACTGCAGTGTCACTAGGCGGAACATGGAAAAGTCCAGCGGAGGCAAGAATGGAGGGCAAAGCTCAAAGGAGGAAAGGAACCATGGGCTGATCACCGGAGGCCCAAGAACGTGAGCCCCACACAGCCGGGCTCACTCCTTCCACTCCAGGTGATACCGAAGCATCTCCAACTTCTCTGCCGAAGTCCAGTGCATCCCCCAGGCTAGGCTGGAGTGTCCCAAAGACGGTGCGGATTTTGTACAAGACGCCATGAAAGAGATGACCCCCTCTGAATGCCCTTCTTTGAAATAAGATAATCCTCTAGGGTCGTGGGAACAGTGAGTAGCATGCCTTAAAAGTTCCAACCTCATAGGAGTGTTTGAGGAGAAAAGATGATTCACCCAGAGCACAGCGCAGCACCCGGGAGGACTACAGAATTCACACAGGGCCCTGCCGGCCAGTAGGAGAGGAGTGGAGAGGGTCTAGAGCGGCATTAGAATGCAGTTTTGGGGGTCCACCGCCCCACTCTCAGCAAACGTTGCTGACTGCAGTTTGGAAATCTAACCCTTTCCTACTCCCTCCCTAGTTCCAGAGGTGGCACACGACCAAGTATAGAATCCTTCTGAACTAAGGATTGATTAAGAAACGGGTACGGCACCTACATTGGAGTTCTTGAACCAGCTGTCCCTGAATGCAGGGCTCCCCAGAACTTTTCATTTCCCCACGTCAATACATTTCCTTTTGCTGAAACCACCTCGAAAGTAAGTTTTCTGTTACTCACATGCAGAACAATCTCAACAGCTATGTGGCCCCTTGGCCGGGATTTTGCTGACCCTGAGCTTAGGGGTGGGGAAGGCGGACTATGGATCCAGTGCCGTCAGCTTGGACATCTCGGTTCTTTAAAGCTCTGAGAGCTGAGCTCACTTCCGCACCCCCACTGCCCCTGCCTAATTACTCACCTTTCCAATCTCCTTATGGATCCTTCACGGCCCCCCTTCTTTCCACTTTCATGTCTGTAGCCATTGGAAACTATCACCCCGTCCCTTGCAATGTGAACAACACAAGAAATGCTTTGCCATTCTAAACAGTGGCTGACAACCATTTATAAAACCTGCAAACATTTCACCACTCCTAAATCAACCCCAGATGACAAAATCATCATCATCATGCAACTAACGAAAACCCGGAGGAGGGTGAATTTGGACCACGTTGCCATTACCCATGATGAGGGTGATCAGGAAAAAAAATCCTGAGAAAGACATAAAAATGAAGCAAACTGATTGCTCCTTGGAAGAAGTCTCAGCCCCCCTCCCCAGGAGACTCAAGTCCTACTTTTTCCTGGAAACAATTTTTTAGCATCTCTTGGCATTCTTCTGGTCAGGAATTGGTAAAAAGAAAAGGAAAGAGAGAACGAGAGAAGGCGCAATGCCTTTTCACTGAAATTGGATTCCTGGGATCTGAGGCTGTGTTTGGGAGAGTGATCACACACTGTGAGCAAGTACGTGCGTTTTGGTGATTTAAAAATCAGGACATTTCTCATAAAGATCCAGAGTGTAGCGTCCTTTGAGAAATCAGCATACATGGCAATATAGGGTCTTCATTCCGCACCGCCCTGCCCTCTTCATTAACTTGGTTATCTGTCTGGCCACTTTGGGTATCTGAGCTTGCAATGATTGATTTCAGATTTAGTTCCTATGTATCTATTAAAAAATCATTTCAAAATTATAATAATCCTGACTTCAGACGTGTCTGATTGAATGGCTGTGGGATTCGAATCATGGCCCTACCTGACCAGGCCCCTCCTCCATGACCTCATCTGCCCCTGAACCACTTGATCTCCCCCAGCTCCATCAGCCTCCAGGCCGCTTCCATCTCAGAGCTTTTGAATGTGCCCTTTCTAGAGTGATCTCCCCCAGATATCGGCACCCTCCCTCCTTCAGAGCTATGCTCAGTGGCTGCCTGCTCAGTGAGGCCTCCCTGTCCCGGGTACATTCTATCTACCTTCTCTCGATTTTTCCACACAGGCTTGTCACCATCTGACAGTCTATGTCCCTTACATGTTTATGTGCTTACATTTGGTCTTTCCACACTTAATTGCAGCTCCATGAGGGAGCCGGTTCAGGTTGTGTTTGTTCACTATTGTATTCTTTGTGCCCAGAGCAGTGTGCCTGGCACACAGTTTTGAATGAATGAATGAATGAATGAATGAGGAAGCTCAGTTTTCCATATTCAGAAGGAAATGGAGGTGGGAAGTGAGGTGGAGGTGGAAGGTGAAGGAGGCAAACCCAGGAAGTCTGCCCTGCTAGTCACTGAAAATCAGGCAGACCTTTCTAGAGAAAAAGACATTTTCCGTGACAGAAGAAAGGGAATGAGAAGAAAAATGAAAATCCTGAAATTGGAGCCTATGGCAGCATTGCAGTGCAAGGGTTTTGATGTGTTCTTCTCCACCCCTGAGCCATGCGACCCAAAGTCCCACCTCTTCTTGGGACAGGGTGGGGGTCTGTGTCACGGACTGGCTTTGTGACTACGGCAAGCCCTGGCCCGGGGCCTCAGTGCCCTCATCTGTTCTAGGCTGCCGACTGAGCACTTGTCCTGGCAGCGTCTCACATGGGGAGGCAAAGAGCCAGTGTCTCTGGCTGGGTCTGAAGTCACCTGGAAAGACCCGAGCTGTTTTCCAGCGTGAGCCTCACGTCCCAGGCACGCTTCCCTTCTCGTCCACAGCAGACTGTACCAAAGTGCATTTGTGTCGCCCAAGCAGATGTGACTTCTAGAGTTACTTTTTCCTCGACGGGCCATCAATAGCATTTAACCATCACTTTTGCCGTGTGCCAGGGGTTCCCCTCGGCAGGTCATAGTTGTTAACTCTTACGATGTGGATTCACTTCATAAATGAGGAAACTGAGTCAGTAACAAGTTAAGTAAACCCAAGGTTATGTGGCTAGTAAGTAGTAGACTCTGGATTGAACCTGGACAGACCAGTTTTTAACCCCGACATTATGCTGCACTTGAAAGTTAATAGGACACACGAATACATCCTTGTAAAACACTGAAAAATTACCGCTAAGACTAATGCTGCCTCTGTTTCCCTCTCACTCCTATCACTAATTAATTAATTAATTGTCCAGTTAAATGAAGGTGAAACAGAGGGTGATTTAATTCTTCCTGTGGTGGTTAAAGAGGCAGGGAGTGCAGGAGTTATGAAGACAACCTCTGGAACCATCCTCCTGCATACAGAGTCTGGCACTGCTGCTTACTCACTGTGTGACCTTGAGTAAGTCACTTAACCTCTCTGGGCCTTACTTTCCTCTTCTAAAATGGGAATTCTAACAGCACTTCCTTGGTAGAACTCTTGTGAGGAATAAATGAGTTGGTGCCTATACTCATTCAGAACAGATCCTAGCATTGAGCAATCACTCAAGAGGTTATTTTTATTAACATTATAGTCATCCAAAGGGTAGTCATTCTTCTTGTAAAGATATGAGACACAGGCTAAATGTATTCAGACACTAGCGTGCCCTGATACAACTTTCCCAACATCCTTGAGAGACCTCATTTGTTTCATTTTATTCCCCTGAGAACAGAGTGTAGAAGTTCCGTTCTGGTTAGAAGGATGGGTATTTGGACATTCATTCATTGTCATCAGCTTGCGGGGAAGAGCTTTAGAAGTAAATGATTTCATTTAAGTGAACAGATACTTGGAAAATGTCACATTTTCAGATTTGTGTTTCTCAGACTTTGCTCATGAATCTGCCACACTTGGGTGCCACTTTTGCTAGTTCATTACCTGATGGACTTGATTTTAAACCGTTTTGGTCTTAAGCATTTAAAGTGGGTGAAACCATTTGTTTGTAATTCTTGTTCTACCTTTTCCAAATGCATGAGAAAATAAAGACAAAAACATGCAAAAACGTCCATGCATGTTTTCAGTGAATATGGAGAGGGTGCACACCCCGTTGGCAAGAAGACTGCCCTTCGGAGACTAGTGGATCTTTCCAGAATGTGTACAGTCTTGAGATGCTTCTACCTGAAGAGCAGTCGGGAATAAGTCCTGGGGCAAGAAATCTTCACTTTCCTTGAGTACTTCTGGGGGTGTGGGTGCAATTCCACAGAACCCTAAGCACACCAATCTCAGAACGCATAGACTGTGTTCCCGCCATCAGTGTGCTTATGTTGTATAACAAACCCCAGAGAGACAGCACTTGCCCCATGAATAGGGGAAGAGTGTGGAGCTGAGAGGACGCCAGTGACCTGCCCAACTTCACACAGCAGGTGGGGGCTGGAGTGTGGAGTCCCGCTTCCCCAAGAGCTGCCCAACCTCTGACAACTCTGCTGCAAGGCCCTGCACGGTCGCCAAGGGCCTGGCCTGGTCTGAGGAGGAGGACACAACCCCTTGGTCGGCAAGACTCCGCAGAGATTCTTACAAAGACTGTCACCTAGAGAAGGCTGCCACAGCCCACTGCCCTGACTTTTTCCACTTGTTGTTTGAGAAAGAGTCCATCCATTCTAATAAGACAGGTAAACGTCCACAAAGACTCGGGCTCACTGAGGATCAAGGACACTGCCGCAATGTCAGAGTCGGCCATAATTAACCCACCGAGGGTCAGGGAGAGGTCTCTGCGAGCGTCCGTGTGCTTGCTCCAGAAGGGCTGCAGGTCGTGCGGGGTCGGGCCTGGGCTTCGGGCCAGAGGGACCTGGAATGGAATGCCACTGGACAGCAGCTACTCCCCCTGTCCCAACCTCAGTTTCCCCATTTGTTAAACAGATGCACACACGTCATGGGATTTTTGTTGTGGTTGTAGAGAGGATTAAATGAGTTTTGCGAAGGTGCCTCACACATCATAACTCCTGTGAGAGACTTTTAAATCCACTTCTTCCCTCTCCAATTCTCCTCCCTGAATATTGAGATTATGTTGATTCAAAACTCTCAGGTAAAGGCATACTGGTATCCTTTAATTCTTCAAAGTCCCAGAAGCCTGGGGAAGTTTCATTCATGCGAGAATGACACAAGGTTAAAACACCCATAGGGATATCTAACTCTACACATTAGCATAGCCCTATGCAACATTTAATCTCTGTTCTGGGAATAGGGAAACTGAGGCACAAACCGGCAGCAGGGCTCCCAACTCCTGACTCTCAATCATGCACTGAACTATAAATATAAGCGAAGACCAGGATTTAGACGAGGTTGACTGGTAGAGGCTATCAGATCCGGGACATTCTGAGTAGGCACCAGTCAAAGCTGGGGTTAGGTGCGGGCCATGCGTCCTTGGCAGGATAAGGCAGCAGGAAAAAAATGAGAAAACTTTTGTTTTTCTTTTTCAATTCATTAAGGTTTGTTGGGGTGAGCAAGAATCTCATTTTTTTTTTCTTCCCATGACTTCCCTTTTATTTTAACGGGGAAACGTGCATTTCAAAGACTGCTCAATAGCAGCGTTGAAGTCTCAGGTTCAATCACAATGTCCCCATTGTGGCTGGGGGACTCCTTGGCCTTTAAGCTTGGGTTATAAAAATTTGGTCTGAGCCCAAAGTCTGGCTTTAATAGAATATTTTAATTTTGTTTAATGAATATTATTTTAAATCTGTTTGGCAGTTTTAAAATGTGTTCTTTTATTTTCAAATTAAAATTTACTAATGTTCAGTACTTTCTCGGGTGTGGGGGTGCAGCGAGGAGTGGGGGTGATAATAATACAAGCTACCATTTATTGAGTGCTTACTATGTGCCAAACACCCTGCTACGTGCTTTATGTGTGCAACCTCTTTTAACCCTCACAACCACCCAGTGAACAGCGGCCCTGTTGCCTCCACTGTCCGGGAAGTGGAGAGGGTCAGCTCCTAGCCCACCAAGGTGGCACAGTTAGTGAGCAGTGGACTTAAGGCTCAGACCAGATCTGAGCTCAGGGTCTGTGCTATTAACCACAGCCGTACATTCCCTTGATATTGAAAAAGCACTTGACTGACCAATAGCTTAAAGGCATATTACTGACCTAGGATACAATTCCCTGTAACTTCAAGGGTAGTAATAGCTGGCTTGAGCACATGGCTAGCTTATTGAGCATTCAGCGTAGACGGGCACCATAGCAAAGCGAGGTGTTTTACATGTAATACCTCATTTAAATTCTCACTAAGACTCTTTGAAGCAATTATTATTGTTATTTTTATATTATCCCAATTTCATAAAGGAGCAACTGAGGTCCAGAGAGCCTAAGTCATTTTCCTAAGTCACACAGCTTAATAATAATAATAATAATAATAATCCAGTAACTGACACTATTAACTTGATCTCCACAATAGCTCTTTGAGGAAGGCATATTATTATCCAGCCTGTTGTACAGATGAAGAAACGGAGGCAGGGAAAAGTTTGGTCACTTGCCTAATGTTAAGTAGTTGGTTAATGCTGAGCAGGCATTTGAACCCAAGCAGTCTGGCCCCTGGGTTCATGCTCTTAATCTCTAGGCTGTAAGTCAGAGCTAACGCTTGGGCAGTCTGACTCCCCCCACTCCTGCCTGTTCCCTACCGCCTCTGAAGGAAAGCAGAAGGTTGACTTCTGCCTGAGGCAAGACGTGGGCCATGGCGTTGCCTGACACAGTTCGAGGCGCAGAAGCCAGTGTACTGCTCTTACTGAGTGAGGCCTGGCTTCACTGGCTGATGGTCTGCAGGGTTGGTCTTTCTCTCCATCCTGCTGCTGGAAAGCTCAAGAAGTCATATCACTGCCCTCTGAATCCTCAATGGGAAAGAGAGGCAGTGAGATATTGGTAAAAACACACTGGGATCCTGCTATCAGAGGTGCCGGATGGGGTCCTTCTTGCTCTGGACCCCCAGGAATCAGCCTCGCACCTAGAACACAGCTCAGTACATACTGTTGTAAAATGAGTGAAAGAATGAACGCATTTGTAACTTTCTCCCATCACGTGCAATGTATCAGGCATGTAGGAGACATTTGGTTAATAATAAATCAGTGAAATGGTCTATGAAATGTCCCAAGAGTATATTCTTCCTTGTCAACAAAATTTGTCTTGTCATATTGCAATAGCTCAGGAGTCAGCACACTTCTTCTGTAACGAGCCAGAGAGAAAATAGATTAGGCTTGGCAGGTCATGTGATCTCTGTTATTGAGTTAACTACTCAACTGCTGTTTTCGCAAGACAGCAGCCACAGGCAATAGCTTAGACCAGCTAACTGCAGGGAAGCAGCCACCAGGTCAATAGATTCCAACTCTAAACCTTCCTCAAGTCCTACAAGGACAGGCTGGAGATTCTGTGAAAATCAGCAGATGTCTCGTAACTGAACCCAACTTTTGTTGGCTGAACCCAACCTGCTTATCAGTTAATATCCCCGAGGCAAAAGCAGCTCTCCTAGGCAGGCAGGCAGAGGAAAGGTAGCTCTTATAGTACCAGAGGGACAGGCCTAGGAGTCAAGCCTGGGTTCAGCCCTGGCTACGACACGAGCCGTGTAGCCTCGGACAAGTTCGTTCACCTCCCTGAGATTCCGTTGCCGCGGCTGTAAAATAGGGATAATAAGAATAATAGCACGTTCCATCGAAGGCTATTTAGAGACAAAAATATAAGTGTTTGCTTAGCACGTAAGTGTTCAATAAATATGGGCTACTTGGTATTTCCAAATAAACCTTGTGTTCTCTTAAAAATAAAAACTAATTTACTAAAAATAAGCCGGGCTGCCAATCAATACACACACACACACACACACACACACACACACTAGCAAAACTGCAGGAAAAGACATTTCCAAAATCAGCTTTCTAAAGACACTCTCGCAAGGCATTCCAGGGGCCCCAACCTGTCAGAAAATTCTCCACTTTAGCTCAAGCCCCCCGATCTCTCCATCTGCTTCTATGTCCTTTTTGTCACTTTGCCTTTCTTGTCGGGGCCAGAGCAAACCTGAAGACGTTCAGAGCGTTTCACACATTTGCTGGTTTAAGACATTCTTTCTCCTTCCCCTGCCCACACCCCAACATGAACGTCTCCAGGGAGTATGGCATCTTTAGGCAGAGGACAGCTCGGGCCCATGGCAGACCGGAGGTGAATAATCTTCTCGGCTCCATTCTTGTTCACGGCTGGATGGGACCAAAACTCTGTTTACAACACAAGGGGCAAGTCACAACTTGCTATGCCACATGACACCATCCCAGCAGCGAGTCACCGCTTCCTGCTACTGCACAGTCACACAAAAGGCTGGAGGTGCAGGAATCTGGCCGAGTACTCCTTCCCCGCCACCCATCCCCCCCTTTCTAACCAGAGGGACATTCAGACCTTTGCTAGAGAGACAAATGCTTCTAGAACACACTGAAACCAAAGTCCCTTTACATGAAAACAGTCACACCCACAAAAGAAAACAACCTCTCTGCATGGACACCCTTTCTCTCTCTCCTAAAAAAAAAAAAAAAAAAAAAAGCTTTATCCCTGCAAGGAATTCCCATCAGCACCTGGTTGGTACCAGGCAAGGGGATGTCGCCGACGCTCCCTCTGTCTCTCCGTATTTCAGGGAGCTGCCAATCAACAAAGACCTAAAGGTTGATACTTATGCGTTGCACCCCAAATGCTAAAAACATGTCCATGGTCGCAGGAATAAAAAAATTGTTCTGGAAACTATTAACACTTTCATCACAAAGTGACTACAGGAAGGAGACGGGCAGTGAGGAAACCGACCAGAAGGAACACAAGAAAGACATTTCAACCTTTGGCTTCTGTGCATCCAAGCACCAGGAATAAAACATGTGCTTTGGAGTGAGGGGTGGCTCCTGAACCCACTTTTCCCCCTGAGCAGTAAGAGGGGTGATTGAAGGAGATGGAAAACTAGGCCTCCTATCTCATTTTACCCCAAGAATGTCTTCCATTGTCCTCAGAATCCAAATCAAATGGAGATTGTTCAAACCGTGGGCTCAGAAACCCCCTTTCTGTGCCCACTTTAGCTGAACGCGTCTGTGAGGCAGGAATTTAGACTTGGCCGAGGTAAGGAGAACTGGTGATCCCCACCCCCCCACCCCCCGGTTTGGTGACCTTCATGGGGCTTATTTATGCACTTCAAGCTCATGACCTAATACATGTTGGTTTGGCTTCTCTTCTCATAATAGCAGCCTGTAAAAAGCTTTTGAGAATTCCCCGTGTTTTCTTATTTTGGGTCAAGAAAATAAAATCGATATCTAAGTACCCTTCAAAAAATGGTCTGCACAATCTAAAAATTTGGAATGTTTCCACTAGGGCTAAGGATATCTCTTAAAGCCTCAAAGATCATCAAAGTTCAGACCAACATTTGCCATTTTTAAGGTGAGATATCTGGTAACGGCATATGTGAGAATTAGCTAAGAGGGACTTTTTGACATAAGTCAAACAATGACATTTAAAACTCACGTTAAAGCAATTACTGTGCGGAATTTTCCGTGTTTTTCCCATTTCTTAAACAGAGTGTATATGTTTTCAACATATTTCTTGCTGTAATTTTCTTTCTTGGCAAACCCACATCTTACCATGAAACCCAAAGTATGCACGCTTCAGAAACAATAATGGTTGAAACAGACTCGGCTGTCGCAGGCATGATTTTTCTTTACGAAATTAAAATGTCTTTTGGCTAACACACTGTATATTTCAGCTATGAAAGACGATTCTTGGGAGATGACTAGGAAAGAAAGGGGAACTGACAGATTCAGCTGATGCGAGACAAACCTAAGTTGCTATATTCACACAGTAGTCGGGCTCTCCAGTGCCTCGTTCTTTGGGGGAAAGAGCTGTCGATTTTTATCATTTTTCTTAAGTTAAATGTACAGAGAATTAACAACTCTCCCTGGAATGACTGTGAGCAGATATGTACGGATATGTTACATCTGGGAATGCACAGATTTTTAAAAATCTAACTTTACACTCACAAAGAAAACAGAGGGGGGAATCCAAAGCCATTGAAATCATACACATTTTCATGTTATCGACGCATCACCATTGACACCAAATGACAACATCATTTCTAGCCTCTTTTAAGTGCTTTGTTCATTTAAAAATATGTCTAAAATTAGCATTATCGGGGCAAGACAGCTTCACTGTAAGAGTGAAGCTGTCTCCCGGCGAGCTGTTCAGCGAAGTTCCTGCTGCAGATTTCGGCCTGTATCTGAAACAGAGGCAGACTTTGCAAAGCAGCTTGAGCAGACACATCTGTGCCCTAACTAGCATCATCAGAAGGGCGATGACAGCGATGACGAAGCCCCTGCTCCAGACCCGGGACGTGTGCAGAGACCCTCTCATCCATCCTGCCAGGCTGACCCTCAGCCCGCCTGTCCCTGATTCAGGCAACCCATGGTCTCCCTTAACCCTCCAAGTGGCAAAGAGAAATTTTTTTCAGTTACCTGACTCTTGGGACCACCTGTTCCAAATTATTCTTCGCTCTCCAAATGTTTATAATCTAACCCTCAAACAACAACCCACCCCATAGCAATCTAGCACCTTCCAGCAAACTCAATTTGGGCTGCCTCCCGTAACATTTTAGGGCCTTGCCACTGCCGATAAATTTATTGACTCTTTTTAGGAACTGAAATGTGTGGTGTTATAGTATCGAAGGAACAAATCAAATTAGCCCTTGTAAATAAACAGTCATTTTCCTTTACGGAACCACACACACACACACAACCTGCTAAATATCACGACTCACAAAGGCTTATAGCTGTGTTCTCTAAATAATATGATTTTTTTTCCTGTTTTAAAACAACAACAAAGAATTTCAGGGCAGCATCATAAAATAATTGTGCTCACCCGGCCAGCATGGCTCAATGGTTGAGCATCAATCTATGAACCAGGAGGTCATGGTTCAGGAGGTCATGCTTCAATTCCTGGTCAGGGCACATGCCCGGGTTGCAGGATCAATCTCCAGTGTGGGGTGTGCAGGAGGCAGCCGATCAATGATTCCTCTCTCTTCATTGATGTTTCTATCTCTCTCTCCCTCTCCCTTCCGCTCTGAAATCAATAAAAACATATAAGAAAAATCATAATTGTGCTCCATGCAATTAAAACCATCCAAAATCAGCATCTCTCTGCAAGGGGAACGAGTGCATAAATGTTCTCTGTGCCAAGCGTTCATAGCACATGGCGAAGGCCAAGGTCTGAAGGCCTAGATTCTGGTTTCACTTACTCTGTGGCCTCTCACGAGTCACTGGACTTGAGACTCAATTTTCTCGCTAACAAAGTTGGAATAATAACGACATAATAAATACCTAACTCAAAGGGTTGTTGTGAGAACCCATCCTAAAAACACGTCTCAGAGTCGCCCTCAGGCCTGGCATACAAGTGCTCAGTTAAGTGGTAGCTACTTTCATCATGATCATTAACACAAGGATATGATTTGCAAATGGAGAGAAATGGCAAAGGCACCAGTACGATGAAAATGAGCAAAAAGGAGAAAAAAGAGGCAGCAAAAGTAAATTTAAGAGATTGTGGCTTTTTTCATCCTTTTCCCCCTAAAGACAACCTGGCAGGTACTTTCATATCTTGAAATTGATTTTAAATCACACACAATAAAGAACAAAGTCCCTGCCCTTCTGATTCATTTACAAGGAGACCAGTGGGTCTGAGCCAGTTACACTAAGTACTTGCCACCTGAATGAGGGGGGCCATCCTCGGATTAGAAGAGGTGTTAGCCAAACACCATTAGGCCAGTTAAGGTCTTCAAACAGCCAAAACGAAGCATTGTCTCTTGGCTAATTGTTTCCCTACCAGAATCTTCTTTTTGTCTTGTGTGTTTGGGACTGTTTGAACTGCCAAATTGATTGGGGGGAGGGGGCTATTAAGAAAGCTGTTATGATATTGGGGGATGGGGATCAGGGAGGAAGGTGGGAAGTGTGTGTGAGCGTGTATGTGTGTGTTTTCTGTCAACAGGCTGTGTTTTCTCAACTGTGGGGTTAATTCTCTGTAAAGAGATTCCTTTTGAGTGGAGTCCACCAACTCCTTTTGCAGAGCAGCTAGCTGGGAGAGAAGTTTCCTTCCACTAACAAAACCAGACTTGGCAAGAGTCAGAGGGTTCAGCCTTTGGAGGTAACCGAATAACCAGCCACTTCACGTCCACAAACTCCACAGATAAGCACTACATAATTAGGCGAATTCCTCCTTCATATAAAATCTTTGGGGGAGAAGGTTCCCCTCTCTCCTGAGGAATTCCTGTCTTCTCACCCAGCCCACACACACACACACACACACACACACACACACCACTCAACGCTCACACACCACATGGACCTCTGACCTGTGGCCACTGCATGCAATCTCTTACATGCAATTTAAATGCTGACCCTTTTACTTCTTCCCCAAGCATTTTTACATGAAGGAGGCCTGCCCAGCCAAGACAAAACCTCACTCCAGTTGTAACTTCCACCCGTCCTCTCATAGAGGCTAATGCTTTTCTCATGGTGTCCGTGGATATTTAGGGACAAGCAAATATCGAAACAAGATATCTCCACTCCCTTCGTTTGCTCCTGACAGCCCCGGGCTCTCTCTCAGCATCTGTCACGAGCTGCTGGGAACCCCACTTATGCACCATAACGGCCTGCGATTTTATTATACAAGGAGTTTATTGCTGGCCTAATTAGTTTCAAACTGGGCATTCCAGCTGAGGACACCTAAAAAACATCTGGTAGAAAGAGCGAGAAGGAGTCCTTGTTCCGAGCCGGTTATGGTTGGATTTCTGCGTAACTCGGGTCTCCTGCACCGGACACAAGTTATCTTTGGAAAAGTAACTGAAAAAAAATAAGGAAACGGTTTCTTCTTTGCGGGAAAGGAGTCGTCTTGTCATGGGGGAACCAAAAACGTCTTAAAGTGGACGTGCTTGGACTGCGTGTACTTTTCCCCGAGCTGCTGGGATCTCAATAGCTTGCTCAAACCTAATGCAAAATGTACTTTGCTACACCACAGGGCGGTTTTGCTGAGGACTTTTTCGTTCTCCCAGCAGCAGCTAGCACTTTATCAATTTATCCGTCTGGAACAGGGCTTGCAATCTCTTACATGCAATTTAGAGCAGAAGCAATACCGCTGATTTGAAACAGTGTGTCTTGGGTGTTTTTTGCCAAATGGTAATCCTATAACAAGTCAACAAATCATAGCTCTTTATATGTTCAATACAACACAAAAGACATGAAAAGAAGATTCGAAAATGTAAGTGATTAAAGCATCTGTTGTCTAAAAAAACCCAAAGTATTGGATAACATCTTTGTGTGTTTTTTTTTATTTTAACTTTCTTTAGTGATTTAATATTTGGGAAAGAGATTTATGTGTTTACAGAGTTTTCTCATACCCACAGCCACTGTACTAGATGAGCTATTTCAAGATGGAGGAAAAATGCTAATTCCTTTAAGAGAAAATAATAATATCGTGAAGCCTAAGTTGCAAGAGAAGAATGGAGTAACTATGAACTATGTATGAGACAAATGAACTCATTAAGAAAAAGTTCAGCTCCTTTCAACTCTAGCCAGCACTGGTTGAAATTGCAAAATTTGGAGTTTCTTTCAAAGGCAAGGAGATTATGAACACAAACACCATTTATAGGTAGTCAAAAGCAAGATTCAAGCCATCCTAATTTGTTACATAAAAATTGTATTAACTTTCCTTAGTCTGAGGATGTCGAAATACAAGCAAGTATAAAGCTTAAGGGGTTTAAAGGGAGAGAAAAGTGGGGAATAAGTGGGTAAAGTTGCCTGAAAGATTTTTTTTCACAAAGATTATTTTTTTACAGGAGGTTCCTCTCTCTCTCTTCCCCCCAAATGGGGCATCGACGGGTAATAGGGCTAGCTACTAGCTCAGAGCGCATACCCTGGTAGCAGAAATTTCACTCAAGCAAGAAAGGAAGGGCTCGTGAAATTAATACATTCGGTTTGAAATACAACAACTGTCCGCTGGTCATAATTTCCTTTGCAAGGGAGCTCCCTAACTCAAATATAATTCAGCACTCAGATTCTTATTTGATGTTTGTAAATCATTCTACCCCCCTCCGCTCTGGCGAACAACTCCCCACTCTGATATTCACTCATTCCACTGCACCTCGTAATTAAAAGGTACCTCCACCAGGAGTGATTTATACCTCAGCGTTATAAAAAAAAAGTAATTAAAGATTACGTAGTATTTCGGGGAAAGGGGAAGAAAGGAAAATAGTATCCATAAAAATGCGGCATTGGTCTTGTGTGTTTTTTGGAAAAATAGCACTAATTCAGAACGCAGCCTCGTGCACGCTTGTCACTTATTGAGGAGGCTTCACTTGGGGGAGACAGGGACCTTGCACCGCCAAGGCGCCCCACTTTCAACAGCTGAGAAATGCGCATTGAGGATTTTGTGATGCGGGCATATGTACTGTTACCAGTCAAACTTTCCTAGCATTCTTTGAGCTTACAAACTATTTATTTGGGGGCAGGAAATATACTTAAGGAGTAGGGCCAGCCCGGTCTTTTAACCTCCAGGCGCAGGACTGGAAAACAATTCCATTCTC
Source organism: Myotis yumanensis (assembly GCF_028538775.1). Lineage (NCBI taxonomy): Eukaryota > Metazoa > Chordata > Mammalia > Chiroptera > Vespertilionidae > Myotis > Myotis yumanensis. The sequence continues at coordinate 68,150,530 of NW_027223758.1, forward strand.
TACTTTCTCCCATTACAACAAAACCCTCGCCTCCTTCTAAGCATCCTTTGGAAGTAAAGTGTTTTAAGTTTCAACTCCAACTGCAGCCAGCGCCAGGACGCCCGCTCCCTTACAAAGCCGGGAGGGCTGGGCCAGCGCAGGCCGAGCGCAGAGGAACTTTAAGAAAGAAACGGAGCCTCCAGGAGGCTCAGTGTGCCGTTCCGGCCCCGGCCCGGAATCCCAGCGACTGCTCCTCGGTTACCCCGTGAAGAGCGCCCAAGGGCGTGAGCTGGGTTCCGGCTCCCGGTGCCTCCTCGGTCCGATTGCGGGAGCGCCCCTTCCGAGAACCACCCGGGCCATAAAACTACCCAAACGCAGTCCGTCCAGACGCGTCCACACCGCTTGCGCGACATGCACTTGTCCCGCGCGGGAGAGCAAACTTCAGGGTCGTTGCTCCCCAAGCGCACGGGGAAGCCGAGGCCCGGAACCTGGGACGCACTTTCTCGGAACAGGATCTGTCCACCGTCCCGGCTGCCCTGGTACCTCCTCAGGCCTGGGAGCCCCGATAGACCCGTGCGCCCCCGAGCACCCCGACAGCTGCGGAGGCCCAGGCTGGGCAAGTGCTGCAGAGAGGCGCCAGGCGAGGGGGTCCGCGGCGACCCCGGCCCGGCGAACCCCGCGGGCGGCCCGGGGTGGGCGCCGCGGGAGGTACTCACCGCGCGCAGTGGAGAGAGCGCCCCGGCGCGGTGCGGGCTGGCGGACCGGCGGGCGCGGGTCCGAAGCGGCGGGCGACTGCGGCGGGCACGTTGCCGCCTCTGCCGCCGCCGCTGCCTCCGCCTCCTGGGCTGCCGCGGCTGCTGGCTCCGGGAGGACCGGCCCCTTCCCCTCCCTGGGCCGGGCCCTCCCTCTGCCCCCGCCCGTGTCCCCGCGCCGATGCGTGGGCGCGTGGGGGAGCCGAGACGCTGCGCTGGGCTTGGCGGGTACACACCTCCGGCGCCTGGACGCGGGCGCGGGGCTCCGGCCCTGCAGCTGGCGCCGCGCGGCTCTCAGCGCCTGCAGCCCAGCGGAGCGCGCTCGCTCCTGCGGGTCCTGGAGGGAGGCGAGGGCCCAGCTCCTCCCCACCCACCGACACCCCATACCTCCTTTCTCTGCAACCCAGGCGCGGCCCCTGAGAAAGGGAAGACTGCTTGGAAGGAACCTCCACAATTACACTGAATTCATTCATTCATTCATTCATTCATCCACCTAGTCATTCAATGTACATGGCAGCACCTGGGAGAGTCCACTAAATCAAGGTGGACTCGGGTTTTTTGCCCTCCCGCAACTTACATTCACATGGGGACACAGACCATAAACAAACAAGTACAGAATCAAGACCATTTCAGAAAGTTATAATAATTACTGTGGAGGGGGAAATTATGTGCTGTGGCAAGGGGACAGTGACCTTAGCCAGTGTAGTCAGGGAAGACCTCTCTGAGGAGGTGGCACCTGCATTATGAGAAAGCTCCATTGCTGGTGCTATCTGCAGGAGGAGAGTTCAGGGATCTCCTTGCACCCATTTTACACACAGGGAAACTGAGGTCCCTAAACTTAATTAGCTTACCCAAAGTCAGTGGTATAATCCCCTCTACACAACCCCCAAATTCAGGCACCCACTTACTCATCCTCTCATGGCCACCTCTTTCAATCTTCCCCACAATAAACTGTCTTGAGCAGAGTCTATGTGGCATTTTTCTCCCTCACACCGGCTTTCTGATGTCTATGAACCCTGTTGTGGGACACTCAGGAGGCCTCAATCACTGCCAATCAAGCACTGCCAACAGAATGCTTCAATCACTGCCAACAATACCGATCACTGCCACTGGTTAAACTCAATAGATTACAGATGCCCCGATGAATCTGGATTTCACAGAAACAAGGAATGAATTTTAGTATATGTCCTATGCAATAGGTGGTACATACCCCAAAAAAGTATTCGCTGTTTCTCTGAAGTTAAATTTACCTGGGTGTCTTATTTTTATTTGCTAAATCTGGCAACTCTAAGCCCCGCCCTTCTTTATTTCCTTTAATCTCCCAAAGAGACTGAAAGGTGGAAGCTCCTAGCATGCCCCTTTTACAAATGATCAAGTCTACGTTCAAAGAAGGCAGAAAGCAGCTGAGCCAGGGCTGAAATTCAGGTCCAGCTGACTCCAGAGCTCTTCATTTTGAGATAATGACATAGAGCCTGTTGTAAGGTTACTGGGAAGCTGATGAAACTTAAGCTCCTACCCCCTCGCTTGCTGGGCCCCTTTCTAAGGCCTGGGTAGCAGCCTAGAAATGTGTTCATATGGTCACTTGTTCATGTAAGATTAACAAAAATCATTTGCTTTTGACATTTAACAGCAATCAGCAGAAACCACCATCTCTTTCCACTTAGATTCCCCACCAGAGCACTTGACCTTGAGTAGGGTGAGGTGAACTGGCCACTGGCATTCTGGGGCTCCAGCGAAGGGAAAGTTGATTTGAGACTTTGTGATGTGTGTGGTATCTTTCAGCTTCTTAAAATCTAAATTTGTTGTGATTTCTTTTAATTCCAAGAAATATTTACTTCTGTCCCTTAATTTTGGACTCATTATTTTGTATTCTTTTTCTTAAATAAGACCCCCAAATTGTGTATGCAGCAGGCCCCATGTACCTGGATCCACCTCTGGTCATAGCTTATTCCAACCTCCTTCTACTCCCAAAACTTCAGACAAGCAAATGTATTCAGTAAGCACCGTTGTTCTCCCGCGAGCCGGGTGAGGGTTAGACCTGCTGCTTCTGGGTAAAAATGACTCTTTCTAGATGCAACATGGACATAGGCACTTGGCCTTGATTTCCTCACCTCTACATGAAGATAACAGTACTCATCTTGTGTTTTTATTGTGACAATTCACTGAGATCATGCTTGTAAAACACTTTCTACTATGACTATTACTGGCACTAGCAATTGCTCAACAAATATTATGACTGCACATGCAACTTCACTTCCCAGCACACCTTTGCAAAAAGCTCCAAGTCATTATCAATGGAGCGCCTTAATGCTCCCAAGGTGTTTAATTTATTTTGGCCCATGAACCTTAATATAATGTTGTTTAAAGAGTGTTAGTAGGCAGAATTTTTTTTCCCCTTGAAGGAATAGAATGGAAGAGACTGGAATAGAAAATACCAAATGAATTGCATGCAATAAGAGTAAGTGTGTGTGTGTGTGTGTGTGTGTGTGTGTGTGTGTGAGAGAGAGAGAGAGAGAGAGAGAGAGAGAGAGAGAGAGAGAGAATGAATACTGGGTCAGGACGGGAAATGTGTTTCTTTGCAGATCATGGGGACAATGTTGAAGATGACTTGTTAACTAAGGGTGCTCTATGGAATACAAAGGGTCAGTGGGTTTCCGCCCAACCATTTTACTGGCTCATTATCTCATACATCACAACCACACCCCAAAGTCCCCTGAGAGATCTCCAGGAGGCAGGTGCTTATTAGTTTTATTTTTCCTTCTCTTAGGGCAGTGGTTCTCAACCCCGGCTGCACATTACAATCTCCAGGGCAGCTTTTAAAAGTCCCCATCCTGGGGCCCCACCCCAGACCAATTAAACCAGACTCGGGGTGGGACCGAGGCATCCGTATTTTTTAAAGCTCCCCTGGTGATTCCTGTCTTTGGAAGAATAAGGACTTGACCCCAGAATCACAGCAGATGAGGGAGAAGCTGAGATAAGACTTCAGGCTTTCAATTCTTCCTCAAGACATGGAAATCCATCCACCTTCCTAGGTAGGGGTGCCCCCTTCCCATCTCTTTCTTTCCCTTGATTTCTTCTTGTTAAGTATTTGGGCTCATTTTATAATGACCAGCATCATAATCCCAGACAAAAACTGAAAATGCTAAACCATGAAGCAGATTCTTTGGAGGGTAGACCACAGACACGCCTACCCTGGAATAAAACACTTTTTTCCCCCAAGAGTCTTCCAAGTGAATGTTCTCTGAAGCCAGAAGACCAGCCTACCCTTGAACACTACAAACTTCACAATGTGTCCAACATGCATACGCACATCTCACAAGCACACGTATGCATTCTCCATGCCAAATCATGCTTTACTTCTATACACATTTCTTTCCCGATGTGCAGAGAATGGAGCTACAGAAAAAGCGCTTCATTTTAAACATCCTTTTATTTAAGTATTGGCTCTTTTCAAAACAGTTTTGAGGCAGCATGCAAAAACATATATATGGCAACAGGGAAAAGAACACAAGAAAACCAGTGAAGGAACACGGGGAGGGAAAGAGGTGAAAACAAAGGGTGAGGTTTGTACACAAAATGTGGGCGAGGAGGTCCTGAACACTGGTCAGTGGTGGACTGAGAATTAGCTGCTGAGCTTCCTGGCAGCCAGTGCAAAGCAGAACATGTGATCAATTCCATCAGTGCCTTTCTAACTCTCTTCAAAGGTAAGCGTGTTGCACTCAGTTCAGTAGCATATCCTAAAAGTGGAATGGAACGAAGATCAGCATGGCCGCCGTGCAAGGATGACACACACATCTGTGAAGCGTTCCATATTTTTATAGATGAATTGAAAAGAAACAAGATCAAGTATGCATAGAAACTCAGTATGAAAAAGGAGGTGAAGGATCCCATCCCCAACTTCATGCCTCACAGCTTTCTCCTGCGGGTACTTGTAAAGCATTTTAAGTATTTACTTCCATTGTAGGAAAGTATTTGGGGGCTTGGGTTGACGGGTCATACATCATCACTTTTTTCCACTTAAAATCACAGGAAATCAACTCTTGGGCATATGTTTAGGCAGAGCATCAGAATTGCAGGATCACTAATGTCCAGTGGGAGACACTTATTCCCATATGGAGAGGGACCTTCCAGACACTCACACATGCTGTCCCTCGGCCCACACCACCCTACAGACACAGTCCCATGGATTTCACCTTCAGTCCACTCAGGTCTCTGCCCATATGTCTCCACCCAGACAGGTCCTTTGGACCACTCTGTCCAAAGCAGCATCCTCAGCCAGCACGTGCATTTATCACTCCACAACACTACATCACACATGGTTATCTGTTCACTGTCTGTCTCTCCCACCAGATATCAGCTCCATGTGAGCAAGGACTTGCCTGTTTTGCTCATGGCTATGCCCCAGTGCCTAGAACAGTGCCTGGTACACAGGGAGGAACTCAATCAATAGTGGACGAATGAAGACAAAATACAAATGGAAGGATACGGCTCTTGATGTTGCCCAAAATGACCACAGTCACGCTGCCTTTTCTAATTTCCTCTACTGCCTACCCTAAAATAAATAAAAAGGAATAAGGGTGATTCAGAAACTCATTCTTTTGAAGAACCACAAAGAGTTCAAGATAAGGTCAAGGTTTTCTTCTCTTTTTCTTTTATGCTCTCTCTTTCTACTTGTTCTTCAGCAAAGAGCTTGAGGACTCAAAGATGGGGAATGGAGAGTAACCCAGATGGCTAAAGTCCATTCTTCCCTCAGGGACTAGTTAGGAGGCAACAGAAGTTGCCAAATGAGAGGAGAATGAGATAAAGCTCTTGCCGATTGATGGTAAAATCCAACATGGAACAACAGCCTTTATGCAACTGCCCAGATCCTATAGTTATGAACAACTTTCCAATAGATCTGTATGTGAAGAGCACTCATACCACTCCAAGCAGATTCTTGCAGCCAATCTGGGGTCAGGCTGGCTTTTCAATATTAATCCCCAGAATTTCTACCCCTCACCTCTTTGGCATTTCCTTCCAAGACATGCCACTTTTTGCTTTCTTTTTTCCTTAAGGAGAAAAAGCATATAGGATGGTTTTTAAATACATTTTCTTGTTGCTTTTAGTTGAATAGTATCTTTGATGGTGAACAAAGCTGACTGGTCTTCAGAGGAATGATCTTGGAAATACTGGCTGAGAGACATCAGAGGTTTCCAGGATCCAACCGATAGTGTTCTAAATTCTAAAAGAAGTTGTGCCCTGGAGACATAGGGAGTATTCGAAGAGATTACAGAATTCCCTCAAGGTCAAGATGGCAGAGTAGGTAAACACTGTGCTGACCTCCTCCGATGACCACATCAAAATGACAACTAAATTAGAGAACAACTGCCTTGAGAACCACCTGAAGTCTAGCTAAACAGAAGTCCTGTAACTAAGGATATAAAGAAGAAGCCACCCTGAGACTGATGGGAGGGGCAGAGATGTGAAATGGGCTGGTCCCATACCCAAGTGTGGCGGTTAAGAAACCTGAGGGAGGTCTTGACTGCAGAAGTACCCCTGAGGAGCGAGGGATCCAGCCCCACACTGGGCTCTCCAGCCAAGGGCACCAGAACCAGGAAGTCAGGAGTCCCCATAACATCAGGCTGCCAAAGACAGCCAGGATTGCACCCCAGGGAGGTGGAGGGCCGCCATAGTCCCAAGCATTCCTCTTGAGGAGTTTGCCAATTGACTCATTTGCTCACAGACTCATTTGCTCTGAGCTCCAGTGCCGGGTTAGCAGCTCAAAAAGTGCCAGGGACATATGGGGAGGAACTAAATTGACTGGTTGCAGGAGGAGGGCTGGAGGGGCAGGACTCAGGGCTGCTCTCTCTGGTGACAGAAGCATGGGCCGGTGCCATCGCTTCTTTGTTCAGCCCTTCCCCATCTAGCCGCAGGTTCAGGTGGGCTCCAAAGATCTAGAGACCTTAACCAAAGATCTAGAGACCTTTGGAGAGTGGAACATTTTGAGAGTGAAAGAGATACTGTTAATAATAAAGCATAAACCAGAACTGTCCCAGGCAAACAAGGACAGATAGCCACCCTGCCTAAGCAGAATGATTTACTAGTAGATATGTCCTGAGAAGCAAAGATGTCTCAGATTTAATCAAGTAATCACATGGGAGACAGTTGCAAACTTTCATGAGTAGATGAGGGGCTGCGATCGGCCTTTCTTGCCATTATGAAATTGACATAACAGTTCTCGTTATGGTTCAGGGGATCTCATCCACATCTCTGACAATCCTTGAGTGCCCTGAACCAAATCGCTGGTTGTTATGCAACCTCATCATACTGAGAAATGGTCTCCCCAAACCCATGGGATGATATGATGGATTCCTACATGGATATTGAAAACACTTTCCCTGGATGTCTGCAGTTTCTTATCTCTACTCGGCTGGAATCTCTAGAAGATGTGCCAGGGACCTCTTTGGCAGTTTGGTGAAGTCTAAGGACATCATCTGAAAACAATGTTGCTAAATACACAAAAATGCATGTAATGTACACATGGTGGGAAGACTGAATATCGATAAGAAAAAAATTATCATAGATTCTTACCTCATGTAATACACAAAAATTAACCCAGAATGAATTACAGACCTAAAGGTAAAGCCTAAAACCATAAACTTTCTAGAAAATAACAGGGGAGAAAATTGTTGAAACCTTGGTGTAGGTTAAGGTTTCTTATAACACAAAAAGTACAAACCATGAAAGAAAACATTGATAAATTAGACTTCGACATAATTTAAAACGTCTGCTTGTTAAAGGACAAAATTGAGAAAATAAAAGGCAAGCTATAGACTGGGAGAAATGCAAAACATCTATCAGACAGATATAAAAACATATAAGAAATGTATAACAAATATAGGAACATATTTTACAACTCAATAGTAATACAACAAATAACTCAATGTTTTAAAAGGGCAAAAATTTTGAACCATTGCTTCAAAAAGGAAGATATACAGATGGCCAATAGGCACATAAAAGATGCTCAACATCATCAGTCATCAGGGAAATGCAAATTAAACTATAATGAAATACCATTATATCCATTAGGTTGGCTAAAATTACAAAGACTGAATGTAGCAAGTGTTGACAAGGATGTGGAGCAACTAGCCTCTCATATGCTGCTGGTGGGAATATAAAATGGTACAACCAATTTGGAAAATAGTTTGGCAGTTTCTTAAAAAGTTAAAAATTCCCCTACCGTATGACCCAGCCATTTGACACCCAAGAGAAAGGAAAGCATAAGTCAGCACAAAGATTTGTATATGAATGTTAATAGCAAGTTTATTTATAACAGCTAAAAATGAGAAACATTGCAATTGTTCATCAGCAGGTAAATGATAAACAAATTGTGGTAGATCTACACAATGGGTTACTACTCTGCAATAAAAAGGAATAAAAACGATATACACTCAGCATGAATGTCAAAATCATTATGATGAGTGAGAAGATGCCCTCAACCCTCCCCTCCTTCCCCAAGAATCATAATGCATGATTTCATTTATGTAAAATTCTCAAAAATGCAAACTCATTTATAGTGACAGAAAACAAAGCAATGGTCACCCATGGATGGGTGTGGTAGAAGGGTGGGTTATAGAGGGGCACAAAGAAATGTTGGGGGTGGGGGAAAAGTTTAGTGCCTTGGTTGTAGGGATGGTTTCATGATATATATGTAAAAAATGATAAAATTTAACACTTTAAAAACTTCCAGTTTATTATGCTTCAATTAAACCTCAAAAAATAGTAAAATATTGTACTATAGTCATGAATTTCCTTTTTTTTTTCTGCAAAAAGCTTTATTTTTTCATTTGGTCCAATGCGTGGGAGAGGGCTTCAGGGTGGTTAAAACAATGGCTAGTAGTTTCGGGAAGAGGCTCAGATAAAAGCCAGACACAGGGGATGCAGAGGGGCCTCACAAAGGCCTCTGGGCTCCAAAGGCTCCTTGTCGTGCTGGAGGGTGAGGCCTGCAGATGTGAGTCAGGTGTGGCCCATCTTCTTGATGAGTTTCACCTCCTCACCCGGAAGTGGTTCTCCAGGAGCCACAGGAGGAGGGGCTGCGCGGGTAGAACCCAGGGCCTGCAGCTCCCAAAGGGCCTGGCTCAGGTGCCTCTCCAAGGCCAGGCGGCTGCCATGGCGTCCTGAGTTTTGCCCACTCGTCTTGGGGCGGCTTCAGCGTGTCCTGGAAGAGAAGGTGGCCACCGCGCTGGTTTTGCAACTTTAAGAGACACTCAGCGCCCTGCACTTCTCCCCCAACTCACAGAAGAAGTGGCCCCCGCCCTCGAGAGCCACATTGTCAGGGTGGAAACAGAAGCCCAGAGAGAGGTAGGTGCAGGCGCCCGGCAGATGCAGGCTGGCCAGGCGATTGACTGAAGCCTCCACCTCAGTGGAATAATTCTGCCAAATTTGGGAGCTCATGGTTGTTTGGCAATAAGGAGTTAAGGTAGGAAAAAAAACCTGTGTGTTGGCTGGTCCTGGAGGTGATTCTGAAGGTGGTGACTGGATGAGGCGCACGAGAGAGGCCTGAGGCAGGAAGAAGGGGCGTCCCTGGGTCTGTTCTGTCCAAACACTGTTGAAGCAAGACACAGATCTGGGACCACCGAGGGCACTCCTCATGCATTTCTTTACTAATACACTAGGGGCTCAGTGCATGAATTCATGCACCTTGAAAGGAACTGTGGGCCATGAGGCTGTGGTGGGCATAGGGGTGGGTCTCTGCCCATCCTCTGTGCCCCTGCCTGCCCCTCCCGCCATGGCCCTGCTGCCACGGCTCCCATGCACTGACAGCACCGGCCCCACTCACACCTGCTGATGGTGCAGAGCGATTGGGGGCCAGCGCCAGCAGCGGGTGTGAGCGGCACTGGCCCTGTCAGTGGGTGCAAGCAGTGGCTGTTGCCCCTCAGGAGCAGGGAGAGGTGGAGAAGCCCTCAGGGGAGATCCGGGCTGCTCACACCCGCTGACAGTGCCAAACGATCAGGACTGGCGCCAGGTGCTGGCAGCAGGTGTGAGCAGGGCTGGCGCCAGCAGCAGGTACAAGCGACCAGTGGGACCGCGGCACGAGAGAGCAAAGAATTTTCAGTAACCACCAGAGGCTCGCCCCGATGACAGCAACCAGTGCCCCGCCTTGGTCTGGAGCCCCTGCTCACTTGCTCCACCATTCTGCCACTGACAATGCTCACCATGTTCCACAAGCGCCCCCTGGTGGTCAGCACACATCATAGCAACTGGTTGTTTGGTTGTTCCGCTGTTTGGTCTATTTGCATATTAGGGTTTTATATATATAGATTAAATAAACAAGATCTAGCAACAGGCCTAATAGCTTCCATAACTTGGAAATAATGCTGGATATAAAAGATATTTTAGGATATTTGTAACAACCATAATATGATATGAAAATACCTGTGATTTGTATTAAGGACAAGGTCACAGGGCCTGCTAATGCTACTGTGGTTTGTTGCCACATTCATATTTGAAGGGAATGCTACATTCAGTTAGAGGTTGGTGAAAATAAACATCCTTTTTTCCCATCCACATTTACAGAACCCCCTGAATTCTATCCATGGACCCAGGTGAAGAGTTGAGTTAGAAGCAGCCTCAGCCACCTGAAGGTTATAATATCCCTAGAAGGTAAGCATCTTTACACCCAGGAACATATAGTTAATTATAGAAATGTCCAAAGAAATGTTATCAGTGCGCTTATTTTGAGATAAAATTTAGAAATAAATGTGGAAGACTTTGACAGGGTCAAAAACCATGATATTAATATTTTTGTTAAGAAGGAATCTGTTCATATTTAGTAATTTACATATTTTAAGAGGCTTATGTGTAAGAGATATAGGACTACTAGAGTAACATATTGGTCAGACTTGTTGAGTATAAGTTAAAATGTAATTGAATCATTGCTTAAACATGCAATTTTAAAATGAAAGTCTTACTAAGTTTATATGCAATCGTTGGAATGCCGAAGAGAACAGAGTTGCTGTATAAGTGTGATTTATTAGATCCAAAAGAATGGATGAAGTAAGTAGAAACATTGGACATTTGAAAGCTTGCAAAGAAAACCCAGAATATCAACTTTAGAAAAAGCAGTTTAAAATGTTTAAAGGCACTGAATTAGCTAAGCTTATAAGTGGGGCCAAATATTAATCAATGACTTCCTTAAAAACAATGGCTGATTTGGGTTCTTCTAGTCTTAGAATTAGAACAATAGATTTGAAAAGAAAACTTAAAAAGTCAAGCCAGAAAACTAGGTTTGGGAAATTGTCATTTTAGTAATTCCAAATTATTTCCTAGAATTTGTGTACAGCTTATTCTCATACAAATCCTGTCCAAACTCTCATAAGGCAGAGTGGATGACTGAAAACAGAATGAGCCACAGGAAATCCAGGATCCTTCTCTCATCCCGTGTTTATTTTTCACCTAAGCGTCTCTCCTGTCCCCTTATTTGGGCCTCTGCCATGGAGGAATTAGCCACAAACACAAGAAAATTCTTTTCAGTGACCTGAGGAGAAGAAAGGTCACTCGTTACACTGGGCTTAGGAACAAATTTAAATTACTGAGCCACTTAATTTTTCAAAACAGTGGAATCTAAACAAATGCTAAACTGGTGAACAAATGTGCATTCATTGCCAAAACCCCAGTTGGTTTGGACAACATTTTCCCCTGGTTCCCTCAGCAGAGCTGAATCCCTTGGCCTGCCCTCTCCTGCAGTGTAGAAAATCCCCCAGCGGAATAAAACAGTCTCACAATAAGCATTTTTAACAACCTACAACATTAATGGCCACCAAATGCCAGTATATTAACTTCCCTTCTCGCAGAATTACTGGGGAGATATAAAATAAAACAATCTTTTTATGATCTCCCCAATTTGACATAATTTCTTTCTTTACTAGATAACTCCCTTTCAGCATTCAGTGACTGTGTTATTTAGGATATCAATTTGTTTGCTGTTACAAGCAGACATCTCTCAAAAGTGGCTTTTATTTGACCCCTTTCCCCCCTCATTTAAAAGTCTGGGTAGGTGCCCTAGCTGGTTTGGCTCAGCGGATAGAGCGTTGGCCTGTGGACTGAAGGGTCCCGTGTTCGATTCCGGTCAAGGGCACAGACCTTGGTTGCAGGCTCCTGGCCCTTGTCCAGGGCATGCTGAAGGCAACCAATTGATGTGTCTCTCTCATATCAGTGTTTCTCTCTGTCTCTCCCTCTCCCTTCCACTTCTCTAAAAATTAATGGAAAAATATCCTCTAGTGAGGATTTTAAAAAAAAAGTATGGGTAGTTGGCTGGTTGGGTGGCTCCACAATCATCTAGGAGCCAAGGTTCTTCTGTTCTATTGCTCTGCCATCATCAACAAGTGGCTCCCATTTTATAGTCCAATGTGGCTGCTCTAACTCCAGTCATCACATCTGCATTCCAGTCAGCAGGAAAGGGGGAAGAGCTGTTGGGCTCACTCCTTTCTCCCAAAGGAACTGCCCAGAAATTGCCTCCATTCACATCCTATTGACCTAATGATATGACCATGCTTAGCTGCATGGGAAAATGGGAAATGTAGAATTTACCTAAGCATATAGACAAAGCCAAGCTAAATACTGTATTACTATGGTAGGAATGGAGAACATGTACTGAGTGACAGCTATCAGTGTCGATCACATTCACCATGAAACTCTACATGTCATTCAATTTTGTGTGCATTGTGATTTCTCTTGTGAAACATTCCTTGTAAGCATGAATTGGTGTGACGATTATCAAGGGAAATTTGGAAATACCTATTGAATTCTAAAGTGTTACCCAGAAATTCTATTACCCATATTATTTCTAGAGAAATGCATAAAGTAGTCTACAATGAGCATAGGCAAGATGTTCATTGAGCCTTGTGTATAAGAGTAAAAGGATGGAAATAAATGGCAATCAAAGAGAAATGTCTAACTGATCTCCCATATCCATATTTGAAAGTACTTGAGGAGGTGATTCTTTATGTGTGGAAAATCTAGTTTGTAGAATGTCATAAACTGTATGAGTGACAGTGTTTACATATTTAAAAAAGAATACATGTGTACACACATACTTGTAAATACTCACAGAACTGTATGGAACTTTTGTATATTAAAAAGTTCTGGAAAGATTTATATCTTAAAAAAGAAAATATATCCATATAAAACATGTATGTTAAAAGAAAACAACTATATATTCTAATATATAACATGTATAATACTATCCTACATAATAAAAGCCTAATATGCTAAGTGTCCAGTCGTCCGTTCAACCAATCAAAGCGTAATATGCTAATGAATGTTATAGCTGCTCAACTGCTCGCTATGATGTGCACTGACCACCAGGGAGCAGATGCTCCAACTAGTAGGTTAGCTTGCTGCTGGGGTCCGGCCAATTGGGACTGAGCAAGACAGGCCAGACATACTCTGGAGCCCTCCTGAGGTCCCTCCCCAACTGGTCAACCTCCTGTGTCCCTCCCTGGCCCCAATCGTCCCTCAGCCTGACCTGCACCCTCTCACAATCTGCGACCCCTCAGGAGATGTCAGAGAGCTGGTTTTGGCCCTATCCCGCAGGCCAGGCCAAGGGACCCTATTGGTGCATGAATTCATGCACCGTGCCTCTAGTATATCATAATATTATATTATTATGCATTAAATAATATACTATTAACATACCAGTTACATGAAGACTATCCCTCATTTAGATTAATCTGATGTTTTCTCATGCTTAGATTTAGATTATGTATCTTTGGCAAGAATACCATGGAAGCAATGGTGTGTTTTTGCAGCACATGTTTTCAATTTGTCCCATTGATGGTGATATTAATTCTAATAACTAAGGTGGCTTATGCCAGGCTTCTCCATTATCAAGTTACTCTTCTCCCTAGTTATTAATAAGCATTTTGTGGGGATATACTTTGAGATTATGTGCATATCCTGCTCCTTATCAAACTTTCAATTTATTGACCTATTTATTTTTACTCTTTTATTCAGTGGATATAATCCATTAATGTCTTATTTATTTTGATGTCCACGCTGTCCCAGACAGGGCCAGTAGAGCTTCTACCATGCTGGCTTCTGTGTCTATGTCCCCACCATCCTTTGACCACTCCCTTCCTTTCTGTCAAAAGGAGATGTTTAGGTTCATCTCCTACTTGTCTTGACCCAGTATTGTTATTAGCCATTTCTCCAAAAATCTTTGGTTCCTTTTAGTGGAAAATAATTTTTAGGAACTAAGATCTGGGCGCCAAGTGTGTCTGGTGTTACTGTTGGGTCTTTGATTTCAGGCCCCTGAGTGGGCAGAGCTATATACACATACAGACACTTAAACACATACAGACACACACATACAGATGCATATTCATATACAGACACTCATATCATTATTCTTTTTGCGTGTCACAGCTGATTCTATAATTCATCTGAAAGAGGAAATATCTGATAAGAACATCTTGAAAATGAATAACAAATTGCCTTTCCAGATATCAAAACAGACAGTGGAGTTATAATAATTAAAATGGAAAAGTGTTGGCATAAAGAGTCAGTGTAAGAGACTGTGGGGTGCAGGCGCAAACACGTATTTATGCAGATTTGTTCTGCTCAGTGGGGAAAGTGCGTATTGCTTAACGCTGTGGGAACAGCTGGCTCCCCATTGGGAAAGGTTAGTTCTTACCTCTCTCCTGTCACCGAAACAAATTTCAAATTAAAAAACAGGGAACAGTTTAGAAGAAACATTTGCTAAATATAAGGCAGATAAACTATTAATAGTTTAGAATACATTTTTCAAGAGTTCCTACAAATCACTAAGAAAAAGACAAACAGTGCAGTATAATAGTGAATAAAAAGTATGAATATGCAATTAATAAACCATGAAGTAGAAATGATCAATAAACATTTTAAAAGATGCTCAACTTCATTAAAAATCAGGAATATTTCTCTCTATTTCTCCCTCTCCCTTTTACTCTCTCTCAAAATCAATGGAAAAAATATCCTCAGGTGAAGATGAAGTAGAGGTGTATGTTCATAAAATGATATATCCCCAGGATATATCACTAAAGGAAAAGGAATTACAAAACCAATATGTAAAATATGGTCCCATTTATGTAAAAAAAAAAAAAAAAACACACAAAAACTCACAAAACACAACTCTTACACCCCCTCCATATATTCTGGAAATGTATACCTAAAACTAATACCAGTGGTTACTTAAAGAGAAGGGGATTGATTTTCGAGGAAAGATAGAAGCAGAATCAAGGGAAAGTTCAATTTAAATGTTTTTTTGATTTTTTAAAATGATGATAATGTATTAATATATTACTGGGGTAATTAAAAATAAATTATAGCTCTAGCCAGTGTGGCTAAGTGGATAGAGCATTGGCCTATGGACTGAAGGGTACTGGGTTCGATTCTGGTCAAGGGCATGTACCTCGGTTGCAGACCCTGTCCCTAGTTGGGGTGTGTGCAGGAGGCAACCAATCGATGTGTCACTCTCACAATGATGTTTCTCTCTCTTTCTCTCTTTTTCCCTTCCACTCTCTAAATATCGGTGGAAAAATATCCTTGGGTGAGGATGAACAAAAATAAATAAAATAAATTACAAAACCTATCATTTTAAAAAGAGAAATTATTTTAGGTTAAAAGAAATAATATCTGCAAATCACATAGCACAGACCTGGCACACAATGCAATGCTAGCTATCATCCTATTTTTAGAAGTTTTTGACAAAATCTATTTCCCAGGATTCCAAGTTCCCAGCTTTATCATTAGTTTGCTCTGTGACTGTTCCCATTTCTGATTCCCAATTGCTCCTCTGCAAAATGAAGGGGTTGGACTAAAGTCTCTCTGAACATTAAGACTCTGTGATTAGACATATTTTGCAAAAGTCCACCCAAATGAATTTTGTATTAGTTTTCTATTGCTGTGGAGCAAATGATTACAAATTAAGTGGCTTAAAACAACATCTATTTACTAACTCACCATTTCTGTGGGTCAGGAGTCCAGGCCCTTCACTGGGCCCTCTGAGCCTGTCTCCCCAGGCTGCTGTCACGGTGTGGCCTGGCTGTGCTTTCACCTGGAGGCTTACCAACTAGGGGAGGACCCACTCCCATGCTCATTCGGGTTGTTGGCACCATTCATTTCCTGTGGCTGAATGACTGAGGACCCAGCTCCTTAAGGGGCATCGGCTGGAGGCCACCCTCAGATCCCAGGGGATGCCTGCACTTTCCTGCCACGTGGTCCTCTTGCCATGGCCAGTCCAACTCACCGAAGGGGCTCACACTCGCCATAGGCAGTTCACACATAGCTGTTTGCTTCTTATAGGCCAGAATCTCTCTCTTACTCTAGTGCATGCTAGCAATGCAGGGTCACACACACACAATCTTTATATATATATATTTTATATTAGAGGTCCTGTGCATGAATTCGTGCACCAGTGGGGTCCCTCGGCCTAGCCTGCGGGATCAGGCTGAAACCGGCTCTCTGACATGCCCCAAGGGGTTCCAGATTGCAGAGAGCGCAGGCCAGGCCAAGGGACCCAACCGATGCACAATTGGGGCCAGGGAGGGACGCGGGAGGTTGGCCAGCTGGGGAGGGACTGTGGGAGGGCTCCAGGGCATGTCCAGCCCATCTTGCTCAGTCCTAATTGGCTTGATACCAGCAGCAAGCTAACTTACTGGTCAGAACATCTGCCCCCTGGTGGTCAGTGCACGTCATAGCGAGCGGTTGAGCAGCCTTAGCATATTATTAGCATATTACACTTTGATTGGTTGAACGGACTACTGGATGACCAGACACTTAGCATATTAGGCTTTTATTATATAGGATATAAAATTCCTGTGATTTGAATGTATATAAATTAAATATACAAATATATGTAAATTATACATATAAAATCACAGGAATGACTTCCTTCGCCTTTGTCATATAATGAAACCTAATGAAGGTAGTGACATTCCATCACCATTGCCATATTCTACTGGCTTGAAGCAAGTCACACATGCCCCCCACTCCTGCAATCTACAGGGCATAACACCAGGGAGTGGAGATCATGGGGACCACCTTAGAATTCTGCCTGTCTCAATATCTCTCTTAAATTGCAATTATTTATAAAAAAAATCTTCTGTCTTTCCATTGATAAAATTATTCATACAGCGGAGTAGGGGGAAGGCAAAGGGGCTTATCAGGAAGGTAAACTTTCATTTTCAAAATGGAGTTCTGCAGCAAAGGTGACAAAGCTTTACTGCTAGAAATTTTATTTATGATTCAGAGCCTACTATATACACTAATTTTAAGTCGTCCCTTCAAGCCATAGAGCACTGAAAAATGCATATTTAAAGAGCAGGTGAAATTGAATCACCTCTAGACAATTATTTTGAAGAATTAATTCTTGCCTGATAGTAAAAAAAAAAAAAAAAATCAAGTCCATTATTTAGATTCCATTTCCCCCCATAATTTTTTGTACAATCATATTAAAAATTGAGCACTGGGTGATTGGCATGCTTGGAGGGCAAAGTTAAGATTAAAGAATCAAATAAAATGACTCCCTTTGAAATGTGTATTGAGGCTGAGATCATTTGCATGGAATTGTGTGAAGCAAGAAAGAGAGGAATTAACCTGATATGCGTCCAAAAATATGGCAATGTCAACCAAGGAGCAGGCCCAGAAAATAAAGATGGCTGTGAGTAAGAGGAAGGGAGAGCCGATCTTCACACGGAGGAGAGTTGTGTGTTTGGATCGAGTGGACGCCACTGTGGCTATCAAGGCCTCCCTTGGGTGTCAGGTGTTGCTTCTGCAGTGCTGAGATGTAAACTCTCACCCCGTCTGGACAGGCGGGCATCTTCCTTCCACCCCTAGACCACTGTGGCCTCTTTTCCAGAGGGAAACAAACAAATCTGCAGACGCTGTTCCAAAGTGTCCTAACGAGATGTTTGTGGGGGGAAAGGTTTGGCTGTTCTTGGCCTCCTGGCAAATGAATGACTTGCCACAACAGTTAAAACAAATGTTTGTGTTAGGGAGCTACTTCCCAGGCAAATAAACTTCTTCAGCAGAAGTAAACATGAAGGGTATTAGGACAGAGCACCATAAAGTCCTTTGCAGCCAATGCTGCCAGTGAAGCTGAAATGCAGTTATGTGTGCAAGTGTCCGGAAGCAGCTGACTTCAGGGTGGACTTTGTCCAACAGTGTTTCAAAAAAGAGTGTTTTTTTTTTTTAAATTAGATGTCATCATTAATAACAAGAAAATTTCATATAATGTCTGGATTCCTAGCTTTTCCTGAAAAAAAAAAAAAAAAAAAAGGCGGGGGAGGGGCGGGCATCTGTCAACCCTCGGCTTATATTCCTGCCTAACTGACATCAACTGATACTGAGTGGTGGTTATTCTCTCCAGCTCACCGCTCCCTATTGCTTCACACTTGAACTTCCATATTCATTTATCCTTATTCCCTGGTCCCTGTAGGAATTTGCATTTACAGCCCTTGATTGGAGGCATAGCTAAGCTTTCCAACTTGGAGAACATCAATCTAACTCTGATCTGACAAGAGGCAATCAGTTAGGTAGAGACTAAAATGAACTAGATCCCAGTCTCCTGACTCCTCCCACCAGATTTATTGAGATGCTATTAACATATAACTCTGTGTACGTTTACGATGTGCACGGTGTTGATTGATACACCTCTATATTACAATATGATTATTAGCTAACACCTCCCTCACGTCATGTACTTGCCATTTCTTTTTGTGGTGAGAACATGTAAGATTTACTCTCTTAGCAACTTCCAAGCATAATGCGGTATTGCTAACTGTAATCACAACACTGGGCATTAGATCCTCAGAAATTATTCATCTTCTAGCTGGCAATTTGTGCTCTTTGGCTTCTCTTTCTGCTGTGGCCCTGCTTCCCTTGCTCCACTTTCCTCATTGGAGAGTTCAGAATCTCTAAGTTTCCTTCCAATCACATGATTAAAATGTTTTATTGAACCTTCTTCTTCCTCTTCTTCTTCTTTTTCCTTTTCCCCTCCTCCTCCTCCTCCTCCTCCTCCTCCTCCTCCTCCTCCTCCTCCTTTGAGAAACCTTAATTGCTTAGTATCTGTTTAAGCAGAAAGTCCGCTCTGAGGCTCCTCAGTGACCTCTCTTTGGAATTCATGACGTAGGGCAGTGTCACCGATTCGTACTAGACCGGGTCATCCATGGGATCTAGAAGACAATATTTGACCTTCTGGTTCTAATATATCATTTTAATCTAAAATAATAAGAAAGACATTCAGCTTTACTAACACTTAATATTCCAGTTGGCAGTGGGGCCCCCTCTGGCTGTGTTAATAGTCTTGGATCTGGATGTCTCAGACATGCTCAGGATTGGTGCTCTCCCAGCTAGAGACCAGGGTGTCAGCCTATTCGGTGCGTGGTGGACTGGCGTGGATCTGAAAGTCTAGACCAGTGGTCGGCACACTCATTAGTCAACAGAGGTAAATATCAACAGTACAACGATTGACATTTCTTTTGAGAGCCAAATTTTTTCAACTTAAACTATATAGGTAGGTACATTGTTATTAACTTAATTAGGGTACTCCTAAGGCTTAGGAAGAGCCACACTCAAGGGGCCAAAGAGCCGCATGTGGTTCGCGAGCCGCAGTTTGCCGACCACGGGCTAGCTAGACTGACCAAAATGAGGTGATTCTCTTTTGGGGACCCGGAGAGAGAAAATTCTCAGTTCTGCCCCCAGTCTGAAAACCCACTTCAAGGGCCGCTCTTATGATTTCTACTGTCATCGTGAAATTCTTTCCAAAAAATATGGGACGAGGGGTGATGAATCGTGTCTGAGTACGGAGAGGGCATATACATCATTTCTAAGGAGCATCTGTGAATCTCTAAGGAGCGTAAGTTAATTGACTAACCATCAACACATCACTAGTGTGTTGCTCCCCAGGCCTTGGCATTGGAAAACTCCACCATAAATCCTGGCGCGCTGTCTTTCGCAGGCCAGCAGCTGCCTAGAGACCTCTCGAAATAAGAACTCAAGTTAGAGTTTGCCCGACACTTTAAAGGGAAGAGTGGAGCCCCATCAAATGGCCTTCAGAAGTGGCTGCCCATCTAGAGGAGGTAGCTGAGTGATATCAATTTGGCCCGATTAACTGTCCCTATCAATTTTCGGGACA
This sequence comes from Myotis yumanensis, assembly GCF_028538775.1. Lineage (NCBI taxonomy): Eukaryota > Metazoa > Chordata > Mammalia > Chiroptera > Vespertilionidae > Myotis > Myotis yumanensis. The sequence goes on from NW_027223758.1 coordinate 68,170,411, forward strand.
GTTATACCCAACGGAGGCCCAATTACCATATATCTGAATATCAAAATGTTAAAACATGTTCTAGCTTCCTACTTTTACAAATACACCTTCATGATGACCTGGAGAGCCAGGTTTAGGATACTTGGGCTTCTCCATGTTCTGGCTGGAATGTCACCCAGCTCACAACCCATTTCCCCTTTCTTTCTATCTCCAGCTCCGTCTCACTACGAGGGGCTCTGTGTATGTGCCAGCCTGAATGTCCAAGCTCTGCCCCGCTCCCTTGGCCTTCCTGGGGCTGCAGGGTGTGTATCTTGCTGATGCAATCTGCTCGTGGGAGTCAGCCCTGGGGAAGAAGCTCACACAGCCCTGGAAGGAAATTCCAGGACCCCAGGGTGCATGGTCTGGGAGACTGTGGGTGGACTGTGGTGTGTAGGCCCCTTAGCCTTGCTGACTCCGCCTCCATGAGAGGGAACAGCAGAGAAGGACCAGATGGGGGCTTTTCGGCCACTCCACTTTTAATTGACCCAACCCTTCCCAATGGCAATGGACAAGTGGCCAAAGAGATTCCTTGGGGAGAAGACGATGTGAGTAATGCAAGCACGGGAAGAGGGCAGAGTTCACATTCCTCCCACTCCAGGCCCTTGGTTAGCCACACACTTATTCCGGGCCTTCGGGGTAAAGGTGCCACTTGAAAAATGAGAGAGAAAAGGATTGCTTTTGAAAAGAAGACTGGACTATGGAGAGAGCAATGTGAAAAGAGATGTTTGGAGTGCTCTTGTTAAGGGATTGCTGTTGACATATTTACACTATTGAAAATTATGTAAATTACCTATAGAAATGCTCAAAACTGTACATAATTGAAAGGCCTGGAAACAGGATTTTCTGCTATAATTTAAAACATCCCAACCTAGTACTTCTGCGGATTTTAAACTCTTATGTTAAAAGTGTAAAGATTCAACACTTTCAATTCATTTTCAAGAAGAGTAGCTTAATCTCAAGGAAGAGAGAAATAATCAAACAAATTTCAACAAAAACCTTTGAAAAATTGGTATATGGAATTGAAAGGTGGAAATCATTTTTAAAAAATAACTACAGCAAATGATACCCTTCTTCCAGTTGGAAGATATATCTTTATGAGGTTACTTTTTTTATTTATGACAGCCATTAAAATCAAATGTTGATATAAACTGGACCATGTAATTATACACCAAGAATTTTAAAATAATGAAGGATTTTGAGTCACACTGTTTTCAATATTGAAATATTAATAGTAATTTAGAGAGAGCAAAAATATTTTAATGCGTTTTAGTAATTTTTCAAAATATCATTTATTTCTTCTTTATCACCTCCTCTTTACACTTTTTCTTGCATATGATTTAGCATTCACAGAATATGTTAATATAGTAGTATATGTATATGCTTAATAAGAAAATCAATAAATATTGAGGGAGTCGTTGCAATCTACTATGTCTGATCAGAAGTTTGGAGACCACTGATTTAGGGTAAAAAATGATCCAGGATAAAACCAAACATGACCCATCCCTTTGTCATCGACAATGTGGCAGGTCAATCCAAGAATGTGTGCTTTCTTTCTTCTTCTTTTTTTTTTAAGACCCTTTCTACTAAATTCTGCCATCTGCTTCTGGGAGCTGGGGTGGAGGGTGGGGGCCGAGGGGCGGAGTTGTTAGCTTGATGCATTCAGCACTCGGGAACCTCTGGTTTCTATTTCATAATCCCAGCGATGCAGGCAGCGAGGAGGCACGGTTTGCTTTTGTTTAAACTCTTGGTTCCTAGGACTGATCTGAGGAATCCTGTTTACTGAATGCCAAGCAGAGAAGTCACTGCTGAGGGCTGGAGACGGTGGAAGCCATCAAGCAGTGGCGAGCATGCGGGTGCTTTGCAAGTGTTTGATAACAGATGGAAAGGAACTAGCAGTAAAAATCACCACCGTTTATAGAACCCTCACCTAGCAGTGCACTGCGGGCTTTGTCTCTGTTCAATCTGCATTCCATCCCTATGTGGTGAGAACTACTACTCACCCCAATGTGAAATTCTGCATTTTGAAATACTTTCAGAAAAATTGTAGAACTAGTATACCCTTCACCCAGCCTCCCCCATGTTAACAATTTACAGAACCATAGTACAAGCATCAAGTTCCAATCCCCCCAAAATTAACATTGGTGCAATGCTACCAACTAAATTACAGACCTTATTTACATTTTACCAGTTTTCCCGCTCATGTCCTTTTTCCATCCCAAAATCCAGTCTGGAAATCCACATTGCATTTAGATGTTTAGTCTTCTCCAACCTGGGACCATTTCTTTATCTTCCTTGTTTGTGTGTGTGTGTGTGTGTGTGTGTGTGTGTGTGTGTGTGTGTTTTATGGCCTCAGCTCTTATGATAAGCAGAGGTCAGTTATTTTGAAGAATGTCTTTCCATTTGGGTTAGTCTGACATTTTCTCACGATTAGACTGAGGTTGTGCATTTTGGCAAGAACTCTAGGAAAGTGATATTGCATCCTCAGGGCATCTTAGAGGGGCGAGTGATGTAGATGTGTCTTATTATTGATGATGTTAACCCTACATCACTTAGTCAAGGTGGCATCTGCTGGGTTTCTCCACTGTGAGGTTACCAGGTTTCCCTTTGTAATTAATAAACATCTTGGGGGAGGGGGGGGGGGGTGAAACTTCAAGGCTATCCTGTTTCTCTGCAAACTGTCACCCGCTGATTGTAGCAATCATGCATGGATCTTGTCTACAACAATTATTACTGTGGCATTTGCCTAATTAAACTCACCCTCATTTGGTACATGAGGCAAGTGGGGATCGCGGAGTTGAAGTGCCTTGCCCAGGCCCACACAAACCACCAGTCTCTTCTGTCACCATCCTGCCATGGCCCCCATCTCAGGGGAAAAGCCAAAGTCTTGACAAGCATCCTGAAGGCCGCCCACAATCAAGCCGCTATTTATACTTCATTTTTCACCCCACCATTCCCCTCACTCTCTTTCCCTGGGCCACAATGGCTTCCTTGCTCTTCCTAAAAAATGCTCCTGTGTCTGGACCTTTGAACTGGCTGTTCCCACAGTCTGGAACACCTCCCTTTTGCCAATATCTGCTTTGCTCATTCCTTCACTTCCTTGAGTCGCTGCTCAAATGTCACCTTGGCGGCTAGGCCTTTCCTGACAACCCTATTTATCCCTCCCACCACCCTGGCACTCTATCCTCCTCCCTTGTTTGCATTCTCTGCGCCTGACGTGCTATTTTTACTGATTTTTATGTGTATGTGCAAGAAGGTGACTCTGATTGCCTGTCAACCCTCCTCGCTGTCATCTCCACAAGGACAGGGAGTCTGTGTGTTTTGGTCGCTGCCGCATCCCCAGTGTCTAGGATAGTGCTAAGCATAGAGTCGACGGCAACCGTTGTTGAATGAATGAATAAGCTTTGGAACATTGAATGACTTACCTCTGTTTATAGGTAACAGAAAAACACAACTCAAAGTGACTTCCTCTAAAGGGAGGTTGGAGACTGGCCTAACTGCAGGTCTGGAGGTGGGGCAGGCTGCAGGTGGGCGCTTTCATTAGGCAAACGCTTTCAAGACTCTGGCCTCATTTCTCTGTGACAGCCTCAGCTCTCTGGGTCTTCTTCATGTAGGGCCATTCTTGAGCTGTTCCCCCAAGAATCCCTAGACCATCTCTTTCCCGCTTCAGCTCGATTTTGCCTATGGAAGGCTTCCCCCTCCAGTGGATCCTCACCAGGTGGCGGCCCCTGGCTCTACAGGCTTACATCACCTTCACAGCTCGTGTTTCCAATGGTAAGAGAGGTCTTCTCTTTCCCAAGATTTCCAGTAAAATTCTGGGACTGGGCCTCCCTGGCTCAGGTCGCATTGAATGTCCATCCCTGAACATTGGAGGTCCAACCACTGTGGACAGATGGGCCAAATCCTCTGATTGGCCAGGCTTAGGTCATGTGCTCACCTACTGGGGAGCGATCATTACCCCCCTCCCCAATTGTATGGACTGAAACTTGGTGCAGGGGGTTTTAGAAGGAAAGCTGGGGTTTCTTGAGGAAAGGGGAACGTAGGCTGGCTGGGAAAAATTATTACCATTCTGCATGTCAAATTTTATGTACCCTCCCTGGCCATACCCACTGGGATTCTGCTGCTTTAGGTCTGGGGAGGGGTCCAGGAATTTGTATTTTTAGGAAGCATGCCAAGGGGATTTTGATTTACAGCCAGGATTGGGAGTGACTGGTTTATGGAATTTGTATTAACCTCCCTGGAGTAAGAAGGGGGCCCACTTCATAAACGTGATTCTAAAGTTTCTCAGTTGAAAGGCATTGACAAAAGTTCACATCCATTGTGTTGAGACTGTGGTAGGAGACATTGGCTAGTTTGTGCTCTGGGCATCCTTTCATCCTCCTACATAGGGGCTGTCAATCATGACCATCCCAACCCTTCCTCAACTCTTCTACCTCAGGGCTGACCATGTGACTCAGGAGGGCCAATCACAGTTCTCCATTATCCTAGCTATGATGCTTGGTTCAATAATGGGCACATGAATCAAGCCAGGCCAATAGAAGTCCTTTCTGGGGCTTTGTTTGGAGCTGTCCGGGAAGTGTTACTCCATTTACTTTGGGAACACAAGTATGAGGACCATGTGAGCCCAGAACTGTTGACAACAGTGTTTATCAAAGTGGGAAAAGGCCTGCCTATAAATAAAACTAACCTAAAGGAAAGAAGACGTGAGACCTGGAGAGAAAAGGTAATAGTGATGTGTCTTTAATGCACTGGATTCAGCCATGACTGAAGCTGACATGATCACTTACGTTTTAGTTGCCTGGTCTAACAAATTTCCTTTGTTTTGTTTACATCAGTTAGGGCTGTATTTCTGTGACCAGATACCAGAGGAGTCCTAATTAACTCAGTATGAACTACAACCACCTCAATTTGAGATCTATTGATGAGGTGAAGACTGGTATGAGAAAGGCCTTTGAAATATAAAGAACAAACCACCCCACATATTCATACAAATATTACATGCAAGTCTACATGTATATTAAGTACCTTCTATGTACAAGGCATGATGGGAGACACTATAGAACAAGTAAAGAACATCCTAAAGGTAAATAAAATATAGTCCTGCTCTTAAAGCCTATAAAGCCCTATGCAGTCATTCTCAAACTTTTTTGTGTGCCTAAACGTTACATGAGGAATTTATTAAAGCACAAGGTCCTAGGACTCAGTACCAGAGATTGAATCAATAGGTCTGGGTTAGGGCCCAAGAATCTGGGTTTTTGACAAGTCGTCCACATCTCTCACCTTGCTGGTGACTCAAAAAATATTTGAAGAAATAATGGCTGAAAATGTCTCAAATTTGATGAAAGACATGAATTCACAGATTCGGGATGTTCAATGAACACCAGGAAGAATAAAGATGACAAAGGCCATGCTGAAGTCAAATTAAAGAGAAAATCATGAAAACAGCAAGAGAAAAACAACAGGTGATATATAGGGGACAATTTGACTAATGTTTGACACCCCATGAGAAACTACAGCACACAGAAGAGAATGGAACACCATTTTTTAAATGATGAAATAATGGAAAATAAACCCTATTAACCTAGAATTCTATATCCACAGAAAATATCCTTTAAGATTGGAGAATATTATCAGGTAAAAAGAAAACTTAAGAGAATTTGCTTTGCCAGCAGACCTGCACTACACAAAAAGCTGATTGAAGTTCTTCAGGACAAACAGAAATGATGGAAACTTGGTGCCTCAGAAAAGAATGAAGATCACTGCAAATGTTAAGTAGCTAATGAACAGCAAAGACTATGTTTTTGCTTTTTTCCCCTTGTCATCCTTTATAATACACATGGTTGTTTAAACAAAAAAAAAATATAACACTGCTTTGTTGGGTTTACAAGTATGTTGACTTGATAGATATAACAATTATAGCAGAAAAGATGGGAGAATGTGGACCTATATGGTTATAATATTTCTACATTTTACAGGAAGTAGTACAACACTAACTGTAAATACAAGACTATGAAAAATTAAGGATATACATTTCAATTCCTAGAGCAACCACTAAAAAATAATGCAAAGATTATAGCTAAAAGTTAATATAAAAATTAAAATATAGCTATATAACCAATTGTACGGGCTGAGTTGTATCTCTCTCCCCAATCCATATGCTGAAGTCTTAACCTCTAAGATCCCACAATGTGACTGTATTTGGAAATAAGGTCTTTAAAGAGGTAATTAGGCTAAAATGAGGTCATTAGGGTGGGCCCCAATCCAATATGACTGGTGTCCTTATAGAAAGAGGAAATTTGGACATAGATGGGTATGAAGAAAACACTTTGTGAATACAGCTCTATATACACCAAGGAGAGAAGCCTTAGACGAAACCAGATAATGATCGCTGGGTCTCCCACCAGCAGCTTATGCCAACTCCCGTTGCTCTACCTACTTATGAATACTTGGTATTTCCAAATAAATTATTTTATTGGATACCTTTAGAGTTAAAGAGGTAATCTTGAAGTTAAAATGTTTTATTTAAAAAATATTCAGAACTGATTTGATCATTGAATGATGCCCAGATAAGAGTCTGATCAGATTGAGAACTTGTCAAGGCAGGTGATTTTTTTTTTCTTTTGAACCAACTTTAACGAGGTATCATATCTTTTACATATGAAAAAATGCACACATTTTAAGTTACAGTTCGATGCGTTTTGACAAATGTCTATATCTGTGTAGTCACAACCACAATCAAGAGATAAAACGTTTGCATCACCCCAAAATGTTCCTTGTGCTCCTTGCCAGTCAGTGCTCACCCCCACTCCTGGTCCCAGGAAACTGTGGTCTGCTTTCTGTCACTACAGATTGGATTTCCATTTTCCAGTTTCTTATCAATGGAATCATACAATATCAACTCTTTTGTGTCTGCCTTCTCAGGTTCAGCATTCTTTTGAGATTCATCCATATTATTGCATGGAATGGAGTTCCTACTTTTGTATTGCTAAGTAGTATTTCATTGTATGGATATATCACATTTTGTTTGTCCATTCACCAGTTGACGGACATCTGGGTGGTTCTACTTTGGGGCTATTGTGAATAATGCTGCTATGATCATTTTAAGCACAAGTCTTTGTGTGGACACATGCTTTCATTTATTTTGGGTAAATAAGAATGGGATTAGCTACTTCATAGGGCAGGTGTGTGTTTAAGGCAAGAACATTGGTGTCTCTGTCTTAGTAGTTGTATTGTCTTATGTAGGACCTATCAGGATTCTAGTGGGTAGACAAGTAAGTTTCCCCCAGGAGAGAGAAAAAAGGGAAAACAATTTGGAGAAAAGGCAGATAGAAGAAATATAGATTTCTTTGACTCACCATCCTGGATTTCTAACCCTGAAATAGAATCCACACAGAAAAGGCAAGATAAGCATTTGACTCTTTTCTTTATTAACTAGAGGCCCAGTGCAAGAATCCCTCGGCCTGGCCTGTGCCCTCTCACAATCTGGGACCCCTTGGGGGATGTCAGACTGCCAGTTTCAGCCTGATCCCTGCAGGCCAGGCCGAGAACCCCACTGGTGCATGAATTGGTGCACCAGGCCTCTAGTATGCATATAAGATCTTTGGTTAATCTCTTCCCGCCCTCCCCGCTTCCTCCTTCCCTCTGAGATTCATCAGTCTGTTCCATGTTTCCATGCCTGTGCATTGAGCATCTGCCCCCTGGTGGTCATTGCACATCATAGCTACCAGTCGAATGGTCGAACAGTCGCTTAGGCTTTTATATATATAGATTGGCAAAATAATGCAGGAGTGAAAGGGGGATAATAGATTTTAGTCTAATATGAGGAAACATTCTAAGGGAATTGTTCAAAGGTGAAATAAACTCCCAAGAAAGATTTAAACAGAAGCAGAGTGACAATTTGGTGGGGGGATGTTATGGGAGAAATTTAAGCCTCAAAGGATGGGCTACAGAACGTTTAAGATAAATGGCACCCCTCAAATATCTACATCATTGCTTATACGGATGTGTGGCCAGGTAAGCCATCAAGTGCTGGGAAAGGCCATGAAACACTTGATTGTGATCTTGATTTTAAGCCCTGGAACCCTACTCTTGGCAATCTGGAGTAAATGGGACTTTATAGTAAGGTCATCAGAAGCTCATGGAATTATCAGGAACGCTGCAGAACTGGGGAGAGAAACAGGCAGGACCCAGGACACTCTGGAAGGCAGCAGGAATGAACTCACCTGTGTCTTGGTCTTGTAGTCACTCTGAACTCAAATTCCAGAGAAGGGGCCCCTGGTTGTCCTATTCTGGGTCACTCCCATGCCCTCTTTTAGGCCAGCGGTGACACCTGAAGAACACCTCTGTTGTCCCTAAGGCACATGCAGTGAGGGAAGAAAAGTCATAGTCTTTGGACTAGATATGGGAAGAGAGATTAGAAAATCATTCATTCATTCATTCATCCAGAAAACATTTGATTTGTGCCTACCAGGAGCCAAGCTCGGTGATGGCCCCCTGGGCCAGACTGATGTAGGAAAGATAAGAGAAAGCAAGTCCTGTCTGGCGGGGATGTGGTGCTTGGGTTTGTCCACACCTCAAGGCAGGCGGTGAGTGCAGTGGATGCTAGACAGATAGGCGTGGATTGGCATCTTGGCTCTGCTCCTCTCTAGCTGTGTGACCTTGGGAAGGTCACCGCAGCTCTGTAAGCCTGTTTTCTCATCTGTGAAATGGGGAAAAGAATCTCTACCTCCAGGGGAGGATCCAGTTTTGTGGCTTCTGAAGCTTATATAATGTCGGGGGTCCTTTTTGAGAGCAAGTAAGAAATGGTCTTACTTTTGCCAATATTGCAACACATGCCCTCAGGACCTTATTTCAGAGGCCCGCCCGGGGCTTGGGAAGAGGCCATGCGAGTGACTCCTACATTTCAGTAGCTTCTTGCTAAATCCACCTTCGCTAACTTGCAGCATTTGAATCTTCATTTTAAAAAAATACATTTTTTAAATACTTATTTCAGAGGAAGGGAGAGGGAGAGAGAGATAGAAACACCAATGATGAGAGAGAATCATTGATTGGCCGCCTCCTGCACAGCCCTCACTGGGGATCGGGCCCGCAACCCTGGCATGTGCCCCCACCGGGAATCGAACCCTGACCCCCTGGTTCATAGGTCGACACTCAACCACTAAGCCACTCTGGCCAGGTAATCTTAATTTTTTAAATGATGAAGTGAAATAAGGCACATGTTGAACTAACAGAGAACGAAGCATCATGCCATAGCACAGGGCAGCTAACAAGTAGCAGTTTCCAAGAGCTGGCAATCTTCTAAGCACTTGACATATGTTAACTTATTTAACCCTCACAGTGAATTTCTGAGGTAGGTGCAATTGAAGACTCCATTTTCCAGATTAGAAAATCGAGGCCCCGAGGGTGAAACAATCCATGTCACGTCTCCCAACCTGTGAAAGATCTGGCAGCCTGGCTCCGGGGCCCCTGCCCTTAACCCCTGGACTTTCTGGCTTTTGTTGAAAGGGATTTTTATTACCTTTTCTTTACTATTGTGAGCATGCCCTAGCGCAGGCAAGTCCCTATAAGCAAAATGAGTTTTTTATCCTGCAGTGTAGGCGAGAGCCCTATTGGGGCCCCAGTATCCTGTTTCCGAGGATTGCCTCCTGATGAGAGAAAATGTTCCTCCCCCAGGGATTGTATGAAAGTGCTGCCCCCCAGAACATGAGCCACACTGAGTGCTGGCGAGAGCCTCAGTTCCCCGACACGACACAGTGAACTCTGAACTCAACTAACTTCCTCCTCCCCTTCAATCGATCCCTAGTGGGAGAAGCAGGGACAAATCCAGTTCTACTTGCCCTGCAGACACTGTCTTACAAGTGATGCTGAGGTTGCTGCCCCTTAGGCTTTTTCCAAGGTGGGGTTTGACCCGTGTCCCCTCCTCCTGCCCCCCTCCGTAGAGGACGGTTGTGGCCTGCCTGCTGGGCAAGGGCTGAGCTGCTGAAAGGTTGCCGCTGCCTACTTTCTAGAAGGGTATGGGTGCTTGGTTGTTTATGCTACAAGAAATACGTTTTTTAAAGATTTTTAAAATTAATTTTTAGAGAGAGAGGAAGGGAGAGGGAGAGAGAGAGAGAAACATTGACGTGAGAGTGAAACATCAATCGGCTGCCTCCTGCACGCCCCATCCTGGGGATCCAGCCCCCAACCAGGGCATGTGCCCTGACCTGGAATCCAACCGGCAACCTTTCGGTGCACAGGATGACACTCAACCAGCTGACCACACGGGCCAGGGCAAGAGGTACATTGTTTAAAATTGCGTTGCACGTGGCATGCAGTGGCCCTTGGCAAAAGCAACCTTTTCTTTCCACTGAGGCCTGAAATCACTTGAATAAGTCACAGAAATAACATGATGATGAGAGGGTCATCTTTTCCTGGGAAAGCATCTCTGGGTTGTTACATCAATTGGAGGAGCACATATCACCTGAAGGGGTTTCACTGGAACACGTGATTGCCGAACTGCATGGTTTGCTTCAACGGGGTTGTTTGCAAGACCTGACCTTGAAAAGCAGTGTTTCTCCCCTGTTGCCTCACTTACCATGAAGCTCTTCGCTCAGAAAATGGGAAAGCAATTTAGAATCTTCAGGCTTGTCCTCTGAACCCTGCAATGGCTTCTCGCTGCCCTGAGGATCAAGGCTGGACCCAAACATGGTTAAGATGCCCGTCAGGAGCTGGCTCCTACCTAACTCCCAGAGTCATCTCTCTCCAAGTTCACAAGTGGCAGCTCACTTCCTGAGCCTTCCCAGTTCCTCCAAAGCATCACTGGTTCTCTTCGGTCTCCAGGGCCTCTACTGGAGCACCCCTTTCCTTCCTTCCTCCTGTGGAGCAGAGATCAGCATGATTCCTTCTTCTGGGAATAGCATCTCAGTCCCCTTGGTGTCCTCATAATTTGAAACAGGACCGTGTGTAGCCAAATTAGAACCGACCTCAGGACTTCTGCTGGCACTGTTGTAAGGTAACTTTCTACTGGGGTTTTCAATAGGATGGCGGCCTGGAGCTGCTCAGGCCACCCTGAGAGGGAAGCCTGTTTGAAAATGAAGGTTTACACAGAGAAATGCAGATCTAAGAGATAGAGACAGTTTTTCGGTGATATCACTTGAGTACCTGGATCTAGCCATACCTGAAGCTAACTATTTTTGGACTTCCCACTTACATGAGCCAAATGTGTTTGTTACAGGAGCCCGTGTATTTCTGTGTTTGCTTAAGACAACTTGAGCTAAATTTTTGTCAATTACAACTAAAAGTCCCTCAAGAATACACTTTCCCTTTAATTTGGTTAATGCTTGTCCATCCTTCATGTATCTTTGATTCTTAAGTCTGGATTGACTCTCTCCTCTGTATATCCTCAGAATCCTCTACTTAGCACATATCCTATATAATAAAAGGCAAATACACAAATTGACCAAATGGCAGAATGAATGGTCACTATGACGTGCACTGACCAACCAGGGGGAAGATGCTCAATGCAGGAGCTGCCCCCTGGTGGTCAGTGCGCTCCCACGGGGGAGCTCTGCTTATCAAGAAGCTGGGCTCATGGCTGGTGAGCGCAGTGGTAGTGGCAGGAGCCTCTTCTGACTCCGAAGCAGCACTAAGCCATCAGTTGGACATTCCCTGAGGGCTCCCAGACTGTGAAAGGGCACAGGCCAGGCTGAGGCCCCCCCCCCCAAAGTGTACGAATTTTGTGCACCGGGCCTCTAGTTAACATTATAACATTGCACCATAGTTTCCTATTTGCTTCTTTGATCCTCTCCCTATACTCTGATCCATAAGCATGAATCTTTCTGTGGTATTTAACATTGTGTCCTGCTTTGTGCCTGGTGTATAGTAGGCTGTGAGTAATTTTTGTTGATCAAATGATTTACTTAATTAGAGTCACTGAACCTGTGTCTGGGAGGCTACAGCTATCAATTTTGGGAGATTCAGAGTTAGTGTGTGAGTTACTTTGGTAAGAATTCTGAGGCTAAATCCAGATTCATTATGGAAAAAAATGCTGTGATTGATTAGTGATGCCTGTCACGGGTCTGGAAATGAAGAGCTGTTATATATGTGTCACCTCTCATGCTCTTTGGTCTTTATTATCACTGAATTATTGTTCTTTACTCTTTATTTGTTCCATAAGTGAATATTTTGTCTTTTTAATAGATTGTAACCTCTTTGAAGGCATGAATCAGATCTTTGCCTTTTCAAGCATTACTAATTTCTTCGGATCAGACATACAATTGCTCAATAAACATTTGTTGGCAGACAGACTTATATTCTTTCCAAGTAACAAATTAGAGACTTCATACTGTAACTGTCCAATCAGCCTCATCACTTGTCCATGGCCTAATGAGGAAAAGGACAGGGATCACTTCCCCCATTTTATAGGTTAGGAAAGAGAGAAAGAGGGGCACGTGGTAACATTTTCCTCCTCTTTCTACTTGATGCTTGTGATGGTTAATTGATGTGCCAACTTGACTGACCAGTGGGTGACCCGATTAAATATTGTCTCTGAGTGTCTGTGAGGGTGTTTCCAGATGAGACTGGCATTTGAATCAGTGGACTCAGTAAAGCAGATTGCCCTTCCCCATGCGGGTGGGCATCATGCAATCCACTAGGGCCCCAAGAGACCAAAAGGCAGAGGAAGGAGGAATTCGCTCCTCTTTTGCTTCCCGCCTGCCTGCTTGAGTGGGGACTTCTCATCTCACCTTCTTTGGGCCTTGGATGGATTTAGACCATAGGCTTCCTTGCTCTCAGGCCTTTGAATTCAGATTCAGAACTACACCACCAGCTCCCCTGGCTCTTTAACTTGCAGATGGCAGATCGTAGGACTTCTCATCCTCCACAATTGTGTAAGTAAATAGGTCATGATAAATCTCTCTCTATATCTTATCTCTATCTCTAATCTCTATCCTACCAGCTCTGTTTCTCTGGAGAACCCTCACCTACACTGCAGGTGCTATTCCGTGGCATTTAGGAGCTCCGGGTCTTGTACTAATGAAAGGGTTTCAATAACTGCTAAGAATGGCATGAACAGGCCTCAAGAATTCCTAGGATTGTAATCAGCGAGTGAGCAGGGTGATGTAGGCGATCTCTCCTCTACTGTAGGGACTCCCTGCTCACTGGCTTCCTACAGATTCTACCGATGAGAGACATTGGGGTGTTCATGGAAGCGGGAGAGGAGAGAGGCCGTGTTCCCAGCTCCTAGTGATGCCCCTGACAGGTGCCAGTGGCAGCACCAACAGAAGCAGTGGTGGCAGGACTGACAGCTCGTTCTGATCAGCAGCAGACTCAGAGGCGGCAGGCCGTACCTGTGGACTTTGGTAACCTCACCTGCCCACTCTTGTTCCTCCAGCCCTTCCAACGCCTTCATAATCAATTCCCTGCATTAAATTCTCCAGTGAAATATGACATTGGGCACTTGCTGATAAAATCAATTGGTGTAACAGGCACTTTTTCTGTTATCTACCTAGCCCCACTTGCTGGGAATGGCCTACAATGACCCATGTGTATGGAGCCCTGAGGCCAAGTGTTTACCATCTGAACCCCTCCCTCCTCTCACCTGATTCAAACTGGGCCAATCAGATTTTCTCTCCAGGGAATTAGACTCTGTGACACATGATCACTGAGTGGTGTCTGCTATTGCTCAAATTTAAAACAAGTCAATCTGTGCAGAGTAGCAGGTCTCACCTGGCATGACACTGCCTCTCCCAGGGCAAGGTCTGGAGACATTGTTGCTCATCACAACTTGGGCAGTGCTACCGCCACCTAGTGGGCGGAGGCCAGGTGCAATACACAGGAAGGCCCCCACAACAGAGAAAGATCCTGTTCAAGATGTCAGTTGTGAGGATATACAGGCCGGAGGTTTGGTGGTGGCCATACCTGCCCACATGCTGCTGGGGAGGGAAAGCATAGCTGCAAGTCAAAGAGGAAATAATGCTGACTCACCCAGTGGGCAGGGCAGGTGGTGAGTCATGAATGTAGATGTGCAGAGAAATTTTATTTATTTTCTTTTTAAAAAATATATTTTATTGATATCAGAGAGGAAGGGAGAGGGGGAGAGAGAGGTAGAAACATCAATGATGAGAGAGAATCATTGATTGGCTGCCTCCTGCATGCCCTATGTGCCCTTAACCAGAATCGAACCCAGGACCCTTCAGTCTGCAGGCCAGTGCTCTATCCATTGAGCCAAACCATCTAGGGCTATTTATTTTCTAATTCACTGGTTCCTCCTGAGCCCCCTTCGGTGGGGGAAACAATTTTACTCATATCTATGTGGTTAAAACTTTGTCTAGTGAAAATGAATGAACCACAGCTGCGTGAAATGTGGATAAATCTTAGCAATAAAATGGAGAGAGGCCATTTTCTCAGCTGCAAACTGTATTTGAAAAACAATTCCCTTTAAATTATAGATGATATGGTATCATTTTTATAAAGCTTCCACACAAGCAAAATTTTTACAAATGTTGCTTAGGGAGACATATGTATTTGTTAAAACTCTGATTTTTTAAAAAGCTGAAACATAAACACAAATTTGATGATGTGTTCCCCTTGGGGCAGGGTGGTGGGGGAGACAGGGTCACGGGAGAAGGGTACAAAATCAATTGTATTAGGAATATATTGAAGTTTAAGTCGGGTGCTGGGTTCACAGGTTTTTGCATATAATTCTTTGTATGAGTCAAATATTAGAAGGACCAGCGAACTATGGCCCATTGGCCAAACCTGCCTGTGGCCTGTTTTCATCTGACCTGCAAGTTAAGAATGATTTTTTTAAAAATATATTTTTTATTGATTTTTTTACAGAGAGGAAGGGAGAGAGATAGATAGAAACATCGATGGGAGAGAAACATCGATCAGCTGCCTCCTGTACATCTCCCACTGGGGATGTGCCCGCAACCCAGGTACATGCCCTTGACCGGAATCGAACCTGGGACCTTTCAGTCCGCAGGCCGATGCTCTATCCACTGAGCCAAACCAGTTTCGGCCTAAGAATGATTTTTAAACTTTGAAATGGTTGAAGAAAATCAAAAGACTTTATGACACATGAAAATTACATGAAATTGAAATTTCAGCGTCCATAAGTTTTATTGGAGCTGGGCCACATTCAACAAATGTCTGCGGCTGTTCTTGCTTTACAATAGCAGAATTGAATACCCACAACAGAGACCATGTCGCTTGGAAAACTGAAAATATTTACTATCTGCCCCTTTTAGAAAAAGTTTGCTGACCCCTTAAATATCACATTAAAGAAGAAAAAAATTTTAAACTGTCTTACAAAAAGAGTCCATTTCAGTAATTCTAGGTTCAGCCTTGGGTTAATCGGGTCCCTCAGTTATCTGTCTGCTCTGCTGAGATGACCCCCAGGTGTTTGGGGGCAGGGTGAATGCAGGTGCCTGAGTGGTCTGGAGGGAAGATGTCCTTGCACCCACAGCTTGTCCTGCTATTGTGACTCCTCAGGTTGCTGGGGGCACTGGGCCTCTGCAGTGGGAGCTGGTGGCTGATATAGTAGGACATCTGTTTTTCCTCAGCTCGGCCAGGACCTGACTAATAACTTGCTCTCTCCTTAGCTTTGGGACTTTTTGAGCTAACCTCCTCCTCCCCCAGTGGCTGCTTCACCCTCTGGCCTGGACAGTCCACCTTCCACTCCAGGCTCTGCAGGGGGTCAACCTGCCCTCCCCACCTGGCCTGTGACAGATGAACTAGATTTCAACTTAGCTGCCTCCTGAGTCCCACCTTATGAAACCACAGGGACTGCCAGGCCTCATCCTTACGACATAGGAAGCAAGAACAGCAGGGGAAAGCAAAAACACCAAGGCTGCCCTTGGCCTCACCAACTTGCAGCTCCAAGTTCACTTCCACGTGACGGTCCCTGGGTATGGACAAGTCGCCAGAGAAAGCCATATAGAGGATCCAGAGCTTGCATGGGGATTGAGGTGGGAGGTCTTCTTTCCTCAGGTTCCCCACATCTGCCTGATGCAAGGCCCCCATCTCCTGGCCAAAACCCAAGGTGGAAAGTTCAGATACAGATGTTTGCTTTTCTCTCCTTGTCTCGGTCAAGTGCTTCCTTGTCCCCCACCCTGTGATAAATCTTGAGGCTCGGACCCAAGGAAGGGGGCTGCACATAGAACAAGACTGAAAGGGCGCAATCAGCATGTACTTATTTCTGCAGGGACTTGCAGAGAGGAGAGACTTGTCTTGCACAGAATGAGAGGTGTCATCGTCTGACCCCAATAGATTTTTATGCTTGTCTTGTACCTGCTGAGGCTGGCCTGCATGTTTGGACTTTGAAGTCCATGGGACAGCCCGATTCCTGAAAACACACTCCTTTGTTTGGTTTAGAACAGGGGTGGGCAAACTTTTTGACTCGAGGGCCACAATGGGTTCTTAAACTGGACCGGAGGGCCGGAACAAAAGCATGGATGGAGTGTTTGTGTGAACTAATATAAATTCAAAGTAAACATCATTACATAAAAGGGTACGGTCTTTTTTTTTTTTACTTTTATTCATTTCAAACGGGCCGGTCTGGCCCGCGGGCAGTAGTTTGCCCACGGCTGGTTTAGAAGGACCCCACTGCGATTTTATTTAAGTTTATCTTACTTTCAAAGAAGAACCTACTTAACCCAATCCACCTCTCGAAGGATTCCACGTGCAGTCACAAATTTTAGTAGATGTGTCCTTGACTGGGGGAGTGGAGGCACATTCTTCCGAAGCACAGATGTTTCACTGTGGATTGTGTCTTTAAACAGCTCCCCACCAACACACAGTTACTTAGACATTTTGTCCAAAAATGAAAATCAGCTTCCCCCCATCATCCTCAGCTCTTCAAGGGTGTTGACTGATGTTGAAAGTAGACAGTCTGGGAGAAATAATGAAGGAGATTAAAGTGTATTTACTCAACGGACTAACATGCAGACGATGGAAGACAAACAAGAAGCCTGGCTCAGGGTATCAAGTCACCACAGCAGCCACCATTTCTGCAGAGCCTACTGTGCATCAGGGACTGGGCTGCGTTTGTCCACACGTCAGCTCATGTAATCCCGTCAACACTGTGATCTAGCTGTTTTGATTCTTATCATACAGATAAGGAAACCAGGGCAGAGAGAAGTTATATGCAGAACTAGGTCGTATAACTCATCCTGAAACAGCCCAAATTGGAACTCAGGCTCCCTTGGTACCAAACCCACAGCTTCTAACCACGTGGCTTTATTTCATACTTAAGAGTTATATGCCAGGGGTTCACAAACGATGGCTCGTTGGCCGCTTGTTTTTGTAAAAACGGTTTCATTGGAACACAGCCTCACCCATTCATGTAGTATTGCCTGTGGCTGCTTTGCCATACAACAGCCTTGAATAGCTGCAATAGAGATGGTATGGCCTTCGAAGCCTAAAATATTTACCATTAGGCCCCTTTATAGCGAAAGTTTGCTGACCCCTGATATACACAATATTTTATCAAGTGTAAGAAGGCAAACCACAGAGCTGTAACGATATCTCCCTCCTCCTACCCCCAAAGATGTCCATGGATGATGGTTAAACAAGACGAGAAAGAAATGAGTATATATGTTTAAGCACATAGATGAAATATCTGTTTTTTTCCCCCTGAGGGATGGGAGACTTAAAGTTGCCCTAATAAATAAAATGTCAAATTAAGAAGTTGATTGAATTTTTGGTGCTAACACCAGGGACTGAATTGGTTGGATTTTGTAAAGACTGCAACAAACATTTGGAACCTCTCTGCTTGAGTTGGACGGTGTTTGCAAAACACACAAGTGTTTTCTCCTCGGGTTAAAACGCCGCACTCCTGAGAGATGATCTGGCTCTTGCTAACTTGTCAGGAGCGAGAAGAATTCCGAGTGTCTCAAAAGGCAAATCATTGTAAATTGTGGGAAACACTCAGATCAAAATCTTTTGTCTTCTGGGGAATTTCTGGAAACTTTTACTGCCTTGGAATAGGACACTTTGAGGGTTTTTTAGTAAAAACTGGGAGCAGGGCTGTGGGAGGGGGAAAGAGGAGGAGAAGTGGGCGAAATAGCCCCAAAAGGCTTGTCAGGTGCTTCTTAGCCTGTATCACTGTCACCTGGGAGGGGTGTGTGCAGAGAGAGAGAGACAACATAGGCAAAGCTGCTGAGATCACAGAATCAGCTGCTGCCTCGGTGATCTGCCAAGTGACGTCTCTGGTTGCATTAGACACGTGGGGAAAGCGATAGGCCTTCTGGCTGGGTTGGTCAGGAGGAGAAAGGGGGGCCATGCACATAAAATGCCCAGAACAGGGTCTGGTGTAGATAATGCTTTTTATTATTTTTGAACTTGGTCATTATAGGTCATGGATGCTGAGCAACCAATGCCACGTTCCTTCATGTTCTGGAAATCAGTATTCCCCAAAGTTTATGAAGCTAAAATGATTTTAGGTGAGAGCACATTTGGGTATATGGACCTGGCTGTATATAACTTTGACTCACATGAGAGAAATTTATTCCATCTTCAATTCTCTAATTCTTCAAGGACGAAATCTCCCTGGGGTGCTTGTCTATCGTAAACTCTGTCCTCTCTAATTTTGGTACATCTCTTTTTGTAACAGAGAGGAAAAACCTTGGGGAAGGGGGGAGCGAAGTCCTTAGCTAGAGTCTATTAATATCGTTTGGCTGTCGATTGAATATCATTTTTTTTTCAGTTACTTCTTTATATCTTAAAGGGATATTTCCATTTTTTATTAGTGACATGAAGTTCTATTTAAGAATAATTTTATCTAAATGAAAATGTGATATGGGTTTAAAGAAAATACTAACTAAATGTGAGAACAGTTGGCTTCTTCTCATAAAATATATGAGGTGGTGCATAGTTATGGTAAAAATCTTGAAGGTGGGGTTGCTAGATTTAACAAATAAAAATACAAGATGTATTTTTAAATGTGAGCTTTAGATAAACAAATAACTGTTCAGTATAAGTATGTCTGACATATTGGGGGGAGGTGGTCAGAAGAGAAACACCAACCAGCCCAAAAAAGCTTGGTTGGCTAATTTCTTCTTAGCAGGGTTTGGGACATACTTATACTATGACATTATTTGCAAGTATTTTTACACCCAGTAGATTGGTTACTGTATAACATAACTCTATTAGATGGGGACTGCTATCTCCCTTTCACAGATGAGAAAAACAAGGCTAAGAGAGGTGTATCGGTGATCTATTGCTGTGTAACAAATCAACAGGCACAAAACAATGGTGATTTCTTCTTTCTCATGGTTCCACAGGTTGGCTGGGCAGTTTCTCTGATGATTTGCTGGGCTCACCAATGTAACTATAAAATCTGGGAGATTGATTGGGTCTTAAAGGACCCAAAGCCTCCCTCCATGCCTGGCTGGCTGCTGATTGGGGTGCCTCGGTTTTCTTCCTCGGAGAGTCTCATCTTCCAGGAGGCTAGACTGACTGCTTCACAGTCTCAAGGTTCCAAGAAGGTGAAAGCAGAAGCTTCAAGGTTTCTTAAGACCCAAGCTCTGGGACTCACACAGTGGCATTTCCACCACATTATAATTGGTTCAATCAAGTCACGAGGTCAAGCCCAGATTCAAAGGGGTGGAGAAACAGACAGTACCTTTGGATGGGACACGAAGCAGTCACATGGCAAAGGGGCATGCCTGCTGGGTGGGGGGAATTTGTGGACATTAAATAATCAGCCACGAAAGGTGAGTTCTTTTGACTGGGGTCCATGTCAAGAAAGATGTAGAACGGGATAGGAAAGCCAGAGGCAGGCAGAGGCCTGTGACTCAGTTACGATTCTGGGAGACACATCTGGTGTAATTCGTATCCAGGGCTCGTGATTTGCCCAGGCATGGATGCCTGTCTTAGACTGTTCGGGCTGCTACAACAAAAAAACAGAGAGTGGGTGGGTTATAAACAACTGAAATATATTTCTCACAGTTCCGGAGGCTGGAAAGTCCAAAATCACGGCACCAGCAGATGTGGTGTCTGGTGACAACCTGTTTCCTGGTTCATAGCTGGTGCCTTCTACATGACCACATGGTAGAGGGGGTGAGGATGCTCTGTGGGGGAAATTCAAATTTGAAACTAAGATCATTGGTTGGTTGGGAGCAATTAAAATGATGCTTCCAAAATTCTTTTATTTAGTCTTGAATAAAATAACATTTACAATCAGAGACCACACATTTTTAATAGCACCTCAATAGAAAGAGAAATTTTGAACTGTTGATGTGAATACTTCAAATGACAAAGCATTGAGCCAGCTGTTACATTTGGTTATCTAAATAAGGGAGGGAGCTGCTAGATGTTTGTAAGTCAGACCTTGAAGACCATAAATGTAAATATAAGCAGGTGGATGGGGAAGTTCTTTCCTACCAGCTTTATGCATGTTCTATACCTTGTCCTCATAAAATTCAATTCAACTATATGTTTTTATTAATGTAACCTTGAGTTTGAATTTATAAACCAGCCTATTCATATTTAACTCAATGACAATGACTTCACTCATCTTCCTACTCTCTTTTTCATGCATAAATTCAGTTGTGATTAATAAATTAAAGCAAGTGAAAATAAGATTTGGCTATAGCAGAAGTAATTAAAATGATCTGGGCTTTCCCCACCATGTTCAGTGGCATCAGTGGAGGAAGAGGCAGAAAGCAGTGGGTGATGGAGGAATTCCTGGCCAGGTGGCCACTCCTGCTTCTGTTAACTGTCCCCATGAAGATGGGCAAGTGTAATGGGAACAAAATAGATTTCACATCCAAAAGATCTCTGGTTCAAATCCCTGTCTCTGCACTTTCTAGCTGTGTAACCTTGGGCAGGTCATTGCACTTCCTCTCAGCCTCTCTTTTTTCAATTGTAGAAGTGATGCCCTTATTTCATGGTTGCTTTGAGCCCCAAATGAGAGAATGGGCTCTTTCTCTCGCCGGAGGGCATCTGTTGACACCTCAGGATGTCTTTGATCCTTGAAAACTTTCAGAGCCCAAACAAGCAATGAGTCCCAGACTGGTTGGATCACCTGCTCAAGGTCACAAAGCCAGTCAGTGGCATATCTGGGATTTGAACCCATATATGTCTGACTCCATCTAGTGCTATTTCCAGTCCATCAGTATTTCTGGAATTTCCACCACCTTCATCATACACTTTTTGCCAGATACGCATTTCACCTGCAATATTATTTTCTTAAAGTATTTTTTAAATCAACTGATTTTTATTACTGCAATAAATTTACTTGATATGTTACATCTCTAGTCAAAATGGGAAACCGGCATCACTATAAAACAAAGACAGTACCTAATATTTTGTATATAAGTACACATACACACACACACATATTCTTAAAGGAAACCAAAACAATGTTGTTCAATCCCATCTAGATGCTGTGGCCTGCGGAGAGCTCTAAGCCTGAAGCTTTCTCTGCCTTGGTTACACAGGGAAGCTAACAAAGGTCAGAGAGTGTTAAAGACATCCTGTCCCCAGGTGAGACTCCTCCTGGATGCAATCAGAGTGACTGAAAGATAATTGAATGGGAGTTATTAATGCTATCTCTGTGATAAAATGTTATTTAATATCATATCCACGTACAGTAGGCATCCAAACATCATTACCCATGCACGGGGGGTGGGGAGGGGAAGGCCCTACACGTTGCTAAACACTGTCTTATGCTGGGGAACCTCCATAAAACATCTTGAAATATACTATTTTTCAAAATTTTATGATCACAACCTATGGCAGTGATGGCGAACCTTTTGAGCTCGGCGTGTCAGCATTTTGAAAAACCCTAACTTAACTCTGGTGCCGTGTCACATATAGAAATTTTTTGATATTTGCAATCATAGTAAAACAAAGATTTATATTTTTGATATTTATTTTATATATTTAAATGCCATTTAACAAAGAAAAATCAACCAAAAAAATGAGTGTCATAGGTTCGCCATCACTGACCTATGGTAACAAATACATACTCACACTAATAACCATATCTGTTACTACATCTGTATCCTCGTCTGTGTCTGGAATCATGCATAACAAAAGTTTTTATGATAATACGCACATTTGTTACTAAGAATTTGTGCTTTGCACATAGGTATTGTTTCCTTCTGTTCCCTTCCCTTTTTTATCCTTGTCTATTCAATTTTGAAAAATGCTAATCAGGATCAGTAAAATAAATATTAAAAACCAATGACAGATAAAAGCTAAGATTTAGGCGACGGGGGTGGGGGGGGGGGACGGGGGGAGGGAGGGAAGGGGAGGAGAGATCACGATCTTCATGTGTCTAAATACCCTAAGATAGTGATGCTCAAAACGGCTTCAGTGAGCCTGGACTCCCCCAGATCCACCAGGGAACCCACAAGGTCAACACTAGTTTGGGTCTGATATAACAATACTAAGGTGTCATTTGCCCTTTCCACCCTCATTCTCTCAACATGTGCAGTGGAGTTTTCCAGCAGTTACATGACATGTGATGCTGTCATCCCCCTGATAGTAATATGCAATGGGTTTGTTATTGTTCTTTTCACACAAACTAATATTTCAAAAAATTCTCAGCTTCGGTTTCTAATATGGTAAAAACCAACAGCTATAACCCACATAGACAAAAATTCTCTGAGGTCCTCTATTCTTGGTAATAGTGTGGAGGGGCCATGAGGCCAGAAGCCTTGAGAACAGCTTTTAAAAAATTTATCTGTTGGATTAGTGAATGAAGAATGAAGTTGTGTAGCAAGTTGAAGGAGAGAGAGCAAGCTTTTGTTGCACTGTGGTTCTCGGGGAAGGTTTCACATGATGGATGGAGAGCTCCACCGAGGTACTGAACATTCCGATGGGTTTATTTTGTCATGGGAGGGAGGGCGTTCCAGGAAGGTGGCTCAGCATGTGCGAAGGCCAGGTGGTGGGGAACGGGATGGGGTGGGGTCAAGGGTGGTGAGATCAGCCTGGCTCGGTTGGAGGGGCCGCTTGGAATAGACATTCTGGGGTCAGAGTTGAAGACCCTTCCACCCCTCGGTGGTGTCTGAAGCTGACTCAGAACCCCCTTGGCCAGAGAAAATCAAACAGTCTGGTTTGTGCTCCATTAACATTCCCTCCCGCTGCTCCTGGGAGCTGAGACCTCACCCACGGGTCCCCCATGTTGCATGGGATGGGAGCCCGCCGTCCACCACAGAGCTGAGCAAAACCTAAACTGTTTCTTTTCTTTGGAAGGCCTCTAGAAACAGGAAGAGAGGCTGTTTTCTAGGATTTGCCAAGAGTTAAGTCATTCCTCACTGATACAAACAATTTCTCAGGTTACTCTTTGGGGCCCAGGAACATTCGTGAACTGCGCTGGGTTTGAACTCTTCAACTCTGAACTTCAGTTCCCTGGGTCGTCTGCCTGGGCCTGGGGCACTGCTCTCTGGCCCTGTTTGGGTTTTCAGAGACATGGCCCAGCACCTCTGGGGAGGGACCTCAGAGAAATTCTCACCCAGAGCTGTTCCGAGGCGTAGGCTGACTTCAGCCTTCCGCCCGAGTTAGACCAATGGATGCCAGGTTTCTGGAAGTAGGTAGCCAGGTGTGTCATAAGAGAAGCAATGCACAGATGTAGAGGCAGTCGAAGAGAGTGCGCACATTCAGGACAGCAACATATATTGAGCTGGTCTTTTATTGTGCCAGGCCCTGTCCTGAGCACCTTGAATGTTTTCGCTCATTTAATTCTCACAACCACCTAGGAAGGTGATGTGTAGTGGTTCTTAGGGAAAAAAAAATCTTACTCTTTAATGCATACAACACAGATATACTGTACATCTGTGGTATTAAAATTCCATGGAAGGGAGGTGAAATTAGGGTAAAGATGTCTTTAGAAGGCTCCTTAGGGAGGCAATAATGAAAAATGGTGAAGTGCTGGTCTAGATGTTACTGTTATGCCCTCAGATCCCCCGCCTGGGGAGAAGGCACACTGCCTGCTCATCTGTCTCCAGAGAGGCACTCTTCCCAGTGCCGGTGGCCTGTGGCTTGGGGAGGCCATTCTCAGTCATGGGTAAGTGCTGGGCAAGGCTCTGCGTCATGGGTGTGACCTGTACAGTCACACGGGACCTGTGCTTAGAGTGGACTTGCACTTGGGTTAATGGCTCTGCTGTCACGGTCTTGAAATTCTTAATAATTTTTAAACGGGAACCCCCACATTTTCTTTTTGCACTGGGACCTGCCACCATGTAGCCAGTCCAACCTGGGCTTTAGAAGCACAACTTTGCTACCCGTCAGATATTTGACTCAGGCAAATTGCCTAACCTCTCTGAGCCGGTTTCTTAACCTGTGAAAAAGGCATAACATGGCACTTTTCTCCAAGAGTTGTTGGGAGTGAGGATTGCTTAGGCATGATCTTGAAGGTCATTCTAATGCCTTGAAGGTCATAGAGTAGGCACTCACTCAGTGCAACTATGATGATTTTTAGTCTTCCAGAGCATTGGCCTAGAGCTGCAAGATTCCACCTGGAGCTCTTCCTAGTGCAGTGATGGCGAACCTTTTGAGCTTGGCGTGTCAGCATTTTGAAAAACTCTAACGTAACTCTGGTGCCGTGTCACATATAGAAATTTTTTGATACTTGCAACCATAGTAAAACAAAGATTTGTATTTTTGATATTTACTTTATATATTTAAATGCCATTTAACAAAGAAAAATCAACCCAAAAAATGAGTTCACGTGTCACCTCTGACACGCGTGTCATAGGTTTGCCATCACTGTCCTAGTGAGTCAGTTGGTTTTGCCTAGTGACGGCTCTGATTGGTTTGTGTGTTTCCACATTTGTTCTGATTGGTCAATGCCTGAATGGTCCCTGTTTGTAAACAGTGGGACTATCTGCCCTGCTTACAAGTGTTCTTTCCTTTAGGTGACCCTCTCTTATCACTGGCATCCTGGACCCTCTGAAGGATCTGCTCTACCAGCAAACCATCCCCCATCCCAGGGCCCATGTCCTGCCAGATTAGGAGTCATCCAGACCCGTTGTATAGCAGTGTAACACATTTTCACAATTGTCAAAGTGCAATTTTGTACCCAGATCCAAGCTTATGATCTCACATCCATGCTGAGAATGAGCTGGATAGGTTTTGGGGACATTATATCCATATTGTCCCCTAGAACATGCAGATTTGGTTTACCTCATAAAACTTCCTGTTTTACACTGAGGGGCATGTCTTACTTCTTCCCTTTACCCATGGAAAGGAGATCTGGTCCAAGGTAAGGGAAGGAAAGATCAGATTCTAAGATTATGTGTTTGCACAGGAAAGGGGGTGGGGTGAAAGGTCAATTGTGGTCTGGAGGCAAAAGCAACAGAAGAGAATCAGGAATAAACTCTATCTGGGCCTTGCCACTGACTCCCTGGGGAAACTTGGACAAGGCATGAACCTTCTTTGGGTCTCTGTTTCCCCATTTGCAAAATAAGGAGCATATCAGTGGCTTTTTGGTTGTAAGTGACAAATGAATGACAGCCACTCAAACTCACATAGACCACAAAAGGGATTTTATCAGCCCATGAAACTATATGTGGCTTCAGGCACAAGTGGATTCAGGTGTCCTGTCCGGGCGACAGAAGTCTCTTTTCATCTCTTGGCTCTGCTTTCACTCTTAGGTAGGCCTTCCCGCAAGCTGGTGGCACAGATGGGCCCTGCAGTTCCAGGCTTACCTCTCATTAATTCAGTATCCCCCTGGCTGATAGTTATAGCAATTGGAGTTTGACTCCAATTCTTTCTTCTTAAAGAGTCTTTCTTCTTGGGTCACATGCTGGTCCCTCAACCATTTACAGTGTATAAGGAGAGGAAATATTTCCATTGGCTAGGCTTAGGTCACATATCCACACTTGAACAATCACTGTGGCTGGGTGAAGAATACTCTGATTGGCTGAGCCTGGGTCACATGCTCACTATGAGCCAGGACATGGGATCAGGGCTACCTAAACCAGGTGGACAGAGAGTCTGGGTGGGAAAAGTTACACTTATTTTATTGGGAAGAAGTTGAGGTGGATCAGTGGCTTACTAGTATAGACTGGGTTCAGGAGAGACTTAAAGGTAATCCCCAAACATTTTATTTATGTTTAAATAATACATTCACCTGGTTTAAAACTCAAATAGTATACTCTTTTCACTCTATACCTTCCCACTCCTGCTCCTCAACTATTTCCCCTTCCCAGAGGCAACAAATGTTATGAGTTTCTTGGGTATGTGTATTAGTGTCCCCTTGCTGCTGTAACAAATTGCCACAAATATAGTGGCTTAAACCAACAGAAAGTTATTGTCTTTTCCTTCTGTAGGATAGAAGTCTGACATGGGTCTTTATTGGCTAAAATCTAGGTGTCATGTATTTAATTTAAAACATAATAAAAAGCAACTTTGCACATTCAAATGTAGTTTATACCTAATTTTAATCTACTAAAACTGGACAGCCAATAATTGCCCTGGGTCATGACCATTACTTATTTTTTAAAAATATATTTTATTGATTTTTTACAGAGAGGAAGGGAGAGGGATAGAGAGTCAGAAACATCAATGAGAGAGAAACATCGATCAGCTGCCTCCTGCACACTCCCCACTGGTGATGTGCCTGTAACCAAGGTACATGCCCTTGACCGGAATCGAACCCATATCCCTTGAGTCCACACGCTAACGCTCTATCCACTGAGCCAAACCAGCTAGGGCCATCACTTATTTTTAAGGAAATAGAATGCATAGCACATACTAAAAGTAAGGACTGCATTATGAAACTCTTGTTTCCGTCTTTTGGTGGGTGAGTGCCTATGTGTGAACTGGGCCATGATATAAAAAGTATTTTCTACTATGAGTCATCGTCAAAAATGCTGGGAAGTTATTATTATATAGTTTAGTGGTTCTGTGAGGTTTTTCTGGGGTCAGACTGTCTGGCTCCATCCCTTACCAGCTGTGTGACCTTGAATAACTGACTTAATCTCTCTGGGCCTCAGTTTCCTTGTCTGTAAAAGAGAGATAATAATCCTACCCTGCCTTACAGGGTTGATGGGAAGATTAAATGAGCTGAAACATACTAAATGCTTAACACATTACTTGGTACACGACGAACACTATTATTATCCTTGTTTGTATTATGGTTATTATTCCTTTAAAGGTAGAGAGGGGGTGAGGTTTTTCAGGGGAGAAAGAGCAGAAGTGAGGTTGGGATTTTTATACAGACAGGAAGTGTGGCCTCGGCTCAGAGCTGGGAAGGCAGCGGG
This sequence comes from Myotis yumanensis, assembly GCF_028538775.1. Classification (NCBI taxonomy): domain Eukaryota; kingdom Metazoa; phylum Chordata; class Mammalia; order Chiroptera; family Vespertilionidae; genus Myotis; species Myotis yumanensis. The sequence goes on from NW_027223758.1 coordinate 68,197,620, forward strand.
GGTGGGATGGGTGTGGGAGGTGTGCTCATGCTAACCCAGACCAGGTGACAAGTCACACTGTAGAGCAGTGGTGCTCGCTGTGCCAACTCCAGGTGATGATTTGGAGATGCCTAATGATATGCAGATGAGTTTGTCAGCTGGCTGGGTGCTGTCTGTTAACCCATCGAAATTCTCCAAACCTGAACATAAATTAGTTGATTTAATTCTTTAATTCGTTCACCCAATCAGTAAGTATTTATGAGGTTCTTAATGTGTGTCAAGTCTTGTTCTAGGGTTGGGGACTACGCAGGGGGACAGTGGGACAGTGTCTTTGTCCCCAGGGTGTGCACAGCCTAGAGCTGTGCAGGCATTAGACAGGTGAGTGATCACAGGTGTGTTGGATGGTATTAAGGAGAAATACAGAACATTAAGGGCAGATAAAATGGGGACTCTGATGTACCTGGGTAGAGGGCACATGGAGAATTCCCCGAGGAGTGTAGTTGGCCAGCTATCTGCAAAATGAGTAGAAGCAAGCAAGGTCAAGAAGAACTTCAGGTGGATAGCAGAGAATCTGCCGAAACCAGGATGTGGGACATGGCGTGGCCTTGTGTGAGGACGGAAGCAAATTCAGTGTGTCATGAGGAACCTAAGGGAGGGAACATGGGTCTCAGGACAGTGGTATTGAAAAGAGGCCACAGAACCCTACCTGGTTTGGTTCAGCGGACAGAGCATTGGCCTGTGGACTGAAGGGTCCCTGGTTTGATTCCTGTCAAGGGCACATGCCCAGGTTGTGGGCTCGATCCTCAGTGGGAGGTGTGCAGGAGACAGCCAATCAATGATTCTCATCATTGATGTATTTCTCTCTCTCTCCCTCTCCCTTGCTCTCTGAAATCAATAAAAATATATTAAAAAAAAGAAAAGAAGCCACAGAAAAGAGAGGCTGAGGTCTTCTAAGTCCTAAGTGGGGAGAAAGTAGCATTAAGGTCTTGTGGATTTAGGGAGGAACAAAACAAAACTTAAGAGCAGTTTTAGAAGGAAGGCATGCCAATGTTTAGGGAGAAGAGGGATAGGAGGCAGCTGTTCAGGGGGATGCAGATTGGGGGCCCAGAAGAAGTCATGAGAAGGAGGCCCCAAGTCAGCTGGGGCCCAGCTGTCCAAGAAACTCCAGACCCCATGGCACATTCTGGCAAAATTCCAGGGGTTCTACAATGTCAGGATCTGTTGGTGAGAACTAATAAGCTAAAATTTCATTCAGATCAATGTTAAGGTCAGCCTATGGAGTCATCCATTCATTCAACAAGCATTCATCATATGATACTTTAAAATCAAAAGGGCCTGGGTTAAAATCTGGAGTCTGTCACTTATTAAATCCTTAAGAAAGTGTCCACTCTCTGCCTCAGTTTCCCTATCTGTTTACTTGGGAGTGGCAATATCTACTTTCTCAGGGCATGGGAAGCATTAGTGTTGGGCATGGGCTGACACATTGTAGATTCCAGGAACTGTTGGTTCTGGAATCTAGACAGGGCTTAGAGGACACACTAATGAAAAAGGCCAACATCTGGCCTCAAGTAGCTGTAGTTTTTGGGGGGACACATATAAGAGAAGAGGTCATTACTATACCCTGTGATGATGGAAGCATTGAAGGCGTGGAAGCAGAGAGAGGGGATGGATCCCTTGGGTCATAAAATAGACTGCTAATGAATACATAGGTTACTCCTCAGAGTTACTCAGGTCTCTGAGTTGTAAATAACAGAAACTCAACTAAAACTGACTTTTATTGGTTCACACAATGGATAAGCACAGGGGTAAAGGCTTCAGGCCTGGCTGGATCCAGGTGCTCATTGGAGGTCCTGAGCACTTGTTCTCACTCTGTATTTCTGATCTGCTTTCCTCTGTATTGGCTTCATTCTCAAGCAGGCTTGTAGTGGTCGAATGGCCCCTGTAGCTCCAGGCTTAATTCCTGCCAGTTTAGTTACTCCAGTACACAGAGAGCTTTTATGTCCTCAATAATTCCAAACAAATTCCAAGGATTGAGTCTCATTCCATTGCCTTGGATCATATATCCATCTCTGGACCCATGGCTGGGACCAAGAGAATAAACTCTGCTGATTGGCCCTGCCTGGGTCACATGCTCAGCCTTAGAGCTAAGGTGGGAGTAGTCTGGGAAGAATTCAGGCCCACAAGACCACGTGGTTCTGCTCTCCTCTACTAGTTTTAGTCTCGAGTAAGAGGTGGCAAAATGCACTTTACTGCTGACCAGAGAGGAGAAAGGACAATGCCATTTGAGTAATTCCTCAAGGCAGAGGAGGGGGGCATGCTCCCACAGCAGCTATACCACAAAGTAACTGAGGGGGCAGAGTCTTAGGGTGCTAGAGAATGGAACACAGAGATTGAAATAAGAGTTATTATTGACTAAATACTATCCCCCCACTTCCAAATATTTGTTAGAGTCATGCAGGAAGATTAAATTTCTGCCTGGATGATGTTTTACTAAATGGGACATTGGTTCTTAATTACAGGGATTCATATATGTATATGTGTTACAGACAGAATTAAAATACTCCTCGTCGTCTCTCATTCCATGTCATGTGCTATGGCCAGTAAAATGCACCCCCCCCCACCTTTCACACTCTCAGTTAGGTTCAGGGAAGGATGATCCTGGACCCAGCTTCCAGGAATGGACACAAGGCTCAGGCCTGGTCAATCAGAACACTCCACCTTCTTAGCCAAAGGTGCAGGGATGAGCCAATGTGAGGCATCTCCAGGATGACTCGAGCCAACGGCATTGTTTCCATGGAGTGTGCTACGCTTCCACACTGGAGGGCTAGAGCTGCTAGTGCTAAAACATGGGGACCCTGCTACCAGACAGAGAATGAGTTCTCATGATGTCACTCGAATACCCTAATTCCACTTTGCCTAAACTCCATGTCTAGATATATATTTTTTTAGTTACTTGAATCAATAATATCCCCCTTCTTTTTATTGTTAAATGAAACATTTTTTAGTTGAATTTCTGTCCCTTGCAATGGAAAACATCCTGCTTAATACAGAGACCATCACCATTCTCATCCCCACCACACCACCATGCAGAGAATGACTCTCAACCCAACTCAGTGACTTTAAACGAACTCAATTTAACAAGCAATTTTTTGAGTCCCTACTATGTGCCAGTCCCAGAGCTGGTCTTATCAATACAGATACAAATAACACAGGATCCTCTGCCCTCAGGGAGACAGATCCACAGCTTATTATGGCAAACTTCAGATTGTGGTAAGGATAGAAAATCCATTTGTCCGAAGCCACTTGTTCATCTGTAATATATACAAGTGCTGAACTGGGAAGGCCAAAATGGGGAGCAAGGCTTAGTTCCTGCCAATTTAACCTACCCAAGGAATATGCATAATATAGGGGAGAGGACTAACAGCAAAGCACAAATAAATAGCAGCATAAAATAAAACAAAATAAAAATGAAGTATGATTGGTGCTCGGGTAGAGAGGCAGAGAGTGTTATGGGAGCGTATCGTCTGGGGTAGGCGATGTCCAGGATGATGAATGTGATGGTTAAATTTTTGTGTCATTTTGATTGGACCACAGGGTGTCCAGGTATTTATTTGGTCGAACATTATTCTGAATGTTTCCCTAACAGTGTTTTTGGATAAGATTAACATTTAAAGTGACAGACTGAGTAAAGCAGATTGCTGTCCCTGATATAGGTGGGCCTCATCCAATCATTGAAAGCTTGAATTAGAACAAAAAGGCTAACCCTCCTCCAAGTAAGAGAGAATTCTTTCTATGTAATGGCTTTGAACTGGACATCAGGTTTTCCTGCCTTTGGACTCAAACTAAAATATCAGCTCTTCCTGGGGCTTGAGCCAGCTGGCCTTCAGGATGGAAGCACACCATTGGCTGTCCTGGTCTAAGGCCTTCAGACTTGGACCGGAGCTAAACCATCTCCTCTCCTGCGTCTCCAGCTTGTCATCTTACCTTGGAATTGTGGGACATGTCAGCCTCTATAATCACACAAGCCAGTTCCTGTACTCATATCTATCTATCTTATCACTATTCCTCATCAAAGCAAAGAACAACCTTAATGCCAGGGGTTGTCATTGCCAGTATAATTAGGAAAGCTCTAGGTCATATTTGCTTATGAACAGAGATGCTAAAATTCTCAATAAAATGTCAGCAAATGTAATTCAGTGGCATATTAAAAGAATAATATATCATGAGCCAATAGCACCTGTTTCAGGAGGCAGAGTGGTTCATCATTAGAAAACCTAATGATATAATTCATTACATTTCTACATCAGCAAATTCAGAGAGGAAAACCAGAGGTTATATAAAAATATGCTGGAACAGCATTTGATAAAATTCTACAGCTGTTTCTAGGAAAAATTCTACATAAAACCAAGGATGGAAAGAAACTATGTGAATAGAATAAAAATAATTACTACAAACAGTAGATATACTATGATACATGAAATTGGACCCAGTAAGATAAAAAATAAGACAGGATGTCTATGATCTATACCAGGGGTGGGCAAACTTTTTGACTCGAGGGCCACAATGGATTCTTAAACTGGACCGGAGGGCCGGAACAAAAGCATGGATGGAGTGTTTGTGTGAACTAATATAAATTCAAAGTAAACATCATTACATAAAAGGGTACGGTCTTTTTTTTTTTTTTTTAGTTTTATTCATTTCAAACGGGCCGGATCCGGCCTGCGGGCCGTAGTTTGCCCACAGCTGATCTATACACTGTTATTTCAGTTTCTAGCTAAGTGAATTATATAAGGAAATGGAATACACAGTGTACATATTGAAAATAAAGGGGTAAAATTAATCTCTTTCTTGACAGATAAAATAATTATACCATTTTACATTCTTATCAGCAGCATTAAAAAATCCCCATATTGCCATATTTTTGCCATCGCTGTGTATGGCTCTTTGAAATCTTTCCCAATCTGATAGCTTATTATTCATTGACTAGAGGCCTGGTGCACAAAAATTTGTGCACTGGGGGGGGGGGGGGGGGGGGGGGGTACCTCAGCCCGGCCTGTGCCCTCTCGCAGTCTGGGATCCCTCGGGGGATGTCCACCTGCTGGCTTAGGCCTGCTCCCCGGGGGATTGGGCCTAAGCTGGCAATCAGACATACCTCTGGCAGCCCGGGAGCTCTCGGGGGATGTCCACTTGCCAGCGGGGAGCAGGCCTAAGCTGCGGTCGGACATCCTTAGCACTGCTGAGGAGGCGGGAGAGGCTCCCACCACTACCTTTGTACTGGCAGCCATCAGCCTGGCTTGTGGCTGAGCAGAGCTCCCCCTGTGGGAGCGCACTGACCACCAGGGGGCAGCTCCTGCATTGAGCATCTGTCCCCTGGTGGTCAGTGTGTGTCATAGTGTCCAGTCATTCCCAGTCATTCTGCTGTTAGGGTCAGTTTGCATATTACCCTTTTATTATATAGGATAGAGGTGCATGGGTGGGGGCCAGCTGGTGCATGGGTCGGGGCTGGCTGGTTTGCCCTGAAGGGTGTCCCGGATCAGGGTAGGGGTCCCTCTGGGGTGCCTGGCCACCTGGGTGAGGGGCTGATGGGTGTTTGCAGGCTGGTCACACCCCCTTCAGGGTGGGGGTCCCCACTGGGGTGCCTGGCCAGCCTGGGTGGGGGGCTGATGGCTGTTTGCAGGCTGGTCAAGCCCCCCCAAGTGGGGACCCTCACCCCATGGAGGTTTGGCCAGTCTGGGTGAGGAGCTGATGGCTGTTTTCAGGCTGGCCACACCCCCTTTAGGGTGGGGGGTCCCCACTGGGGTGCCTGGCCAGTCTGGGTGAGGAGCTGAGGGCTGTTTTCAGGCTGGCCAAGCCTCCGGGCGATGGAAGCTCCCAGCCTCTCCTTTTTTTCTTTTTCTTTTTTATTCTGAGATTTATTTACCTTCTGTAATTGAAACTTTGTAGCCTTGAGAGGAGCTCAGAGCCAGCCAGGGCGGGCGGGAGGGAAGCTTGGCTTCCTCCATCACCAGGGGCAACCCACCCCTGCTCGCTCCAGCTCCATGGCCACCGCTGGCTGAAAACAGGTATCTGGGATTTATTTACCTTCTATAATTGAAACTTTGTTGCTTTGAGTGGAGCTCAGAGCTGGCCGTGGCAGGCGGGAAGCGTGGCTTCCTCCATCATTGGGGCAATCAAGCCTCCTGCTTGCTCCAGCTCCGTGGCTGCCGGCCGCCATCTTGGTTGGGTTAATTTGCATCTAGTTGCTCTGATTGGCTGGTGGGCGTGGCTTAAGGTGTAGCGAAGTTACAGTCAATTTGCAGTTTGTCTTTTATTAGTGTAGATTTATTTTTATTGATTTATTTTTGAGAGAGAGAGAGGAAGGGGGGAGAGAGCAACATCAATCTGATGTTCCACCCATCCATGCATTCATTGGTTGACTCCTGCATGTGTTTTGACCGGGGGATGGAAGCCGAAACCCTGGCATATCTGAATGATGCTGCAAGCAACTGAGCTACCAGCCAGGGCGCTTGCTTTTTTTTTTTTTTTAAAGGGAAACTAACCTCATGATTCTTTTAATTCTTTTTTAATGATTATATAAGTCAATAACCCTTTTGTTTTTCTTAAAAAATTTTTTTAAAAAAGAAACAAATTTAGGAATCCATTTATTTCTTCAGGAGACAAATATTCAGAGCGTCCTTTGTGCCAGGCACTCTGCTCCTGCAAATGAGGTCATGGAATTGCAGAGCAGGGACAGAACCTCGAGATCTGGTCCAAGTCCTTGGTTTTGTGGATGAAGAAACGAAAGCACAAAGGTCTGTGGTTTGCTCAAATCAAAGGGTCATTAGTTGAAGATCTAGAGCCACAATTTGGATCTCCAAGCTCATTTGCTGACAAAACGGCTGCCTCAGAAAATAAAACAGACGGCTGCAGACTATTTACCTGGAAAGTGTGATTTGGGGCGAGGGGATTGGAAGTGAGGCTGGAATGAGGGGAAATGGTTGTGTCCAACCTCAGTAGCTGTGGGGACTTGGCGTTGGGCTGCAGAGTGTTGCAAATGTGACATTCTGCAGTCGGTCCCAGCGCTTGGGGAGAGAAGTAAACGTCAGGAAATTACCTCTGTTGGCTGTCTTTGTCATTCTGAACCCCTCACCCCCACCTTTTACCCCTCCCCAAACCCATTTCAGAAATCCGGTCCCCTTTTTCTTGCCTCTGACCCTGGTGGCTGAAATTTCTCTCAGTATCATAAAAACCTGAGGTTGTAAAATTCATATTGTAACTTTAAGAGCCACATCTGTTTTAATCATTTTTTTGTTTGTTTTAAGAACACAACGGGATTTTAATGGCAGCAATAAAATGGAAAAGTTGAAGGAAATTATCACAGATTTGTAAAGCTATAAGGCAGGTTCCTGGGCTCATGTGAGCAGTCAAATTACAAAGAAAGAACCCAATTGCTTTTATTGCAGGCAGATCTCTGGTTTAAGCATTTCTCAGTTTAATCTATTGATGAGGATTAGCATTTTATTCACTTCGGCACTCATAACAGCTTTGGTACATATTACCCTGATGGGCCAGACTGGCGAGAATCACGCATCGCAGAGATGCAGAGAAATCCAGAAAAAAGAGCGTGAGGGGAAAATATTGGGTCTGGCAGCTTAGATAGATCTGATTTTAATCCTGAATCCGCCATGTTTAACTGGCTTTAGGCAAAGTCTTAACTCCTCTAAGCTTTGCCTTCTTCATCTACATATGGGACCAGGTGAGCAAATTTGGCAGTGAAATTATGCAAGGAAACCACTGTGCATGATGCCAGGCAAACTGTAGCTGCTTCCTGAATGGGGGCCATCATCTGGTTTGTCTGTGATAAGCTATTTACAGCAGCCTTTGTAGGTGTCCCGTCTGCATCCTCTTGCACTGACCTCATCTCACCAAACAATGCTCACTGCCCTGCAAACCCCTGTGATTCTTCACCTGAGGTCCTTTTTCTGGTTCCAGCAGCATGCGTGGCCCATGTTTAGGGAAAGCCAGAGTGCTGATGAGTTAATGCCCTCAGAAGCAGCCCTCACCCAATGACAGGTGGGGATTGGAGGGCACATTCTCTGCTCCCTCTCCCTGTTCTGTGCTGCCTCCCAGAGCTCTCTAGTGGGATAATGCTTTATGTGCCTGGTGGTAACTTGCTTGGTAACAGTCTTTTGACAAATTAAAAAAATTTTTTTCAAGTATGTACTGTTGACATTCAATATTATATTAGTTTCAGGTGTACAGTCTAGTAGTTAGACGTTGATGTAACTTATGAAGTGATCCCCTCTGCCACCTCCCCCAGCCCCTGACCCCCACCACACAGTGCAGACTTGATGGTGGATAAAGAGTAAGCTCTCTGGGGCCCCTTTCATAAGGGCACTAATCCCATTCATAAGGGCTCCACCCTCATGACCTAATTACTCCCCAAAGCCCCACCTCCAAATACTATCACAATGGGGATTATGTTTCAACATATGGATTTTGTGGGGCATCACAAACATTGAAGGGACAAGGAAATGGTCCCTGGTTGCTTTAGTAACACCTACCTGCCTGTATCACCATCCACGCCTGGGAGCTCCTTGCTCTGAAACTGTGGAAAGCCTTGCTGCTGGCAGGAAGAAGTACCCACAAGCTGGCACTGCACCTCCAGCAGCTCCAAACCAGAGACTCTTAGGATTTATTATATGAACACCTCAGCTCCCTCACCCACTGGCAGAATAGTTCATGTGCTCTGCTCCATTTTCCAGAATTTGTCCGAGGGAGGAGGCTGTGTTCACCCATGTGGTCACGGGCTTGATAAGGCACAATCTAGTGGTTGCTTCTCTCTCCAGTCTCATTCCCTGCTTCCCTTTGGTTCGTCATCTCTCACCTCTCAAATAAATGACATGCCTTCCAATCTTGGTCTTGGTGACTGCTTCTGGGGAAACCCAATGTCAGGTGTCTGCTATTTGAGTGATGAGAAGAGTGAAATAAAAATGGTGCCTAGATTTTTTATTTTTCGTGGTGACTTTTTTTGGGGTGTGGAAGATGGTGGGAGAGTTAGGAGGAATCGAAGATCATGGTGTAGCAGGTAAGAGTACAAAGTCTGGAGCCAAGCCCCTGAGTTCATATCCCAGCTTCACCACTTACCACCTGCAGGGACTTAGGCAAGTGATGAAACCCCTCGATGCCTTGATTTCCTCATCTGTACAATGGACCAATGAGGACTGGGTGCTGGTGAGAACTAAATGAGTTAATATATGTAAAGCACCTGGAACAGTCCCGGTGCGGTAAACACTCTGTCATCATCATTATAATCATTATTACTTTACTATTATTATTATTATTAATAATAATACTATTACTGCTTTGGACATAAGATTGAGATGCCTGTTGACATCCAATTATATCTGGCCCAAGTGTTTCTAACTCTTCAGGGACAATGTGGTCAGATAATAACAGACCTGAGAGGGTCTTGAAAACTCCTTGTTTATCCTACGGTCTGCCCTCTGAGCTCCAGAGACTGTGACTAACTCCCCTTGGTCCCTGGGGGCTGCACAGAGCGGTAACTCAGGGTGTCCACTGCAGGAATAAGTCAGTGAACCAACGGAGTGGCGCTTGCTGGCCACGGGTGAGGGACCTGTATTAATGAGATGACGTCAGCGGAGGTTCCAGATCTAATCCATTCAGGAGCTGCTCTCATTGCCCCAAGGCAGCGCCAGGGTTTTAGAATGTGTCTACCTGAGTTGAAAGGTTTTCCTGAGAATGAAGGGTGCAGGGCAGGGACTCTGCAGATCGGAGATAAGGCAGCATCAGAGCCGCAGTAACCGGAGCTGCCCAGGCTTTGGCAGAGCGGCTGAGTATTTCTCACAAGTGAGCAAGGATAGCTCCTGGTTCCCCTTGGACAAGGACTGACTAGGAAGATAATGAACCTTTGCTTAAAACAGCTAAGCCCACAAGATGCTTGGAAACAGAGTCCCCTGTCCGTGGGAGTGGCCATTTTATAGCCCTTTGAAAAGGCAAACGGTCAAGGTACTACAGTGCCTAGTTGAGCCATGTTGGAGCCTGAGACCAAAGGGGAAATGTGCATCCCTAATGTATATGCTTTTGTGTAATTTTTTCATGGTTAATTTCTTTCCAGAAGAATATTTTGAAAATATTAGTAATGAGGTTGCTTCTATGAAAGCCAGGAAAGTACAAATTCTGTTCAGGGCATAAATAAAATATTTAAATATACAATGATGCTGTGAGTTTAATATGCCTAGCTTTCAAGTTTTTAATATTTTTTTCAACTACTTTAATGTTCTGCGGAAAATGATCACTTAAATAATATATTTAAAATATATAGAGAAAGGCATGTATTTCCTTTGTCCACAGGCTCTGATAAAGCTCAGTATGACACTGCTGGATTCTGCCGGTAAAATTCTGATGTTTTATTCATTGGGGATTGTTTCTAGCATTCATTTTGACTTTTAAAAATGCTGCATTCAATATGATTTATCTTGATTCCTGAGGTTTTTTGGTATCCTCCTAAATTTTTGTACCTGGGTCAGGGCCTTGATTACCTCACCCTAGTCCCAGCCCTGGTGGAACCAAACCATACTGAGCCTGACCCCAAAATAGCTCCCCTAGGATCTAACGCTACAGAAAAACCTCACAGTGCAGGACGCAAAGAGGTGCGCTCAGTGGTGTTCACTGTAGCTTTGGGGAACCGACCACAAAGCCCCCACCAGAGCAGACTGCTTAAATATGTGATGGTCCATTATCGGATGGCATAGTCTACAGCTATGAAAGAAAACATGTGATTGCTTTGACATTTCTGGCACAGAAAAAAAGTCTAAGAAATATTAAGAAAAAAGTTACAAAATCAATACAATGAAGCTCATATTTCTATTTGCACTGCGAGAAGTGTTTTGTGTACATTCGCTCAGGGAATCTCACAACCTTCCTAAAAGGTTATAGATGAGGAAACTTGGGCCCAGAGAAGTCAAGTAATTTTCCTAGGGACACACAGCAGGGGAACAGCAGAATCAGGTTTTTTTGAATACAGACAGTCTGGCCCCAGCATCCAAGATTTTATTTTATTTTATTTTTAATTCTCACCCAAGGATAATTTTTCTATTGACCTTTAGAGAAAGAGTGAAAGGGAGGAGAAGGGGAGAGGGAGAGAGAGAAACATTGATGTGAGAGAGTCACATCAACTGGTTGCCTCCTGCACGTGCTCCTGCAACAGAGGTACATGCCCTTGACCGGGAATCGAACCTGTTACCCTTCGGTCCACAGGCTGACGCTCTAACCACTGAGAAGCACCGGCCAGGACGATCATCCAAGATTTTAACCACCAACTTAAATTGCTTCTCGTTTGATTTCAGCGTCTATATTTATGTATATACATAAACGTAGGGGAAAAATCATGGGGCAAAACACAAAACTATTACGAATGGTTATCTCAGGTGCAGGTGAAAGTATAGGATACCTTAGCTTTGAACCTTGTACAAGTTGATAAAGTGTGAATTCTTAATCATGAGTATGTGTTATTTTAATAAGAACTAAAAAATACTTTATTAAGTACTTACTGAGTACCAGGTCCTGTGCTAGACACCTTCAGGGCACTTACCTCTCCAACAGCCCTATCATTACACCATTCTACAGATGAGAACACAGGCTGGCAGAGGTGAAGGGACCAACCTGGCTGAGCTCCAAAGCCCTGGGCCCCCACAGCAGGATCATGCCAAGAAAGGGGTTGCTCTGTGCCTTGCTGGTCTCCCCCCCTCCCCCCCCCCCCGCCCCCGCCCCCGCCCACTCCACCCTGGCCCTGCAGAACCGCAGGCAGTGCACGTCTTCTAGTCAACCCCCTGTTGTTGGGCACTGAGGTTACCAGAAGGGGCTCACTCTTTTAGCAGCGAGGGGGGTAAGGGGGGCCACTGGGCCAGGGGCGCAAGGCCAGGTGAAGGGCCGAGGGTGCGGCGTGGTCCCTCGCTTGTACCATTTTCTCACACCCCAGATTCCCAGCCCCAAAGCAACCTCCTTGCGGTGCGGGGCCGGCTCTTGTCCCGCCTCCTGGTCCCTGGAGGATCCGCAGCGCCCCAGGGGGCACCATCTGTGCCGCGCAGGTGTGCCCGCCCTCCTGCCCAACCTGGGCGCTGCGAACACTGGGGCGCTTGTGGCCCCCCGCGAGCCTGGCGGGCAGCTGCGCCCAGGACTGCCATCTGCGAGCCCCAGGCCGAGGGGCAGGCTGGGGGCGGGGTGGCAGCTCGGGGAGGGGCCCCATTCAAGCGCTGCCAAGGCCTAATTGATGAGAAATGTCCCCGAGCAGGTGCGAACCTGTCTCCGGAGGCGACGGGGCCCGGAGGGGGTGGCTGCTTAGTGGGAGCGCAGCTGTCGAGGGATCATTACCAAGGCGGCTTCCCCGGGGGCATCCAGCCTGGAGGTGGGGTGAGGGTGGAGGGAGAGAGAGGAAGCGATAGAAGGAAGATAGAAGGAAGATAGAAGGAAAGGTGGTGGACGAGGGTGTGGGGAGGGGACCCTGCTCCTGGGACCTTCTCACTGGAGGAGACTGAAGCCAGGTGGGACCAGCGTCACACCCAAAGGATACCCAGCCATGGCAGGGCCACCAGGGACTCCCAGCCCGGGGCTGTCCCCAAAAGACTCTGGTGGTGTTGAGTGACCCCTTCGATTATGTTTTACTTACTGTGCTACGTTGGGCATGTATATGAAACACTGTAGGGGCCTGTTGAAATTCTGTCCTATTTACATGTGCATCCACCCTTTGGAACACCCCTCTTCTGCCAAATACCAATCAAAATGCAATCAAATGGTGCTTTTTCCTAAGAGGGTCACAGGGCTGATTTGTACAGTTGAAGTGCTGTCAGCCCTGTGGACAGGTGGCCAGTGGCGTGGCAGAGAGGCCAACAGGGGGTGAGCCACCCCTGTGCAGGGCAAGCCTCCCCCGACTGAGCTGAGAGCTCCTTTAGGTGTAATTTCCAATGACTTAAGATAAGATCCTTCTCAGCAGTGCGACTCAGGGACAAGGGGCCCTCCTGGTCCCGCCCCTCACTGCTCACAACACGTCTTCACTCAGCTGCCCGAAAGGCTGGCTGAAGGGAACCCGCATTCTCCTTGTCAGAGACATGGTGCCGGGTTTCCACCTGCAGCGGCGTCTCCCAGCAGCAATCAGAGTGATCTTTTCCAAGTGCAAATCAAAGCTCGTCCCCTGCTGAAAACCCTCTCAAATTCCCCGTTCACAAGAATAAGAGTTTGATCCCCTGGGCCAGAGTGGTCTTGCTTGGGGACACCTCTTTTTCCTTGATATGTATTAATCCTGCCACATTCGGGCAGCCTTCCACAGTAAAGTGCCTACTCGGTGTCAGGCACTGCTCTGAACTCTTATGAAACAGCAGTGAACAAAACAGACAAAACTCCCATCTGCACAAGGCTGGCGTTGTAGTGGGGGAGACAGACAAGAAACAAACAAATTATAATAGTATGGCTGATGCTCAGTCCTTCAAAATCATCATAGTTGCCCTTCGCACATGCTATTCCCATTACCTGTCACACTGTTCCTTAGAAACGCACATACCTGGAATCTTCTGGACTTTGTTCAATGTACGTTGCCTTCTCAGTGAGGCCCTATTCCAGCCCTCCCCATCCACCACCAGCAGGTCAACACTTTTGAACCATTTGCCCCCCACAGGGGCCCTCTGCCTCCAAACACTCAGAGCTGCTCCAGTTTGGGCCCTATTTTCCTGGGAGGCGAGTGTCGAGTGCAGAAGGGAGAGATACATAATTGATGAGACTCCAAGCCTGGCTGGCTAAAGAGGTCAATTAATTATTAAATATAGACTCAACGGGGAGAAATTTCATTATGGGGTCATTTAATTAAGTGGCAGGCCAGAGGGACATTCCAAGATGGGATTTCAACGGCCCTTGTTTCAGAGTTTGGTTCTGGACGAAGAAATAGGGAATGACTCTAAAACCTGGAGTCTTGGTATGAATCCACCCTCCCTCACCCCTTCTTCCTGCTTTTCCCCCTCCCTCCCACTTTTCCTCTCTCCTTCCTTTCTCCTTTGCTTCCTCCCTCCTTCCTCCCCTCCCTCCCAACCTTCCTTCCTTCATTATTTCAAATATATTTATTGAGCATCTTGCATGAACCAGGCATTGTTTTAAACAGCAGGGCTACAACGGTAAAAAACAGTTAATTCTATTAGGGAGACAACTAGTAACCAAGTAAAGGAATAAATAAACAGAAGGCATCGCATAGGTGTGACTGCCCTGCCAACCTGAAAAGCAAGCTGATGGGGGACCGTCTAGATCAGCTCTTCTGAGGAGTCAGTATTTGAGTTGAGTCCTGAAGCCTGAGAAGGAAACTGTTGTATGACAATGAGGCAGGAGAGCACTTCGGGCAGAGGGCACAGTGAGTGCAAAGGCCCTAAAGTGGGACAAGCTGGTGAGCTCCAGTGGCTGGATCGGAGTGGATGAGGGAACTCAGGGGAGGGTATAAGGTTCAAGAGGTGGTCAGTGCCTAATGGATGATTGATGGGCAGGGATTTCTTTTTCCAAAGGCACTGGGGTAAACTGCCTACCACTCACTGTATTAGTCAGGGCCCTTTTCAGCTCTATGTCGTGGAAATCCGACTCAAGCTGTCTTGTTTGAAACAGAGGAATGTATTGGATCTTGTTTCTAAAAAAAACAAAAGCAGAGTTAACGGGCTCCAGGCATGGAGAAATCCAGCAGTTCAAAAGATCCTATATAATAAAAGCCTAATGTGCAAATTGACTGAACAGCAGAACGAATGGTGGAATGACCAGTCGTTTTAATGTGCACTGACCACCAGGGGGCAGACACTCAATGCAGGAGTTACCCCAAGCCTACAGGCCCCAGGCCAGCCAAGGTGGGTGCCAGCAGGGGCCCCCCAATTGTCCTGCCAGTCACCCCACAGATCGGCCCTGATCGCCAGGCCTAGGGACCCTACCGGTGCACGAATTTCATGCACTGGGCCTCTAGTGTTGATATAATAATGAATCTGTGATTCTCCCTTCCCTCCTCTCTCCTCTACTCCCTCTCCTCCTCCTTTTTCCTTCTTCCCTTCCTCCTCTGTTTCCTTTCTCAAGTGGGCTTTCCTCGCATCATGGCCAAGGTGGCCTCTAGCATATCCACGTTATTCTCCAAGCTCAGAAACCTCAGAAGAAAGAGAACACCTCTTCCTGAAAAGTTCCAACTAATATCCTTGGTTAAAGATAACCTGGGTCAGTTGCCCATCACTGTGGCTGTGAGTGTGGGTTACTCTACTGGGTCAAGAATTGGAGGTCAGATGGACCCCCACAAACTAGGAGCAGGGGAGGGACAGATCCCCAGATAAAAACCAGGGTTCTACAGCCAGAAGAAGAAAAATGGATTCTGGGCAGACATAAACAACAGATGTCCATTACTCCTCTTGGGCAGACAGTGTCTTCTTTGTCCACAAAAGGCTGTTGTTTTGAAGAATCCATCAAGAGGAATTATCCCATCTTGACAATGGGCATGCATGAGCTGCGGCCATTGACATCAATCCTGATCACACAGGATTAACAGGCACGAGTTTAGAGTCAGAAAGGCTGCATGGAAACTGGGATTCGCTTAAGCTCTGGGTCCCAACAAACTAGAATTCAAGGTGAAGAGCTTTGAAAAGGACAAAGAGGGAAATTGCATATGAACGAGAGGAAATCCCCATCAAAAGGAGTCCTGGATTTTGGTGTACTTAACAACGAAAGCTTTTTTGTGTGAAAAGTCATACAAATTGGATGAAGCAATATTTTCTGGTGGGAGGGTATTCTGGTGCAGCCATTCTGAAGACTAAACAGGTACCGCTGAGTCAAATTAAGTACATGGAAAAGTATAGGACCCAACCTTGTTCTCCTAGGTATCAATCCCAGACAAGTTCCTATGGGGTCCATAAGAGCACCTTAAGGATGCCGTGCCAGCATCCGTGGTGGTGGAGAGGGGGGGAGGTTACCTGAGCGTCCATTATGGATAAAATGTGGGTGCGTGCTCACAGTTCTGAGCAGCCATTATGCAATGGATGAGGCGTAGACACCACCACATGGCCATATCCTGAGAATCTAACCCCGCGTTGAGTGGAAGATGTAAGAGCTGTACAGCATCAGACCATTTACAGAAGATAGAAATATATATATATGCAAAAGAATATAAAGTGTGTAGGAACACACGCAAGCCAAAGACACATCTTAAGCACACCCGAGTGGTGGCCTATGTATCATTGTAGAAGGGTGAACATAATCAGAAGTGGGCATTTGGAATTTTAGAAAATGAATGGCAAATAGCTTTAATGTTTGGAAACGCTGGTTTCCTTGCATAATGGTTATGGGAAATTTGAGGAGATAGCTCTGAAGCTTCCAGTGTATGGCTGGTCTCTTTCCTCTTGTCTCCTTACAATGGTGCATTGGGTGTTGGGGAAGGACAGGCAACCTGGGTGTGGATGCTGCTCTTATGCTACTTTCCAAGTCTCGTCTAGAAGCTGGTGTTTCAATGCCTCTGGCACTGTCCTGGATCAGACCATCCCTGAACTCCACACGCATCCCCCAAGGACATTTTCAACTCTGCAGGCTGGAGAGTGTGGGCACCGTCCAGGCTACTGTGGGTCGGAGGGGCTGGTGGTATTTTGTTCCCAGTCCTGCACTTTCTAAATGATAGGAACAGTAATATTCATTATGAATAACAAACAAACAAACAAACACCCTTATCTTACCTCCTGCAGGCAATGACTATTGACAGTTTGGTGTTTACTTTCAAAACAATTTCCCCCGCCTACACACATGGCTAATTTTGCTTTTTACAACTAATGAGATGATACCCTGTGTGTCTGTCAGGATCCCACAGGAAACAGATAGCACATTCAGTCTGAGTAATAAAGGGGAGTTTAACGAATGAAATATTTACAAAGGCATGGGGGCTGGGCAAGCCATGAAGAATGGGGAGCCATTACCTCTGCTGGCCACAGGGATGCAGGGAGGGAGCAGTCACCAGACCAGAGGAAGACTGTGGTCCTCAGCAGAAGGACACAGGGAATCCCTGGTGCCTGGCAGGGGGCAAAGGGGGTAAAGACCCTGGCCTCACTCTGCCTCTGCCCTCCCATCACCTGCTGGGGCCTCACCCCCATGGGTCATCCTCCAGGGTGGGTTCGGAGGGGCAGCTGAGAAGGCCCACATTACCTGCCTCCCTAGACCTCTTCCTTCCATCAGCTTGCACGCGAGGTCGGGGGTCATCAGGGCTTTGGGAAATAGGTTTTATTAAGAGCCCACGGGATTTACTGGTGGAAAGGCTGTGCGGTATGACAGCAGGAAGGGAAACAAGGATGACCCTGAGAGTGTGGGACTGATGTTGGGGTCATCAACAGGCCTGGGGGCTTAGGCGGAGGAGGATAGAATCAAGAAATCAGTTTGCTTGGGCTCTGCCCTGACACGAGAAGTGATATCTACATCTTCCTAAGCCTTTTCCTGCATGAGCAGCTTCCCCCGACCTGTCCCCTGACCAAGATTCGAGAGGGTTGAGGCTGGGCAGAGAGCTCCCCCGAGCCTCTGGGTCCGACCCCGGGGGTGGTTCACCAAGTTGCTTCTCAGGGTGAAATTGACAAGGTCAGCTGCATGAAGGCTATAAATAATAGAAGAGACACATTAGAAATGACAGCCATAACCAAACCAGAAAATCCTCATTTCTAACCAGATACATTAAGTATCTGTTTTTCGTCTCTGCCCCCAAAGATGTGCACAGCTGTCTGGCATTTGTGAACCGGCTCAGGCTGCTTAACTCCCACCTGCTTTCCTGGGGTCAGGCCTCTTTGGTGAACTTGAATGTTTGTGCCACTGCTATCAGCAGCCTAGATCTGCTGAGCCAGCAAGAGATTTCTGGCTTTGTGAAGGGACACTGGAAGGGGCACCCTATTGAACTGGGTTCAAGGGCAAACCTAGGATCCAATGCAGCCTGATGGGACAGCGGAAAGAATCCCCTCCTACCCCCAGCAAGCTGGGGAACTGCGGCCAGGTCAGCAACAGTGGCGTTCTGAGTGGGAAGTAATGGGAAGAAGGAGCAAGGCATGCTTACCTGTTTGGTTGGTTTTGGTTTTGGTGGTAGAATCCATAAGAAGTAAAAATGAAATGCTTTTCAATGACAGGCACTGTTGGTTGAGTTGACTACCCAACCGCCATTCCCCCTTCTTTCTAGCTCCCATAACCCTGATTTTGTTCTGAGGCACTGGGTCCACTTCCATAGTATGAGTCAGTGATGGGCCTATGGATGGACATGTGACCTTGTGTGTGTCACTGGCCACATAATGAAAGATATTCCTGTGACAGATAGATAGATAGATAGATAAGATTGATTTGTTTCTCCTCAGAATGATGAGTGTGATGTTTGGAGCCATGGCAACTGTATTATAACCAGGGTTGGGGACCCCAAGAAAATCACAGAAACATAGACTCTGAGTCTTGACACCACAGAACGATTGAACCAACCTTGAAACCACCTTCATTTAGAACAGGGTTTCTGTCTCAGCACTGTTAACATTTTGGAGCAGATAATTCTGTGTTGTGGGAGCTGTTTTGTGCATTGTAGGATGTTTAACAGCATCCCTGGTCTCCACCTATAGATGCCAGTAGCACCCACATCCCAGTCATGTCTCCACAGACATTGTCCAATGTCTCCTGGTGGGCAAAATAATCCAAGGTTGAGAATGGTTGCTCTAGAAATCTTGTAAAATATTATGTGGATTGCGTGAGCCACTGCTGGTTGGGAATTTGGGTTTTTGCAGCCTCAGCTGCAAGTCAGACATAGTCCTGCTCCTCATGCAGCTCACAGTCTTGTAGTGGAGACAAAATCATTCATTCATTCATTCATTCATTCATACTTGTGTTCAACTATGCATTTATTCAAACATATTTACTGAGCCCTAACTAAGTCTTCCACACTGATCTAGGGTCTGGAAATATCACAGGGAACATAGTAACGTTCGTGCTCTTACGAATCCGATGTTTCAGTAAGACAGACAATCAACAAAGCCTGTACAGTTGGTCAGGTGGGTCTACCAGTGGGGAAGGATAGAGTAGGGTGGAGAAATAGAAGGCGCCACGGAGGGGATGTTATTTCGTGTTTACATTGGCGGTCAGAAGGATCTTCTCTGACAGGTGACATTTACCGAGATGGGAAAAACTTGTGTGGGAAAAGCAAGTTTGGGAGTGGAAAACCAAGAATTTTTTCAGACATGTTAATCTGATGGTTGTTAGGTAACCAGTGGAGACATGGGGCAGGCAGCTGGAGATGGGACTCTGCAGAAACATGTGCAGTAGTTCCACCTTATCCACCAGGGATACGTCCCAAGACCCCCAGGGGATGCCTGAAACCCTGAGGGTACTGAACCCTACATATACTATGTTTTTTCTATACATGCATACCTATGATAAAGTTTAATTTATAAATTAGGCATAGTATGAGATTAACAATAACTAATAATAAAATAGAATGATTATAACAAATGTTGTAATAAAAGTTATATGAATGTTCTCTCTCTCTCTCTCTCTCTCTGAATCTGATGACAAATCTGATGACGAATCTGATGACCAAGACAGCTACTAAGTAACTAACTCTAAGGTGGGTGTTCTGCACAGTCACCCTGGGCGCCCTGATGCAATGAATCTCCAATTGCCCCCTGTGGAAACCTGCTGGGTAACACACCCTTGGTGGGCGGGGGGCTTCCCTCCCATGTCACGCCCCAACTCCCTTACTGGTGTCTCCACACTTCCCAAATACACTTCTTGCACTAGAATCTCTTTCTCAGGGTCTGCTTCTGGGGGGACCCAACCGAAGACACTCGAAGGTTCCCAGCACCAAACTGGGGCCTAAACCAGCACACCAGTAAATCAACAAGAAAATCACCAGATAATGCTGATGCCACGGAGAGATAAACAGAGGGACGCTTAGATGTCTGAGGGGTGAAGGCTCACTTAGTCAGGATGTCAAGCACGGCTTCTCTGAGCTGGCATCTGCCATGATGAGAGGCCCAGAGCACAGTGCAAAGGCTGGGGGGGTCAGCGTGGGGAAAGCTGGGCGTGCTGGAGGCACAGAGAAGAGTGAGTGTGACGGAGCCCGAGATAAAAGCAAGAGGTAGGAAATGAGGTCAGAGAGGCTGCTATGGCCAGAATGAAGAATGAATGAATGAATGAATGAAAAAATGAGCAGATGACCTAGAGCTGTAGAAATTCGAGAGGAGACCGTCTGGGGCAGATCTACCCTAGCCCCTGCTGGGAGAGGGAGTGCGCCGTCTAGAATGCGGCAGGAACCCTTCAGAAATGTTGCAGCTGGACCAGAAATACTGCTTGTTGCTTTCATAACCATTTGGAGGTCGGGAGGTGGAGGAAGACAGCCAGACAAAGCGGGGAGGGAGGCTGGGGAATCCCCAGCTATCTGCCCCACCAGGGCCTGAAAATCTGACAGCATCTGTCACCAGGAAATCACAGGCAATCGCCTTAAGGGATAAAAATCTGTTTGGGGAAGCACTTAGGGCCAAGCAGAGGGGGTGCGTGGGAGGCCTGGTCTGCTCCTTGCAGGGGGAGTAGAGGCTGTTCCCAGGGGATGGGGCATCTCTGGAGGCTCCTGCAGCCCAGATGCCAGGAGCTCAGCGGGTGGGGGTGCCTCAGGAAGTGCTGTCGTTGAATGAATTGGCTGTGGATTTTCGGGGAAGCCCCCTCACTCTGTGTCGCTGTGCTAGAATGCCCACTGCTAGAGTCACACCTTTGGACCTGAGCTCTCCTGCCAGAGACCCTGTAAATAAATACACAACTGCAACACCCGGAAGAGAGAAGCACATTGGCACCTGCCAGAATCTTCACCCAGAACCTTTGTTGGTTGCCAGTGATACCCATGAGGGGCTGGGACACCAGACAGGTATTTTTCGATATGTTAAAGGCATGTAACTAGAGTTACCATGGACTTGTGATGGTACAAAGTAAAAATGCAATTCAAACAGACTTAAACACAACAGGAATTTATTGCTATCTTTGTTGTTGTTTTTAAATTTAAATTCTTTAATTCTTTATTGTTTAAAGTATTACATAAGTCTTTTTCCCCCATTGACCTCTCCCTGGCCACCCCCACCCCCCGTCACGTGCCCTCACCTCCCTCCCCCATGTCTGTGTCCATTGGTTATGCTCATATGCATGCATACAAGTTATTTGGTTGATCTCTCACCCCTTTACCCGCTGCCTTCCCTCGTAGGTTGGAACAATCTGTTCGATGTTTCTATGACTCTCGTTCTATTTTTGTTAATCAGTTTATGTTGTTCATTACGTTCCACAAATGAGTGAGATCATGTGATATTTATCTTTCTCCAACTGGCTTATTTCGCTTAGCATAATGCTCTTCAGTTCCATCCATGCTGTTGCAAATGGTAAGAATTCCTTCTTTTTTACAGCAGTGTAGCATTCCATTGTGTAGATGTACCACAGTATTTTTTATTGTAGTAAAATATACATAACATAGAAATTACCATTTTAGCCATTTTTAAAATGGGTGATTCAGTGGCATTAAGTACATTTCACGATGTTGTGCAAACCTCACCACTATTTATTTCAAGAACATTTTCATCATCCCACACAGAAACTCTGTACCCATTCACCAATAACCCTCATGAATTTCTTGGGTAATAAAAAACCCAGGACAACTCTCACTGATGCCTCCTCTGGGTTGAATCTGGGATGGGGTTTCCCTTGGGGATGTCAGGGTGGCTGACCGAGCTCCAGCCTGATATTCTCACAGTACTAAGGCCAGAGGGAGAGAGAAACGAACTCCCTGGACAGTTGCTCAAGCAAAAGCCATGGGATTAGCATGGATCAGCCTGTCTGGCTTGACTGAAATCGTGTTGCTATGGGCTAAATGTTTGTGTCCATCCAAATTCATATGTTGCAACCTGATCCCCAATGTGATGGTATGAGGAGGTGGGGCCTTTGGGGGTGATTAGGTCATGAGGGTGGAGCCCTCATGAATGGGATTCGTGCCCTGTAAGGAGGGGCCTCAGAGAGCTTGCTTCCTTTTTCACTGCTCTCCACCAGGTGAGGGTGAGAAGACTGCTGTCTGCAAACCAGGAGGTGGGCTCGCATCAGATACTGGATTTGCCTGCATCGTGATCTTGGACTTCTCAACTTCCGGAATGGAGAGGAATAAGCATTGTTTAAGGAATGTTGTTATAATAGCCCGAGCTAAGACACCTGTGAGCTCCTGAACCGATCCCTGTGGCCAGGGGTACTGATGACCCATTTGGCTTGGGGACTGAGAGAGCGGGATAAGGTGGCTTTCCAGGAGAAAATCAGGGGTTATGTTATCTGGTGAAAGTCTGCGGTTTGGCAAAAATAACACATTGTCACTATACCAGGGGTGGGCAAACTTTTTGACTCGAGGGCCACAATGGGTTCTTAAACTGGACCGGAGGGCCGGAACAAAAGCATGGATGGAGTGTTTGTGTGAACTAATATAAATTCAAAGTAAACATCATTACATAAAAGGGTACGGTCTTTTCTTTTTAGTTTTATTCATTTCAAACGGGCTGGATCCGGCCCGCGGGCCGTAGTTTGCCCACGGCTGCACTATACCATACACCTCAAGCCATCTTTCCGGAATGAGCAGGTGACTCCATCCAGGCAGCCAATGTCAACCCAGAATTCTTGCTGCAGGGAAATAAACTCGGGCTGCTAAGCTAATTGAATGAAAGCCCAAAGCCACTCCAGGCCACCATGCAGAGGGCCTCCTGGGTCTGAAGCCAGCACCAAGGAAGTCAGAGCTAGAAGATGGAGAGGACCAGCCCCGACAACACGGGTAAATCCCTGGGTCCAGCCCAGCCTGAAGCTAGTTCTACTTGTGGGGATATTACGGTATGTGAGCCAACAAATTTGCTTTTTCACTTAAGCCAGTTTGAGGTTTTATATTTTGTCACTTGTTATCCAAAGAGGATTAATGCTAGTTCATGACCACAAATCATTTAAGAAGCATGAAGCTAGGTCATTTCTAAATTCCTCTCCAGCCAAACATTCTAAAAAAAAACTTCCCTTCCAAAATTTGATGACAAAGAATTTTATGTTATCTGGGCTATCTTGTCAAGCCTGTGAAATTTCTCTATAGTCACTAACTCACTGTCCAACTTTAGTCACCACTCCAGCCCCTCTTCCTAGTCTGTTCTTCTGTCCCATCCCAGGGACAGAGGATGGGGAGTACTGGGAGATGACTGGTGACTGCATCGGGAAACTCAGATAAGGTGACTTTGGAGCAGAGCCAGGAACAGGTGAGGGAGGGAGCAAGCCAGTGTATTTCTGGCAGAGAGAACAGCATGTGCAAAGGTCCTGAGGCAGGTAGGAGCCTGCTGTGTTCAAGGATCCCTGTGTGCCTGAGAAAAGAGAATGAGGGGTAGAGTGATACAAGGGAAAGTCAGAGAGGTCATGAGGGAGGGGGCAAACGGTAGAGAGTCGGGTATTAATATTAACATGATGTTTAGAGTTACACATTTTTTTGGTCTCATGAACTTTTTCTTCTAGATTTATCGAGATATGATTGACATATAGCATTATGTAAGTTTAAGGTATACAACGTGATTATTTGATCATGTACAGATTGTGAAATGCTTGTGACAATAAGATTAGTGAGCACATCTTTCCCCTCACATAATTACCATGTTGTTGTAATGGTGAGAACACTGAGACTCCACTCTCTTAGCAACTTTTAAGAGTACAATTCTGTTGACCATAGTCACCGTGCTATGGTCACACATTCCTGATCACATACATTCCTGATCACACACATATACCCAAACTCCCGCAGGCCCATATGCACCCATTCAGACCTCCACACATTGGCCTATGGACATGTGAACACACACACTCACCCTTGGACACGTGTCCACCCTTTTTCCCACACAAGCACACTCACATCCTTTGCCTGGGCACACGTATTCTAATACACTCACCCACATTCTCTATGACATGCCCTCGTGCACACTGGCACCACACAGTTGCAAATACACGTGCACGCTCATTTCTATTCACTCACATACACGTGCTCACCGGTATCAGCCAGCCCATTCACTCGCTCACACACAGTCCCAGATCCCTGGCCTGGCACTCATGTACACACGTACACGTTGGCTGCTCACACATTCACTTTGGGCACAGATTCAAACACACAAACAACCACATTCTCATCCACTCACCTCCATCGCCCCCACCCCCACTTTTTTCCGTGAGGTTCATTAATCATGGGGTCAAGACAGACATTTGAAAATCATCCTGCCGTTACATTGCTCAGGGAAAGCTGGAGGAGGAGGGCAGTTTATTAAATTTGGAACTGTGCTTCTCTGGGGAAACTCTGAAGAAGAAAGAACCCTCAGCTGAAGATGGAAAGCCGAGCTCAGAGCAGGGATTATGGGATCAGCCGAGATCATCTCACTGCTTTCATTAACCCCAGAGTTTATTTTCCCCTCTCCTTCTTGACAAGTTCACGAGAGACTGACAGCCACAGCCGTGCGCTGCCAACTTGACCTCCCAAAACAGTTCCTTGTGGAGCCCCCTTGTGGGCTGGGATTGGGGGGAGACCTAAGTTCTCCTTAGTTCTGCTGGTCTAGTGGTTGAATAGTGTCCCCCCAAATTCATGTCTATCTAGACCAGTGGTTCTCAACCTTCCTAATGCCGAGACCTTTAATACAGTTCCTCATGTTGTGGTGACCCCCAACCATAAAATTATTTCCGTTGCTACTTCATAACTGTAATGTTGCTACTGTTATGAATTGTAATGTAAATATCTGATATGCAGGATGTATTTTCATGGTTACAAATTGAACATAATTAAAGCATAGTGATTAATCACAAAACAATATGTAATTATATATGTGTTTTCCGATGGTCTTAGGCGACCCCTGTGAAAGGGTCATTCGACTCCCAAAGGGGTCGCGACCCACAGGTTGAGATCTGCTGCTCTAGGACCTCAGAATGTGATCAGGTTTGGAAGTAGGATCTTTGCGGATGTAATGAGTTAAGGATCTCGCCATGGGCCCCAAGTCCAATGACTGTAAGAAGGAGAGAGACACAGAGGCACAGGGAGAAGGCCTTGTGTAGACAGAGGCAGAGATGGGAGGGATGCAGCTACAAGCCAAGGAACGCCAAGACTGCTGGGGCCTCCAGCCGCTGGGGGAGCAGGAAGGGTCCTCCCCAGAGCCTTTGGAGGGAGAGCAGCCTGCCAACACCTCCATCTTACATGTCTGGCCTCCAGGGCTGTGAGAGAATAAATTCCTGTTGTTTCAGGCCACCAAGTGTGTGGTAATTTGTTCCAGCGTCTGTAGGACAGATTTTAATGAACTGCATGGACTTGGGCAAGCCCTGCACTCTGCTAGTCTTCGATTTTCTCACCTGTAAAAGGGATGCCCTTGGACATTGATTTAGTCAACAAAGGTGTGCTGGGCACCTCCTATGTGTCTGGCTTTGAATGTACTACAAAAAGCCAAGCAGACAGGAACCCCTGCGCCATGCAGCTGCCATCCCAGAAGAAGAAGAAAGGTCATAAAATGAAAATAAGTAAAATACCTGGTATGTCAGGACATGATAAGGCTGCCAGCTCGGCCTGGCCTGCAGGAAGTCACCCTCAGCTCTGATTCCAAGTAGAATCATAACCGCCGCCTGGGCGTTTCCTTTGATTGGGTAAATAAACTCAAGGGAAGGAGGCTGTGGAGACCACAGAGGGCAGAGGTGGATGGGTCTGGTAATGCTGAGCAGGGAAGGGTGAGGAGGTTCCCCAAACGTCCCCAGGCAGAGAGAAATTGGGGTGACAAAGATGCCTCTTTGGGTTCCTAACCCACCACGTGTCTCCCCCCAGGGTCTGCCTCCCTCCTTCAGGTCACCGGGACACCGAGACCGAGGGACATCTGGAGCCCATTAGGATGGCATCAACCCCACACGGGGATGTTTTGACTGGACCCTTGGATGGGATTTCTTGAACATTAATGGTGTTTATTTTCCTATAAAGATTCTGAAATCAAGATTGCCACCCTGGCTCAGCCAGCATGTCTCAGTGGTTGAGTGTCAACCTATGAATCAGGAGGTCACGGTTTGATTCCCAATTGGGGCACATGCCCAGGTTGCAGGCTCAATCCCCAGTGTGGGCTGTGCAGGAGGCAGTTGATCAATGATTCTCTCTCATCATTGATGTTTCTATTTCTCTCTTCTTCTTCCTTCCTCTCTGAAATCAATAAAAGAAAGAAAGAAAGAAAGAAAGAAAAAGAGAGAGAGAGAGAGAGAGAGAGAGAGAGAGAGAGAGAAAGAAAGAAAGAAAGAAAGAAAGAAAGAAAGAAAGAAAGAAAGAAAGAAAGAAATTAAGAAAGAAACAAAGAAAAGAGCCACCCTGGCCCCTTTCAGGGGGAAGAGATGAGCCAGAAAGCCCACCCCTCTGGCCCTGGGGTCCTTGGGTCTTCCAAAGAAGACAGTGGAAATGTCAAGACGTGGTGTAGTGCCTTGTAGACTGCTGGGGTCCAACCCCAATGGGTCCAGGGGTCCCCAAAGGTGTGGACGGAGTCGGCGAAGAATGAATGACATGGAAACTGGTTTCAGTTCATCAGCATAGCGAGGTTCTCCCTCCAGGATCTCCAGCGAAGTTCTGGTCAGGATCTCCAACCAAGTTCTGGTGCCATGTTCTCTCGCTAGGTTCTCCAGCCAGGTTCAGTCACCAGGCTCTTTAGCCAGGTTCTATCCAGGTTCTTTTGTCATGTTCTGTCTAGGTTCTCCAGTGAAGTTCTGTAGCCAGGTTCTGTCCAGGATCTTTTGCCATGTTCTCTGGCTAGGTTCTGGTTAGGATCTGATGTTTATTGTCTTGTTACATCCGTATTTATACCAGCCGATTTTAATCCTGTCAATTTCTATTACAAAGGTTAGGGCGTTTCTTATCTCCATTCCAGGGAGTAAAGATTATGTAGCTTAACTACCCACCTGGCACTTAATTAAGGGGTTGTATCCCCTCCCTAACCTCAGGGAAAAATCCCCACCTGGGGAAACAACCTTTCTCGGAGAGGTGACCTTGGTTAAAACACATGGCACTAAGGAGAGCAAACATATTAAGAACAATATGCTATATATGCCAGGTCCCTTGAAACATATGCTGTGCAGATGTTTCTTTCCTGCAGCGACTGTGTCAAGCAGCAAGGATGGACCGGCTTCCGGCAGTAGACAATCAGAACCCAAGATTCAGCCCAACCGTCTCATGATACACAGTCTATGTTGCAGTTACAACATTGCTCCTGCAGCACAAAAGCAACCACCAACAATACATAAACAAATAGACAGGGCCATATTTCCATAAAACTTTATTTGCAAAAACAGCAGTGGGCCACAGTTCACCGACCCCTGCCCTGTGGCATCCCAGTGCTTACTATGAGATATTTGACATGGTGTGTGGTCAATACATATTTGCTGATGTGATTAATGATTCTCCCTACTCACTAGCTGTAAGACCTCGAGCAAGTGACTTCCTCTCTCTGAGCCTCCATTTCCTCATTTGTAAAATAAAGAGACTGGAGCAGATGAGCTGTGACTCCTGCCTCATGCTAATCCCAGCCCTGCTGAGTGGTAAGATATCTTCTTGAGAATTTCAAGGTGCCCACAGTATTTCTGTATTATTTTACCTGAAAAGGGTGTATGGTGTGTGTGCATGTTGTGCAAGGGGCTATGAGTTTTCTTGGTCCCCTTTTCTGATTCAACTTTATATTACTACTAGAGGCCTGGTGCACAAAAATTCATGCACTGGAGAGGGGTCCCTCAGCCCGGCCTGCCCCCTCTCACAGTCTGGGAGCCCTCAAGGGATATCCTACTGATGACTTAAGCCTGCTCCCACCGGGATGATCAGGGTAAGGCGCTGCCTCCATCACCCAGCTGCTGCTGCCACTGCTGGCCATAGTGTCTGCAAGGCCTGAGCCCCGGGCCTCGCAGCCGCCAGGGCTCACGGCTGCCTGAGCCTTGGGCCTCGCAGCCATTGTGGCATTGTCTGGATGGAGGTCCGCCCTAATTAGCATATTACCCTTTTATTAGTATAGATTCCTTTATCTGAAAGTTCTGGTCATCAATTGCTATGGGTCTCTGACCTTCATAGTTCTCAAGGGGGCTGGTGGGCTACCTGTCCCCTAGTGTAGCTTCCACAGCCAATGTATTATCAGGACTTTCAGTTATAAGTGACAGAAACTTAAGCTGGCTTCAGCACAAAGAACATTTATTGGCTCATGAAACTAAAAACGTCACCCACAATATGGCTTCTAGAACATTCCGGTGGGAAACTCTGAGCAGTGCGAGAGCTCTACATTCAAACTTTCCAAATATAGTTGTCAAGGTAGGAGGAGAAAAACATGTTTAGCTTTGTTTATAAATTTTACATATTAGAAATTTGGTACGTGGGCCTCCCTTGTCCTGGGGCCCGCAGGTGAGCTAGATGTGGGTGAGCAGTCTTGGGCCACCGTGGAGGACATGCGGGAGGCTGCTGACGGCTCTGCCACACCAGCTGTGAGGCCTGGAGCAGGTGGCCTAGCAGCACTCTCCAAAAGGGGCTCAAAATGAAGTCTAAGTCATGGGGTTATTGTGAGAAGCGAGTAAGATAACGTGTGCAAACGTGCTTTGAGAAATCCTATACAATGTTAGGGACTATTATTATTGCTGGAAGTGATTAGAGGCGGACGTGGTTTCATCACCCTCCTGAGAGATGGTGCCTGGAACCGAGAGGATTCTGGGAAATGTCTGACCGAAGGTGAAGAGGAGGGCTGTGTGCAGACGAGATAAAGCAACGGGCTTAATGTGGCGGGAAATCTTAGGAGCTCCATAAATATTTAGTTTGTCGACCAGATGTCACCTGAGATCTACCTGTGCTAGAAGGTTCTTGACAAGGCAAGCCGATGCCCTGATATTTAGCCTGAGGCCCTCAGAAAAGGAGGGGTCTTCTCTATGCTGTCCTGCTCCACCATCCCCGGGAGAAAAATTATTTCAACAGAGGCTTGGAGCTGTGTGCAGAGGCCTGTGGAGAGGAGTATAGACAGAAGGAAAGAGGATAGAGATGGAGGAGAGGGGAGGAAAAGAGGAGAGAAGGGAGCAGAATGAGTATTCCTGCTATTTTAGAGCTGGAAGGGAGTCCACAGATCCTGCCCAATCCCCCAGGAAGTGGAGGCTCAGAGAGTCAAGCAACCTGCTGAAGGTCACACAGCTCAGTGTTGGTCTCAGAAAAGAAAGGTGAGCCACCAAGGGAGAGTGGTCTGCAGCAAGTGAAGGGACGGAGCAGTTGGAAGACAGCAAAATCTACTCCAAGCAGACCCCCGGCTGGCAGGGTCAGTGCTGTGCTGGGGTGGTATGGAATGAAGGCAGGATTTACTAAGCACCTTCACTGTGCCAGTCTCCATGCCGGGCACTTTTCTTACTGACTGACTGACTGTTGTTCTTGGGTTATTCTTGGCCCATACACTCAGGTATATTTTTGCTTAGTCTTGTTTTATTGATCACTTTCCTTTGGTCTTCAAGCCACACGCCATGTCAATGAACTGTTGGGAGAGCCACACTCAGTCCTTCTGGCTGTTCCCATCCAAGTCTTGTGAAAGTATCCTGTGGTCCGGGGTAGCTGAGTCATGGGAGGCCATTCTTACCAACGCATAGTTCCCTCTTAATGTGATGTCCAGTTCCCATATGGTCCCTTCAGAACAGGAAGCCCCAGTCATTCATGCCACGGTTAGGGCACAAAACCTTTGGTGAGATTAGGCCAAATTCCCCAGGTGCACCGAGCAGCCATGAGCTCTGAGGAGCAGATTCCAAGGGAACAGGCTCTGGAGTCAGACCACAGCTCTACCACTTACTAGCTGTGCAGACTTGGCAACTGGCTTCACCTCTCTCTAGATATGAAATGGAGACACAAAGTTATGGTGTGAGTATAAGACACTGAGTGCCTAGAACAGCGGAGGGGGAATAGGGAGAGAGAATAGTATAGAAAGAAGGGAAAAGAGGTAGGGGACGTCCTACTCTTCTGGCCTCCCAGAGTCTGGCCCTGTCTTTGCTCCCCACCCTCCTTGGCCTCAGCTGGCCTTGCTCTTGCTCTCTGGACCCTCAGGCTGGCTGGCCTGGCCCCGGTCACTTTAGGATGCTCCCCTCTCTCACCTCCCCCTGGATGCTGCTCTCCCTTGGCCAAGCCTCCCATGCTCTACCTTGGCCAAGCCTCCCATGACCTTGGCCAGCTTCTTCAACCACGCCAGATGCCAGGTCCCAGTGCTACTGCACCCATTTGACAGGTCGGAACACCCGGCCCAGAAAGGGGCTGTGATTTGTCCTGGGCCCCACAATGCGACAGCGACAGAATGCAGACCCAGGTCTCCTGATTCCCAGCCCCATGCTGCCTGCTCTTCCTGGCAAGAGGCTGCTGGGTTGTGGCTGAGCACCCAGAGTACAGACCAGTGAGTTTCAATGGGGGGACATTTTGGTTGTCATGACTCGAAGGGGTGGGGATAGTAACTGGCACCTCGTGAGTGGAGTCCAGGAATGCTACCAACAGTCCTACAGTGCACAGGACAGCCCCACATGATGAAGAGTTACCCGGCAACAGGCAACAGTAGTGCTGATTTACAATGCAGATTTAAACCATGACACATTCTCTAACCCCAGCTTCCTGTTCCTTAAGATGGTGATGATAACAGCAGCAAGCTCATAGAATTTGGGGAGCATTACATGACCTAATGCATGTAGGGAGCTGAACCTGGGAGCTGGTGGAAAGCGGGTTTACTCAATAAATGGGGTGAGAGGGGATAGGGGTGCACCAGCGGGGCTGGCTCCTACAGTGTCCCATCACTAAACTGCAGGAGGTGCGATGGGGGACCACGGTCGTCAACACTGAGCCCAAGAGGCACGCTTGTGTCTAATAGAATTTTGAGTTCCTCCCCGCCTCCTGTCATCAGCATTTGAGACTCCGGGTGTTAATTTAAAAGGAGAAACTGCATTACCTGTTCTCCGTGCAGATCTGAGCCTCTATTTTAATTTGCCTTCATTATCTCTTCCTCTTATTAAGAACGGCAAATCTGTTTTGTGTTTTCATTATTCCATTAGCTCGAGGAGACTCATCAGTAATGTGGGGAGCTGCCAACATAAATAGCATTATTTTCATACAGGCGATGCAATAATTGACTTAAATCGCTATCCTGCGGAGGCCGCGGCTCACAATTAGAGAAAGCGTGTGATTTGAAAACGAGTTACAATTGATTGGATTTCAGGGGAAACCAGGTTTGGAATGTGTTAATTGCATTCTGCCTAAACACAGGGTCTAAACGAAGCAGCCGGAGATTTAGGGAAATAACAAAATCTTCTCTAGAAACGGCCCCAAATTGCTTAATAGGATAGGAGAGATCTGATTAAAATGGGGGGCTAATGGCCTCACTGTATTTCGGGGTGACAGGCTGAACTTCTTATCTTGGAGACTGAGATAAGAGAGTAACAGACCTCAATCTGTTTTATGGCCTGGCTGCGTTTGGGGGGCAGATATCAATGGCACCTCCTTCCTGTTAGAACCTAAGTCAGACTCTGTCTCACCTCTACTCGAAGCCCACCAGTGGCCTCCGTCTCATTCTCGGGAAAAGCCAAGTCCATACAATGGTGCCCAAGACCCTATGTGATCTGTCCCGTAAACTTGCTACCTCCTCACTCACCAGGGTCAACCAAGGGCCTTCATGGCCAGTCCTTTGCTCATGTCTCTACTGTCATCTCATCTCTCATTGTTTGCTCCTCCCACTCCCACCACCTAGAATTACTGACGGATCCCCGATGGCTCCATGTCCTGCCTTGCCAGAGCCTTTGCATATGTTCTTCCCGGCTTCACTCACCTGGTTAATTCCTAAGCTGCGCCCACATCTTACTTGGTTCATGCTCTTCCTCTTAAAGTTCCTAGAAATTCATAGGAAAAAAACGTTAGTAGGAAACTTGTTTTATGTGACTGGCTACTCTAGCTCTCGGGTTTCTGGATCCTCAGCTACATGAATAAAGTGGGAACAGATATAGATACAGATATAGATATAGATATAGATATAGATATAGATATAGATCTCAGATGACTCTGCTTCCTGGTCACAATTGATTGGCCCAAATGTGGTTTCTGATCCAAATTGGACCAATCAGAGTCCTTCCCTGGGAATTTGAAATGTAACCTAAGGATTTGAAGCACAGTCTGGCTGCACTTTTATGTTTTTCTCTTTTGCTCTCTCTGTTTCTTTCTTAATTCTTCTGCTTAATTTCCTTTTATATACACAGTTTTATATAAATGGATCATGAAATATGCATTTTTAAGTTCAGTACTGAATTTCCTTGTTCCAATTTCCTCTCACTTTCACCTGTAACCCAGCACTAGATGACCCACATTAGCAACTCTAAATGTGCCCTTTCAAAATATTTTCATTTGTGTCTGTATTTATAATTATGTGATACACACAACTATATGCAAATGGATCGGCATTTTTTCAATTGTTTTTTATTTCATAAAATGGGATTCTATTTTATACTCTTTACTACATGTTGTTTTTTTCTCTTATTCAAAAATCCCTCCAGGTCAACTGCTAAAGCTTTGATTCAGGCTTGCAAAGGTGACAGGGCGGTCTGGGTTGAGTCCATGCCAGAAAGAACGGCTCTTCTCAGAGTGGAAGCAGAGAAAGTGGGTCTGCAGATGGAGGAGGAGAGAGAAGGAACTCAGAGAAACTGAGGGAAGCCACAGAGATCGGTGCCCTCTGTATTGGGGCTGGCATAGGGCCCCCCGATCTCTCAGCCTTTGCGTCTGGGAGAGCCCACGGCTTCTGTTTGAGAAAATGGCCCTGCATGTGTGTTTCACTCACATGCCTGCACACAGCAAGTGCTTATAAAGGTTTGTTAAACCCGGCTGGCGTGGCTCAGGGGTTGAGCGTCAACCTATGAACCAGGGGCTCCTGGTTTGATTCCCGGTCAGGGCTCATACTTGGGTTGAGAGCTCAATCCCCGGCATGCAGGAGGCAGCTGATCAATGATTCTCTCTCATTGTTGATGTTTCTATCTCTCTCTCCCTTCCTCAATAAAAACATTTTTTTAAAAAAACAAGGAACAAAAATACAACAACAACAAAAACAGAAAACGGCCCTGCATTGGCTTAAGCCAGTGGTTCTCAACCTTGGCTGCACATTAGAATCACCTGGGAATCTTTTTAAAATCCTGATTTCTGGGCCTCATCAGGATTTTAAAAAGATTCCCAGGTGATTCTAATGTGCAGCCAAGGTTGAGAACCACTGGCTTAAGCCAATTCAGTGGGCATCGGCTGAAATGAATAGTCTTAACTAATACATGATGCCTTATGCCTACCTGGGCTTTTTTTTGACCTTGACTTGTGAGAGTGAGGTTAGCCCAACTCCTCAGGTAACGACATTTTACCATAATTGGTCCAGACGAGCCCCAACGCTTGAGTGATTTGTTCATTTGCGTACCCATTCCCTTGATTCTATCCTCCATCTCTACCTCCCACCACCAACAGCTGCTCAGATGTGTGCCTTTTACTTTGTCTAATTTTGCCTAAAGTAGGCAAGCGCTGCCTTGTGTATATAAACTCTAAAATTACATTCGTGGCGCTATGTGGTAGACGACTTTCCTTCTTTTCTTCATTTGTTTGTTTGTTTGTTTAGTTTCCCACCCCAGGTGCAGGGGCTGAGTCCCTCATCCTCCTCTTTGCCGCATGATCATCCTTGGCTGGGCAAGGTCCAGTTCTCGTTAATTCCTCTCCTCTCCACTCCCCACTCCCCGTGCTCCCCGTGGCATGTCTGAGTGCCTCCTTCTGTGGGTGTGTGTGTTTTGCAAACCACGTCTAGTTGCTTTGCGGGCATCTGCGTTTGCCGTCTGTGCGATGGCACTGCTCGGCGTGTGCAGATCTCTCTGTGCTGCTGTGTGCACATCTGGGGCAGTGCTGTGACTGTCGCATAATCCTCCCAGGCGTGAACCTGGCAGGGTTTCCTTGCTGCCAAAGAAGAATCCGGAGACACGCGTTAGATATTTGCATGCTGTTTCGTCCTCACACAAGGAAGGCTCATCTTCCTAGTCCAGGGGTGGGCAAACTTTTTGACTCGAGGGCCACAATGGGTTCTTAAACTGGACCGGAGGGCCGGAACAAAAGCATGGATGGAGTGTTTGTGTGAACTAATATAAATTCAAAGTAAACATCATTACATAAAAGGGTACGGTCTTTTTTTTTTTTTTTTTAGTTTTATTCATTTCAAACGGGCCGGACCATAGTTTGCCCACGGCTGTCCTAGTCTGTTTCAAGGAACAAAGGCAAAGCCAGGATTTATAAGGGAGAGGAACTGAAGCAAACTGCAGGCTGGAAACAATGAATCTTGTTTTTGAGATAGAATCTCGCAAAAAGCAGCACATCTTGTTATGGGGGAGGTTGTGGGGGGTAAATGAATTATCTGGCATCTAGTGAAGAGGCCAGTTTGAAATTGTTGTTGAGCGGTCAAGTAGAGGAAGCAAAAAATCATGCTGGCTGTTTAAGGGCGTTCTGAGACCCTGGAGAGTGTGATTGAGGAACACCTGTGACAGGCTGAGCGATGGCCAGGTCTTTCCCTCAGCACCTCCGCGCCCCCACCCCCCACAGGGCCAGCACCTCCACCCTCCCCCTGCAGGGCCAGCCAGGGACCATCCTCCCAAGAACAACTCCCACCATCACCAGGGAGGAATGGCGCTACTATGAACATCCAAGCAGGTGTGTCCTGTGCAAAGGCCTCTCTCAACCACGCATCCTGGACAGGCATGCTATGCCCCCCAGGGGTGTGTGTGTGAAAAAACATGACTCTTGTTTAAAACTGTGGTGAAATACACGTAGCATAAAATTGACCACCTTAACCATGTTTAAAGCACACTCACGCTGTTGTGCGACCATCACCGCCATCCACCCCTTAGCTCTTTTCATCTTGCCAGACTGACACTCTGAGTTCATTAAACAGCTACTCCCCACTGCCCCTTCCCCTGCCCCTGGCAACCACCATTCTGCTTTCTGTGTCTGTGACTCTGCTCTGGGTACGTCACGTAAGTGGAATCTTACAGTACTTGTCTTTCTGTGACTGGCTGATGTCACTGAGCATCGGGTCCTCAAGGTTCACCCTGTAGCATGTACTCTTTGTATGTATAAAGCACAGCTGTACCCACAGCACATAGACAGATGCACAGAACACACAGTGTCGCTGTGGTATGAACATTTCATTGGGGGGCGGGGTGCAATTAGGAAAAATGCCAAAAAAGGCTCCTTGGGGTGAATGATTATTGACATTTGGACCAGATCATTCTCTGTTATGGGACATCCTATGAATGTAGGGTATTCACCAGCATCCCTGACCTCCACCCACTAGATGCCAGTTGCACGCCCCCAGTTGTGACAACCAAAAATGTCTCCAGGCATTGCCACGTGTACCCTGGAGTGAAGGTTGTCCTGGCTGAGCTCTGGGCTCTGGTCCCGGGGACAGGCTGCCCTGTCACCGAGCGTGCACACACCCGCTTTCTCTGCGTGCTACTGGGTGGCTCCCCGAGTGGCAGCCTCCGGCCAGCGGTGTCTGAGCATCGCAGCGGGGAGAGGGCTTCGTGGAGGAGCCTGGGCTGAGGTGCGTGGTGGCCCTGAGGCTGGAGGAAAGGAGCCTTGCCAAGCGCGGCACGAAACAGGGCTTCTTGGCACAGAGTCCCTGTGGCCTCCGGGTCACCTTTCCCAGCTGAGTGACCAGACACAGCCCGTTCCCGGGCGTCAGGCCCCAGAGGGTGTTTTGAATGGACAAAGCTCGGGTGTCTGCTCCTAACAATACCCTGCCACTCCTCGCCGGCCACCTGCGCACCTTCCTGCGCACGCCCGCCCTTCCACACCCAGGCCTTTGTGTACGCATTCCCTCCGCTGACAAGTATTTATTGAGCACCTATTTCATGCCAAGGATGGAGCTAGGCTCTGAGATGTGACTGTGAATAGGACCGCCAGCTCCCCACACCAGCCCCACCCAAGAGCTTGCAGAAGACTGGGTGCTCACGGCTGCCCCACCCCCTCCAGCGTGGGCAGTCAGGGGTAGAATTCAGAGAAGCTGAACCCTCAGGGTGAGTCCCACCTGTTTCCACAGCCGCTGACTAAGAGCAGCAGCAGGGCTGGCCCCGTGGAGCTGCATCCTTACCATATGCGGCTGCTGCTTTCCCACCTTCCCAGCCGGTCCCCGTTCACCAGAGGAGAGGCCGGGTCCTCCCAGCTCATCTCCTAGCCCTTTCCCTCCACTCACTCACTGTCAGCCACGCCGGTCTCCCTGACCACCTTTCAGACACAGCAGGCGTGGTCCTGCGCTGTCCCAGCATGTGCTACGGGCCACCTGGAACACCCCTTTCCTCACACGTCAGCTCCATCTCCTTGTCATCCTACCCACGGGAGGACCGTAATCCTCCTCCCTGCCCTTCCCATCGCGGAGCACTGCTTTGTTTTCTCCCTCGTGCTGATCATGATCTAACACTGTCCATGTTTTATGTCTTTATCTTGTCTATTTCTTTGTCTCTCCCCAGTTAGAAGGTAAACTCCACCACAGTTAGGATTTACCTATCAGGTTCTCTGTTGTCCTTCCAGCATTTGCCCCGGAGCCTGCCACATAGTAAGTGCTCAATAATGTGTGTGGAATCAATGAGTTGCACGTACTCCTCATAGAAGCCATGAGTACTTCTCAAAACTGAACATGCACGGAAATCCCTCAGAGATCTTGGCAAAACACAGATGCTGAAGCAGTGAGTCTGGGTGGGGTCCGAGACGCTGCATGTCTATCAGCTCCCAGGGGATCGGAGGCCATAAATCCTCAGCCACCCAGAGCCGCGTGGACTCCACTATGATGATCTGCATGCATTTTACAGATGAGTGAAGCCAGGTCAGAACGGTGGATTCAATTGCAAAAGGCCCCCAGGTTTAAGGGATGGGCTGGGTTTTGAAGTCTGTCAGATACCCAAAGCCAATGTTGATGTTATGGTGGGGGTGACTCAGAGCCAGCACTGTCACCCCACTGAATGGAGATGGCACCCTAACACTCCATGCTCTCTCTAAGCGCTCTTGTGCTGGGGCTTGGGGTCCTTCTCTGTGTTGGGAACCTTCCAGGAAGCTTTCTTGGCTCATTGACCATGAAGGGAGCTCTCTCCAGGCCTAACCTTGCACTTGGAGAGGGTGAGCTGGTAAACTTGATAAGCAAACGGGGGCAATCTGCAGCAGCATCTGATTAGAAGGTCAAGGGCCTTGATCTTCTCCCTCTTACCTGTTCCCAGAGCTCCACAGGAAACCCCAGAGGAGGGCAAAGGTGGCCGCTTTATCCAGAACCCGTTTCGTCTGAGCTCAATATCACAGAGACGCGTCTGTGAGAGGCTCTCACGTTCCTCTCAGCTCTTACCCCCGGCTCATTTCCGAGGCTGCTGTTCCCAAATCTAACTAGCTTCACCCACGATCAGAGCACAGTGGCCCACACTCAGGCAGGCCCACACCACGGCCCGCCTTGCTGCCGCGCCACCCCAGCCGCCAAGCTCTCGGGCCAGCGCTGCCTTTCCACTCTTTCACACCCAGGCCTAACCACTTGGTGACTGCCACCCGAGCTATTTCCTCCGCCCCAGGGGGAGTCCTCGTGTGGTTCTCTGAAGAGCAGCTCATGGTGAAAGGCAGCTGACGTCTGGAAGACTCCAGAGGTCATAGATGCAATGCCCCAAGGAGCCAGGCGGGTGGTGTTTATAAGAAAGGGGGTTGGGTGGCCTTATGGTGCCTGGAAAGCTCAGGCCACCTTTTTTTTTTTTTTTTTTTTAATATATCTTATTGATTTTTACAGAGAGGAAGGGAGAGGGATAGAGAGTTAGAAACATCGATGAGAGAGGAACATCGATCAGCTGCCTCCTGCACCCCCCCCCCCCCCCCCACTGGGGATGTGCCCACAACCAAGGTACATGCCCTTGACTGGAATCGAACCTGGGACCCTTGAGTCCGCAGGCTGACGCTCTACCCA
Source organism: Myotis yumanensis (assembly GCF_028538775.1). Taxonomy (NCBI): domain Eukaryota; kingdom Metazoa; phylum Chordata; class Mammalia; order Chiroptera; family Vespertilionidae; genus Myotis; species Myotis yumanensis. The sequence goes on from NW_027223758.1 coordinate 68,235,638, forward strand.
CTGAGACAAACCGGTTAGGGCTCAGGCCACCTTCTAAAAGGTCAAAGGAGGTAGCAGCTTCTCTGTGCTGGCTGAGAATTGCCATGACAAAAGGCCTCCTATAGACGGATCTAAACTTCTACGTGAACATCTACTTATGTGAACTCTCCCCATGGCAGAAGGTTGCAGACTCGTTTGCATGAATCAGTTAAGCATTTTGACCCAAGAAGGGAACCTGAAATTGAGTGACGATAAGGCCTCACTGAGAAGGTGACCGCTGAGCAAAGATTGGGAGGACAGGAGGGAGTGGGGGTGTTTGGGGGAAGAAGGTTCCAGGCAGAGGGAACAGTAAGTGCGTACAAAACACCAGGGCGCGGTGGGCTGCAGCAGAGAAGCGAGGGGGCGGCGGCTTGCTGCCCTTTCTGTTTTCTCTAATGAGAGCATGGAACTTGCGTCATGGAAATAAAAGCCCTCGATTATCTCTAAAGGAATTGAGAAGGAGACCGGGAGGGAAGACGTCGCCTCTTTTCTGGCTCACGTGCATCGCGTGGTTTGCTTTGCCGCATGATGGCTGGCTTCCTGGGAGACCCGAGCACCCCGCCTGGCCCCCTTCCCTGGTCATCGCCTGGGCAGTGTGAGAGGTGCCCCTCTGCACGGGTTCGGTGCGGTGTGGCCTGTGGTCTCTGTGCTGAGGGCTGCACCCCCTCCTTCCCTCAGCCCCCTCCACGCCCACCTCCCAGAGGAGCAGAGAGAAATGTGAGCAGACCATGCTGACCACCGGGCCTCCCGCGGGCCCCGGGGCGATGCCAGCCCAGGGAAGGAGTCGCCAGTGAGGATCGGAGGTGCTCCTAAGGAGACGCCAATCCATTAACTTCACCCGAAGGGAAGAAAATAATTTTTCAATTACTGGTAACGGGAAACAAAATAATGGGAAATCACAAACGACAATCTCTTTAAGACAGCCCTGGGGCCACTTCCAGCTGACCCTGTGCATTAACCTGGCGGGGAGATTTCTCACTCCGCTGCTCCCTCCTGTGTCCTTAATAGCATAAAATAAAAAGATTTTAGATAAGATTTCATTCTGTGAATCAATTGGCAAACACCCCAGGCTTTGCGGGGCATTCTGGCCTCAATCTAATGGAAATTATTATTTTTTAACGAGAATATCAATACTAAATTAGATCCTGTAGCAGAAAGCATATACAAAGGATATTTTTCAACTGGAAATCTCTGGATTTTTCTGAGCTTTGCTTAACCCGGTACCTGCCAGCGTCTCAAGCAAAGGATGGGAAAACCTGCCGGGCGAACCAAATCCCAAACTCTTGCTGTGACAGCACAGCCAGAAAGTCTGCCCCCTTGTTGGCGTTCCATACTGGTCTTCGTTCTGTCCCTCAAACGGAGTCAGTGCGCCCCTGGGCCTTTGCACCCGCAGTGGCTTCTGCTTGCCATGCGTTCTGCTTTTGCCTGCCCCTGGATTCCTCTGTCTTCAACTTCAAACATCAAGTTAAAACATCACTTGCTCAAGGGAGCCGAGCTTACCTGCGGCCTCTCCTATTACTCTCTCAGCATCTTTCATGTCCCACCACAATCGAAATTACAGACAAATGTATTTAATGTTTCTGCTACTTGTGCGGAGGCAGGGGGACATAAGCGGATTAGTTAATTCCAACCTCCCCTTCAGCGCTGGCCAGTGATTCCAATCAGGAGTTTATCCTCCAGGCTGACCCCCATCATGTAATCAGAGCGACCACAGCACAGAGGCATTGACTTCCACGGCTTTATGTGTGGTCAACACCAGAGGCTCTGCTCGTTGGCACGGGAACGTTAGACATAAAGGGTCCTTGGTAGAGGCCATGGCTGATGATTAGCAAGGAGGGTGTTAGAAACGGCTGCTCTTCAGGGACTGTGGTGCTACCCAGGATGAGAGGATTGCACGGACAGGCAGGGTTTATTAAACTCGGGCTGTGCTTGTCCAATGCAGCAGCCTCAGCCACACTGTGGCTATTTCAAGTTCAATGTGAATTAACCAAGGTTAAAATAAAATCGATCATTCCGTTCCCCAGTCCCACTAGCTGAATTTCAAGGGCTCCCTCGCCTTATGTGGCTAAAGACGAGTGTACTGAACGGCACAGAACAGGACGTTCTAGCATTGCCACGAGGTCTACGGGACAGGGCTGGCCGAGGTGACGGCACCCAAGATGTGATCCTTCAATGGCCTTGGTCCTGACCCCCCTGGATGTTAGACAAATCCTGCTGCTGGAATAGTGTTGCCTTTGCCCCAGTGAGGCTTTCCTGCAAAGCATTTTCTGAGCCTCCACGGGACAGGGGCCTGGCAGCCCGCTGAGCTTTCAGACGGACCTGTAGGCTGTTCTCTGCTGCCTGTTAATAAATGTCGATTTGGGTAAGTTGCATGTGGTCTGAGACTGCTTTTCATCAAAACCTGGACGCCAGCTGCAAGCTGATCCATTTATTCTTGTATTTGTTCAATAAAGACTTATTGAACACCTACTATGTGCCAGACGCCTTTCTGGGACAAAGCAGAACCCAGGATAGGGATGTCCTTGCCCTCCTGCACATTGCGTTTTTGGTGCTTTGCGGGGGAGGGGGGCGGACAACAGGGAAACAAACAGATTAATATGACCTTGTCTGCTGGCCGTGAACATGAGGACAACCAGGCAGCACGTGCGATAGAGGGTGGCTTGGCGGGACAGGGTGGAAGGGAAGTTGAATGGGGCAGACAGGGCACCACAGCCAAATCACTGTGCTCAGTGCTGGAATTCTTCCGTTCAAAGGCTCCCTAGCGTCCCCTGGACTCCCAGACGCCCAGGCGTCTACACAGGAAAGAGAGTGGAAGTCCCTTTGCCCTGAAACTGCCACTAACATGCTGTGTGACCTTAGCAAGATGGTTAGCCCTCCTTGGTGATGGCTCGGTTTCCCTGTCTGTACACTGAAGGCATTTGATGTTTTCAAACTGACTGTGGCCCATTAAACAGCTCTGCAAGTTGGCGGGTTGTAAACATCATTCTTAAAACAAATGACATAGAAAAGATCAGGGTGCATTGCATGACGAAGGTAAGTATCGTTTCCTGCAACGTGTGTGGATGAGGGGGTGTGTGTATGCGCGTGTGCTGGGTCACCGTGTAAACTGCAGTTTTTACCGTGGGCTGTGGTCCAAAGGCTTAGAAACGGGTGCTTTTCAGGGACTTTGGTGCTACCGGGATGAGAGGGTTGCACGGAAAACCCGCCAGGAGAACCAAATCCCAAATCAGTTCCCTGGACCTTCCCATTCGAGCTGTGAATCCTTCGCTCTTAACTGTGGGACCAGACAGTGTAACAGCCGCTCACGCACGGAGTGGAAATCGAATCAGGGAGTATGTTCTGAGCAGACAGCGCCTACGTTTTTATTGCTCCCAAAATGAAAAAATCGCATTAAGGCTACATTTCAAACCCTGTGATATTGCACAAGGCTTGGTATTTCCTGGGGATCTGTTCCTACACTTCCATCCACCGTGGTCTGCAACTCCGGCTCCCTCTCTTAGGAGCGCAACATCTCGGCCTCCCCTCACTCTCCTCTTCTCCCTCCATGGGTTCTCCTCGTGGCTCTCACTCATTCATGCACACACAAACTCACTCATTCCTTCGGTTAATAACCAGCCATTTCAGCAGGGCCTTTTATGCACCAAACTTCATTTTTGGTGCTGGTGATGTGATGTCTGTGTTTTGCTTCAAAAGCACCCAGTGGGATGGGGCGGGTGGGACTGAGAGGTGGGTATGTGGGGTTGATCGGACTGTTTTCTCGGCTTTTGTTTGGATTTATAATAAAATGTTTACAGAGAAAGAAGAGTCCTGTTGTGACTTTGCATGTCACTCAGTAAATCTGTGATCCCTTCCGTGGCTGCCATGGCCCCCACACCTCCCCTTCCCTCCTTGTCCTGACCCCCTCCTTCCATTCCCTCAGCTCCAGACACATGGGCCTTGCTCTTCCTGAATCACGCCAGGCTCTCCCCCCGCAGGGCCTTTGCACATGCTGTTCTCCCTCCCCTCCCCCAGCTGTCTTCCTGACTTGCTCCCTCCAGAGATTTAGGCCTCTCTGCTCCAATGTCACCTGCTCAGTGACACCTTCCCCTCTCACCTTGTTTAGAATTCCAAACCCCCACCTAACACACAGCATGCATCCCCTTATGATATACGACATCATTTACTGCTTCTTGTATTTATTGCTCACTAGAGTGCCAGCTCCATGGAGGCAGGATTTCTGTCTTTTCAGTCCCTGTACACCGTCAGCGTCTAGAAAAGTGACTGGCACATAGTAGCTGCTCCCCAAAAATTTGTTGAATGAATGAATGAATGAGGCACAAGTAGAGATATTGATAAAGATATTAGGGTAAAGGAAGCTCCCAAAGGCCTACAAAGGGCCTCTGGGGGCCCATTGGCCCCCACTTCGTGCTGACCCATGTTTTGTAAATGTTGCTACAATGCCTCATAATTATTTTTGCAATTTGAAAGAGAAAACAAATAATGATTTTTAAAAATGAAATGCAAGAGAATCCTATATTTTTAGACCAGAATTGAGTCTTGATCCTCCTCCTTTAGTGCCATTGTTCTTTATTTTCACTAAGGAAGCAGAAAAGCACAACGCCCTCCTTGGGCCCAGGCGGGTGGACCCGGCCCCGGGGAGGGCTGGGCAGGGGCAGCAGCGCCTGAGTCACCCTCCCTCCTTTCCGGTCTCCACGTGTGGCACTGCCATCTGCACAGAGGTACTAACAAGAAACCCAGGAGGCAGCCTTCACTGTCCCTCACTCCCCACTCCCATCTCTCAACAGGCCCAGGGGCCTTTCTCCAAACAGACCTTGAATTTGATCACATCTCTCCCCCCACTCTCTGACCTGGCCGGGGCCATGGTCACCTCTTGCTGGGCAACTGCATCAGCTTCCCGGCCATTCTCCTCCTGCAGCACCCCAGCCCCGAGAAAAAGTGTAAAGAGCTTGCCATTCCCGGCCATCCGAGACATCCCACTGCTCTTAGAATGAAGACCAAAGTCCCCTCTGCAGCCACCATAAGACACACCTGGTCTGGCTGCTGCCCACCTCACTTCCGTCACCGGTGCCCCCTCCCAGCCCCTCCCTCAAACGTGCCAGGCATGTTCCTGATGGAAGCACTGGTCTCCAGCTCCTTCTGCAGGCTGACCCTGTCATCATGCAGGTTCCTGTTTGAATGTCCGCTCCCCTGAGAGGCAGGAACCACCACCCAAACGCTCTCCATCACACCACCCTGGGTGTCGCCCCACCCCAGCACTGCCCTGCACCTGAAATGACCCTGGCTAGGTCGGTCTCCCAGACCTGGGTCTCCTTGCTTGTTACAGCCCCCGCCACCCCCCCCCCCCCCCTTCACTGAGCACAACCCAGCCTAGCACACAGTGGGAGCTTCACACACGATTGTTGAGTGGAGGCATCATCCACGCCACAGCCATCAGGCACCACGTGACTAAGGGTGGCATGAAGAGCTTGCCGGGCAATAGAAAAGCCTTCTGATATAGCCTGACGTGAAAAATCCAGGCCACAGAGTCATGTCTTTGGGACAATTACACCTGCACCAGAAGATATCAAAACAAAACAAAAAAGATAAACAACTTCGCCTGGGGAAAGACAGGAAAGACTCACTGTTTACATTTTTAGCTTTTCCTGGAGGTGGGACTACGGGCAGTTTATATTCCTTTGTTCTGCTTTTTAAAGATATTTTCCGTATTTTCTTTAAGGCGCTTCTATTTCCTTGACAATGAAAAAGCTATGGATGGAAAAGAGCAAAGGAACTCTTGCGCCCTCTGCGGCTTGTCATTGGGTACTGCAGAGCAGTTCCCAGAATCTGCCTGAAGTGGAGCATTTGGGGGTGACAGGGCAAGGTGTCCCACCAAAGTTTGGAAGCAGATTTTTCCTGTATTAGAAGTGGATGAGAAGAGGGATCATGACAGACTCTTCCATCCCCCTGGGAATCTTTCCAAAGTCCCCTGTGCTCCCATTCTCTGTAGAAGACCCCTGGGACTCCACCCCTCCCTCCCACCCCTTCCCAGCCCTGAATGAGCCCCCCTCCCAGGCCCCCCTCCCCCTTCGCACCCGTGAACTCTAATAGTGGGAGGCACAGGAGGACATCAGACTCGGGCTTTCTGGCTGTGTTTCCCGGGACACGTTACTTAACTGCTCTGGCTCTGGCTCCTCATCCAGCAGCAGGACAGTGACAAATGGGGTCTCTCAGACTCGGCACCACGGCTTCCTGCCAGGTCACTTTCTGTTGTGGAGGCTTCCTGTGTACGGCAGGGAGCTGAGCAGCACCAAATGCCAGCAGCTCCTCACCTCCCAGCCATAGCAACCCAAAGGTCTCCACACACTGCCCAGCATCCCCTGGGCACAGCCGCCCCGGGTTAAGAACCCTGCACCCTTGGCTTTTACTTTTACACCCCTCACGTCTCTCGTTTCCTGCTGTTAGAAGATGCTCAGAAAATACCCACATGAACTACCGAAGAATTTAGGGATGATCTGCTCTGATAAGAAAAAGGGGGTAGAAAGGTAAGCCTAAGACTCCCTCCTCCCTGGCCGTACCCTCAGCCCAGTAGGCCGCTGCCAACCTGGCCTGCAAGGTTCCCTCACATTCCTGCTCCCCGTAAACATCCCCCTGCCCCTGCCTGAGCAGGCCCCGGGCTGCAGAGGTGGGATGGGCCTCCCCGGCCCCCTTCACGCTGGGCCTGTTGTGCTTGGCGCTGTCTGCGGGCCTCCGCGGTGAGGAGAACGTATTCAATTAACCTAGAAAAATAATAGCACAAAGGGTCAGAGTTATTGTGAAAAGGAAAAGGTGGTGAAAAGATTCTGGCAAACAGGTCCCCGGGGGGGGAGGATAAGGGAGGCCAGCGAGCTTGGCGAAACTCAGCGGTGAGGGGGCATTGGTGTCCCCCTCGAGGGGACAGGGCCAGCTAGGAAAACAAACATTTGCTCCATTCTCTGGCCTGTGGACCTTTCATTCTTGAGTGGGGAGTCAAGGAAAACACAGTGGGATCCAAGTCTCCCAGGGTTCCTCCTACGCTGGAGCAGGGAGAGCCATGAGATTGGCTCAGAAAGTGCTCAGAGGCTGGGGTGGGGGGGTCCTCCTAGGAGTAGGGGGATCCTCACCTCCTCAGTTTCTGGGGAGAGAAGATCTCTCTGTCCCCACATCCTGGAGCTGGGAGCCAGAGATCAGAATAGAGGAGGTGGTGATGTGGGGGCCTAGGCCCTGGGAGGTGGCCCCTGATGTTAACAAAGACCCTTGGGCCTTCAGTGCATATGAAGGACCAGGCACCAGGCCAAGAGTTTTGCAAAAGTTATTCCATTACGTTTGTAAAGCCTCCTGGTGTGATAGTCCCAAGTCACCTGTTTCACCACTCCGCAAATATTTGTTGAGCACCTACTATGTGCCAGGTTCTACGCTGGGTGGTAGAGATACCATAGTGAGGAGAAGACAGATGTGGTGGTGCAGAGCAGCTTTCGTCTCCCACACTGCCGGTGGGAATGGAAAATGGTGCGGCCACTCTGGAAAACAATCTGGAAGTTTCCACATAAAGTTAAACACATACTTACCATACGACCCAGCCATCCCACTCCTGGGCGTTTAACCTCGAGAAAGGAAAACCTCTGTTCATGCAAAAAGCAGGACATGAAAGTTTAGAGCAGCTCATTCATAATCACCCGACACTGGGAACAGCCCAGCTGCCCCTCCCTGGGAGTGGATAAACAAACGGCGGTACATCCACCCGCTGGACGGGAACTCGGCAGCAGAAGGAAATGAACTGAGGACAGATGCTGCGACACGGATGGGTCGCAAAAGCACTCTGCTGAACGAAAGAAGCCAGCCTCAGAAGGCCAGCTGCCATATACTTCGCTTCTATGATGTTCTTTAAAAGGCACAACTTCACGGGCACAGAGCAGATCCGTGGTTGCCAACGGGCAGGGGGAGGACAGGCTGGCAAGGGGCAGCTCAAAGACATTGTTGGAGGTGGTGGAGCTGTCCTGTATCTTGACTGTGGTGCTGGTTACACAACTCTGCGCTCATCACATCTGCAGAGCTGTGCCACAGAAAGTGCATTTTACTGTCTGTGGATTTAAAAACAGACATGGACCCTGCTGTCATGGAGATTACTTTCTAACAGAGAGAAGCAGAAAATACACAAATAGAGAAACAAATACCTGCTTAGTCAGGTGAGGCCTGGGCAGCAGGAGGCAGTGGAAGGGGGACAGAAGTGGCTGGATGGGGGTGATTACTATGTGAGCAATCATGGTGAGCCTCACTGAGGAGGTGACTGTTTTGCAGAGACTGGAAGGAGCTAAGGGAGGGAGCCTCATGAATATCTGGGGGAGATGGTTCTGGGCAGAAGGCGGGAGCTTGTGGGGTGTGTCTGAGGAACAGCAAGGAGGCCAAAGTGGTTGTATGGAGTGCGGAGTGAGCGGAGGTCGGAAGGTACCGAGAAGCCAGCTCTCCAGGAGCCTTGATGCCACTGTAAGATTTCAGCTCTTACTCGGAGTGAGGAGGGGACGGTGGGGGTCCTGAGCGGAGGAGGGTTGTGGTCAACCTTGGTTTTGCCAGGATCCCTCTGGCTGTGTGTGAACCATAGACGGTCAGGGATGAGGGTGGAGGTAGGGACCAGCGAGGAGGTCACTGACAGTGCAGGTGGGAAAGGATGCCAGCCCACACCAGGGTTCCAGTGATGGAGGTGATGAGAAGTGGCCTCATTCTGGGTGCATTTTTTTTTTATTTTTTTTTTATTTTCTGTCAATCTTTACCTGAGGATATTTTTTTCCATTCTGACTACATCCAAAGATAGGAGTCAGAATGGAGTCACCCTGATTTCCATTAGGGAAACGCGCAGGAAACGAGCCTGATATCTCATTGAAAAGGTTGGCCAACTGACCAAGATGGAGCCAAGTTTTGCCCCTGTCACTCATAAAGGACCCCCAATATTTCCCCCTCTGCCCTGGTATCCTCAAAACGACAGCCTCAGAGGGCTGCTGCTGGGAAAACACTTTTTATAGGTGCCTGGTGCACCCCCCTGTGTCTCTCTGGTGTAACAACATTGTAGGAGTTTCAAAACAGCACTTTAAAGCTAGCAACAGTGGTAACAGTGGCTGTTCCTGCGTATTGAGCGCTGATGTGCCCAGCAATGTATTAAGAAATGTAAACACGTGAAAGGTTTTCTTTGGAAGAAGTTCTATTGGACTATGTTAAAAAGAAAAAAAAATCACACAGCACACAAAGGTAGACATTGGAAAGTTATCTACCTCTCACCGCATCCCCAGGATGCGAAAGGTGCCTCCCAATGCTGGGCAGTGCCCAACCCGCCCAATCTTGCGCTGAGGTCCTGGCATGGGTCTGTGGGCTAAACCCTCAGGTGTAGCATTGCAGGTGTACGCAGTCCTTTCCAGGGGATGAGACGTGGCACTTCAAATCGCAGCCCTGGCGCGGCGCTGCCGTGGCAAACATTTCCCCCGCTGTCTTTTACTCAATAAACTATGGCGGAGCCCCTTCTGGAGGCAAAGTATAAGTCCCACAAGAGACTGCAGGACGGATCAGGCTCCTGGGGCCACACGGACGTGACTTGAAGGTTTTCGAGGAGGTAGAGAGGCTGCCGCCCACCCGTCCCTGGCAGGCCCGTCGTCCCCTGGGAATGGCGGTCTGTGCCCGGCTGTTCCAGGAGCTCGTTCCGGGAATGCGATCCAACCAGCGGCCAGGCATTGGCTGTAACAGCGGCTCCTCTCCAAGCAGGTGCTGCGGCCGGAGGGGAGCACCAGGGCTTGGGGGACAGGCGCCGCGGGGGTGAGACCCAGCTCTGCTATCCGGTGTGTGTGACAGTGGGCAGGTGCCGTGTCCTCGCTGAGCCTGGTTTTCTTACCTATGAAGCCTGGATAATAACAGTTACTTCAAGGCTGCCGGAGAAAACAAGGTGCTTCAGAACCGTTTGTTGAAGGGAGGAATGGATGAAACTCCGGATGGGAGCTATGCTAAGGGGACATTTAAGACCAGGCTTGCCTCGGGTTACATGCTTAATCATTTCTCCTCCTGGCCTGTGACTCCTCCTCTTTCTGTATCAGCCAGGTCCCTGGATTGCTAGTGAAAGAAAAAAATAGCATGAACTGGCTTAAAAGAAAAATAAATGTATTGACTCACATATCGAAGATGTTCACGGGTGAGTCTGCCTTTGGACAGGAGGTGCTCATGGGATGTCGGGAATCTATTTCCCTCCCTGTCCTCACGCTGCCTTGTCTTGGCCTCGTCCTCAACCAGGCTCTCCTTGCTGGTAGCGTAAGGGCAGGCACAGCTCCAGGCGCACATCCTAGTCCCTCAGCAACCAGTTAGAAAAAAAAAAGACAGTCTCTCCGATGATATTTAAAAATGTTTCCCAGGATGCAGCATCCTTGGCTCTGATTGGCTTAGCTTTGGTCATTGTCCAGCCCGGAGAAGGGGCGAGTCCCCGAGGAGAATATCCTCCAGGCCGAGCAGAAGTTGGAGGTTACGGCTGCTCAGCCTTTGCACGATGAGGGGTTATTACCAGGGGCGTCAGATAGTGGCTCCAGAGTTGGTCAAAGGTGCAAATTGTCCAGGGACTGGATCTGAATCCCACAGAGGCAGCTGGCCGGGGATGGCCTGGAATTCCCAGTGGGAGGACGACCTGGAAATGTGAGGCATCGTGTGGAGATGCCAAGGATCTGCGGGCAAAATTGCAAGTGGCCAGCCAGAGGAGACACATCACTGGAGTCTGAGGAAGTACATTCAGAGGTTCCCAGGGAGGGACTTGCCAAGAACGGCTCCCCTCCCACACCCCGCTCCCCACAGACACACAGACACACCCTAAGAGAAGAAAGAGGTGCAAACACCCACTAAGCCTAGAAAGCACGATGCCACATCCTAACAGCCCAGTGTGTAAGGCCTTCATGCCCCTTACCTGTTGAGAGTTAGGTGGTGGGGGAGGGGAGGGCGAGGAAGTAAGAGTGGGGGAGGAGAAAGGTGTAACATGAATGACGTTTGAATTTGTGACATGACTTAACATTTTCATTACTGAACTTAGACCGTTTTACACTTGGAAGTGACTGGAAGGCATTTTATTGTTCTCGTCGTCATATTGTCTTTTATCATTCTCCAAGAGTGAGCAGACAGGCTGTGGGAACTACCCAGGAGCTCACGCGGAGCCAGATAAAGAACTATCCACCGTGTGTTTGATGGGCGGTTGGGGGGAAAGAGCTGAGGACTGACTGCACCTCTGGCTTCCATCCTTGGATGTCCGGAAGGTCCAGCCCCACAGGCAGGCTCAAAGATACAGCGGTGGCAGGTGGGGGTAGTTCTTGGTTTCCCACCTTGAGGCTTCTGATCAGGTGACAGGGAGGGTGAGCCTAAAGGATGGCAATCCCAGGTGCTAACACGAGGGCCGGCTGCATTGTAATTGTCTTCAAAAAGTAACCCACGGTGGAGTAGGGTAGTTACTATGGCCATTTGAAGATGGTGGGAAGAGAGCAATGCAGAGTTTATTTGGAGCTAAAATCTTATAGCTCCTGCCAAGAACTTCTGATCTGGTTGCACGACAGTTGAAGAACTGTCAAGGATATAATGGACTTTATTTTGGGCCCAGCACGGTGCAGACACACTCCAGGGAGAAGGCGGCCGACCCTGGCGCCCAGATGCAGTGTGGCTGCCACCTCCCATCTCATGATTTGACATCTGACTGAGAGATGTTCTCAAAGAGAGCTTTATGGATCATGTCTCAGTAACCACCGGCCCCCGCCCCGTCAAATCCAGCGGTGTAGGATGGCATTGGACCCCAGATCTGGAAGAACTTAGGAACTTCACAGTTTCCAAATTCGGGGGTGGGGGGTGAATGCACACAGAGAAACCAGAAAAGCACAGGAGGAGAGGGAGGAAGAAAGAAAGAAAGAGAGAGAGAGAGAGAGAGAGAGAGAGAGAGAGAGAAAGGGAATGAAAACACTCTGTTTCCACTGGCAGATTCAGTCTTTGCCAGGAAAACGAATGTTGACTTGGTAAGCACATAATTCCATTTTCTACACAGAGTGAGGAAAAGCCAGACACTGGGAGAAATCTCTGCTACCATGCTCAGCATTGGCAAGGGCAACATGTACATGAAGTAAGCTTCCTGTGAAATGCTTGATAATATAAAAGGGTAAATGCCTCCATGTTTTACATACAGTAAGATCTCAATGACGTGAAAATATCTATCTGTCCAAATATCTATCTTTTTTTTCTAACCAGCTTGATTTATATTCATAGACAAGAACGACATCATGAGGCCGCAAAGTACACTCTGTGGAGAGTGGGGAGGGAGCACATAGTTACTGAATAATAAGCAAATGTACCACAGCCTCACTCTGATCTTTATGGTTTGTAGTAATTTTTATTGAGGTTCTTTTAAAATTGTATTACAAATTTTATATTAATCACTGAAATTTCTGACAATCCAGAAAAACATAACCAACCAAATTGAAATTCCTTTTTATTCCACTACTTATAGATAAACATTGTTAATATCTTGTTGAATAGCCATTCAGAGTAGAAAACTCACGTACGTCCAAGATTGGTGTTGGCTGTGGCAGTGAGGCAACATGGCCATTTGGTGCTAGGCTTCGCTTTGGCTTTTGGAAAGTCAAAGGGACAGCTGCCCACCCACGTGTCACCAGCGGTTCTATAATCAGTGAGGTGTCTACCCGTCCCATGAATGAAATACACAAGGCACGTCATTCACCTTCTGCAGGAACTTGGAGGTTTAGAACAATCTCATGATTGCTTTACATATTTAACTTGTATCGACCAGCTTTAAAGTAAATGTAAATTTATTATTGCAAGAATGACATGCTGCAGAGAGAGCTTTTGGGATCACACCTCTGGAACCAGCGACCCAGCTTGTCAAATCGGGAGAGTTGGGATGGCATCAGACTCCAGATCTGGAAGAATTTAGCAACTCTGCAGTGCCAAATGCAGTGGGAACACACAACCACACACACAACCACACACACACACAGAGAGAGAGAGAGAGAGAGAGAGAGAGAACTATTGACTTTATGTGCAATAACAAGCATTAAAGATTCTCAAATGTTGTCACAGAAAATAAAGAATGCAAACAAACAGTGAGAGACTATGTTAGGCAGATAACTTAGGAGGACCTAAATATGAGTCAACAAATGCTTCAAGACAATTTTAATACAAGGTAGAGCTCAGTAGATGAGATAATAATCCCGAAATGTGTCTGATATTTTGTGTGCTGCCATTCATCTCATTACATAAAACAATTTTAAAAAACACTAAATTTGATTTAGTTATTTAATTTCATTTAGAATATGAAGCTTTCAACAGAACAATCTACTTGGGAACTTTTCGGATCTTGCGAGGATCAATTAAAAGCAGAATGTCAGCTTTTCCACTTCAAATTTCATGAGGAGGAAAAACTCCAAGCCCATGTACCAACCCACCCATGAGAATTCTTTTCTACCCTGGACAGGACCCAGCATGTGGGGGTCTGGAAACACTTTCAGAGTGTGGCTCTGAACATTTTTTTTGCCTCATGTCAAAATTCCACCCTCCTCCTATGCCACAAATGAAAAAATATTTGCGCTGGAAGCAAAATGAACAAATATGGAAACTGAGTCTGGCCCTGGGTCAGAGTGGGGGCAGCCCTTGGGTGGGGGGAGCCCTGCCTAGTTCTGGGGGGAAGTTCTGGAGGATACCCACTCTCTGTGGGTGCACTGCCCTTTACAGCTCGGAAAGTGGTTTCTCCATCTGATATCTCCATTAATTGTCCTCAAACCTTTGAGGTAGGGTTGGTAAGTGCCCCATTTTATAGATGATGAAACGGAGGCACTTCCACAGACCTCACTACTCCCTGCTGCCTAACACAACAGGCTCACTCTGACGTTTCCCGCGTGGTCTATGAGTTTATACCTTGGCCAAAAGAGAGGAGAATCCACCCTACGACTAGAAATGCATTTCTCCTAGGCCAGTGGTTGGCAAACTGCGGCTCGCGAGCCACATGCGGCTCTTTGGCCCCTTGAGTGTGGCTCTTCCACAAAATACCGACTTCTGCGCATGGGCCACGAAGTTTCAATCGCACTGTACATGCACGCCCGCACGTGGTATTTTGTGGAAGAGCCACAATCAAGGGGCCAAAGAGCTGCATGGGGCTCTCGAGCCGCAGTTTGCCGACCACTGTCCTAGGCTGACAGGAAAGGAGAAGTGAGATAGGTTTGGGAGTCTCTGGAGAGAGAATTTGATCTGGAGGGGCGCCAAGGACAGATTTTAGCAGTGATGTGCCAGTAAGTGTTTAACAACTGCTCTCCAGGGGAAAGAGTGTGTGTGTGTGCGTGTGTGTGTGTGTATGCATGCACACGTGTAAATTCTGCTGGGATGAAAGATGTGTTTGTTGCGCAAAATTTACAAATAATATAAACACTTTCTTGAAAATACTCTTTGTTGTAAATTTCATATTGCCAATTAATTCTCATGGAATGGTTTTTATTTTTTGTCAAACTCTTGTAGGCACAAACAACTATGACTGCAATGGAGCCATGGCTGGACAAAGTTAGACGACAAATGATCACCTGATGACAATCCGGCTCAGCAGGACGCTCACAAGTGGCGTTCCAACACGAATGCTGGTTGGGATTTCTGTTGACTTTGATGAGTCAGAGGAAAGTAAAACAATGCAGAGGTTCCTGAGAACTCCTTCATCAACTTGCTTGCTAAGCTGAATAAACAGCTCACCTCACAAAACAATATTTCCTCCATGTTTTGTGCCACTCACAATGTACTGTCCATAGACACAGTGGACATAGTGTTTTATTTGCACATTCTATCCGTCACGGTCTTAAGGCTGGAAAATCAACAAAACAATAAATCAAGCCCTGATCTGTAATGTTCCCCCATCTCTGTGGTGCCAGCACACTCCCCATGGCCAGTTTTCACTGAGGTGGGATCAGAAAGAAATGCCCGGTCTCCCCCGTGTCCCTCAAAAGATACAATAGATGTAACCTCCAGAGCACAGATAGTAGTAAAATGTGGTAAAATAAGAAAGTGTGAGTTTTTAGTGTTTATTTCCTTTGTTTTTAATACAATTTATTTAATTACGAGTTTCAGTAATTTAATTTCTCTTAATGGCTGTGTTTAACTGTGTTTCAAGCTTTCAAAAATCCTGAAAATTTAACAGTCTGCTCTCAGAGCCAGTAGGAGCCAGTTCCAGCACCCCACTGGCTAGAAGGGAAGTACCGTCACCCCCAACTTAGGATGATTCAACTTATGATTTTTTGACTTTATGATGATGTGAAAGCCATATGCATCCGTACTTTGAACTGTGAATTTCTATTTTCCTGGACTAGAGATACGCGGTACAATACTCTCTTGTGATGCTGGCCAGCGGCAGCGAGCCTCCGCTCCCAGGCCGCCACTCCATCACGAGGGTACACAACCGATCCCCGACAGTGTTTTGTTAGATGGTTGTGCCCAACTGTAGGCTAATTCGTGCAGGTGTCCTGAGCATGTTTAAGGCAGGCCATGCTAAGCTACGATGTTTAGTAGGTGAGGTATATACTAATGCATTTTTGGCTTCACAATGGGTTTATTGGGCTGTAACCCCATCACAAGTCGAGGAGCATCTATATGTAGAAAGGAGAGAAGAAAAGTTGAGGGATCAGTCCATGGGGACTGTGCCAGCATCCCCAGGTGAGTGGCATGATGACAAAATCTCGCCTGACACCAGCACCCTGGACCTCCTTTAGCTCTTCATTATCAGCATCCGGGAACTCTGGCCAGTCCCTTCCTTCAGGGACCACTGGCTGAACTACCTGTTCAATCTCTATGTGACTCACCCATTGGGGGACAACCCTTCACAATGTCCCAAAGGGGCGGGCATGGGTACTGAGGTGAACAGACACCCCCGACTCCCTGATTAGCTGAATGGAACCAGATGGAGTTAAATACACCCCGGAGGCATAGTCACCCCCCTACTGCAGAAGCGGAAACTGAGCTTGAGGGAGTTGTTACTCACCCAAAGTCAACAGCTGCCAAGAGGTAGAGGCAACAGTGACAACCAGGTCTATAAGCCTCCAAAGCCATCTCCTTTCTGTATGAAAGGGCAGCCAGCACTGTCCTGAGGATAGCCCGGGACCTCGTTCCCTGCTCTTGGATTTTAGGGCACTTAATTCTGGACTTCTGTTGACCTTTTTCCCTAATGAAACTTATATCCTCCAGAGAGATGACTAGCGACTTGAGAGCAGGGCATACGTTGAATATCTGTTGTATTATTAGAATTCCCATTCATTGGTGTCAGAAGAGATCTGACCAAGAGATAAGAACCACTTGGTCCAGGTCCCTGCCTGTACAAATGGGGGAAACTGAGGCCCATGGTCATATAGCAATGACACCAGTAGACTCGGGACTAGAACTCAAGCCTTTTGCTGACCAGTGTGGGTTGCTGGTGAATGGTACATATTCCAGAGAAGAGAATTAGGGGGGTGAACAAAACTGATATCTAAGAGTCGAAAGAGCAGGCCTTCCCCTCACTGAAAAGTCCCAACCAGATGAAACAAAAGAGCAGAGACTATGGTACCCTCAGCTGGATTGAGGGGTGATACCAGAAGAGGCTTCTTGCCAGAGATTCTCTGAGAAAGCCCAGGGTACAGTGGAAACTCCAGAAGAAGTTCTCATTATAAGTACTGTAGAGATGTGCAGAGCCAGTGGGGAAACTGAGGCAAGAAGGCAGCTCCTCAGAAACCCTCAGAGCCTGAGACTGAACATGAAGACTTTCGGGTTCTCAGACTCTCATCCCTTTCACCCCAGCACAAAAGATCTCCTCTGGAGTGGTGGTCAGTCTCAAAGGACCACCTAGAACTTGTGCTCTGGAGCCCAGGCAACCAGGAAGTTGGATCTCATCGGCAAAAACCATGGGCCCAGCGTTTTCCAAGCAGAGGGGCTCCTCAGGAGGCCGCAGAGACCTTGATTCGGCTGTACCGGACGCCAGACGTGCTCTGCCTATGGCCAAAGCTCGGGGGGAACCTGCCAAGCAGAGAGTGAGCAGAGTCAGGGGGCAGGGCCTGGGAGCCTTCCTGGAGGAGACAGGAGTGGAACATCCCCTGGGACCCCCATCGCCACTCCCAATCCTACCTGTTCCTTCCTACCTCCGGTCTTAATATCCATTTCCATCTTCTGGATTACCCAACTACTCCTCTTGGTCTCCCTGTGTCTCCCCTCACCGCCATGTGCCCCTGAGTCCCCGGCTCCAGCCGGACACTACCCTTCCATTCTAACCTCCTGTCATTCCCCAGTTACAGGATTTAACAACTCCTGTCAGCTGGGCTTAAAGGCAAATGAAACTCTGTTGTAGGAAGACTCCAAACAACTCAAGGAGAACAGCTCCTGTAGGAAGTCAGGACAAAACGCACAGCATCCAGTAAGAGAGGCAAGAAGAAAGGAAAAACACTCTCTTGCAAAGGGAAAGGATGACGGCTCAGGTCTTGACTTGAGCTAGGTGAGAATGCAGGGACGTGCTCGGGCTCATGGGACCCTTCCCCAGGGCCCGCCCTGTCCCCCTTACCGTCTCCTCTGGAATTGTTGGTCTATCTCTGCCAACGACTGGCCTTTTGTTTCAGGGACAAATAAATAGATGAAGCCCAGGCCAAGGACGGCGGTCAGCCCGTACAGCAGGAAGGTCCAGGACAAGCCGATGGTGCCTGGGAACGGGGGTGGGAGTGTGGGCCTGGGCACAGCCAACTGGCTGGCTCCAGGTCACGCACTGAAAGTCAGCTCACCTAAAGAAGATTCTCCAGATGGTCAATTTGCAGAATGACCAACAACTGTCAGAAAAGTACCTTAAAGCAGGTGTAGGACTGATTGTCCCAGAGGCCGGCAGAGGCAGGCCTCAGATCCACACACGCTGCTCAAGGGCATCTTGTCTTTCTGGGGCAGCCCACTCACTCACATCTAAACCACTCACAGGTGGAGTGTGCCCGCAATCAGAAAATGTGAACGGAGGGAGACTACTTTCCACCTGAGCAAAGAAAGAGCTGCAGGAGGCAGTCGTGGCAAAGCTCGGCTCTGAAAAAGAATCCTTAGTGACTCATGGATTGGTTATTCAGTGAACTGAGCATTCAGGGAACTGAGTTTCAGCCTGTTTGGCCCCATTCTGATTGGTCTGGGAGAGAAGACAGAAACCTTAGCATCCTTGCCTCTCCCTCTTCCTAGAAACTCAGGTGGAGGCCAGGGCCTCAGGGCCAGCGACCAGGACCCCTTGGATGACCCTGACTCCTTCGAAGTCAATCAGCCCAAGAGAGAAAAAGGAGGCTGTGAAGGAAGAGACCGGGTTGAGCCAAAAGTGAAAATGATATTTTGGCTGCCATTCTCGCCTCTACCAGCCATGGCCAAACCTCCTCCAAGGCGCCTCCCCTGACCAGCCTGGTCTCCACTTAATCCTCATATCCTCAGGGAGAGAGCTGGGCTGGGAAGCTAGAGGGCTGGGATCTCGCCTGCACACCGCCTGGCTGGACTTAGGGAGGACGTACTTCCCATCTGGGAATGTGGATGATAAAGGTAGGACAAATCCTAATAAACCCCTCCCATTCTTCCATCTACTCTCTCACCCACTCACTCATTCCCCTGAGGGAATGTTTGAAGAGGAGGCAGTCGGGAGAAGTCTGGATTCCCTAAGACTGGGGGTGGGAGATACCCATGTTTCCCCCAGGTCCCCGGGGGTGGCTGTGCCTTTGAGGAAGAAACGCTTGGCTGCAGGAAGCGGGAAAAGCATTGAACCCTAAGAATGTGGGACCCGCAATGAAGGCCCAGGCAACCAAGGGCTACCTTGGGCCAGGAGCATCTCAGAGACCCTTCCTCCATGTTCTGTGCCCATAAAATTCCCACCCACCCCGCCCCCACTTAGACTGGGTTTGAATACTAGGTGAGAAGAGACATGTCACCCAAACTAGATCTGAGAAGACTTTCCTGCTAGCCGGCGGGCATGAGCCAGTACAAGTTGGCTTAGAACAAAAAGAAAAGGCTGCACTCCACACCCTCTGCTCTCAGACAAGTTCTCGCCAGTGTTGGTGTGGACTGTCACCTGTCACAGGGCTCGGAGGATTTTATGGCGTGTCTGAGGGTTCTGGACGCAGACACTTCCATGGAACATGTGCACAAAGATTTATTTGAAGAATAGTTCTGCTGCTAGCAAACAGGAAACATTTAAAAACTCTCCCGCTACAGAGTGGGGACTTTGGGCTACAGAGAAGAGATTGCACTTGGTGGAGAGGGGGGAAAGCAGAGCCCTATACTCAGGTCCCCACCCAGAGCTCGTGCCCCTCCCCCACACTAATCAGAGATGCCCCGTTGACCAGGAAAAGTGGGTGCCTCAGTTCTCCTCTTTCAGCCTCCACTCCTGAGTCACCCATCAAGCCAGCCCACACACTGGTGGTGCCTGGGATGAGGCAGAAGCCTCACAAATCAGATCTCTGCTGTCTTTGTCTCCCAGCCTCGCCTCTCCCTTTTTCTGATACCAATTTTCCTTTGGGGAAGACTCCCCTCCAACTTCCGGTCCATGCCCCCTGGCTCCATGGTGGGTATGTGACCCAGACCTGGAGCCAGGGGGTGGAGACAGCCCTCCAGTCACAGTGATTGGTTCAGGGATGGGCATGTGATCTTGATGAGCCAATGAGAAGCAATGCTAGGTCTTGGGGAGGAGCCACTGGGAAAGAAACGCTCTCTTTCCTTGGGGCTGCCGATTTGAAGTCGCTGGTGGTCACCTTGGCCACCAGGAGCGCCTGCCTGAGGGTGAAGCCCACAGTGTGGGAGGCAGAGTGGAAAGAGATGAAAGATGGCCACAGCTTTGTTGGCGCTTCTGGTGCTTGACGCCAACTGCCCTCCTCTTTTCAATTATTCAAGACAAAAACCATTCCCTTTTGTTCATAAACTGGTTTGCCTTGGATTTTCTATCATTTGTACCCAGACCAATAAGGAGGTTGCTCCTGGATCCAGAGGCACTGGACCGAGGAATGAGGTGAGAGCACTCACCGATGAGGTCGAGGAAGGAGAGGCTGATGAAGAGGTTGGCGGCCCAGTTGAAGCTGCTGCAGAAGGCGAAGGCCCTCCCTCGGATCTCTGCCGGGTAGATCTCGCTGAGGACCAGCCAGGTCACTAGGACAGGAGAGCAGGGAGGGCTCCTAGGCTGTGGCCGGGCTGGGCGGGCACGCAAGGTCCAGCAGGCAGCCTTCCATCAGTGTGATTCAAACCGGGTAGGCTACTGAGACCAGACTCTCCCTGGCTGCTTCCCCCACAGGCTGTAAGATCCCAGAATCCCTTTAGAGTGACCTACACTCTTGTTTTCCCCAGGACCAAGGGTGTGGATGCCTGGGACATGGGA
Source organism: Myotis yumanensis (assembly GCF_028538775.1). NCBI lineage: Eukaryota > Metazoa > Chordata > Mammalia > Chiroptera > Vespertilionidae > Myotis > Myotis yumanensis. The sequence goes on from NW_027223758.1 coordinate 68,256,027, forward strand.
CTTTCAGGGCAATCCGGATAGTTGGTCACCCTATTCATTAAATTCCCTTCAAATTCTTTGAGTGAGCTATCCAGGAGCAAATTCAGGTTTTAGGTTAAATGATTTGGGGGCTTTTTAAAGTAAACAATATTACAAACATGCAGGCAGGCGCTTGCCCTCAACAGGAGTGCCTGCACATAAGCGAGGAGCCCTGAAGCTAAAGCCACACTGGCTTCATGGTCAAGCCCCCTTTAGTGTCCCTCCAAGACCCTGAAGGGCACCGTCCCCAAGCTTCCCACTAGGAAGGGTAGAAGGCCCAGAGTCACCTGCAAGCAGCTCCCACCTACCTGGTCCAAATCCAAAGGAGAAGGCGCTCACAAACACCATCATGCAGACCAGTGCGGTCCAGTGCAGCAGGGCACGCTCTGGGGCAGGAGAAGGGGGTGCTGCGGAGGTGGTGCTTAGAACTGGCACAGGAGGGGCTGTAGGACCCCCAGCTCTGGAATGATGCTTGGTTTTCTCAGGAGTTGGCAAGACTGGCTTCTCTTGGTTCTTGCTGGTTGTTGACAGTGGATGTGAAGAGAAGCCCGTTGGCAGGTCAGACTCTCCGGGGAGGTTGAATGGCCTGGTGGCATTGGGCATGGCCAGGCAGCTGGGGCCCGAGTCCATGGGCACAGTGAAGCTGACCAGGCCTATGCCACTGACGGACAGGGCCATAAGGGCACAGCCAGCTAGTAATAGGGCCCTGCGGCCTGCTCGGTCCACTAGCCCCATAGCAGTCAGGGTAGCTGCCACCTTTACCACGCCAAGCCCCACTGAGGCCAACACGGCTGAGGATCCCCCACGGAAGCCAACTGAGTGGAAGATGGTGGAGGCATAGGACAGCACATTGGGCTGCCCTGTTAGCTGCTGGAAAAGCACCAGCCCCAGCCCCACGGTGGTCCGGCCTCGCATGTTATCCCGCTCCCTGAAGAGGTCCAAAAAGGAGTATCTTGGCCTCCCCAGGCCCAGCTCGGTGCCCTCGCCTCCCTGGAGGGGGATGAGATCCCTGTGGGCTGCAGCATCGTCTGTACCCGCAGGAAGAATGAGGAGGCTGAGGGACTGCAGGAGAGCAGGTGCAGCAGCCCAGCCGAACATATGCCTCCATCCCCGGGGGACCGTGGCCAGCGCGTAGTTGAGTGCATAGGAGAGCAGGATGCCTACAGTGATGCCTGCCTCATAGAGGGACACCATCACCCCCCGCTGCCGTGGCCCCACCAGCTCTGACATGTAGATACAGCAGGCCATGGAGGAGAGGGAGATGGCAAAGCCAGCAGCTGAGCGGCCCAGGACCAGCCAGGCCAGGGAGCCAGCCAGGCCCAGGCTCAGGCTGCCTGCCAACAGCACCAAGTTGCTCCCCAGGATGGCTTGTTTCCTGCCATAGCGATCAATGAGGACGCCCCCTACCAGAGAGGCGAGGAGAGCCCCCAGGAGCAGGCTGCCCACCAGGAACTCCTGCTCCAAGCAGCTGAGCCCAAATTCAAGCTGCAGTGGCAGCAGGGCACCCGATATGACTGCCAGTTCATAACCAAAGGTCAAGCCACCCAGCAAAGACACAGAGGCACACAGGGGCAGGAGGGGTGGTGGGCGGCCTGGAAAACAAAAGTGACAGGGGCTGAGTTCAGAATGGTCCTTGCTAGAGCCTCCATCCATTCAACCACTCCTCCATTTGACAGTTGCATCCAGCTCATCCATCCATCCATCCAACCATCCATCCATTTATTCATGCATCATCCATTGATCCAACCACTCATTATCACCATCCACCCACTTCTTCCTTCACCCATCTCTCCCTCCATCCATCCACCCATCCATCTACTACCTCCATTTACCCAGCCATCCATCTACCCATGCATCTATCCACTCCTTCCTTCATCCACCCACCCCTTCTTCAACTACTCTATCCATTCACCTATCTGTCCATTTATTGAACCATGTATCCACTCATCCACTCCTTCTTTCATTCATTCACACATCTATTTATTGATCAATCAACCCATCCCTTCATTATACACTCTTCCATTTATCCATCTACTCTATCCACCACATATTCGTCCATTCATTTATCCATTCACATACCCCTTAATTCACCCAAACATCCATTCATTTATTAATCCATCTATTCACAAATATATCCATTCATCCAGCCGTATGTGTATTCCATCCCTTATGTATCCACCCACCAACCCATCCATTCAACCATTCATTCAAAACTTATTTATCTGGCACCTACAACACCCATCCATTTAACCATTCATTCAAAACTTATTTATCTGGCACCTACAACACACCAAGCTGTATTCTTAGGACTAGAAATAGTAGAAAAAGGCAGATGATGAACAAATAAATCTGTGCTATAACTTCAGGTGGCAATAGGTATCACGTAAAGAAGCAGGGGAAGGGAACTGAGAGTGATGGAGGACTTCTATTTTAAATAGGGTAGTCAGCTAAGGCCTCTCTGTTGAAGGAAAATTTGAACAGAGATCCGAATGAAGTGAGGGTAAAAGTCATACAAAGCCTGGGTGAAAGACATTTTAGACAGCAGGAACAAGAAGAACCAAGGTCCTGAGGCACGACAATTTTTGGTATGTTTGAACAATAACTATTAATATTAATAGCTAGTGCTTATATGGCACTTACTAAGCACCAGACCCTGTTGTAGGAGCTTTACATGTATTCACTCACTTAATTCCTCATTTACAACAACCCTATAACATAATATTATTAGCATCCTCCTCCAAGGCACAGAGAAGTTAAGAAACTCTCTCAAAGTCACACAGCAAGTAAGCGGCAGAGCTGATGTAGCTAGAGAGTGCAGGCTTTTAATCACTGTGCTAATCAGCAAGGAGGCCAGCATGGCTGGAGCCCAGCAAGTGAGTGAGAGAGAGGATGAGGTAGGAGAAGCAGACAGGGGTAGATCATGCATGTGGAGCTGTGTAGGTCATGAGGACAATGATGAATTTCACTGCCAGTGGGTGGAAGCCTTTGAAGGCTTGCACGGGGAGAGGGATGGTCTTTGGTAGCCACCAGCACATGTGGATCTTGAGCACTTAAAAGGTGACTAATGGGATTAAGAAACTGAATTTTCATTTTATTTAATTTTTACTCATTTACATGTAAAAATAGCCACATGTGGCTAATGGCTACCATATCGGCAGTTCAGTTATACAGTTTACTCTGAAATTTTAACCCACATATTTAAACTTAAATGTTTCTGGAAGCATCTAGAGCAGTGATGGCGAACCTTTTGAGCTCGGTGTGTCAGCATTTTGAAAAACCCTAACTTAACTCTGGTGCCGTGTCACATATAGAAATTTTTTGATATTTGCAACCATAGTAAAACAAAGACTTATATTTTTGATATTTATTTTATATATTTAAATGCCATTTAACAAAGAAAAATCAACCAAAAAAAATGAGTTCACGTGTCACCTCTGACACGCATGTCATAGGTTCGCCATCACTGATCTAGAGTAATCCAGCAGTATCTCACGCCATGCTAAGTCCCAACTCTTTCACATAATATCCCAGGCCCTTCATGAGCCAAACCATCCAGACCTGACAACATTCATAATGTTGTAACCAGATTTATTGAGTGTTTTCTCTGGACCAAGTGAGTTATTGCATGTAAAGCACTGCTTTGAGCACTTCAGTACAATAACTCATTTGATTCTCACCACAACTTTAGGTGGTGGGGTTTTGTATTATTTATGAATGAATAAACTGATCATCAGAGAGGTGAAATGACTTGCCTAAGGTCAAAAGCAGTAAGTAGCTGTGCCTAGAATCAAAGCCAGGCCGTCTGGCTCCACAATCCATTCTCTTCACCACTCCATTCGAAAACCTTGGCATAATATGATTTCACTCTGGTCTCTCTTATTTCTGCCTCTCCCCATCTCCGTTAGACAATTTTTGTACAGGTAGAGGAGTTTCATGGGTGGAAAAATCCCCCGCTTTCTGCTAACCCTTCTTCCGATCACTGCCCCCCCCCCCCCCCCGCCTCCCCCAGGGAAATAACTCCTACCCTTCCCTCTCTGGCCTTGTTCTACCTGTTCATGACCATCAGTAAACACCCGGGGGAGATTATGCTGCCCAGGTCCTGCCTCATCGTTACCTCTCTTGGCCCCACCTCCCTCAGTTCTTAGAATTTACTGCCAGAAAGGAAGGTCTTCCAGGCCATGTGAGGCAATCAATGAAAGCACAGAATCTGTTTGCTGTGTCCTAGGTTCCTCTTGAGGTGACAGGGAGCCCGGCCAAAGGGCTCACAGGCAAAGCTGACTGTCTACAGGTTTTGCTGGAAAACGCATCAGAACAGATTCTGGGCACAGTGGCAAGAGAACAAGGAAAAATAAATGTGAAATGAAATGGTCATAATAACCAGTGTTCTTTACTGAGCACCTCCTCTATGCAATCCTAGGTGCCTTCTCTCAGTTCACCTTCCTAACAACGCTAGGTGGCACTGCTACAGTTATCCCCATTTTACAGATGAAGACACTGAGGGTCTGAGGGTTCTCACAGCCGAGAAGCAACAGGATCAGGACTCAAATGCTGACCCATCTGAATCCAAAACCTACATATTTAAGAGCTTTGCCGAACTGACTTCAAGCAAGAAGGGCCAATCAGAGATACATGGGGTGTGAGAGAGAGCAGGGACACGGGGCAGAGGTGGAGAGGAAGGAAAGCTCTCAGGAAAATCCCATGTCATAAAACATGATGCAATGAGACTGTCCCAGAGACAGGAAGGACAGTGTCCAAGGAGTCGGGGCCATTAGTATAATTCCCGTATGTCTTCCTCAACTTTCCAAGCCACATTTTTCACTTCGAACCAACTCTGTGTTCTCCCTTCATTTGTTGATACCATGTCACGAGGTCATTGATGTGTCCTCCTTATTAAGTTGGACAAGACAGGACAGGACAGAGACTTACTGTCTCTGTGTCTCCAGGGCCCTAGCGCTGCCTACCACCCAAGAGGGGCTCAGTGAGGTTTCTGCTGAAAGAACCAATGGCTGGGTTGAGGACCAGGGTGGTATCCCCACGTGGCAGTCCAGGGCTGTGTCAGGGACATTTGAACCTCATCTAATGCTACCAGAGGGCTCCTGTGAAAGCCTAAGTTGGACCGTGTCATTCTGCTCAGAGCCCTCCAAGGCTCCCTCCCTCTTCTCTCCGAAAACAGCCAAAGTCCTTACAGTGACCGTCAAGGCCCTGCAAGATCTGCCTCCTCTCACTCTGCTCCTCTGGCCACACCAGCCTCCCCCTGGCATCCAGCACTTCGCATCCCCTTTCCCTGCTTGTGTTTCTCCCCGGTACTTACCTCCATAGGAAATAACGATATCTTTTACATATTTATTGGTCTCCCCTGCCAGAAGGTCAGCCCCAAAGGAACAGGAATTGCTTGTTTAGCTGTCTCTCTGATGCTGAGGGCAGTTTGTGGCATATAATAGGCCCTCAATAAATACTTGTTGAATAAGTGGATGATTGATTGGATGAATGAATGAACGAACGAACTCTGGAGATATAGGAAATCCAGAGAGAAAGGATCTTGGCTCTTGAGCATCTGGTGAGGTGCAGGGCCTAGAAGTGGCCATGGACAGGAACAGACCAAATCCTGGCTGCCAAATTAGGACCCTGGAGCCAGAGCTGGAGTTGGTCACCATCACCCTGTGCATCAGAGGCTGGCTGGTACAGTGGTTAGGAATGCAGGCTGGAACCAGAGTGTGGGTTCTATCCCAGCTTCTCCTCTTCACTGCTGTATGACCTTGTGCAGCTCGCTTAACCTCTCTGAGCCTCCTCGTCTATAAGTGAGGGTAATAGTAATACCCACCTCATATGCCTACCGACCTGACAGCCAGTGTTACCTATTATGAGTCTCCACAGAACAACCCAGAGAGAGTTTTTAAAACACAGCTCAGGTCATGTCCCACCCGAGTTTAAAATCCTTCTCCAGCTTCTCATGTTATTTGGAATAATAATAATCCAAACTTCTCACTATGGCTACAAAGTTCCACATAATCTAGCCCTTGCCTGCCTCTCTGACCTCCCTTTTACTGCTCTCCCCTTGCCCAGTGTGCTCCAGCCACACTGGCCTGGACAACTCCAGCTCACTCCTCCCTCAGGGCCTTGGCACTTGCTGTTTCTTCCTCCTTGAAGCTCTTCTCTCAGATCAGCGATAGCTCAGCTCCAATGCCTCCTACGCCAGGAGGCCCTCCTTCCTGCTTACCTAAAAACCTGCCCCCCCTCATCACTATCACACCACCTCATTTTATGTGTTCCACTAGCCCCCTACCTGTAAACCTATGTCTGCCACACAGTAGATGAATGGATGGCAGAGTGACCCTTTGAGGCCTCTGAATCCCGAGAAAAATATTAAAACCTTGGTCTCCCATAGCAACAAGGAAATTCCTTACTCCCACACACAGTCCTGCATTCTAATCTCCTCCGTCTCCCCTCTGTTGAATCATCTCCAGAGCAGAGGTTTTGTCTATATTCTCAGGGCAGCATCCTCAGGCCTGACGAACAGAGGTGTTCGGTGAATTAATTAATGAATTTTCTCCTTGTGGAGCCTCTATTTTTTTTTTTTTTTTTTTTTTTTTCAGAACAGAACAATTTCATTTGCCTGGAATTGTAAGGCTTGAGCAGGTCAAGGGAGGCCTGGCCCCGAGTAAGCGCTCAGCGTTAGGTAAGGCGCACTCTCAAGTCACTTTTCCAGGGCAGAAAGGAGCATGAAAGGAAGTGCGCCCAGGTCCCTTCCCAGGCCCCAGCCAGGGCCTGGAGTGCGGGACTCGCCACCGAGTGGGCGGTCCCTGGTAGGGGTGCCAGCCAGGGCGGAGGGCGCGCGCACAGATGCGGTCGCGGGGACTCTGCGGTGGGCAGCTCCTGATCGCGACTTACCCATGGCGAGCGGGACACCCGAGCGTGCTGCGGGCGCGGAGCGGCCAGGCGCGCATCCCTGGGCCGGAGTCCCGGAGTCCCGCCAGGCCCACAAACTTTCTGGCCGGCCCGCCTCCGTCCCTCCCTCTCTGCCTGCCCGCCCCCAGCGCCGCTGCCACGTAGGCCAGCCCTGGCCCCCTGGGTCTGGAGGCGTGACAGAGGGGCGCCTGCGCCTGGCTGGAGGCCACTACTCACAGTTCTCCAGGGAGGGATGCCTCTCACCATCCCCCCAGGGTGCTCCCCACTGTCATCCCTGTTGGGGCCCCCACATGCATTCCCCTCCCCCTCCAGCCCCTGTAGGAAGAAGACTTTGAAATCACTGCAGTCCACACTAGTCTGGCCACCAGCATGTACACACACACACACACACACGCACGCACACACGCACACGCCTCTACACTGATGGGGTCACACACGTACCCACTTCAGCCACTCAGACACTCTCCCATGGACTCATCCTCCAGTCATTGGACACAGGTTTGGACACCTCCCAAGTACCACAGGCACTGTGCTAGGCCTTGGGAGAACGAGACGGACAGATTTGTTGGTTCTTGTGCAATTTGCTTTCCAGTGGGGGAGGAAGAACGGTAAATAACAAGCCAGAGAAATGCCAGCTGGTGATCATGGCTGGGTAGAGAATGAAACTAGGGTAATGGGGCAGGCAGGCACAGGCGGCTGCTTTAGCTCGGGGGTCTGGGAAGGCTGTTCTGAAGAGGGGTTATGTGAGCTGAGACCTCAGGTTCCAGGCAGGGCAGAAACAGCTTGTGGAGTATAAGGAACAACAAAAATGAAGCCAGAGTGTCTGGAGCATGGCACGTGATAGAGAGAGTGGAGGGAGATGGGGCCCAAGAGTGGGGTTGTTAAGGGCCAGATCATTCGAGCCCGGGGTCGGAAATGTGGATTTTATTCCAAGTGACACACACACACACACACACACACACACACACACACACACACAAATAATTGGGGCATTCTAGTAGGTTATAGGGAGAGAGGGTGGAAACAGGGGAGCTTCTGCGGGTGAGAGGTAGAGTTGATTTGGACTAAGGTGATAGGAGTGGGGATGGAAGAAAGTGGGCAGATGGGAGATAGACTTGATAAGGACCTACTGATTGGAAAGGTGCAGCTTAGGGCAGGAAAGAACGTCTACAGTTCTGTTTCGGCTGTGTGACATTTAAGGTGCTCACTCAGCATCCCTGTGTAAATAGGTAGGGTGTTCGATGTAAGAGTTTGGAGTTCTGGAAAGGAGGCAGGCTGGGGATACCCCCACTAATTCTCACTCTCAGGCAAAAACATATATGGTCACAGGCTTTTCTCATCCTATGCTCATACACAGACACATTCGTTGGCATGTGTCACATACCCTCACCCAGCATGGACTGTCTGCCACAGACACATTGGGCATCCAGCAAAGAAGACAGCATTTGACAAGACCTTCTGAGCCAGGGGGCCCTGTACACTTCTGAAAATAGTAATAGTTGGGGCAGTTTGAAAACATGGCTCCAAAATTCTTTGTTTCCTTCCTTGAGATCAAAGTGGGATTGTGACAGCTTCAACCAGTGCACAGAGTAGCACTGTGTGACTTCTGAGGCTGAGTCAGGGGGACACTGGCGCCTGGAGCCCCACACCTCTAGGAAGTCCCACTACCCTGAGGCTGCCATGCTGTGAGGAAGTCCCAGGTGCAGAGAGAGGCCACGTGGGCATGCCTTAGTGGGTGGTCCACGCCTTTGAGTCATCCCAGCACTGGCTCCAGAAGGAGCCGTCCGATGATTCCAGCTCCCAGTGTCAAATCTTTCCGGCTGAGGTCCAGGATCATGGAGAGCAAGCATGTCAAACTCGCAGCCCGCCAGCCACATGCCTCATTTATTTGGCCCATGTTAACCTTTGAGTTTGACATGCTTGATATAGAGCAGAGACAAGCCATCTCTACTGTTCCCAGGCTGGATTTATGACCCACACATTCCATGAGTATAATTAAATGGTTGTTTTAAGGTCCAAAGTTTTGGAGTAAATTGTTATGCAGCAATAGTAACCAGGACAATAGCTTTAACTAAGGGGCAATGATTATATACTTTGATTTCAGCACTTTACATATATTAGCTCACTGTTAACCCTTACAACTACCTAATGAAAATGGAATTATTACAATTACCCCATTTTATGAAAGATGTAACTGAGGCAAAGGGAGGTGAAGTGACTTGATTGCATAATAAACAAACAAATAGGATAAATAGAGCTCAAAGACAATCACTAGTATATAGCTGAGCTGGGAGTCAAGCCCAGTCATGGGGAAAGCAGGTACTTACCCATCATGCTCCGCTACCTTTCTGGCATGGAAAGATCCCCAGGAGGCCTCTTGGCCATTGCCAAGTGACAGCTCCTCCTTCGTCTGTGGGTGTCTGGAATTGTCACCAGGAGACCTGGTACAGTAAGTGCTCCACCCCTATGAGATACCCTATAGAAGTTATACGGTGGAATGGAGCATGGAGTTCTCTGTGATCTCTGTAGCTGGCATTAAGTCATGCAGATGTTTACACACTTGCTGTCATATTCTCTCTCTCCTAGAGCAAGAGAATCCCTCTTTATTTGTTTTCCCAGATGAGAAAGGAAAAGTTCTAATCAAGCATTTTGGTAGCATCTTCACAAATGACTTCCCTTGAGGGTGTGCAGGGCCTAGTGATTCATTTCTAACTAATAGAATACAGCAAAAGTGTTTATGTCATCTCAGAGATTAGGTTATAAATGACAGTAACTTCATCTTGCTCATCCTTTCCTGAGCTCTCATTCTTTTACTCTGATGAAGCCACCTGCTATGTCATGAGAGGCCCACGTGGCAATAGGTGAGGGGGGCCTGTAGGCAATAGGCAACAAGGTATGAAGGCCCATGAAGATATAAACCCCACCACCAATCAAATAGTCATACAAACAAACAAGACCGTCTGTGACAATGCAAAAGAGAAGAGGTTCATGGGGACACCAGAACTTATAAAAGTTGGATTTTTCTCTCTTGTGAGAAATCAGGAGGGCTTCCCTGGGGAAGTGACGTTTGAGCTAAGGATGAAAGGACATGTAGATGGGTCTAGGCAACAAAGGGAGGAAGAGCAGTGGGAAGTTGCAGGTGCAGAGGTTCGGTGGCAAGAGGGAGCCTGGAAAGAATGAAAGACTGAGAGAAGGCAATTGTGTTTGAAGATTGAGGACAAAGGGGAATTTGGTGGGAGTTACGTCTGGAAGGTGGACATTGTGTTCCCATGCAGGACCTTGTGCTTGTGTGTCTTTATCCCAAGCACAGTGGGAGCCATTGGAAGGCTTTAAGTGAGGTTTCCTGCCATAGAAGCCAGAACCAGTCTGACCATAGCAAGCCTGGGATGTAAATATGTTTGCACAGTGGATTTTTCAAAGGCGGGGCTCAGACCGATTTGGTAACCATAGAAACAGAAGGCTTATGTGGACACTAACAATTATGATAATGAAACCACACACTTGGGAAACTGAGCGTTATTAATCGAGTTAGTTCTGGGTGAGCTCTGAGTAGTCTTGCCTGATGAAGGGTGCTGGAAACCACAGTATACCATCACAAAGGGTCTGCTGTTTGAAAAGGTGAGCCGCCCTGTGATGAATGAAATTGTGGAGCTGAGAGTTGGCGGCACAGCAACCCTGGGACCAAAGGGCCTTTCTCCAGTGTTTCAGAGTCCCAGTGATAGGCAAAAAGGAAGATGAACATATGAAGAGTGTATGCCATCCACCAGGCACCCGCACAGGCAACATCTTATTTAATTTTAATAAGCAATTGCCAAAATAAAACTGATTATCTTCGTACTGAAGGTGACAAAGCTGAAACTCAGAGAAATGATGTTGTTTTGCTGCATTACACGTGGTGCCAGGAACCTGTGTTTGCCTTCCAGGCTGTAACGCCCAGCTCCGGAAAAGACCGGAGATTCTGGCAGCAGTTTTCCGGAAAGAGCCGAAGAGCTGGGAGGCGGGGCCACAAGAGTCTTTTCGGGGCTTCCGTAAGAGCCGAAAGGTCGGGAGGCGGGGCGTGAGTGTCGGAATTCGATTGGCCAAAGAGAGCCGAGGACGTTCGGAGCGAGCCGAACGTCTCCGACAGTCTCCGGGCAGAGCCGAGGGGCGCCGAGGCGCAGCAATGGCGGCGGCTGGAGCTGTGGCGGCGGGGAAAAGCGAGGAACCGACGCCGGAGGCCGATACGCTGGCCACGGATGCGCTGGCCGCGGCCCGGGAGCGGTGCAGCCGCTTCTTGAGTGGCCTGGAGCTGATGAAGCAGGGCGCCGAGGCGCGCGTGTTCCGCGGTCGTTTCCAGGGCCGCGCGGCCGTGGTGAAGCACCGCTTCCCCAAGGGCTACCGGCACCCGGCACTGGAGGCGCGGCTCAGCCGGCGGCGGACGGTGCAGGAGGCCCGGGCGCTGCTCCGCTGCCGCCGTGCAGGTGAGACAGCACGGCTCGGGGCCGAAGTGGTGCGGGTGCTGGTGCAGGTGAAGGACTCCCTTTCGCCCGCTGCGGTCTGCGTGGCATTGAGTGCGTCCTCTGTCCCTGCCTCTTCATTCATTAATGCTTAGGCAGCCGCTGGGCCTTGCAGGTGCGAGCATTGGTCCGGGAGCCTGGTCAGTACCAGGCTCTGCCACGGTGGCTCCTATAGAGCGCGTTATTTAACCATGCTCAGTCTTGGTTGCCCCTTTTGTGCCCTTTTAGTATTTGATCATTATCTATGCACTAGTGGCCTGGTGCACGAAATTCGGGGGGGGGGGGGGGGCTCAGCCCAGCCTGCACCCTTTTTAATCGGGGACCCCTTGGCGATCTGGGACTGCTGGCTCCTAATCGCTCACCTGCCTGCCTGCCTGCCTGATTGCCCCTAACCTCTCTGCCTGCCTGGTCGCCCCCAACTGCCCTCCCCTGCTGGCCTGCTCGCCCCTAACTGCCTCTGCTTCGGCCCCCACCATCATAGCTTTGTCTGGAAGGAAGTTGGAAGTCAGGAAGATGGCCAGTCGACCCGGTCTAATTAGCATAATACCCTTTTATTAGTATAGATTATGTAGTACAGGATTGCTTAAATGATGGGGAAAGCCTTTTCCAGCAGGAGAAGATGCTCTTGGCAGACAAATATACATAATCCCTATATCTGGACTGATAGCCAGCCATATGCACTATGCTGCCAAACCAGTCATTAAAATATTGAACCCCTTTCTTACACCTTATACCAAGTAGCTGTTGCCCTTAAAACCCCTCCTCAACCCCCACTTTAGGCTCTGCCTTTGCAGTTCACACAGATTAGGTTCTGATTGGTTGGTTTCTATGCCATCAGCATCAAAAGCTCCGCCTCCTAGGCAGCCATTGGCTCCTCGCAGTTCACCCAGATTTGGTTCTGATTGGTTGGTTTCTATGCCAGTCAGCGTCAAAAGCTCTGCCTCCTAGGCAGCCATTGGCTCCTTGCAGTTCACTCAGACTTGGTTCTGATTGGTCAGTTATGCCAGTCAGTGTCAAAAGCTCCGCCTCCTAGGCAGCCATCTTGTGAGAGCGTGAGGGTTAATTTGCATATTACCTCTTTATTATATAGGATTACTTTTAAGAAGCAGATGCAAGTATGAGTACTTGCGCTGGAGTCAGACTCTCTGGGTTTAAATACCGACACCGCTGTAGCCTTTGAACAGGTTTTGTAACCTCTCAGCCTGTTTCCTCACCCATAAAGAGAAATCCCAGTTGCAGTATTAATCTCATAGGGCTTTTGGGACCATTCAATGAGGTATGTATGCCATGTATTACATTTGAATGTATGACTGGCATGTAGTGATAATGAAGTTAGATTTCATTAAATCACTTTTTTTTCCCCATTAAAACACCATTGTGCACCATCACCGTAAACTTGTACTCAGGTGAGAATCTGCGTCTCGGAGAGGGGAAGCAACTTGCCCAAAGTTACTCAGTTAGTGACCCAGCCAAGCGCTCAGCTCGTATTCCTCTGCCTCAGAAAAACGCGCTTTTCACTTTCATACTTCCTGCCTTTCTTCCTGACATTGGTATTTTTTTAGGCACCTGTTCATCTGGACATTGTCAGATGCTGGGAGATCTGGAGGAAATGCAGTAGTGAACAAGCAGGCGGATCTCTGACCTGCTTGGGTTTAACCGTTTGAGTCCTAGGGGGTATTGAAAAAACACTGTCGAAGAATCCCAAACAGCGCAACCGCGCTTTCTCTAAATGAGTACGAAAAGACCCAAACAGCGTGATAGCGCTTGTTTTATTTTATGTCGAGAAATACCAAGCAGCGCGATCGTGCTGCTTGGGACTCAAACGAATATTAATTAAAAGGAGCTGTGTGATGTACTTGCGTCAGTAAATCTGAGCGCGCGACTTCGACAATCGGTAACGCACTGTCAGCTGTTCGAAATGTGCTGGGTTTTCTTTTTTTTTTTTTTTTTTTTAATATATTTTATTGATTTTTTACAGAGAGGAAGGGAGAGAGATAGAGAGTCAGAAACATTGATGAGAGAGAAACATCGATCAGCTGCCTCCTGCACATCTCCCACTGGGGATGTGCCCGCAACCCAGGTACATGCCCTTGACCGGAATCGAACCTGGGACCTTTCAGTCCGCAGGCCGACGCTCTATCCACTGAGCCAAACCGGTTTCGGCGACAATGTTCGAAATGTGCTGGGTTTTCTTGACATAAAATCTCAGCAGCACAATCGCGCTGCTTGGGACTCAAACGGTTAAGGAAGTTATTTGTGTGTTTATATTTTCTTTTGCATCCTCTCTAGGATATAAGGTTCATTAAGCAGGGATCGTGGCTGCCCTATTTCCTGCTGTATCTCTCCTACTCCCCCCAAAATGTTCCCAGTATCCTGAGCATGATTGACATTTAGTAAAGATGCATTACATCTTTGCAAGTCTTGTTCTCATGTTATAGAAGCAGTAAGAGAGGTGGAGAGAAGTTTATGTGACTTTAAGGTTATACAAGTGGCAACCAAGCGTAAATGAATCAGGAGACCTTGTTAAAGTTGAACATGACAAAGTTTTATTCAAGGGTCTTAGAATTTGCAAATTGGAAACATTACAGGGTAACACCCAGAGCATTCCGAAGAAAAAAGTTGGGAGTTCTTATAATAAAAAGTACATTCTTGAGAAGACTCAGCCCTGTATTCCTAGCCTCCGGATTGGTCTGAGATGCGAATCCTCTAGATTAGTGATGGTCTGCACAATGAATATCAGTTCTTCAGGGAGTTATAGTATTTATATATCCTCCAGTTCAAAAGTTCAAGTTCTCCGGCTAGTTAAAATGAAGTAAAATCTTTTCCTTGGGCTTCCTCCCATTTGTCTGAACCAATTTGGTCAGCCTGACCATACAGACTCCCTTTTAAGTCAGTTCAGCTGTACTGGTTTCATCTTGTTTTCTTCACCCCTTGCTCACAACTAACAAGGAAGGGAGCTGGGAGTTGAATTCGTCCTTCTGACTTTGAAGATGAATCTGGAAGCCAGTACACTGCTTGGCCTCCTGTTTGGGTCCTTGTCAGGTAGATAGTGCTTTTCCTGGGCTACACTTACCCTTCTGGCTTTGTTTGTTTGTTTTTTAGGAAATAAGTATGAATGAAGTCCAGTTGTAACGGGTGGAAAGTTGGAGGGAGCTTTGGCACTAAACTTAGCCATGAGGTCGTTTAGGGAGCAGTTATAAAGAGCATGAGCAGGGGAAACTTTCAGATGAGTTCCAGTGTACCATTCTGCAGTGTTTTTAAGTCTTTTTTCTGAAATAAGCAGATAGGAAATGTAAAAAACTGCATCAATCTTTGAAAGTTAAGCTTACCATTAAAAAAAAAAAGAGTCTAATTCACACGGGTTATGTCTTGATTGCAGGGATATCTGCCCCAGTTGTCTTCTTTGTGGATTATGCTTCCAACTGCTTATTCATGGAAGAAATTGAGGGCTCTGTGACTGTTCGAGATTATATTCAATCCACTATGGAGACTGGAAAAACTCCCGAAAGTCTCCTTGGCTTAGCCAAGACTGTGGGGCAGGTTTTGGCTCGCATGCACGACGAGGACCTCATTCATGGTGATCTCACCACCTCGAACATGCTCCTGAAGCCCCCCCTGGAGCAGCTGAACATTGTGCTCATCGACTTTGGGCTGAGTTTCATTTCAGCACTTCCGGAGGATAAGGGGGTTGACCTCTACGTGCTGGAGAAAGCCTTCCTCAGCACCCATCCCAACACCGAGAGTGTGTTTGATGCCTTTCTGAAGAGCTACTCCGCCTCCTCCAAAAAGGCCAAGCCGGTGCTCAAAAAATTAGATGAAGTGCGCCTGAGAGGAAGAAAGAGGTCCATGGTCGGGTAGAAGGATGCGTGTGACAACCACGGACAGTTAAGCTGTTTACCTCACAGTAAATTTGAAGTGCTGAGACTGTGGATTACACCTAAAAAAAGTATTGGGATATTTTTAAGTGCTGTCTGCGTTCATGCTTGTTAAGTGTCATTATCACCTGCACTGAACTGTTCTCAGGAGCTTACCATGTACATAAGCCATGTTCTAGACCAGGGGTGGGCAACATCTGGGCTGTGGGCCATGTAAGACCTGCAAAATCATTTGATCTGGCCCTGCCCATGTTTGACCAAATATAGCGGGCTAATTTTTAAGTTGATACTTTTGTATGACCTGCAAATGATGTTATAAACCTTCAAATGGCCCATGGCAGAAAAAAGGTTCCCCACCCCTGTTCTAGACAGAACTGAGTACAAAATGAACCTAGGACAGGCTTCCTCCTCAGGAACATGGGCATGGCAATAAAAAACATTGAACCACATGATGAGAAGAGTGTCCTCTGTCCATTCCTGGGGAGACGAGAACAAAGTCTCGGTGACAGTGCATCTATACCGGCCTTTTAAACCAGTGTTGTTTGTTGTGTTCATGACATTCCTCTTGAAATCAGTGTAGTGGGATACAAGCAGCATTTTAAAAATAAAGTAGAATCAGACACTAGGAAATACCATTACATGTGCATTACATGGAGTATTGTCAATATTGTTTTATAAGACTTGTTTATATATGTGTATATAGGTGAGTATGTACTGGGTTTTGATGTAAAATATATTTTTGAGGCTTATGGTGAAAAATACTGCTTAACTCCAATTTCCCTTTAAAAAGCTTTTATACAACATTGTTTTTATATTTGTTGCTCTGTGACTTTATGGTTATCTTCTAGTTAAGACAATGATTGATATAAAGTCCTTTTAGTTTATATAGGTAAAAAAGGGAATCACTTTGTCTCACAGACAGTAAGTAGATAGAGTAAAAATGGTGACGTGGCTTGGCTATGACTGAAGTGTGATGAAGCCTGGTTTACAGGAAGGTAGAAGAAACCGGAAATAAGATGCAAAGTGCCACTAATAGCTCACGCTTACCCTTGCCCAGCCTCAGTTTCCTGCCCCAGCGGAGGTGTGTGTGGAAGGTATAGTAAAATACTTTTGTCAGCTCCAACTAGCAAGTGAATGTTTTGTGTGCCTGGCACTGCAGTAGGTACTGGGTACAACAATGAACAAGATGGACACGACACCTGCTCTCCTGGAGGGAACGTTCCCGTGGGCCCGAGACCTGTCTGTTTCCATCACCACAGCTAGCACTTCCATGTGGCAGATGCCCAGGAATGAAAGAAAGCAGGCCTTCCTGGGCAGTGGTGACGCGTAGAACTAATCATCACCTGGTTACTACATGTTAGGCATTGTGCCAGGATCTAAAACAACTACGTTAGGTATCGTCCCCATTTTATAGATGGAGAAATGGGTTTAAATGGGGGGGAACTTATCCAAGGGGTCACAGCTAGGGGTACTTCATCTGCCTCCAAAGCCCATGTTCTTTCCACTGATCCTTTAAGAAATGAAATGCTGGCTATGACAGGTCTTAATCTGATAACTAGAGGCCTGGTAGATGAATTCATGCACCAGTGGGGTCTCTCGACCTGGCCTGTGGGATCGGGCCGAAACTGGCTCTCTGACATCCCCCGGGAGGGATCCCGGATTGCAAGAGGGCACCGGCCAGACCGAGGGACCCCAACAATGCACCATTGGGGCCGGGGAGGGATGCAGGAGGTTGGCTAGCTGGGGAGGGACCACGGTAGGGCTCCAGGGTATGTCCGGCCTATCTTGTTCAGTCCCAATTGGCCAGACCCCAGCAGCAAGCTAACCTACTGGTCAGAGGATCTGCCCCTGGTGGTCAGTATATGTCATAGTGACTGGTCAACCGGTCAACTGCCCCCTGGTGGTCAGTGCATATCATAGCGAGCAGTTGAGCGGCCTTAGCATACTACACTTTGATTGCTTGAATGGACGACCGGACACTTAGCATATTAGGCTTTTATTATATAGGAGGATGTGTATTGGCAGTATATAACATTTTTAAACATCTCCAAAGGCTGGCTTTTTTTTTTTTAGTGAGTATGCAATAAGACAGAGGGCATGCCCTAACTGGTTTGGCTCAGTGAATGGAGCATCAGCTTGTGGACTGTAAAGTCTAGGGT
The DNA here is from genome assembly GCF_028538775.1 of Myotis yumanensis. Lineage (NCBI taxonomy): Eukaryota > Metazoa > Chordata > Mammalia > Chiroptera > Vespertilionidae > Myotis > Myotis yumanensis. The sequence continues at coordinate 68,273,481 of NW_027223758.1, forward strand.
TCGATTCCGGTTGAGGGCATGTATCTTGTTTGCAGGCTCCATTCCCAGTGGGGGGCATGCAGGAGGCAGCTGATAGATGTTTCTCTCTCATTGATGTTTCTAACTATCTCCTTTCCTCTCTGTAAAAATCAATAAAATATATATATTTTTTTAAAAGGACAGAGGGCTCATCCCCCAGGGTCCTCAAATGTACTATAAGGTTGATTAAGGCCAGTGTCTTCCTGGTGGGAAGAATGAGTGAATTCCCACCTGAACGTGTGCAGACAGTAAGTCATACCCAGCACTCACTGTGTGCCCGGTTCTGGAGATAGGGAGCACAGAGGCTGTCCTCGCTCTCCTGGAAGCATAAACGAAGTGCCCATGGCAGTTTCAGACAGCGACACATGCTGTAAGGGTGCTGCAATCCTGAGTGACCTCAAGGGCAGGAGGGAAGTGGTCAGGGAAAGCCTCTGATGAAGTGACATGGGAGCTAAGATGTGCAGGCAAACCTGAAGACCGGGAGTGTGTTCCAGGCAGAAGGGCCTTCATGTACAAAATAGCAAGGCCAGTGGGGCTGGTTTGCAGCAAGCCCAGAGGAGAAACAGGAAATGAGGCCAGAGAGGTGGTTAGGGGCCTGTAGCAAGGTTGGGTTTTATTCTAAACTAGAGGCCTGGTGCATGAATTCGAGCACCAGTGGGGTCCCTTGGCCTGGCCTGCGGGATTGGGCTGAAACCAGCTCTCCAACATCCCCCGAGGGGTCCCGGATTGCGAGAGGGTGCAGGCCAGGCTGAGGGACCCCACCGGTGCAAGATCAGGGCCGGGGAGAGATGTGGGAGGTTGGCCAGCTGGGGAGGGACCACGGGAGGGCTCCAGGGCGTGCCCGGCCCATCTCAGTCCCCATCAGCCAGACCCCAGGAGCAAGCTAACCTACTGGTCGGAGTGTCTACCCCCTGGTGGTCAGTGCATGTCATAGTGAGCGGTTGAGCGGCCTTAGCATATCATTAGCATATTATGCTTTGATTGGTTGAACGGTCATCCAGACACTTAGCATATTAGGCTCTTATTATATAGGATGTGTCTCAGCATTTTAAACAGGGAGACATGTTTTGAAAGCATTACATTGGTAGAAAAAGGAATAGGGGCAAGAAATCAGCGAGAAGGCCACACAACTGGCTCAACCAGTGATGTGGTAGCTGGGGTGGAGGTGTGGCTAAGTGTGCTGGAAACCACTAGACAGCCCTTGGTGTGAGTGACATGGCAGCCAGCAGTGGTGGGGAAGGAAAACTGATCTCCCCTGCAGGCGCTGAGAGGGAGAGGGATACTGCAGACCACTGGCTTATCTGGGTACTCGGCCTACAGGAAGTAAGAGGTTAACAAGCATTCCTCAGCAGCCCTAGTTGTCTCAGAAGCTCTGACACATCCTCTGCCATTCCAGCTCCCTCGGGGTCCATGGGAGTTGGCCGGTGCTTTGTAGTGATGAGCCAATGGCAGCTCTGTGTGAATTCCCACCTGAACCCTCTCAGACAGGAGTTCTAACCCCCACTTTACAGATGGGAAAACACTCTTAGCAATGCAAAACATCATGTCCCAACATCACAGTCAGTGGCAGAGCTGGGTTTCAAACCTTGGAAGATAGCCCACATTTTTAACAACAGCAACCGTTTGTTGAGAAGTTTTAAGTTCTTTGCATGCATTAACCCATTTCACAGAGGAGGCAAGTGAGGCTCAGAGAAATTGAATCTTGCCCAAGGTCCCCCAACTAGTGAGTGGCACAGTCAGGGAAATGTGATGTGACCCTGAGATCTGTCCATCACTGAGAAGGGCATGGCCCACATGTGGAATATTTAAAAGAGCCTCGTGGGCAGTCCATGGGCCACAGGAAGGACTTACGCAAGCCTGGCATAGTGAGTGCCCTGTACAGGCGTGCTCTTGTTAAATTAGGTGAGCTGACCACGCCAGCACCACGTGCAGGCTGAGGAGCTTTGGGAACACCCACATTCATGAAGCATGTGGGGTATGATCTCGCTGTAACTAAGAAAGTAAACCCTAATCCTGGTCCTGGTTCTAATAAAATTTTATTTACAAAAACAGGCAGCTGACTTGTGTGCCATCGCTTGCCAACTTGATTTTTTAAAGTATTACATTAAAACATCTGTCTTGATTATCGAGTTTTTAGGCGTCCCCTTAGCTTGTGCCCTAGGAAGAGCCTCATTCGCCTGGTCCCTGTCCTCACCCGGCTGACCCTGACTGCTAGAACCCATGTTCTTACAAACCTCTTTTGGGGAACCAGGAATATCCTCTCAGGTCCTGAAGTTGGCACTGCAACTCCAAAGCACTGAATTCCCCTTTCCCCAGCCCAGAGGAGTGGCTCTCTTTTGCCACTAGAGGTCGCAAGTTACTCTCATTCCTGGAGCAAAGATGTAAAGGAATCTTCCCTCCCATTCCTCCTCCTCCTCTTCCTCCTCCCCTCTCTCTTCCTCTATCCTTCCCCTCTCTACCTTTCTCCCTCTCCTTCCTCCCTCTTCCCTTTTCTTCCCATCTCCCTCTCTTTTTTTTTTCTTTAATATATTTTATTGATTTTTTACAGAGAGGAAGGAGAGGGATAGAGAGTTAGAAACATCGATGAGAGAGAAACATCGATCAGCTGCCTCCTGCATGCCCCCCCACTGGGGATGTGCCCGCAACCAAGGTACATGCCCTTGACCGGAATCGAACCTGGGACCCTTGAGTCCGCAGGCCGACGCTCTATCCACTTGAGCCAAACCGGTTCTGGCCATCTCCCTCTCTTGAACTTGTTCATTTATTCACTCAACACTTTAGCTGAGCATCCATATGTGGTGGGCACCATGCTCATCGCTCAGAACGGAGCAAAACAGATGTGGGATGCCTACTCCCCTCCTGTCTTAATTTGTCACCCATCCCCTAACCTTCACTCATTCATCCACCATGTATTTATTGAGCACCTCGGCTGTGTCCGGCTCAGAAGGAGCCATGGTAGTAAGAATCCAGCTACCACCGGGAGCCCCTCGCCTCTCCCCACACTGCCGCAATCAGTGGTTTCGCACTGCTGCCCTTGCTGCTGCACTGGCCCCTACAGTCTTCCTCACCAGCAGTGAGAGGCACCTTTCAGAGCCAGATGATGCCACCTCTCTGTTGAGAAGTTGGATGGCTTCCCATCCCTTGTCTCCTTGCTTACCAGCGGCCTGGCTCGGGACCCCCTCACTGCGCCTCTCTGAGCCTCAGTGTCATCTGCAAAGTGGGCTCACAACGGTGCCTACCTCATGGAGCTGTTGGTCAGAGTCCCCAGGGAACAGACTCTGAGATGCAGTCGAGTGTATAGGAGATTTACTAAGGCATGGGGGAAGGGAAGGAGATGGGGAGGGCAGAGGGAGAAGTGGGCTGAGAGGCAGCCCTGACCACAGCCTCAGCTGACCCCATGGGGAGCTTTTCAGCTACAATGGCCTGCGGAGCTGTCCCAAGTTGAGCCGAGGTGACCGGGCCTTCATAACCCCACATCACCCAGTCGTTGGCGGGCCACCCCCGGGAGGGTATGAGCTTGGATACGAGGCCACTCTCTGCCCATAACTCCATCCCAGAAGCGCAATAACTGGAAGCTGCCTGCTGACCGCTCCTGCATCCGAGGCAATCGGTCCTTCCATGCCCACTGCAGGCATCAGTGACATAATGCATGTGGAGTATTGCACAGTGCCTGGCACTAGCTATTGCTGTTGTTGTTATTATACAATTTATGTTGCTACTATTTTTAGAGACCAATACACAGGCAATTTTAATATGACACTATATGCTCAATGTATAAGCCAAGGGTACTCAGGTGCACTTTTCCACATAGCCAGGCACCAACTCAACGTATTCTGAATCAAAGGGTCTGGGGCTGCTCTGGGAATGTGCATTTCCAACATGTTCCCAGGTGATGCTGAGTACCACTGCCCCAAGGAAAATCACTGCTTCATGAAAACAGGAAATGGTTGTGGAGGGGGTAGAAACAATAGCTATTCCCTATACCCATTTCACAGAAGAGGGAGCTGGAGCGCAGAGGTTCTGAGCAACTTGCCCGGCCCTCCTCCTGTAACTAGTAGAGATGGTGCCAGACAATGTCAAGAGCCTCAGGCGCCCGCATCCCTTTTGGACGGAGCCTCGGCTTGTTCAGGTATTTATTCGTGGACGATGGCTTTATCCTTTATCAGGGAATCTCAGGTTGATCCTTGACATAGGGGTGGGCGTGTGACCTTTATCTGGCCAATAGCACAAGATGGAATCTGTGCTTCTGGGGAAGATTTTGCTTCTCATAGAAGATGAAAGGGGGTGAGAACGCCTAGACTCCAACACCTGCCCATCAGCAATCGCTGCCTTTGAAGGCAACGGTGGTCATTGGAAGTTCAGCAGCCACCGTGAGACCATGAGGCCACTCCTGCAGGTAAAGCATCAGTGAGAAGAGAACCATCGAGTAGAGCGATGGGCAGAGTGTGACTCTCCATTGACATCAGACCTCAAGCCTCTCTTCCTTGATTTACCGCATAAGCAACCATCTTTAAAGCTGATGCTGCTTTAACCAGGTTTCCTGTCTTTTAAGCCAAAGAAAGATGCAGATTCCAGTCCCCTAAAGCCATGTTTGTCCCACGGCATCTGTGCCTTTCTGGGTCAGGCTGGGCATATGGGGCAGCAGGAGCCTCTCTTTAGATCAAAGTGAAGGAGCAGTGGCAGGCGGACTCCAGCGCCTGCCCTCCAGAAACCACGCGGCAAGAGCACTGGACTGAGATTCAGCCTATTCAAGGCCTGGCCGATCTCTGCCACCAGCGTCCTCCTCGAGTTTGGGAGAAATGCCAGGCTTCTCTGGGCCTCAGTTTCCCCATCTGTAAAATGAACAGTTTGATCTGGATCAGACAGGTTGCCATACCGACAGACATTGTTGGGTCCATATAGTGTTTGGTTTTTGGTTGCTAGTGTTAAACCATTTTAATATTTCATAGAAAAATCCAGACATCTGACTTCTCTGGGCATACTGGCCACACTAGACACCGTTCCAATACCTCTCTCTTTAGTGGGGGGCTCGTGCTCACCGATTCACCCCAATCCCCACCCTTCCCTACTGCCCCTTGATGCAGAGCCAGCTGCCAGCCACCATTTATTATCAAGCTTATCCTGCTCTTTTCAGTATCAAGTTAAGAGGAAAATGAAATATTTCTTGCTCCCAGACCCCTTCACCCTCATGCTGCTGGTCCCTGCAGGCATTTGAATTTGCAGCTCCCAGATGAGATGGCCTGTGCCTTCTCCAGAGGTTGAACAGGCATCTCAAACTCAACATGGTCAGAAACGAATTCCACCCCTGGGTCTCTGTGCCAGCCTTCCCATCACAGGAAACGGCAGGTCTGCAAAGCCAATGCTTTAGCTCCAAACCAGGGAGCCCCCTTGACTCCCCTCTCTCACCCCCACACTCCCACCCAACCCTACAGCAGCAAATCTTGTTAGCTTTACCTTCAAAATACAGTCCTGAAGTTAGGAGACTGGCTTCGGAGAGGGGCAGTGGCTTGGAGCAGGCTCTGGGGGCACCTGGGAAACGGGTCAGGTCTATTTCTTGAGCTCAGTGCTCATTACATGGGTGGATTCGGTTGTAAAACTTCATCAAGGTGCATACATATTATGCTGTGTGTGCTTTTCTGTATGTCTGTTACAATTCAATCAAAAGCTTATGAACACAGGGTTAGAACCTGTTGCTGTGTACCTCTTCACAACCATCCCTCCGGCTGTGGCCACAGGATCTTTTGCCTGAACCAGTGCAGCAGTCTCCTTATGGATGCCTTGCTTCTGCGTCACCTCTGCTCCGCCTCCGCCCCCGCACCTGTTTTCCACACAGCAGCCTGGGGCATCCTGTTCCATCTAATTCAGATCATACCATTCCTCTTTTCAAAATACTCCAGTGTTCCTACCTCATTCAAGGTCAGTATATCCACTTGCCCTCACCCTACCCTTTCTGACCCTGCTTGTCATTCTGGGTCAGCCACACAGTTCTTCCCACAATCATGCGCCCATCTCATGGCTTTTGTACTTGCTGTTCCCTTTGCCTGCAACCCTGTTCCCCACAGACCTCACTTCCTTCGGGTCTCTGCCAAACACCCCTTTGCCTTCCACGAGCACCCTGTGTAAAAGGTAGCACCCCCATCCCCAGCCCTCCCTATCCGACACCCCCTCCCCGCCCCCGCCCAGCTTTCTCTCCGTCCCACTCACAAGCTCGGGTATCCTATATTTGCTCAGTTGCTTCTTGTGTGCTCCGTGGACAGGGGGCCTTGGTGGCCCCACTGCGCCAGCCCTCATTTCTATTATGGTACCTGGAAAGCAGTGGGTGCTCTGTAAATATTTACTGAATTGACATGAGTTTTCTCATACAAGTCCAACCTGGTTCTTGGGAAGGAAATCAAGGAGCCGCGTGAGCCTTCCTCCCACTGCTGCAAACACACACACATGCACACACACACACACACACACACACATCACCTACCCTCAGTCTTCCTGCTGGAGTTCAAAGCAGAGTCCGGTCCTGACTTGCAGCTTGGAACAATAAACACTCCGGACCCTGGGGGGTTGGTTCTGATCAAAGGCCTCCTCCTGTTTGTAAACCTTGGTCTGTGCCTGGAATGGAGGGGCAAGAGGATGCCCGGAACCCAGAGTCCGCTGCTGTCCAGGCCAGGGGAGTTCAGGGCCTGCCCCTTTCAGAGTGAGGGAAGACCCTGCCAGGCCAAGCTTGACCACCCCAGGCATCTCCAGGGGTGACTTATCCCAACCCCGGCCTGAGGCCCACCTGCAGGGACTGGCCTCAAAGGCAATATTGCTCTTGGAGCTGTAGAGGACTCCATCAAAATGTCACAGGGAAAGATGCTGGCAGTGGTACAGGGCTCAGCGAGCGAGTGTGGGGCACTGAGAGTCCCTACTGGAGGGGGCGGGGGGTGAGGGGAGTGGTGCCAATACTCCCCTCATGCTCTCTCCCCTCTCCTTGCTTCCTTTTCCCCCATAGCACCAAGCACCATGGGGTATGCTGTATGTTTCATTCATTATAAAGCTACTGAAATGAAGCCTCTGTAAGAGCAGAGGCTTTTGTCTTATTGGATCACTGCTATAGACCAGAACCCAAAATGGTGCCTAGTACATAGTAGGTGCTCAATTAATACTTGTTGAGTGAATGATATTTAGACTTTTGATTGATGTTCATAATAACAAAATACAATGATTTCAAGCAGGTTTTAATTATTCAATATTTCTTGAATCCCTACTATGTACAAGGCACTGGGAATGTTCCAACCCTTACAGAAACAATTTGGACTCCTTGTTCTCATGGGGCTTAACCCAGTGGGGAATAATTGCAAATGACAAGCCATGTTGTAAAGGAAATAACTCAGGGGGGTTCCACACAGAACAAGTGATAGAGCGTTGAGGAAGGCTACGTTTCATCCGATTAGGTGATCATGGAGGCCCCTCTGAGGAGGTGACATTTGCATTGAGACCAGAATGAGAATGAATCAGCCACTGTGATAGGAAGGTGGGGAAGGCAGAGGGAGCAGTCACTGCAAAGAACTTGCATTCAAAAAGCAGAAAAAGGTCACAGAGAGGGTATTGCACAATGATTGAGAGCATAGCAGGCAGGACCTGGGGTCAGGCAGGCCTGGGGTCAGGCAGGACCTGACCATTTATGTAAGTGCCCAGCACTGTGCTTGACACACCAAGCCCTTAATAACTGGGAGGATGACTACAATCAGTATATAATGCAGAGGTTTTTTTTTTTGTTTGTTTTTGTTTTTATTAAATTTTTATTGTTCAGATTACATTTGTTCCTCTTCCCCCCCCCATAGCTCCCCTCCTTCCAGTTCCCGCCCCACCCTCCGCCCTCACTCCCCACCCACTGTCCTCATCCATAGGTGCACGATTTTTGTCCAGTCTCTTCCCGAATCTCCCATTCCCCTTCCCCCTCCAAGAATAGTCAGTCCATTCCCTTTCTATGTCCCTGATTCATTATAATCACCAGTTCATTCTGTACATCAGATTATTTATTCACTTGATTCTTAGATTCACTTGTTGATAGATGCATGTTTGTTGTTCACAATTTGTATCTTTACCTTTTTCTTCTTCCTCTTCTTAAAGGATACCTTTCAGTATTTCATATAATACTGGTTTAGTGGTGATGAACTCCTTTAGCTTTTCCTTGTCTGTGAAGCTCTTTATCTGACCTTCAATTCTGAATGATAGCTTTGCTGGATAAAGTACTCTTGGTTGTAGGTTCTTGGTATTCAGCACTTTGAATATTTCTTGCCATTCCCTTCTGGCCTGCAAAGTTTCTGTTGAGAAATCAGCTGACAGTCGTATGGGTATTCCCTTGTAGGTAATTGAGTCTCTTTCTCTTGCTGCTTTTAAGATTCTCTCTTTGTCTTTTGCTCTTGGCATTTTAATTATGATGTGTCTTGGTGTGGTCCTCTTTGGATTCCTTTTGTTTGGGGTTCTCTGCGCTTCTTGGACCTGTAAGTCCATTTCTTTCACCAGGTGGGGGAAGTTTTCTGCCATTATTTCTTGAAATAGGTTTTCAATATCTTGCTGTCTTTCATCTTCTGGCACCCCTATTATTCTGATGTTGGTACGCTTGAAACTGTCCCAGAGGCTCCTTACACTATCTTCACACTTTCGGATTCTTTTTTCATTTTGCTTTTCCAGTTGGGTGTTTTTTGTCAAATCTTTGGTTTGATTCTTGTGCTCCTCTGGTCTGCTATTGGGTATAATATTCTTTATTTCAGTCCGTGTATGCTTACTTTCTAATTTCTTTATCGTAGCATCGAGGGTCTCATTAGTTTTCGTGAGGCTCTGCTCAAGTTTATAGCAAGCCCTCAAAATTGCGATTCTTAGCTCCATATCCTCCATTTCTGTCATGTTTTTTTGTCTCCGCATCTTTTATGCTTTCTTGGTGCACCCCCTTGTGGTCTCTGTGCGCAGTCTTGTTCTAGCCAAGCCTTAATTGTTGTAGTTAATACTAGAGGGATTTGACCACCAGGCCGACTGGCTGTAGGAATCAGCTGTGTGGAAAACTTCAGTCCTCTGGGGAGGCGCTAGTCCAGCCCTTGCCTGAGGCGATCGGCAAATGGCTCTGCGCAGGGCCTGGGCGGGGCGGGCTCAACAGGGCGGGGGGAGGGAGCAGCTATGGCTGCTCTCAGTCCGTCTCCAGGGGCTCTGCCTCTCTGTCCCCACAACCGCTGCAAACCTCGGAGGGACCGTAGCCAGACAGTCCCGCTTCTCCCGTTTGAGTCTGGGTCCCTAGAGACTCGCCCGGATCTGTAGCCCAGAGTCTGAGACTCACTCCTGATTGAAAACGAAAACCGTGCCCTCAGCCACCAGCCCGCTTTGCGCGCGCACCGCCGCACCACCGCACCTTTAAATTTTCCACACTGCGCCTCCTCTAAGCCTCGTAATGCTGTTGTTTTTCCTTCTAGTTGAAGAGTCTCTCCTCAGCCAGCCTTCCTGTGGTTCTGGGTGATGTCCATTCCGTCTTTTAGTTGTATTTTTGAAGTGGTGGTTCGAGGCAGCAAACTCCAGTGTTTACCTATGCCGCCATCTTGGTTTCTCTATAATGCAGAGTTTACCATAAAGTGTTACTTGCTTATTAACAATGGGCTGTAGGGAAGTAGCAGCGTGTATCAAGGCTGTGTGACCTTGGACGAACATCTCAATCTCTCTGAGCCTCAGTCTTCTCATCTGTCCAATGGGCCTATCTAGTAGGGAATGAAAAGAAATGGTAGTCAAATCATCAATGGACTGTGGACGTTCTTTAAGAATTCCCTCCCACATTCTACTTCCTTTTCAGTGGCAAGGGGGAAGACACACAGAGAGGAAGTTCGTGGTGCAGCCTGGGGGCCATTCTCCTCCTGCAGTTCTAAGCCACCCAGGTAGAGGACTCATGCCTTGTGGACTCTCCTTCCTCTAAGAAGCTCTTCTCCAAGTGAGAAAGGTAATAGTTAACTATTGCAATGGAACAATTGCTCCAGAACCTAATGACACCAAACAACTACTTACTATGCTCACAGATTATGTGGGTCAAAAATTTGGACAGGGCAGTAGGGGGATGTCTTATCTCTGACCTACCACATCTGGGGCCTCAGCTGGGTGTGTGTGTGGGGGGGGGGGGGGCGGGGGCGGGGGCGGGCCTGGAATCCTCTGAGGCTGATTCACTCATTCGCCAGTTCCTTGCCACCGGCTGTTTGTCAGGAGCCTTGGTTTCTGTGTGTGTGTGTGTGTGTGTGTGTGTGTGTGGTTTAGTTTGAACATCCAATATGGTGGTTGTTTCTAAGGCAAGAGTCTCAAGGGTGAAGGAACCAGGTAGAAGCTGTACCCTTTTCCGAGCTCAGCCTTGGAAATGTCTAGCATCCATCTGCCGTGTTCTATTAGTGGGCTCGTCACAAGAGGTGGAGACAGAGACACGCCCTCCATTCCCCACCCCCTTCCCGGCCGCTGAGTGGAAACAGTGTTAATCCCACTCTGAGCGGAGCGTGTGGGATGCACATCTAGGAAGGGGACACACAGGCAGAATGACGATTGTTGCCCATTGCGGAACACTTACTGGGTGCAAGGACTGTGCTACACCCTGGCCTGTTAATCCTCCCAACGTCTCTATTAACATTCCTTTTTCAGAAAGGAAGCTGAGGCCATTGGAATGAAACCTCTTGCCTTGGGTTGCCACAGTAAGCAAGCAGCACCGCCAGGACTTGAATGTAGCTTTGTCTAATGCAGCGTGATTATTAGGATTAAATGAGATCGTACGTGTGAAGAACAGGAAACAGGGCCTGGTACATGATACAGTCTATATTGTTGCTATATTAACAACATTTTTATTATTACTTTTGAGCCACGCCAGATGGAAGCCCCTGGGCCAGTGGTTCTCAACCTTGGCTGCACATTAGAATCACCTGGGCATCTTTTTAAAATCCTGATTTCTGGGCCTCACCCTCCGGAAATTCTGTTTCTTTGTTATGGGGTGGGGCTACAACATTAGTAACAAAGAAACAGAATTTCCGGAAGGTGAGGCCCAGAAATCAGGATTTTACAAAGATTCCCAGGTGATTCTAATGTGCAGCCAAGGTTGAGAACCACTGCCCTGGGCTAACACTCAGTATCGTACTCTTAGTCTCTTAGCCGGTTCCAGCGACTCTGGGGAATGGGCCAGAGTTTCTCTAATGGCAGCTGGTCCAAAGCCCCCGGAAGGTTTTCCAGTTTGGAGTACCCCAGCCTCCCGCTCCCAGGCCTCGAGTGTCCAAAGTGCCCGCCGTGGGGCCTCTCCCTCATCCATTGCGGTCTGACGCCAACCTCACTAACTACAACCTTTGATGAAACGGGTTACTGGGCTGGTTCAAGGTCAGGCCCCCAGTCTGAAAGGACATGGGAGAAAATTTCATCACCACCTGCAAGGTCCATTGGGAAATACCTTGCCCTCGGGGTTCCTGGAATCCTGGAAGCGTGACCCAGCTAGGAGGCGGGCTCGGTGTCCCTTTCTGGGCCGTTCTCTCCCCACCTCTCAGCTTGCCAGGTTTCAGATCTTTGCATCCCGTTTTCGGATCTTGCTGTGACTGGGTACTCTTTTCACGATGAGTTCCTTAATGCTTTTCTTGGAGTTGTTTCATGTTGTAAACTTAAATAGGTTTAACTTAAAATGAGGATTTAAAAAAAAAAATAAACCATGGGCTTTAAAAAATACAGAAATCACCTGCTCTAAGTCAAAAGTAATTATACGAATAAATAAAATAAAAATCAATCATTACTGTCCAATGTTGTCCAACATGTCTGGCTCTAGGGCAGTGGTTCTCAACCTTCTGGCCCTTTAAATACAGTTCCTCATGTTGTGACCCAACCATAAAATTATTTTCGTTGCTACTTCATCACTGTAATGTTGCTACTGTTATGAATCATAATGTAAATATCTGATATGCAGGATGGTCTTAGGCGACCTCTGTGAAAGGGTCATTTGACCGCCAAAGGGGTCGCGACCCACAGGTTGAGAACCACTGCTCTAGAGCCTTCTCTGGCTGTTACAAAGAGAGCTGATCAAGTGCCGAGGTGTACAGGGATACTAACACCCAACTGAGACTCTCTCCGTGGTGTAATAAAGAGTTAAAGGAAATTGACACAGGGAGTACTTTTCCGGGATTAAATGTTATTATTTAAATGCCGTGTAGTACAACATAAAATAATGTGTATTTCTTCACAGGTGTACTCCTCACACCATGAGAAATATTCCACCATCTCACTAGATTCCGGCAACAGCTTCTTTCTCTCCAGGCCTCATCAGACTATCAGTAAGACCTGCCAGCTCTGTTGCCAACACATATCAAGAACCGAATAATTTCTCACCACGCCTGCCACTACTACTCTGGTTTCAACCACTATCATCTCGGCCCAAGGGATCTTTTAAATGAAAAGCATACCCACTAGAATAACTGTCATAAGGAGCAGTTACAAAGCACAGCTAGTGTTATACTGAACGGTGAGAGACTGAATGCTTCCTCAGATTGTGAACCATACAGGAATGTCCCTTCTCACGCCCTTATTCAACCAGAGTGATTGAGGTTCTAGCAAGTGCAGTCGGCAAGAGAAGTAAATAAAGGGCATACAGATCAGAAAGGAAGAAATAAAACGGTCTTTATTGTAGACCACGTGACTGTCTATGTAGGAAGTCCCAAGGATTTGATAAAACAAACCTCTTAGAACTTATAAGTAAATTGAGCAAAGTTGCAAGTTAAACATACAAAATTCAGCTTTATTTCTGTATACTAGCAGTGAGCATATGGACACTGAAAAAGCAGAATACCATTTATATTGCTCAAAAATGTAACACATGTAAATCTAACAAAATATGTATAGGAATTTTAGGCTAAAACTGCAAAATGCTGATCAAGGAAATCAAAGAAGATCTAAATAAATTGAGAAACATACCACGCTCATGGACTAGATGAGTCAGCATAGTAAAGATGTAAATTCTCTCCATATTGATATACAAACTTAATATAATTCCTACCACCAAAATCCCAACAAGAATTTTTGTAGATACAAATTATTCTAAAGATTTACATGAAAATTCAAAGGAACTACAATAGCTGAAATATTTTTTCACCTGGAAACAATTTATTATTAAATGGATTAAGCCCTAAATCCATCAAGCAAAAGAATCTAACACACTCATGGTTAAGATTAAATAATCCATAGGCACATGTATGCCCTGACTAACGAAAACAGCCCCTGGTAAAATTCCCAATACGCAGGAAAGATTTAAAAATAAATGTCCAGTGCATTTAATGTTGCCGGTAATCAGATCTCCTTTGATCCTTAGATGATAAGGTTAAGACTGACACAATTACAACTTGGAAAGGGGAGAGGTAGAAAAATAAAAACCTAGAAATTGCAGGGAGTGGGAAGTAATCCAATTAATAGCAGCATTGAAAATATGTGATCTTACAACAAAATGCATGTCAATTTGGAAGATTAATGTCTAGGGGAATTTTCTTCCCCCAAATAGGGAGAAGAATGAATGTGGAAAATTAGGGGTTTTTTTTTTTCAATATTCCTAGAACCAAAGGCAACCACATATCTGGAGCTATTAAACTCTCCAGGGCTCGAATATCAACAAGCTCTTCCAATAATAATTATCTTAATATTTTAAATTTAAAAAAAACACGGAAACAACCCTGCAATAGCCAATAAATTCAAATTCTTATCAATCAACCTCTATTTCTTAGTCTGTGAAAAGAGGTAAATAATTGTGCCCTTTTTAAAGATGCAGATAATTTGCCCATTGTGCAAATGAAGCTCACCTGGTCTCATCAGGAGGCACCTGCTCAGGGCAGTCAGAAAGGCAACCAGCACTGCATTTCTGTTGCCAGTCATTCAGTTTGAAGTGCCTTCTCAGTTGGAATGAGCTGAGCCAGAACATTTAAGACTAACTATCGGGCCAGTAAACAAAGCCCATGCCATAGAGGAAAAGGGCCTTTAGACCCGATGAAGAGTTGGCAGACCTGTTCTTTTCTTATCACTGCTGTTCTCCAGAGAGAGATTCCTCTGAGGTGAGCCAAGTTCAGCGGCTCATTTTAATCTAGAGCTGCTCTAGGATGAGCCATCGAACTGGACTCTGCTAACTCGGTTCTCCTCCCAACAGCACTGTCTCCCCGCCCCCCTTGGGAAGTCCCTAGGGAAGCAGATGGAGCTAATTAGTAGGACAACGCAGGTATTGTACTAGCTGCCTATGAAGGACTTCCCCACAACTGTGGCAAAAGCCACAGAAGAAATATTTTTCCCACAGAGGGTCCCCCAGTCATTGTCCTCTTTAACTCTGCCCTCCTTTCTTTCTAATTTTTATTGATTTCAGAGAGGAAGGGAGGGGGAGAGAGAGAGAAACATCAATGATGAGAATCATTGATCTGCTGCCTCATGCACGCCCCCGCACTGGGGATCGAGCCCCACAACCCGGGCATGTGCCTTGACCGGGAATCGAACCGTGACCTCCTGGTTCATAGGTCGATGCTCAACCACCGAGCCCTCCTTTCTTTAGCTCTCTGCCCTGACAACCTCAGCCTGTCTTCACCATGTTTCTTCTCCCGGATGCAAAGTGTTTCTCTTCAGCTTACTTTGGAGAAAGGCTTATTTTTATGACTTACCCAACTAACCATGAAATCAGGTCAGTTGGGGTAGAGGGGGAAACTAAGCAAACAATCCTCTATTTCTGAGAAACAGCTGCTGGCCTTTGAACTTCCCGAGATGCTTGGCCCGGCTGTGCTCGCCTATGCGGGGTCCTCTTCATCCATTGTCGTGGTCGGGAGTGTTCCTCTGCTCAGCCTCTGGCCCTGCAGGCAGAAGGCTTGTGACCCGGTGGAGGCGTCTTCGATCTGCTCCTCTACGAGCCGTTCTTCACTCTCTTCCACCGTCAGCTGGATCTCAACAGCAGTCATAGGCCTGCGATGCAGCAGCTGCAGGTTTTCAGCTTTGGTCGATGTGTGGCTTTTGGTTGCTGTGAGGAGTTCCCTGACCGTCTCAGGACTCTGGCGACTGCATGTGTTTTGATATGTATTTTAATGTCTTGGCTTACTTCTGTCTCTGTCACTTTTCTCAGTGAGCCAGAGCAGCCCCACCTAAGTTTTCTCCTGTTGCTTTTTCTTAAAATAATTTTTCAAGAAAGAATAAAATGGGAGGAATCAGTTTCCCCAATTTAAAGACTATATCTTGCAGTCATGAAGACTACGGGGTATTGGTAAAGAAACAGACAATTAGATCAATGGAACAGAATGGAGAATCCAGAAATAGATCTAGCACATATGCCTGATTGATTTTTGATGAAAGTACAAAAGTAATTCAACGGAGTAAAGAAAACTTGTAGAACAAATGATGCTGCAGCAATTGGTCAATGATAGGAAAGAAAGGAAATTAAGAAAAAAACAAAATCCTCAACCTAAGTCTCACTCCTCATGTAAAAATGAACATATGAACTTAAATATAAACAAAATTACAAGTTATCAAACGTCTAGAAAAAGTGAGAAAATCTTCAGGATCCAGGGTTATGCAAAGAGTTTGACTCCAAAAGCATGATCCCCCAACCCCAACCCCTTAAAAAAAACCCAATAAATTTGATTCCACCAAAATCACAAATGTTTGCTCTGTGAAAGGCTGTTAAGAGGATGACGAGATTGGGAGAAAATATTTGCAAACCTCATATCTGGTAAAGGACTGCTGTCTAGAATATACAAAGTACTCTCAAAATGCAACAGCAGAAAACAAACAGTTTGGTTAGAAAATGGTAACCGACAAGCAGAGATCATTCACCAAAGAGGCTATGCAGATGGCCAAGAGGGTCCCAGAAAGATGTTAAACACCATCAGCCATTAGGAAAATGCGGATGAAAACCACAATGCACCCCTATCAGAGAGGCTGAACACTAGTGACACCCCACATGCTGACAAGGATGCGGAGAAACTGGATCACTGGTAGAAATGTACAGTGGTACACACACTGCGGAAAACAGCTGGGCAGTTTCTTAGAAAACGAAGGATGCAACCACCACACACCCAGCAACTGCACTCCTGTGCGTTTATCCGAGGGGAAGGGAAGGACCCCTCCACGCGCGGACCCACCTGGGGGGAAATCAGAAAAACAATATCGACGGCTGTGGCAGTCACACAATAATTCTCACTGAGGGCTTGCGCTGTGCCAGGCACTGTGCTAAGGCCATTATGTACATGATCTCCATTAAACTGCCCCGCGGACCTCTTGTCTGGTAGTGGCCGTCTTACCGTCACCCCCGCCAGCTGGAGGCCTAAACTGAGGCTCAGAGACCGGCGCTCGAGCCCACCACGCAGCTAGCACGAGGCAGAGCCTGGATCGGAACCTGGGAGTACTAGTAAGTACATACTGTAGTCCTCACAGTGTCATTATGGCACAGTTCACAGGGGAATCAACGCAAGACAAGACCGCTGCCCCAGGCCACAGCCCTGGAAAGGGCAGGCTAAACCCCGGGGCCAAGCTGCCTTCAGGGTTGGAGTCCGGTTGCTTAGTTATTGCCTGACTTTTCCTAACGTTTCCCGGCCCCTTTCATCCAGTTCCCGGCTGGGGGTGGGGGCTGGCAGCGTCCTGTTTCGCCCAGAAGTGTCGGGAGAAGGCGGAGTCCCCTCTCTGGACCCTCCCCCAGCCTTTAAGCGCGCGCTTGGGCCAGGAGTCGCAGTTCGGGGCTGGCCGGCTCCCCGACCCGCTCGATCGCACAGATGGCGGTGCTGGCGATCTTGGCCAAGAAGGTGTGGTGCAGCCGGCGCCTGCTGGTGCTGCTCATCGCGCCGCTGCTGCTGCTGCCGGTGGTGTTCGCCCTCCCGCCCAAGGTAACGCCCCTCCGCCCGCGAGCCCGCAGTCCCTCCTCCCAGGCAGCGCCCCCCGCAGGACCCCCTCTTCCCAAGCTCAGAGGCCGGGGACGCTGAGGTCCTAGCCTAGACGGACGCCCCTCTTCTCTCTCTTTCTCCTGCTGCTGTGCACGCCCCTGACTCCTTGCCCCCTTTCCCAGCTGCTCCTCGGCGCCTGAGTCCCACCCAGCTTTCTGGATCTTCTCACTTCTAGGGAACGACTTCTCCTTATTGAGCGCTAACCACAGGCTTGTTGCGGTTACACATTTCACCTGGTAATGACAATGAGCACTCATGACCAGCGGTGCAAGTCGGTTCACCTCTCGGAGTTTAACACCTCTGGGGGGGGGGGGGGGGGGGAATGATAGGGCCAATCCGTAGGGTTGTCGTGACTATTAGATGAGGCAATGCAGTCATACACATAATGAATGATGTTTTGATGGCATATACGATGGTGGTCCCGTAAGATTATAATGGAGCTGCAGAAATTCCTACTGCCGAAGTGACATGTAGCCATCCTGATGTAACAAAACACACGCCACGTTTAACAAACACTTACTAGGAGCAGGGCGCAGCGCTAAGCTTTGCCTCCCGTGTTTCATCTCATTGAATCCTTTTTTAAATTAAAATATTTTTATTTTTAATGACAGTGGACATACAATAGTATACTAGCTTCAGGTGTACAACCCAGTGAATAGATATTTATGTGACGTGTGAAGTTATCACCGTGATAAGTCTGTACCCATCCTCACGTGTTTGTGGTGATGCAGGTGTAAACGAGCCCACTGCGCTCCCAGTCCCATTAAAGTGCAGCACGCCGGAAGCCAATTCCAGCATGTCGTAATTGCAAGAGTTTCATCAAAAGGTTGATGGAACTTGGGGACTCAACAAGGGCTGAGTCACATATGTTATTGTTGGGAATGGCTAAAGGCATTTCCCAAAACCTGAAAAGAAATGATTGCTTGCTGCCAGACAGCTCAGGGCATCTTAATCTACATGTTATTGCCTCCTACTGGCCAAACACCTGAACAGCCGTAGGCTAATTCTCCCCAATCTGAGGATGGACTCTGTATAGGAAACCCTGCCCTTTGAAGTGTATATCTCCACCTCGCCTCAGGACAATTTGTGTTAATAAAAAGCATAGGGTCCTGAGACAAGGAGATCTTAGTTTCCTTTAAACTAGGCTCCTCTGACCCCCAAATGCCTTTCAAAATTATGCTTCGTCTTTGGACTCTTACCTAAGTTACACCAGCCCCTTTTCCAGATTGCTGAACCCTTCTTAATGCCGGAACAAGAACCTCAGCACATGCCATTATGTACAGTACATGATACTTGATAATAAACAGTATGCTACTGGTTTGCGCATTTCCTGTTGTCAATGTAAGAAATGTGCAAACCTGTAGAGAACTTTTTAGTTGAATTTATTGGGGTGACCTTGGCTTGCAAAACCATACAGGTTTCAAGTGCACAACTCAATAAAACATCTGCACGCTGCATCACGCACCCATCACCCCAAGCAAAGTCTCTTTCCATCCCCATTTCTTCCTCTCTTTGTCCACCTCCACCTAGTCCAGTGATGGCGAACCTATGACACGCGTGTCAGAGGTGACACGTGAACTCATTTTTTTGGTTGATTTTTCTTTGTTAAATGGCATTTAAATATATAAAATAAATATCAAAAAATATAAGTCTTTGTTTTACTATGGTTGCAAATATCAAAAAATTTCTATATGTGACACGGCACCAGAGTTAAGTTAGGGTTTTTCAAAATGCTGACACGCCGAACTCAAAAGGTTCGCCATCACTGTTCTAGTCCCTACCCTCCTTTCCCTCTGGCTATTTCCACACTGTTGTCTGTGTTATGCATATGCTGTATGTTTTTTTGACTAATCCCTTCACTCTTCTTTCATCCAGTTCCCCCACCTCCCTCCCCTACCACGGCTGCTAGTCTGTCCCATGTATCTATGTTTCTGTTTCTATTTCGTCCATCAGTTTATTGTGTTCATTAGATTTCAGATACAAGTGAGATAGTATGGTGTTTGTCTTCCTCTGACGGCTTATTTCACTTAGAGTAATCTCCAGGTCCAACCATGCTGTTGCAGAAGGGAAGAGTCCCCTCTTTTTTATGGTTGTGTAGTATTAGATAGAGAATTTTTATGAGTTTATTTGAGCCAAACTGACGACAATTGCTGGGAAGCAAAACCTCAACAGATTGAGAAATGGTCATCTTACAGTTTATTTTGTAGCTTAGAATCAAAGGAGTAGACGTGAGCGGGTTACATGAAATTCATGTGGTGGTAGATTGGGGAGGTGGGAGAGAGCAAACCGGGGAAATCTCTGAGATTGGACAGAGATGGAGAGCCACGTATTTCTACATTGGTGGCTATGGGGTAGTTAACAGTTAACACTGACAGCACATAGAGAAGGTATTCGGAGAACAAGATAACAGGAGGGAGAACAAGATAACAGGAGGGTTCGGTGGTCCCATGGTCTGGTGGGAAATTAGGCCCTGAGGGGTCTGGAAAAGGGGGAATTACATATTCCAAAGGCATCTTATCAGATATGCAAAAAGACAGTAGACAGGTTCACTTGAGGTAAACAGGTAAATGCCGGCCTTAGTCAAGGAAGCTACGTGCCCAGGACTTGGTTACCTGCCGTGACTCACTTCTAGTTAGAACTTTCGTGTTCAGACCGCCTTATGTGGTTACTCTCAGTCTCTGAGTTTGTAAGCCTCCATGCAGGCCTCCCTGGAGCTGGTCAGGTTTAGTATGTGGCCCCATTTTCGTCCATACTAGACTATACTTGTTATTGCTGTTTGGGAGTGTACTTTTTCTACTTGTAAAAAGAAGTTTGCTCCCTGGCCGGGTGGCTCAGTTGGTTGGAGTGTCGTCTTGTACACCGAAAGGTTATGGGTTCAATCCCGGTCGGGGTGTGTACGGGAGGCAACCAATTGATGTTTTTCTCTGACATCGATGTTTCTCTCTCTTTCTCACTCTCTCAAATCAATAAGGAAACATCCTCGGGGGAGGATTAAAAAAAAAAAGAAGTTTGCTGTAAACAATAAGCTGTTTTATGCCAGCAGTAGCTTCATATGTCTCATGTTTAGTCTCTTGATTGTATTGACTTCCATGTGCTTGATTTAATCTTGTGTTGTTTGGTACTGTAGGCTATACTGCCTAGGTGTGTAGTAGGCTATACCACCTCGGCTTGTGTAAGTGTACTCTGTGATGTTCGCACAATGATGAAATTGCCGGAAGACGCCTTGCTCAGAACATATCCCCGTTGTTAAGTGGTGCATGACTGTATATGTAAATCTCTTAGAACTGAGCCTGGTATACAGTAAGTGCCTAATAATATACTGGTGGATTTTAATCCAGGAGCCTTGCATGATGGGGACAGCCAAGTTTAACAAACACTGGCTAGGAGCAAGGTGCAACGCTAAGCTTTGCCTTAGGTGCTTCATGCCATTTAATCCTTAATTTTATTAAAATATTTTTTTGTCTTTCAATTACAGTTGACATACAATATTATACTAGTTTCAGGTGTACAACCCAGTGATTACACATGTATATAACTTATAAAGTGATCACCCTGATAAATGCAGTACCCATCTGCCACCATACATACATAATTATTATAATACTAGAGGTCTGGTGCATGAGATTTGTGCACTTGGGGGTCCCTCAGTCCAGCCTGTGCCCTCTCGCATTCCGGGAGCCATCAGAGGATGTCCAACTGATGGCAGGGAGCGGGCCTAAGCCAGCAGTTGGACATCCTTAGCATTGCCGCAGAGGCAAGAGAGGCTCCCGCACCACCGCTGCGCTCGCCAGCGGTGAGCCAGGCTTCTGGCTGAGCAGCGCTCCCCCTGAGGGAGTGCACTGATCATGAGGGGGCAGCTCCTGTGTTGAGCGTCTGCCCCCTGGTGGCCAGTGCGTGTCATAGCGACCGGTCATTCCGTCATTTGGTCTATTTGCATATTCGCCTTTTATTATATAGGACTAGAGGCCTGGTGCATGAAATTCATGCACTGGAGTGGGGGGCTCCCTCAGCCCGGCCTGTGCCCTCTCACAGTCCAGGATCCCTTGGCAGACATCCCTCTCACAGTCTGGGAACCTTCACTCCTTAACCACCCACCAGCTCGCTGCTCCTTACCATTTGGCTTGCTGCTCCTTAGTGCTGCCGTGGAGGTGGGAGAGGCTACTGCCACCGCTGCTGCACTCGCCAGCTATAAGCCCAGCTTCTGGCTGAGCAGCGCTTCCCCTGTGGGAGCGCAATGACCACCAGGGGGCAGCTCCTGCATTGAGCGTCTGCCCCCTGGTGGTCAGTGTGCATCATAGCGACTGGTTGTTCTGGTCTTTCTGCTGTAATGGTTGCTTAGGCTTTTATTATATAGATTATTGACTACTAGAGGCCCAGTGCATGGATTCGTGCACCAGTGGGGTCCCTCAGCCTGGCCTGCAGGGATCAGGCCGAAACCGGCTCTCCAACATCCCCTGAGGGGTCCTGGATTGCAAGAAGGTGCAGTCCAGCCTGAGGGACCCTACTGGTGCACAAATCCGTGCACCAGGCCTCTAGTATGCATATAAGATCTTTGGTTAATCTCTTCCTCCCTTCCCCCTCCCCCTTCCCTCTGAGATTCATCAGTCTGTTCCATGATTCTATGCCTGTGGTTTCCGCTCCTGAATTGAGCATCTGCCCCCTGGTGGTCAATGCGTGTCATAGCTACCGGTCAGCCGGTTGAATGGTCAGCCAGTCAGCCGGTCACTTGGGCTTTTATATAGAGAGATATTTCCTATGCTGTACTTTATATCCCCATGACTATTCTGTAACTACCATTTGGTGCTTCTTAATCCCTTCACCTTTCAGTGCCCCTCACAGGGGGAGGATTATTTACCCCTTTCCAGAAAAGAAAAGTGAGGCTCAGAGAGATGAAGTGACTTTCTCAGAATCACACAGCAAGCAGCTGAATGGGGGTTCAGTTCCTAGCTTCTCAGAATCCAGACCCCAAGCTGTTTTCAGACTCTCAAAGAAAGTCTTAAAAATCAAAGGAGATCCAGATTGATGTCAAGAGTGTTGGATGAAAATCACCATCAATGGGGGCTGAAAGGAGATGGGACCTTAGGTCCCTGTGGGGTCCTGAACCTGTGCCCAGTCCATCTGAAGCATCATGGGAGGGCACTAAGTTGTTTCGCCATCCCTCAATGAGATATTAAACCAGGGGTCCTCAAACTTTTTAAACAGGGGGCCAGTTCACTGTCCCTCAGACCAGGACTATAGTTTTAAAAAAAAACTATGAACAAATTCCTATGCACACTGCACATATCTTATTTTGAAGTAAAAAAACAAAACGGGAACAAATACAATATTTGTATTTGCATGTGGCCCGCGGGCCGTAGTTTGAGGACCCCTGTATTAAACATTCATAAAAGTAATGAGAGGGTATGATTTAGTGGTGTGTTCCAGCACCCACCAGCAGAGGCCAGGGGAGCTGGGGCAGCTGTTCAGAGAGAGCTGCCTGGAGGAAGGGTCCCTCCTTGGGCCTAGGCAGTGGGGAGATGGTACTAGGTGGTGCCAAGGAGATCCAGAGCTAATCCTCAGGCAAGCCCTTTAGTGTGGAATTATCCAACTAGACTTTCCAATTAAACTTTCTTGACATAGAAAAGAAAAAACAATAAATGCTGGAATAGGATTTAGGTCACTTTTTCAAAAAGCATTCCATCCTAGGCCACTGGCTGACCTCAGGACCTTGGGCCAACTTCCTTTCTTCTTTGGCGTTCACTTTTCTTGTCTGTAAAAGGAGGCGATTACCTTGCCAGTTTCAAGAACTAAGATGAGAAGGTTGAGAGAGGAAGTGGCCTGCCTAGTAGAAGGATGGATGGGTCTGCTATGTCCTAGGCGAAGCTCCAGGGAAGAAGAGATGAAATGTACAGGGTCTCTCTCCTCAGCAGAGGGTTCTGGAAGCTTCTCTCTCTCTACTTTGCCCTCTAGCAAGATCTGTGAACCCAGAGGCAGATTCAGGTGTTATGGGGCCTGAAGTGTGTAGTATTTGAGGGGCTCTATTTAAGAAAAAGCATTCAGATTTACACATGCAAGATTGAGTATGGGGTTTGGGAAGGAGGTATGAAGCTTAAAACTTCATTAGCTGCACATTGAATCTGCTTCCCTGTGAACCCCAGCGTGGACAGGAAATGGAAGTGCCTTTAACCCCTGCCATGGTGGTAGCCGATGAGCAAGATGTCTTATGGAATGCTTGACTCTTACTATATGCCAGGCACCATGCTAAGAGCTTCGCAGGCATTGTCCTATAACCAGGGAGGCAGCTGCTATCAGCATGGCTATTGAACATATGAGCAAATGGAAGCTCAGCAAGGTTAGGCGACTTGCCCAAGGTCATACAGCCTGTACAAGGCCAAGAATGCAAGGTCTGTACTTCTTTTATCTCTTCCTTTTTAAATTAAATTTATTGGGGTGACATTGGTAAATATGATCATATAGGTTTCAGATGTGGGTTTCTATGTTACAAGATCTGTATTTTGTACTGTGTGCCCACCACCCAAAGTCAAATAAATCTTTTCTTGCCACCATATATTAGGGCCCCCTTTACCCCTCCTTCCCTCTGGCAACCCCCACACTGCTGTTTGTGTTCACGAGTTTCAGTTTTATATATCACATATGAGTGAAATCATATGGTTCTTAGCTTTTTCTGACCAACTTATTTCCCTTAGCATGGTATTCTCAAGGTCCACCCATCTTGTTGCAAATGGCAGAATTTCACCCTTTTTTATGGCTGAGTAATATTCCATTGTGTATATGTACCACATCTTCTTTACCCAGTCCTCTATCACAGGACACTTAGGTTACTTCCATGCCTTGGTTACCGTGAATAATGAACATAGGGGTGCATATACCTTTGTGAATACATGTTTTCAATTCGGGTATATAGCCAGGAGAGGGATTGCTGGGTCATATGGTAGCTCTATTCTTAATTTTCTTGAGGAATTGTCAGACTGTTTTCCATAGTGGTTGTACCAGTCTACATTCCCACCAACAGTGAATGAGGGTTCCCTTTTCCCCCCACAACCTCTCTAATACTTGTTATTGCTTGTCTTGTTGATAATAGCCCCTCCAACAGGTGAGAGCTGGTATCTCATTGTGGTTTTCATTTGCATTTCCTAATTGCTAGTGAGGTTGAACATCTTTTCATATTTCTATTGGCTGTTTGTATGTCTTCTTGGAAGAGGTGTATTTTCAGGTCCTCTGCCCACTTTTTGATTGGGTTATTTGTTTGTTTGGTATTGAGTTTTATGAGTTCTTTATATATTTTGGAAATTAAACCTTTATTGAACTACTGTTTGCAAATATCATGTCCCATCTGTTCGGCTGCCTTTTTGTTTTGTAAGAAATAGAATGAAAAACTGTCAGATTTGTATGGAAACACAAAAGACCCCAAGTAGCCAAAACAATCCTGAGAAAAAAATGAATGAAGCTGGCGGTATCATGCTACCTGACTTCAAATTATACTACAGAGCTATGATAATCAAAACAGCATGATAAACTGATGAACAAGATAGAAAAAAAAAAAAAGCAAAAAACACCCAGCATGCTATTGGCAGAGAAACAGATACACAGATCAATGGACAGAATAAAGAGCCCAGCTATAAAGCCACATGTGTATGGTCAGATAATTTTCCACAAAGGAGCCAGAAACACACAATGGAGTAAAGATAATTTCTTCAATAAATGGTTCTGGGGAAACTGGAAAGCCACATGCAAACAAATGAAACTGGATTACAGTTTGTCCCCATGCACGAAAATTAATTCAAAATGGATCAAAGACCTAAACATAAGACCTGAAATAATAAGTTACATAGAAGAAAATATAGGTACCAAACTTATAGAGCTTGGTCGTAGAGGACATTTTATAGATTTGACCCTAAAGGCAAGGGAAGTAAAGGCAAAAATAAATGAGTGGGACTATCTATCAAACTAAAAACTTCTACACAGGGTCTGTACTTCTAATCACTGCATTTTATCCTCTTCCCTTAGTTATACATGAATGAAAACCTCCCCAGGTTCCCTACAGATCTCTGGGGAGGACCGTCTGGTGGCCCTAGATTTCACTACCTTTTACGTGGCTGACAAACTTATAAGGGGCAGGGCTGGCCTTTTGGGAGATATTAGCCTCCTTCACAATCTCTATCAGCATACTTCAAGCATGTCAAACTCAAAGGCTAACCCGGGCCAAATAAGCAAGGTTTAAGTGTATGTGGGCCACAAAAAAACAAAAGCTTCAATTTTTATAGAAACGTAGGTTTATTTCAATAGAGACATGCTGAATACAAAGGGCTGCAATACATGAGTCATCGTTATAATAAAATACAGTGGGACCTTGACTTACGAGTGTCCTGACTAACGAGTTTTTCGAGATACGAGCCGTCTCTCGGCCGATTTTTTGCTTTGAGTTGTGAGCTAAAATTCGGGTTACAAGCCAGCTTCAGATACTCCACCGCTAGTTGGTGTAGCGAACATCACAGTGAACGCCACAACATCAGCCCAGCATCACGTGTCTCACTCGTTCACTTTAAGATTTGACATACGAGTAATTTGAGTTACGAGCTCCGTCACGGAACGAATTAAATTCTTAAGTCAAGGCCCCACTGTCATAGAGCATTTTAATAAAAATTAATATTTTTTTATTGAACATTAACTTAACAGACACTGAATAACTGCACAAATTAATAAGCATAACGCAAATAAACCTATTTTTCTTGTTCTCCGAAAGTGAAATATTTCCTGTTGCACACACCAAACAAGTCAGTCCAAGACTAATGACGTGGCAATCGGCTGCTAGTATTAGTGGAGAGAAATGGTGCGCCTGTGCATAAGGCGCATAAGGGAAATGAATGCAACACGATTACAGTAATCAGCCATTAGTGAACGTTGTAGTTCATTATTAATAATTATATATAACAGGATATTGTAAAAACTAAGTTACTAAATTTTTATTAAAACATTTCTTTTTTTAAAAAATATATATTTTTATTGACTTCAGAGAGGAAGGGAGAGGAAGAGAGAGATAGAAACATCAATGATGAGAAGGAATCATTGATTGGCTGCCTCCTGCACATTGGACCGAGCCCTCAACCCAGGCATGTGCCCTTGACCGGAATCGAACCTAGGGTCCTTCAGTCCGAAGGCCGATGCTCTATCCACTGAGCCAAACCAAGCAGGGCAAAAACATTTCTCACATACCGTTATATTGGCTGGGCCGCAAAAATATTCATTGTGGGCTGCATGTGGCCCGTGGGCCTTGAGTTTGACATGCTTGGCATACTTAATAAATATAGACATTTATCATTATTATATTTTTGGAGTTAATGACTGACATGTTTTTCAATCTAATGCACAATGTGAACAAAAGCATCCTTAGAGAATATTGAACAGAGAACATTGCTGTTTTTATTGATCCGTGACATACATTGAGAACAAACAGTGGATTTGCCAGGTAAACACAGCTTCAGGACAATCTTAACCACCACCGTTAACTTCTCCAAATAAAGTCTGGTGCTTTGACAAAAATATGCTGGCTGTGCACATGCAGCTTCAAGGCAAGTGTCCGCAACGCCTGCCCCCACTCTCAACATCAGATTGCCGCTTCTAGGCCTCTCTCACATAGAAATTCTGGAAGCACCAGGCAGGCTGTCCTGCACAGATATGGGTTCCCAAAAACTTGTGCAAAAATGCAGGTATCAGAACAGCAGAGAAGTTTGAGATGCTCCGGCATTTCCCCTGGGCCCCTATGTGGGTCTGTACTACCATCCCCTATAAAGGCCCACCATCCCCAAACAAGTCCGCTGGCTGCCAGACTTGATACCTTTGTACAAGTTAGGAGAAGGGGCTCTTCCTCAGGCAGATCGAGCCCCGCACTATTAGGGTGCGTGGTTCTTACTTGGGTTTTCCAGCTGGATGACGTCTCCAGGCCACTGTGGCTCCGAGGTCCTAGGAGTCTGACTGGTCGAATGGGTTGGTTCTCATGCACCTGTCCCCTGATGGCTGGTGAGCTGGTCTTCAGGGAGGCTGGGGTTAATCTGAAGGGCAGATGGGTGGGGGAGGAACAATTCCCACATTATGTCTTCCTGGCTCCAAATGCTGTCAGCAGGGACAAAAGGAGTGGGGTGCACTTCTGGAATGTGCCATTAGGGTTCCGGCTCTCGCTATGAAGAGTGCTTTCCAAAATGGCCATCCTGGCAGTGGAGGTTTGGGGACTGGCCTTGAACAGCGAGCAGGGACAGATGAGACTATTAACGCAGGCTTGCAAATAAATATGCTATTTATTTATGCCCTGTGTGTTTGCAGAGAAATCTTGCCCCCTTTCCCTAATAATAATAATAACTTCTGATTTTCCCCCATTTATCTTGTGCTATTTTACAAGCCTTTCACATTTTATTTCATTTACTCTTCACATAAGCCATAAGAAGCAGGAATAATGATTATCCTCATTTTACAAATGAGGAGAGTAAGGCACAGAGAAGTTAGGTAATGTTCCTGAAGTCACACAGCTACTAAATATTACTTCAATCAGTTCTCCTCTTCTCATGGTCCTAGGTTTTTGGCGGACAGGGTGGCCGGGGTTCTGAGATGCCCTTCAGTCTTCCCCTAAAAATATTTCCCTGGAAACAACAAGAAAACGACAAGTCCAGCCTTGTGGATCGAACACCTCTGGCCAGATACTGCCTCGTGTTTTTAACTTGTATCATCTCCTTGAACCCCGGAGAGCTCGGACGGGGAATTTGTCCACATGCACCCCCAAAATGGTGTGGGGTCTGATTTGGTTTCCATCACCCAAATACCACTCACAACATTTTTGCCAGATCCTCCTACCACTTAATTACCCATTCCTATCACTTCCCTATTTTTTATGTTAATGCCTTACTGCCCCCACCTTAAAAACAAACAAACAAACATAAATACAGTGACTTAGAAAAAATACGTTATTACGGGATCATGTATGTAAAATAAGGATCACGAATGACTAACAGAAGAACACTAGCGGTGCATAAGTAAATACTGTGCTGGTTAATTCTGGCTCCACACAGCTCCACACAGCCTGCTTGAAGCTGAGGGCCTGAGACCTGCCCTTTCTTTGTTATAAAGGGAAGAGACCAGCCCAGTGAGAAGGACTGCAGGCTTCCAGCCTGTAAAACTAGGAGAATAGCTTTGAGTTCTCTCGGTTCTTCTAGGCTGCCAAGCTTGCTGCTGCCTCAGGGCCTTTGCATTTGACGAGCTGGATCCTTCTGGTCATTCAGGGTTCAGCTCCAATGATACTTCCTCCTAGAAGGGCTCCCTTCTCAAGAACACTTACCCACAAAACTCTTTTTAAAACAGCCTCCTGTTTTATTCCCTTCGTGGCTTATCCCAATCAGAAATGATCATTATCTGTTCATTGTCTGCCTTCTCCACTTGGCTGTGAGCAATTTAAGGGCAGGGCCCAGGCCTGTCATGTTCCCCGCAGCATCCCCAGTGCCTAGGACAGCATCTGACCCATAGTAGGCATTCAGTAAATACCATAAGTGAAGGAATGAATTTGAACTTGAACCCAGGTAGGTCTGATTTCAGAAGACATGTACTTCTTAAAACCGTAGACCAGTGGTCGGCAAACTCATGAGTCAACAGAGCCAAATATCAATAGTACAACGATTGAAATTTCTTTTGAGAGTCAAATTTTTAAAATTTAAACTATATAGGTAGGTACATTGTTATTAACTTAATTAGGATACTCCTAAGCTGGCCTTTGCTAAAAACGTCCTCAATCTGATTGAGGTATGTTCGCTGAGGTTGACCCCTTCCAACTCTCCCATCCACACTCGTCTTGTATACTTGTTTCATCTATCTCCTTTCTGAAAACCGACTTCTGCGCATGGGCCACAAAGTTTCAATCGCACTGTACGTGTGCGCCCGCACATGCTATTTTGTGGAAGAGCCACACTCAGGGGGCCAAAGAGCCGCATGTGGCTCTCGAGCCGCAGTTTGCTGACCACTGCCCTAGACAACTATCAATTCATACGGGAGCTCTGAGCTGGAACCAGTGTTTCCAGCCCTTTCGTTTCTCAGCTGGGAGGACTGAAGCCCGGAAGGTAGGAGGCCTTTCCCAGTCTCCAAAGCCAGGTGGTCCCACAACCCTCACCTGTGCCCCCACCATGCTGGGACCCATCGCTCACACAGACCCCTTGGCCTCGGAGCGGCTCCTCTGAGCTCCTGCCAACTTTCCACTTTCTCAGAGCTCCTGCCAGGCGTGTAAACAGGCCAACATGATTCCCCGGGATGCCGCAGGGACCAAGATCATGTTTCCTGACCGGACTCAACGGGACAGTGCCCTCTGGGCTGATGAGTAGCATTTTCTGACACCCCCAGACACTGAAGCCACGAAGTCAGCACCCTAGCTAGGCTCGACACGGCACACACGTGTGCCCGAACCACTCTCTCCAGCTGAAGTCCACCGGAAGAGACACAGCCACACTGCCTTCCCGCAAGCCATTGCCCGTCCCCAGCCTCGATTTCCCCGCTGCAAAGTGGGCAGATAGGAGAGTGCCTGATGCCTAGCAGGTGCTCCATAAAAAATGGTGGCGGCTGCTATTATCTGCAAAATAGGAGCACCGGGGTCCTGGCTCTGTCTACTTGTCCCTGGAATTCGCAGGGGGAAAGGTGGTCCATGGGAATGAACCTGTGCCGGCGGGGAGCGGCCACTGACACCCAGAACAGAACAGTGCTCCCAGCTGGATAAAGACACTGGGAAAGGGCTGGGGAGGCCAGCATGCCCCTGCCAGCCAGCCCACTGCCCAGTCCCCGTGGCTCGGCTCGGCTCGGCTCTCCCTCGGGGATCCTCATCAGCAGTCTGGGCTACAAAAGGAATTTCATTCCAACAGAATTAAGCTCTCCTGTAGGAATGTGCTGGTCCCTGGGAAGCTGCAGGAAGTGAATTCAAGTTTGTTGGTGTCCTGGGCCACATGCCTTATTCATGCCCCCTTCTCTTCCCCCAAGAGCCACAGTCAAGACCTCTCTAGTGGTTATGAAGTGTCGGGCAGGGTCCAAGGCACCGAAGATCTGCTTGCTGGCTCACTTATGCTCACCGCGGCTCTGTGGGGCAAGCGCTGTTATTATCCACAGCCACAGGTGAGGAAACTGAGGCACAGAGTGGGTTACTGACAGAGCTTGAAAGTGGCAGAGCTGGGATTCAAACCCTGACATCCTAGCTCTAGAATACGTGCTCTCAGCCATGCTGTGGACACGGGGGTGATGGACCCATTTTACATGTGAGGAGGCTGAGACTCAGAGAGATGAAGCCACTTGCCTAGCACCTCACAGCCACTGAATGAGCAGTGGGACTGGCACTGGAGCCGAGGTCTGCCTTGTGGAAAGCCCATGCTCCACGCTTCAGTGGAGGCTGGATGGGGCGGGGGACCTCAGGGAAGGCTTCTCAGGGGAGAGACATGTCATGCTGACGCTGTTTGGAAGCCTTGGGGAGTTCTCTGAAGACAGGGACTAACAGGGGTGGTTAAGCATGATGCACAGGAGCTTGGGTTTGGCTGCTTGGGTTCAAACTCTGGCTTTGTAGCACGCGGTGTGACCTTAGGCCAGTTGCTTAACCTCTCTGTGCCTCAGGTTCCTCATCTGTAAATGGGTCTGATAATTGATGATGCTTGCAGAGGGCTGAACAGATGTTGGCTGCCTTCAGGGACAAATCGCCTACTGTGTTCTGAGCTCTGGGAAGCGCTTTCCATCAGTGGTTCGCAAGCATTTTGCCCCCAGGGGACCTTTGCCGATGTCTGGAGACATTTTTTTATGGTCACAATTGGCAGGAGGAGGGAGGGTCTACTGGTATCTGTGGGAACAGGCTTGGGCTGCGGCTAAACACCCCACAACAAAAGGGCCAGCCCCACATCACAGAGTTACCCAGCCGCAGGTGTCAGTGGTGCCAAGGCTGAGGACCCCTGTCCTAAACGCATTCGATCCCTCGATCCCCCAACAAGGCTGTGAGGCTGGCACGGTCAGCTCCCATTTCCTGCCAAGGAAACGGAGGCCCGGGAGGGAGATGCTGACCTCTGGGCACACAGCCTGGCAGAAGGCCTCCAGGGTGGAGACCACTTGGAAACAGAGGGCATTTCAGGCAAGACAAACCACCCTGGCCTCCCAGCTGGGCTCAGAGACCAGCTTTGGGCTCCACTGGACGGTGCTGACCGCCCTCTCTGCCCTCTGGGCTTGCAGTGGCAGAAACGGTGTCTGTCCCCTGCAGGAGAGAAGTAACAAGAGAAGCTCTTGTTCGCTGCCACTCACAGCCCCGATTGGATTGTCCTCTGATGTCACATGGGCTGGCTAGCACCTTTCTCTGGGGGTCTGGGGGGGAGGAAGAGAGAGAAGGACAACTCTTCCTGCTCCTTTCAACCACTTCCCGCCCCTTTCTGCTGCCCCCTTGGACTTCTCTGGAACGGGCTAGGACTCAGCAAGCTCCCCATGGCGCTCAAGCAGGGTGTTGGCAGAGTCCAAACAACCGCAGTGCAAGCAGTTTACTGAGACGTGCGTCTTGGGAATGTGGTCTGCTGTGCTCACACCAGGACTAGACCAGGGGTGTCCAGGCCTAGTGGAGCCTGGCAGGGGCTGCTGCAACCTAACACCTGCTTTTGGGGTGTTAGGGAGACTGAGGCCTGTTCTGAGAGGACCATCTCACCCCCGCTAACCTGGCCCTCCACCTTGGAGATCTGGCTTGGTTTCCTGCTCCTGATCTTTTCTGCTGTGGGACCTCGACCTCCTCTGGAAGAGGGGTCTGCCCAGAGTAACTTTCTGGGGGTGGGGGTGGGGGGAAGGGGCAGAAGGGTGAGCGTATGAGCCCTGTACTAGACTTCCTGGATTCCAGTCTTGCTCTCCCACTTCCTGTCTGTGTGACCTTGGGCAAGCAACTCAACCTCTCTGTTCCTCAGTTTCCTCTTCTATAGTATGAGGACACTGATAGGACCTACCTCATGGGGTGTTGTGAAGATTGGCTCATACACCGAAAATACTTTGGTCTGTGCCTGGTATATAAGAGGCACTGAGTAAATGTTTGTTGTTAGCATTGTTAGTAGTAGTAGTAATATTGTTATTTGCTTTACAAATGAGCCCATGGATCCAGGAGTCCAGAAGGGCTTTATAGGGGATGGAACTTGTCTCTGAGTCCTCTTGGCGACCTCCCTTCACTTATTGTGTAGGTTCTTTTGTTCTCTGAGCCTCCCTTTCCTTTCCTATAAAATGGAAGGAAGGTCATTCTGAAGAGTTGCTGGGAAGGTTAAATGAGATAGTGCTTATTCAGAGAATAACCTCAGTGAAAGTTCCCTTGCCATTCTTATTCTTGGCGTGAAGCCTGGAGCCTCCGAGGCCTGAGAAGTGAGGGATTATGGGCATTGGAAAGTCTTTGTCAGGTCAGGTCTCAGGAGCAGGGTCCACTTCCCTGTTACTAACCAACCGTATCAGCTCCCGGGATGCCTGCAGCAGGGCCAGCTGGACCAGAGTGGGTGGTGGTGGTGGGGGGGGGGGGGGGGGGGATGCAGGGGGGTGATGATAAACAGTAGAGAATTGAAAACATCAGGGGCAGGGCGGACCCCCCAGTGCCCGAGAGAAGTTAGGTAGAGTGGTCAGCACCCAGGATGTGGCCTCAGCTGACCCAGGATGAATCCCGGCTGGACCAAGAACTTGCTCTGTGAGTGGGGGGAGCGAGGCACTTCCCTTGCCAGCCCCGGTTTCCTCCTCTGTCCCATGGGCCTACCCACCTCCCGGGGCTGCTGCGAGGAGCCAGGGAACCCAAGTGCTTTGTGAACAGTGAAGTGTCCTGCAAAGAGTAAAGTAATAGGTATCGTGTCCGTCCTGTTCACCAGTGTGCCCCCAGCACCTGGCACATAGTAGGTGCTTAATAAATATCTTCAGAATGAACCCAGAATCAAAAGGATATTTCTTCAGTGTTTGCCATAGGCATTGTCCACAAGTAGTTAGCACATCCGGTCAAAAACTAATTGAGCACCTCTGACACTCCATTCACTATCCTCGGGGAACATGGCAGTGTATCCAGTACTCACAAGTCCTTATACTTATGGGGCTGGCACTCTAGGGGAGACACGGAAAACAAACAAGAACTCTGGTGTCGGGTAATGATACCTGCCAGGGAGGAAAAACACAGAGAAGGGGCGGGGAGTCAGGAATGGGATAGTGCAACTCCAGTCAGGAGGTTTCCTGGGAAGGGAACCTTGGAATAAATACCCGAAGGGTGACATTTAACTTGAAGGAGGTCGGCTGGAGCCCTGAGCACATACAAAGGGCACTTTACAAGTGCAAAGGTCCTGAGGTGGGCGTGTGGCTGGTGTTAAAAGAAAACATCCAAGATCTTCCTGGGTCCTCATGACGGCCCCTCCTGATCACCTCTGGTCCTCGGGCCACAGAGAAACTAAGTCAAAGAGCCTTGAGGAGATTTAAAGGCAGATCCCAACCCTCTGCCTTCGGACTGGAATTCACTTCAACCAGAGAAAGGCCTCCAAAGGTGTGGGCTTGGCTGTCGGGAGCCGGGGGTGGGGGGGGGTGGGGGTGGAGAAGCCCTGAGTGGGGCTTTAACTGCACCCCCTCCCACCCCTGATGGGAACTGAGATGCCCTGTGGACAGGGACACTGGGGTCCAGAGAGGGGAAGGAGTTGTCCAGGGTCACACAGTGAGTTGACCTTTTTTTTTTTTTTTTGGCCTCTTTTTCTGAACAACTTGTTTTGTCCTCCTGGGGCTGAGCCAGGCCGCAGGGGGCTCCTGCATCCGGTGGGGCTCCCACCCAGCCCCACCCACCTGTCTGGCGCAGGAATGGTTAGTGAGGCCTGGGCAGCTGTGGCATGTGAGCCACCCCGGGAACACTTTTAATGAATGGCTCCGAGAACTTTAACTTGTGCTTGAAGTTATACCTCATCTGCTAATGAGTCCAGCGGACTAACACACTCCAGTCGAGAGGAAAGGGGGGAGGATAGGGGTGACTGGACTCAGAGGTCTTCTGGGGCAAGTCACCCTCTCTACTTTCTCCTCTTTCCCCCTTGAGCAGCGGTTCTCAACCTGTGGGTCGCGACCCCTTTGGTGGTCAAACGACCCTTTCACAGGGGTCTCCTAAGACCATCCTGCATATCAGATATTTACATGACGATTCATAACAGTAGCAACATGACAGCTATGAAGTAGCAACGAAAATAATTTTATGGTTGGGTCACAACATGAGGAACTGTATTTAAAGGGCCAGAAGGTTGAGAACCACTGCCCTTGAGTCTTCGGCCCCAATGGATACAGGTGGCACCGAACTGCTTTCTCAGAGTGTTTTCAGGGTAGGGGGAGCCCTGGTTGGGAATCAGAGACCAGACTCTGGGGTGGCCCTAATTATCTCCCTCTCAGTCACCCTGGCGCAGTTTCTGGCTTCTCCCTCCATGGAAAGCGGGCACACACGACAGTCACCTCTGCTCCTCTCCAAGACTGAACAGGCCAGAGGGGACGCCAAGGGGCCTGTCAGGTGCTTTTGTGTTGAGTGTCTGTCCTTTCATTTCCTTTGGTAGGTGAGCTAAAGCAGGTCAAAGGCAAGGCGTGGTGCCTGGCCAGTGTAAGGCCTCCGTGAAAGGTAGCTTTCTTATTCTCACCTACCATTCCTAGTAGAGCAGGGTGACCGTGGGTAAGTCACTCAAGCTCTCTGAGCCGCGGTCACTGAGCCGCATGTAAACTGGGGATAGCGGTCCTAGCTGCCTCACGGGGCTGTGGGTGGGTTTAACAAGGGGATCTATAGGAGCCATGCCTGGTGCTTAGTGAATGCTCAGTGCTTGCAAATGCTGGTCTTGCTCTGAGGCAGGAGGAAGATCTGCTTGGGTGGGGAGAAGCCCCCAGAATCACAGGCTTTCAGAGAACAGCCCGTCCACATCCCCTTTGCTGCCCCTCCCAGCGCCCTCAGATGCTGTCATACGCACCCTGACTTAGGGATGAGGACACAGAGGCTCAGAAAGGGCACCGTCTGTCCAAAGCTTGCAGCTTGTGAGTGGTGGACTCTGTGACTCCTAGTGGCCTTGTCACCTGAGCCTCAGCTGGACTCATTTAACTCTCTTTTTTAAAAGTGTTTTTTAAGAGAGGAAGGTAAAGGGAGAGAGACAGATAGAAATATCAATGATGAGAGAGAATCATTGATCAGTTGCCTCATCCTGGGCCCACAACCCAGGCATGTGCCCTGATCCGGAATCAAACCGTGACCTCCTGGTTCATAGGTCAACATTCATCCTCTGAGCCCACCAGCCAGGCAAAGGTGGAAATTCTTATCGTCATGATCACCATCTCCATTTTACAGAAGAGGAAACTGAGGCACAGAATTACGTCACTTACTCCAGGAAGCGATAGAGGCAGGATTTGAACCCAGGCACTCTGCTTCTTGGCATCGGGTCCAGGTTGCAGCTCCCTCCTCCTAGCTCCCCGTCCCCCGATCCCAATGGCTTCTGCTTCCCCGGCGCTGGCCAGCCTCCTGGTGCGGCCCCACCCTGGTGACCGCGATGCCATCATCCCTCGGTTACCTCTGAGCAAACTGAGGCTCCGAGCCGGGGAGCCACCTGCCCAAGGTCACTTACACCGGTAATGGGGCCTGAGCCATGATGCTTCCAACCCTGGTGACTCCGGAGGCTTTGACCCTGGCTGATACCGGCTCTGGGCTGAGGGTGGTGAGGGGATACTGAGCTGTTTAAGGCATGGCTTCTGCCTCTCTAAGAGTTCAAAGTTCAGGGCTTCCCACAGGTCTCTAGTGGGCAGCTGGCCCCAGTCCTGCTCCCCAAAGGGCCTGGCATGGAGTCACTGGGGCCTGCGGAGAGCCTGGGTGCCGCCCAGTGCCTGAAAAATATGCCTGCTACTGCCCACCAGGGAGCTGGCGGGGGGGAAGTGGGGGTGGGTGGGAAGGATGGTAGTGGATCAAGTTTCCAGATCAGGGCTCAGAGAACAAACCAGTTCTCTTTCTGTCCGGATTGAGTGAAGCGGGCAAGCTTGGGGCAATGGGAAGAAAGATGCCTTGTGTCTGCCTGGAAGTCATTCCCCAGCTCAAAAATTAACTGCCTGATAAAGCATTTTCTCCCCTCCCCCCCCCCCCCCCCCCCCCCCCGTGTGCTTTGCCTGCAGACTTTAATCCCTGTGGTAATGGACTGGCTAAGCCCGAGAAGCTGGGACTTCTTTGGTGGGAGTGGGGGATTATGCGGCTCCCGAAAGAACTGCCTGGGTTGGGCTGCATGAATAGGGCTGCTCAGGGGCTGTGGGAACCTTCCTTTCTTGCTCCCAACCAGGGCCAGGACTCTAGTAAGCCCAGGGAGGCCCCCGGGGAGCACAGTTCAAGTTGGGCTATTGTCAGGGTTGTGCATCTGCCTTCCCCTGGTCTCAGCCCTGCTACCCACTCCTGCAGCACAGCGGGCTTTCAAGGTAGAGAAAGTCCTTACCTCTGACGCCCAGCGTGACCCCCGGCCCCCGGCAAGCCACTTGCCCTCCCTGGGCAGCCATTGTACTAGGGGTGAGATTAGACCAGGATTTCTCAACCTCGGCACTATTGACACTATTGGGAAAGAGTAATTCTCTGTGTGGGGCTGTCCTGGGCACTTCAGGAAGTTTAGTAGCATCCCTGGCCTCTACCCACTAGATTTCCCCCCTCTAATCATGACCAGCAAAAATGTCCCCAGGCACATGTCCCCAGGCGGGGGGGGAGGGGGGGCGGGGACGACAAAATCATACCCTGTTGAGAACCATGGGGTTAAATGATCTCAGATTCATTCTGGCTGTCATATTTTAAGGTTTTCTTTCTTTTTTTTAAAGATTTATGAAGAGTATTTAAGAACTTGAACTATTAATAACAAAGTACATTAATATATGATTATTAATAATTTATCCAGCCTGGCCAGCATGGCTCAGTGGTTGAGCGTCGACCTATGAACCAGGAGGTCAAGGTTCGATTCCTAGTCAGGGCACATGCTCGGTTTGCAGGCTTGATCCCCATGCAGGAGGCAGCCAATCAATGATTCTCTCTCATGACTTATGTTTCTAACTCAGTCCCTCTCCCTTCCTCTCGGAAATCAATAAAAAATACATTTTTAAAAAATAATAATTTATCCAACATAATAGCTCATATTTATTGGGAATCCCCATGTGTCCATCACTGTATATGAAATGATCCACTCTCCGAGGCAGGTACTGTTATCGTGGGCCTACAGCATGTAAGGAAACGGAGGGTGAGGACACAAGTGACTGGCCCAGGATCACACAGCCAGAGTGGAAGGTTTATCTGATTCCAAAAGCCTTGCTGTTTCTAGTGTGCATGTTTCACATAGAAAGGTTAGGACATACAGTGCTTCCTGAGGCCCCAACTGCCAGGGGGAAGGCACTTCGGTAGAAGCTGGTGGAACCCAGACTTTTCTACTCCATCCACTTTTCTAAAGCAGCCTGACAGCAGCAACCCAGGGTAACAAAGGAGAAGAAAATGCCATCTTTGTTTTGTGTTTTTTTAAAAAATATATTTTATTGATTTTTTACAGAGAGGAAGGGAGAGAGATAGAGAGTTAGAAACATCGATGAGAGAGAAACATCGATCAGCTGCCTCCTGCACATCTCCTACTGGGGATGTGCCCGCAACCCAGGTCCATGCCCTTGACCAGAATTGAACCTGGGACCCTTTAGTCCACAGGCCGATGCTCTATCCACTGAGCCAAACCGGTTTCGGCAGAAATGCCATCTTTGATGAGAAAGGAGGACCACAGTCCCACCCCTGGTGTGTGAAGAAGAAGTGACAGTGGCGATGGGATTTGGGGCCAAATGGCAGAAGGAAACCAAGAGCCGTGCCTGCTCTGCAGCTCCCAGGCAGGACGCAGGCTGCTCCAGAAATATTGTTCAGCTCCACGAGCTCGTCCTAATCCTGGCAGAGCCTGGAGAAGAAGCGGGGGAGGGGAGGCGCGGAGTACCGTGCAGTACGGAGTTCAGATGAACTGGAGGAGGAGGCTCGGAGCCCCTCGGTGAGATGCAGGATGTTGGGAGGTGGGTGGAAGACAGAGGATGGACAATGATCAATTTGTCATTGGAATACGGCTCTAGTTTTCTTTCTCAGTCAGACTAAGAGACATGAAAACTCAGAGAGACCCCTCAAAGGACCTTCTTGGGTCTTCACACTGAGTCTCCACAGTAAGCCCTGCACTTAGAGTGGAGACACATCCCAGGGCAGCGCCTGTGACCAGGGACTCTGCGGTGAGGGGTAGGCACCTGCTGTCAGCTTCCTCCCGGCCCCTCTCCCCACACTTGCCTTTAACAAAGAACGGGTCTGAGAGAAGCAACCCCAATCCTGTGACGAATGACTAGCATGGGACCCCCAAAAAGCCAGTGTGAGAAATAAGAAGAAAGGGGACATCAAATAAAAGTAAAGAATAAACACTGAAGAGCTGCGTCATGAAGTTGGAGAAACTACTGAACAGATATTTCTCCATGAGATTAAAAAAAAAAAAGAAATTATTTCAGTGGGATTCTCTGTGATGTAGACAACCCCAGATTATTATTCTCCATTTTCAGATGAACAAACTCAAGCTCAGAGGGGTCAGTGACTTGCCACAAAAAGTCAGTAGCAAAACCGCTATGCCCAGGCTTCCTGGCCCTGAGGCCTGGATTCTCTAGAGCAGCTCTGTCCAGCAGGACTTTCCGCGATGATGGAAATGTTCAGCATTCTCTGTCCAGAATGGTAGACACAAGTCTCATGTGGCTACTGAGCTCTTGAACTGTGGCTCGTGTGTCTGAGAAACTGGAATCTAAGTTTCATTGAAGTGGCATGGATTTAAACTTGAATAGCTCCACGTGGCCTGAAGCTACTGCATCTGGACAGCTCAGCTATGGACACGTCCTTGGCACTCTTTTCCCTTGTACTCCAGCCATCACTGGACATCAAGTTCTCAAATCTGGCCTTTAAAATTAGGACCAGGCTTCTTGCTTCAGGCTCTGTCTTCTTGGGTACAGCCTCCTTTAGGCTTATCCAGCCCTGGGAGCTTCAGCTGAGTCATGCCAACTTCTGAGGGCCAAGGGAGGGATAGTCTGGGAAGCTGAGAAATGTTTCACCTGGGGCCAGGACTCCACCTACCCTGGGCCACCTTCTTGAAGGGGAACCTCTGGACAGAGCAGGGTGGTCAGGAGGCCAAGTGCTGACTCGGAGATGACCCAGAGAGAGAGCCTGCAAGGTCAGACACCTCCTGCAGCCTCTGAACTCCAGAAGTTAAAATTCACAGGAACAGGATCTGATGAGCTCACGATTCTACCTTCTCCCCTAATCTACCTTCTGTCTCTGTGAGTTTGACAGTGCTGGGTACCGCATATAAGTGGAATTGTACAATATTCCTCTTTTTGTGGCTGGCATATTTCGCTTAGTGTAATGTCTTCAAGGTTTATCCATGTTGTACAATGTCAGAATTTCCCTCCTTTTTAAGGCTGAATAATATTCCATTGTATACATGTCTATATCTCACAGTTTTCTTGTTCATCTGTCAATGGATGCTTGGGTTGCTTCCACATTTTAGCTTTTGTGAATAATGCTGCTGTGATGATGGGTGTACAAATATTCTTTGAGCTCCTGCTTTCAGTTCTTAGGGGTGTAATACCCAGAGGTGGAGATGCTGGGTCATATGGAAATTCTATTTCATTTTTTGAGAAGCTACCATCCTGTTTTCTATGGTGGCTATACCAATTTTATTCCCAACGAACAGGGCACAGTAAAGTCCTTGCTGTTATTACTATTATGGATGGCGTGTGCACTGAGTGTCCGGCATCATGCTGCCTGCCAGGTAGAGATGCTACTGATGCTCCCTCCACATCCCCATTGACACTCCCCATTCTACGCATGCTCATAGCTTCTCACTGCCCCTGAGCTGCTCAGCAGGAGGCCTCCTGCTGCACATGGGGCAGGCAGGAAGGGAGAGGCAGCAATGCTCCCAAGAGCAGCCCTCAGTCAGTGATGACCAGGGAATGGGCAGGTGAATAGCCCAACTTCTTTGCCCCTCAGGGGGACAACTAGGAGGCATGATCTACACCAGGGGTCCTCAAACTACGGCCCGCGGGCCACATGCAAATACAAATATTGTATTTGTTCCCGTTTTGTTTTTTTACTTCAAAATAAGATATGTGCAGTGTGCATAGGAATTTGTTCATAGTTTTTTTTTTAAACTATAGTCTGGCCCTCCAACGGTCTGAGGGACAGTGAACTGGCCCCCTGTTTAAAAAGTTTGAGGACCCCTGATCTACACCATCTCCCAGGGTCCCCATCAGGCTTGACCCCGGCTGCCCACAGTGGTAACCTCATTAACACTCTGCATTGGCTTCTTTATCTGTTTCACTTCGCCACACCCTGCTGGAACTTTCTGAGATCCCCTATTAAGTCAAGTGTTTTCGGTCTCATGCTCGTCTCAGGGTCTACTTTTAAGACAACGGGGTATTTCATAGAACCCTCAAAAAGTCCTCTAAACTGGACAGATATGGCCTCCCTGTTCTAGAGTTGAGCAGAATGAGGCTCAGACAGGTGACACCACCTGCTTGGGCACGTACCCTCTCCTCTGTCTCCCCATGGAATGTGCCCGATGGGCCTGCTGCAGGACCTGCTTCCCTGCCCCTGAGCTGTGCTGAGCCTGCATTCCCCTCCCCCCGCCTCTTGCAGGAAGGCCGCTGTCTGTTTGTCATCCTGCTCATGGCCGTGTACTGGTGCACGGAGGCGCTGCCCCTGTCGGTGACAGCCCTGCTGCCCATCATCCTCTTCCCCTTCTTGGGTATCCTGAAGTCCAAAGACGTCTGCCCCCAGTACTTCGTGGACACCAACTTCCTCTTCCTCAGTGGTCTGATCATGGCCAGCGCCATCGAGGAGTGGAACCTGCACCGGAGAATCGCCCTCAAGATCCTCACATTTGTGGGGGTCCGGCCGGTCTGGTAAGGCCAGGTAACGGGTCCAGCCCAAAGGTGGGGCGTTAGAGGGACCACATCTCTTGGAGCCCAGATTTGCTGTTCCTTGTTACTCATCCAGGCTAACAAACGCATGTCCCACCTTCCACATACTTATTCATTCCTCCTATATTTAATGAGCCCGTCTGTGTGGCAGACACAGTGAGAATTTTCAAAAGTGCATAAGAACCACTGGGAAATCGGTTGAAATGCTGGTTCCCAGGCTCCATCCCCGGGATTTGTGGTCAGTGGTTTTAGAAGGGGCCATTTAGCAGTATGAATTCTACCTTTCCTGCTCTGGGGAAGGGCTGAACCTTTCTCTGCCTGTAAAATGGCGATATAATAGCCGAGACCTGCACAGCAAACGCTGCCCATGAAGCATCCCAGTTTGGTGTTTACTAGCCAAGGAGAAGGGAGGGTGGGGGATGGGGAGAAATGGCCTCAGTGATGCAGGAGGCAGGTCTATTCCTGCAGGTAGGCCCTCAGGATTTGAATTTTTATTCTAAGAGGATTGAGTGGCCTTTCAAATAGGGCCATTGTTGTTCTTTGCATTTTTTCCCCTCCAATTTGGTGAATCTTAAGTATTCCTTCGGGAATAATGTTTTTAAATCATAAAGCACAACACATGGGCTTTAAAACAACAATAAGCACAACAATTACAGCAAAAGGCAGTCATCCAAATACTTTTTTAAAACACATAAATCCATGATATAATATCATATGTATGCACCTCTTTCCAGTAAAAATGATAGGATATAACTACTGTCCTAACAACTGTACTTTTGTTTTTCTTTTCTTTTTTTAAATTGATTTTTAGAGAGGGAGGGAGGGAGGGAGGGAGAGAAACATAGATGAGTTGTGTTAGGGTTTTGGCTGGTGACTTGGGCTGTGAAAGAATTCACAACTGAGAGAAGAGATAGATGCAAAGAGAAAGTTTATTTTACTTTCCCTGAAAGGTAAAGGGCCAGTGCATTGCTAATCAATACAGAAAACAAAAGTGGCTTCCCCTTTTAAGCCCTGGCTGCTGCTAAGCAACAAGGGAGGGAGAGGAATCCTGGGCCGGAGTTGAGCAGATATCAGAGGGGTTGTAATTTGTTTGTTCTTCAGGAGACATTCTGGGCAGATGTCCCAGGGAAGTGTCTTATCAGTATTTTTCCCAAACCTGTAAAACATGCTTAGAGTAAAAGTTATGAAGAGATCAAAAGAGGCTCCTTTGAAGAGGAAGGGGGAAGGGAACTTTCTACTAACTAGAGACTTCTTGATGCAAATTATCCCTGAGTTGTAGAATAGCAGGGAGGAGGGGTATGCAAGAACATAGCCTTGAAAGTAACTTATCTTGTCTTGCAGTTTGAATAGAGGGGCTGTGGGAATCAGAGGAGCTAACGGTCGTGGGGTGCTTTTCTAAATTGTGGAAGGCTACCTCACAGAAAAAGAGGCCTTTTCGTGTCCTCATACTCACAGTTTGCCTCCTGCATGTGCCCCAACGAGGGACGGAACCCACAACCTGGGTATACCCTGATCGGGAACCGAACCCGCCACCTTTTGATATACTGAATGATGCCCAACAACTGAGCCACACTGGGCAGGGGTGAGGCAACAGCTGTCATTTTGAGGCAGTTTTGAGTGTCAATGATATTCCCAGATGTCACACCTGTTATACAGTAATGCCATATGAAAGTATCCGTGGTCTTCATTGGTAACCAAGTCCCAGGCACTTCTAATACCGCAGAACTTTGTGGCCTCTGTTTATCACAGAGGGAAAAATTTCTATTAGATGTTAGCAAAATAAAGATGGATTTTTCTCCCTCCTTTTCATCCTGAATGATATCCATGGCCCCACCCTAATTATGAAACTCTATTTTAAAATGATCTAAGCTGGGGAGGGACATGATGAAATTTGCATTTAAAAAAAAAAATCCCTCCTGGCTTCCAAGTGGAGAGCCGATAATCAGTGAGAAGGTGGATGCAGCCCAGTTAGGAGACTGTGCTAGGGGTCCAGGCCAAAGATGGTAACAGCGTGGACTAGGTGGTGGCAGTGGAGATGGACAGAATGTGAGAGCTCTTTTTGTGATGGGGTTGGGGGAAGGGTGAGAGTGAAGAAGGTTCTGGGTAACATGTAAGTTTTTAGCATCTGCTTTGGGCCTAGCACTCTGCTAGGCTCTGAAGTTGTGTTTCCTCTTGGAGGAACTGCAGTCCTGGGGAGAGATTCCATCTATCATGGAATTTGATACCCAAGAAACACACGTGCTGTGGGAGCCCACAAGAGAGGTAGGGGTCATGTCATGGAGGAGCTTACATTTGACCTTGAAGAATGGGTGGGGCCCTGCAAACATATTTTAAAGTTCCGACAATGTGACACTAGTTCAGACATAGATTTTAAAACAGAATAGCCCTGGCTGGTTTGCTCAGTGATTAGAGTGTCGGCCCTCAGACCTAAAGGTCTTGGGTTCGATTCCCGGTCAAGGGCATGTACCTCAGTTTCGGGTTCCCCAGCCCCGGGAGGCACCCAATCACTATGTCTCTCTCATGTCAATGTTTCTCTCTCTCTCTCTCCCCCCTCCTCCCTCCCACTCTCTCTAGAAATCAATGGAAAAAATATCCTCGGGTGAGGATTAAGAGAAACATAACAACACAGAATAAATAATCTAGAAGAAATCTGAGTCAGTGGGGAAGGGAAGGGT
This sequence comes from Myotis yumanensis, assembly GCF_028538775.1. Lineage (NCBI taxonomy): Eukaryota > Metazoa > Chordata > Mammalia > Chiroptera > Vespertilionidae > Myotis > Myotis yumanensis. The sequence goes on from NW_027223758.1 coordinate 68,317,048, forward strand.
TATTCAATAAATGGTGGGTGTTGAAATAATCAGCTTATTCTTCGAAAAAAGATCGACTTAGAGCTAACGTCATACTATATATATATCTAAGTAATTTAAGGTGGATTAAAAGTGGAATGCAAGAAAACAGGTCATGAAACATGAATTTCTATTGGGAGGACCAAGCAATGGAAGGGAGGCAGAGATGAGGGCCCACTTGGGTGCTGGGGAGGAGTTCGGCAGAGCCTGAGGGGGGTGGGGGGGTTGGTAAGAGTGGGAGGGGAGGGGAAGAGGGGGCTGGGAAGGCTGTTTGAGGGGTGAGATGGTAGAGGTTCTTGGTGCTAAACCAAGGCAACTTTATTATACAAGGGGGGCCATCTGTAAAATGAGGGGGCTGTGTGCTTCCGGTGTGGCCAACTCCGACCAGAGGACCTCCTGGACCCCAGTTCCAGCGCTGCCTCTAACTCCCTTCATTCCCAGGCTCATCTTTGGAATGATGGTGAGCACCGCCTTCCTGTCCATGTGGCTGAGCAACACTGCCTCCACCGCCATGATGCTGCCCATCGCCAGCGCCATCCTGAAGAACCTCTTTGGTGAGGAGGAAGAGAACACAGGTGAGGCTGTGGAAAAGGGCGGGGCCAACCCGCAGGTGAAGGAGTGGGTGGGGATATCCACAGGGTGTCAGGGAAGGCAAAGGGAAGGCACTTATTGAGCACCTGTTATGTGCCCAGTATTTTAATAATAGTAACAATAATAACAACAACTGAAAAGTAACCACGTCAAACCATGGTACTTAAAAAATAGCACTTATTGAGAATTTACTATATATTAAGCAGGGTTAAACACTTTCCATACACCATCTCCACCTCTCAAAACAGTTTTATGAAATAGGTACTATCATTAAACCCTTTTTAAAAAATATATTCTTATTGATTTCAGAGAGGAAGGGAGACAGAGAGAGATATAGGAACATCAATGATGAGAGAGAATCATTGATTGGCAGCCTCCTGCATGCCCCACACTAGGGATCGAGCCCACAACCCGGTCATGTGCCCTCACCAGGAATTGAAGTGTGACCTCCTGATTTGTAGGTCGACACTCAACAACTGAGCCACGCTGGCCGGGCTAAACCATTTTTTTTAAAGCATTTGAAGAGATGCTTAACATCATTAATGCCCAGAAAAACGCAAATTGAAACAACAATGAGATTGACTTCGATGAGACTGGCAAAAAATGAGAGAGCGGGATAATGCCAAGTATTGGCAGGAATGAGGGCCATTGGAACTCTGAGCACTGCTAGAGAAAGGGGAAACTGGGTCGGTCTTTCTTAAGGGCGCCCTGCAAATATTTAATCAGATTAAATGTGCACATACCCTGCCACTCAGCCGTTTTGCTCCTGAATGTAAATGTTAAAGAGATTCTGACAAAGGACCATGAGAGGACGCATGTGACGATGTTCACATCAGCATTCTCAGTGGGGTGGGAGTTGGTAGCCACATGGGTGCGATCACTAGTGAAAGGGAAGGGAAAGTGGGGCGGGTGCACACCACGGAGCACTCCGCTGCTTTTAGGAGCAAATATAGTTATATAAATGGAGCTCATAAAACATAGTTGTGATTGAAAAAATAGCCAGAAGGAGATACAGGATACATCTCCATTGTGTAAATACCATAATGCAAATTAAAATCACACACAAACGACCAAACATTTTGCAAGACCATAAACAAATGAAGAGCAACACAATAAACACACCAGAGTGGCTGCTCTGGGAAAGACGGGAGTGAGAAATGGAGATAAAAGGACTAAGTGAATAAATACAACAAAAGAGGGGCCTTTGCAACAAATGAGAATGTGCCACAACTGAGGGGTCACTCAAGCCTCTGAAACCTCTGTGTTCTAAATAAAACAAGATGCAAGTAGCTGCCATGTTTTCAGATGATTAAACGAGGGCTCAGAGAGGGGAAGTGACTTCCCCAAGTCACACAGCAGGCACATGGCTGAGCCCCACTTTGCACCCAGGCAGTCTGGCTCCAGAGTCCACTCTCTCACCCATGAAACCAGCTGCAATCATGGAGGATTCGTTTGGCTGCAGGTAAAAGAATACCTGTCTGCAGGTGGCTTAAAGAATAAGATTTTTTTTTTAACTCAAATACCACATCCTGTCTGCTTCAAAACATCTTCCTTTTTATTTACATAAATATCTTTAAACAGAAATTTTACATTAGTACATGTGGGCAGAGATTGAAAATTTATACCCAGTATTGATTCTTCCTTTATTCTTTTATTTTTTAAAAAAAATATTTTTATTGGTTTCAGAGAGAAAGGGGGAGGGAGGGAAGGAGGGAGAGAAAGAGAGAGAGAGAGAGAGAGAGAGAGAACATCAATGATGAGAGAGAATCATTGATTGGCTGCCTCCTGCACACCCCACACTGGGGAGCAAGCCCGCAACCTGGGCACGTGCTCTGACAGAAAATTAAACCCTGACCTCCTGGTTCATAGGTCGACACTCAATCGCTGAGACACCACGGCCAGGCCCTTTGTTCTTTTAGTAATAGAACCCCTATTGGGGCACATGGCTGGGCAGGGAAAAAGCTGAATTTCCCAACCTCCCTTGCAATTAGATGTGACTAAGTTTAGCCAATGGGAATGGGAATATGATGGAGGGGGTGAGAGATGCTGCCTGGCACCCAAAGATGGAAGCCACATATTGAAAAATGGGTGGTAGATGCACCCCAGAAACTCTGGGTCCTTTACCCCACCTAACACAACAAACATTACCCAGGACACCATGGGTTTTGTGTGCTAGTTATGTTTTTTCGAATATTTGTTCAAGTAAATATATACATATTCATGCTGAAAATATACATATTCACCCACTGACCATCTACATTCAATCTCATTTACTGTGGTATGGTTACTTCCCCATCATGTAATAAGGGGCCTTGCTTACTTTATTTCTGCAGCAGCCCTGAAACCTAGAAATGACTGTAAGTACTTTATAGAGGAGGTTCAGAGAGGTAAAGAACCAAGCACCTTATTGGTAAAGGACAGAGCCAGGGTCTAGGCAGGTCAAGGGCTTCCACGTGGAAGGGAAGAAATGCTCTGGAGCAGGGGTTGGCAAGTCTTTTCTGTGAATGATCAGATAATCCCTGTAGGCTTTGCTGGCCACTCAATCACAGCCAATCAACTCTGCCCTTGCCCAGAGGAGGCAGCCAGAGACAATACATAAATGACTGTGTGTGCACCTATGTCCCAAGAAAGCTTTGTTTATGGTGCCGAACCCGTAAACATCATGAAATATTCTTCTTCTACTGACGTTTCCCAGCCATTTAAAAACGTTAGCATCATTCTACGCTGGCCGGCAGCGGGCTGGATTCCTAGGTTGTGGATCCCTATTTTGTAGTTGGTTTTCAAACTGTGTCCCCTGAGTCTTGGGTTCCAAGAGAGCTGCCTGGTAAGTACCCTGGGTGGCAGCAAGCAGTGAAGGCTCGCTCCTCCCATTTCAACTCCAGCTGCCTCTGCTGGATCTGCTTTATACACCGAGCTGCCAAGTAACAGTCACAGGTGTTTACTGAGCACTTACTTTATGCAAGGACTCTTCTTAGGGTCTGACATCTGAATGAGGAGCTAGCATGGGCCCCATTCAGAAGAATGGAAATGGAGGGAGGAATAAACAAAACAGGATACATAAAATAAAAGAAAGCAGGTCACCCCACTTTCAAACAGCTGCTCTGGTGTTTTGAACCCAGATTGGCTGATTTCAGAGCCCGTGTCCTGACCCTGTCATTCTGCCTCCAACACAAGAGCTTTTCAAAGAGTCTAGTGGCCAAAAAAAGGTTTGAAAGCCAAGTCCCTTATTACAAAGATGAAACATCTGAGACCTGGGAAACAGAAGGGACTTGCCCAAGTCACACACAATGTTGGGCACAAAGCGAAATTCTGTCTTCCCTCCAATTTGTGCTCCAGGGTGTCAGGAGGTAGGAGACCCTGGGAGGTTGGGGCAGACACCTGGGAGGTGGGATTAGCAATTAACCCTAAGATCTAAAGCAAAGTTCATTCCAGTGCAAAGAGAGATGCTCCCTTTCACCCAGTGCCTTTGCTCGGTGAGGTGAGGTGCGGTGAGGTGAGGACGGGGGTGGAGGGAGTGGAGGCTGTGCTCATGGGTCAGGACAGGGGTGAGGAGGCTCCAGGGGCTGTAAGTCCATGAGAGACAGCCAAGCAGCAACCACAATGATAGTGTGCACTTTCACTTTTTGAAGACCCACCACATGCCAGACACTGTGCTAAAATCCTCATACCCATCAGCCCATTGAATCTTCCCAACAGTACTGTGAGATAGATGACCCCCATTTCACAGATGAGGAGACTGAGGCTCAGAGGCAAAGTGATTTGTCCAAAGTGCTGAGCTCTGTTGGGATGTGGAACCTGTGCTTCTGAGCACCACGTCAGAGCAGGACAGAGCCGAGGACAGGGTGGTGCTTGCTGGACAAGACCCCAGGAGTCCTCAGACTTGGAGGACAGCCTGCTCCTCTCGTCTGTTCCTTCACCAGCTCTGCTCCTAGCGCTGCCCAGGGGACTGAGGAGCGTCCTTCTACCTGCACATTCTCATTAGATCCCCCACCGCGGCCCCGCGGGTGCCCTCTCATCATGCCCATGTCACAGAGCAGGAAACTGTCGCTCAGAGTAGTGAAGTATCTGCCCAGTTCCCTCAACCAGTAAGGGGCCCACCTGGCTGTTGGTCTAAACTCTACCATCCTTTCTCCTGCATTTCTCTGCCCAAAGAAGCCCAGTTTGCCACCATGTCTTTCCTTTAGGAGTGTCCAAGAGGCCACCATTCAAAAATCCAGATTTGAGGCTGGGTTAAGCATCACCTCCCTCCTTTGCTCTTCATTCATGAGGCCAGGAGCGGGGGGCTCTTTTCTCAACTCTAAGATGAGGGCAATACCTCCCATTTCAAATATATTCTTGTGAAGTTTACATGAGAAATGAGAACAGGGAACACAGAAAGGGGTTTGTTACTATGTGGAAGTTGTATAAAAACCATTAGATTTCCAGGCATTGGAGGAGCTGGTAATAAACCTCACACCATCAGGCACAGTTGAAGTTTCCTGTGCCTCCTGGTTGAGAGGGATTCATTTGTTTATTATCTGTCTCCTTGTAAACGCTAAGCAGAAGGGGAGTTTGTGTCAATCTCTTTCCTTGCTGTGGTCTTGTTTCCCTACAACATTGTTTGGCACATAGTAGGTGTTCAATAAATGAGTGGAATTAAGAAATGAATAGACCAGCCCAGGCAGCGTGGCTCGGTGGTTGAGTGTCAACCTATGAACCAGGAGGTCAAGGTTCGATTCCCGTCAAGGTACATGCCGGGGTTGTGGGCTCAATCCCCACTGTGGGGCGTGCAGGAAATGGCCAGTCAATGATTCTCTCACCATTGGTGTTTCTATCTCTCTCTCCCTCTCCCTTTCTCTCTGAAATCAATAAAAATATATTTAAGAAAAGAAAGAAAGAAATGAAGAGACCAGTTACTTAACTGTTCCAAGCCTCAGTTTCCTCATAGATAAAATGGGGATATTTATACTTGCCGTCTAGTTTGTTGTGAGCGCCAATTGAATGCATGGATGTAAACCTGCCTCATCTGGGCCCTTTGACTTTCCCTGGGGTTCTCTTTACTTAATTTGATGCAAGAACTCTTTCCTGCGGGGCTTCTGTGTTCCCAACGTCAAGGTTAGACGAGGGTTAACAGTTCCAGGTCAGACCTACCAAGGGCCAGGTGGGCACCATTGGAGATGGAGTGAGATTCAAGGGAGAGGGGGTGGGGCGAATCAATAGTCCTGGAACAAGCCTGACTCTGCCACTAACCCTTTGGGTCATCTTGATCCCAACCCTAATCCACTTCTCTAGGCCTCAGTTTCCCTGGGTGTAAAGAGGACGGTAATAACCCCTGCCCAGCTCTCCCTGCCCCGCCTGATACAAACTCAGGCACTGGTATTATTTGAATAAGACTTTACATAAACCCCAACCTCTAACCAGCCTTGTATATAGCATGTACAGTCTAATATCGGGGGTCCCAGCTCAGATGCTGGCAGCAACCAGGGTCCATGGATGAGTGACAGGGGCTGGAGGGACTGAGGTCAACTGGTGAACACATGCTCCCTCTGAGGGGTGGGCAGCCTCAGGAGGCTTCAGTTCCCCCATCTGTAACTTCAGGGGAGTCATCCTCAACCTGGGCTTCCCAGAATACTCACCTGCAGAACTCTTCAAAAATACTGCGGCCCCAGAATCACTAGACCAGAACCTCCAGGGTGGGACTCAGGCACTCCCAGGAAATGCCGCCATTTCCCCAGGGGTGCAGAGGGAAGGGTACAGAGAGAGAGCTAGCGATGGGTGGGAGTTCGGGGTCACTGGGTCAGAGTTCTCCCTGTCCGGCCATCCCCTGGGGAGCGATTTTGCCTCCCGGCATCTGTGTCCTATTAACAGCTTCATTTCCTGCTTCAGTGCCCTGGCCTCTGGCCCTGTGCATTGCATGTGGACATGTATTCCCATCACAGGAGCCCCTAGGCCCTCGTCCCCTTGGCCCAGGGTGAACTGACCTGCATTTAGCCTTCAGACCCTGGCTGGTGGTCAGACACAGTAAAAATAGCACACAGCGAACTTCAGTCTTCCCTCTTATTTACACTGCAGGGTGTCAGGAGGTAGGAGACCCTGGGAGGTTGGGGTAGACGCCTGCTTTTGTGGGCAGTGGGATCAGACAGTTGGGGTTGGTTAATGATCAACCCCAAGACCTGAAACAAAGCTCATTCCAGTGCAAAGAGAGATGCTCCCTTTCACCCAGTTGCTGTGTCAGTGAGGTGAGGTGAGGACAGGGGTGGAGAAAGTGGAGTGGAGGCTGTGTTAGCAGGCCAGGCTCCGGGGGCTTTAAGTCCTGGTACAAACAGGAAAGGAGCAGCCCAGAGTGGAGAGAGGAAGGAACTTCCTTCCCCAGGTCCCTGGGTGAGGCAGGGAGAGAGCAGAAACAGGAGTCTAGACCCTTCTTCCCAGTCCACGTGGGCGAAGATCCCAGAAATATATCTGTAGTCGAACAGGCTGAGTGCATTTCTGCTGCTGCCGTGAGGGGGGGTGCACATGGGACAGGCTTGATTGTCTCAGTAAGAGGGTGTGTGAAAGGACCTCTCGTAAGGCTTGGGCTTTGGCCGGGTCGTGTGAAGGGGCATCTAAGGGAGCAGGCTTTGCTCTAGATTAGTTGCTGTCAGAAGTCAGGGGCAGCTTAATGGTTGGGTAAGGAAGTGGCAGCCATTCATTTGGCAAGAGTGGGGGGTGCTTGGCATTTTGTGGGAGGCAAGCGGCTTTGTGCTCAGGCAACTTTAGCATCCTTGCTTCAGCTCACCGTTTTATCAGTGACTTCGAGGCCAGTGACGTGTAAGATTCTTTAGGTCCAACAAGAGAACAACGTAACGCAGGTAGACACCAGGGGCCACTTCGATATTCTTTCTCAAGAGCCACCCATGTGAACTAACTCCTGGCTAGTACTCAGATTCCTGTGACATTCTTTAAATCACAGTCTGGCAAACTTCGGCCCAGCAACTCTAGCCCACTACCTGTTTTTTTGTGAGTTAACGATAGTTGATGTATTTTTCAATGGTTGAAAGAAATCGAAAGTTGGATATTTTGTGACATGTGAAAATTATATGAAATTCAAATTTCAGTGCCCCCAAATAAAGGTTTAGCCCCAGATAACGTTTTACGTGTTGTCTATGGCTGCTTCCGTGATATCATGGCAGGGTTGAGTAGTTAACAACAGAGACCATGTGACTTCCAAAACCTAAAATATCTACCACTTGGCCTTTTACAGAAGAAATTTGCCAGTCCCTGCTTTAAATGGTACCTCAGCCCATTAGTTGCTATAAAAAATATCCCCGATTGGGCATTTACTCCTCACAGTTCTAGAGGCTGGAAGTCCAAGATCAAGGAGCCAGCAGATTTGGTGTCTAGTGAGATTTGACTTCCTCTTCAGAGAGGGCTGTCTTCTTGCTGTGTCCTGACATGGTTGCAGGGACAGGAGGGCTCTGTGGGTCTCTTTTATAAGGGCACTAATCCCATTCATGAGGGCTCCACCCCTATGACCTAATTACCTTCCAAAGCTCCACCTCTTAATACTATCCCATTAGGGATTACATTTTAACATATGCATTTTGGGGATGATACAAACATTCAGTCTGTAGCAAATGAGTCAACTCCTTAACCCTCTTGACAACCCTAGGAAAACTACTACTTTCATTTTGTGAATTAAAGAATTGAGGTGCCAAGTGATTCAGAGATATCTCTAAACCAGGGTTTCTTAACCTCAGCATTATTGACATTATGGGTGGGATAATTCTTTTTTGTGGGGGGCTGACTTGTGCATTGTAGGCTATTTTGCAGCATTCCTGGCCTCTACCCACTAGATGCCAGTAGCACCCCCTGCACCCCAGTTGTGACAACCAAAAATGTGTCCTGACATTGCCAACGTCCATGGGAGGGAGAAGTAGCCCCGGTTGAGAGCCACTGATTTAAGGTCACATAGTAAATGATGAAGGTATGATTTGAACCCAGAACCCAGTCACATGCTCAATACCTAGGGATGGTTTCTTTTGCCCTTGGTGATGATTTCAGCAGCAAGAACTTTCAATCTCTTGCATTTTTCTTGTCTATAAAACACTATCAAGCAAGGGATACTTTTAAAATAAAGTCAGATCCTGTCCTGACTCTGATCCAACACTCTTCCGCCTCTGCTCCCATGTGACTCAGAGGAGAAACCAAAGTTTTTACTGTGATCCCCAAGTCTCCTGTATGATCCAGCCCACTTTCTGCTACCCCCACCCCTTGCCACTTATCTCACCTCACCTCCTACTCCTCTCCTACTCCCTCAGGCCCCTCCAGCCCCACTGGTCTCCCTTCTGCTTCTGGATACACTATCACCCTCTCACCTCAGGGCCTTTGCACCTGCTCTTAATTTCCCCAGAGGTTTGCATGGCTCACCCCCTCACCTTCTTCAGGTGTCTGTTTGCTGTTACCTTCTCAGTCATACTTCTCTTGACCATCCTTTACAAAGATTGTCAGATCCAAGAATACCGGGCCCCTTCCCTGCTTTATTTTTCTCCATCACACTAATTTCCATCTGACATACTGTATATTATACTTATTTGTTTATGGTCTGTCTCCCTAACCAGAAGGTAAGTTCCACAAGGACATAGATTTTCATGTCTTGTCACTCAGTGACATCACTGATGGAGTGATCGGCTAGGGTTCACGGACAGTTCTGGTCCAGGACTCCAAGTTGCACCAAGCTCTTATCTAAGAAGAACAGAAACACACAACTTATTCACTCTCAGCATTTTTATGGCCACTAGCCTAGTGCAGTCCCACTCCCTATCTCCCCTAGGGCTTCCCTACTCTCTACTTTCCCAGCACACTGGCCTTCTCGTGGTTCCTCAGTTCTTCTAAGCTTCTTACCCAAGGGCCTTTGCACATGCTGTTTCTGTTGCTCGAAACTCTCTTCTCAAGACTCTTCATGTGGCTGGCTCCTTTTTATCCATAAGGTCTCACATCCAATGCCATCAGCGTATGGTGTCTCTCTGTTGACTGATTACAGTAGGCCACCTGCTCCCTCTCCCTACTCTGTAATTGCTTTCCATCACCTGGCCCAGTTTTATGTCCTCCCTCACTTTCATCACTACCTGAAATTTTCTTTCTGTGTTCACTGTCTGTCTCCCTTTCTAGAACATAAACTTCATGGGAACAGGGACCTTGTTGTATACTTTTCACTGTGTACCCCACGCTCATAGTCAATAGCACATAGTAGGTGCTCAATAAATACTTTTTGAATGAATAACTGGGAGATTGGGGCCACCCATTCCATTGCTGATCCATTACCACTCATAACTAGTCTTTCCCAAACATCCCTTTGGCAATGGCTGCTCACGTAAGCCTAGGCTGAGTTCTGGGCTGTCAAGCAGTCTTACAGCTAGCTAACTCCCTGCCCTCAAGTCTGGGGTCTCCAAATAGACACGGGTGGGGCAGGAAGATGGGATGTTGAGTGACTTATTTTATTTATTTATTTGATTGAATGAATAGTATGGGATTCCTGGCCAAGAGTGAACCCTGAAGAAGTACTCTTGACTGCCTACCAAAGGGTGGGCACACTCCTGTCCCCCCACATGACACTAAGCACATCATGCTTTCTTCTCCTAGTTGCTGTGGGGACAAACGGCATGAACCCTGTGCCCATGGAGATGCAGTTTCTTGCCAGAAGAGAAGAGTGAGTTCCTGGTAAAAATCATTGAGGAGCCAATTCTTGGTCCAAGGAGATGATGAACGAGAGCTCAGTGCTGCAAGCAACCTCCCTCCAATCTCTGAAAATTTCTCCAAATGACATACTTGCCCAAGTTTCCACCTTTTGCTTATGCATAGATCTCCACAGAATCCTTAAAAATGCAGATGTGGTCAGGCAGAGGAGTACATTCAATCCCTAGAGTTTTAGTAAGGGGAGGGTCTCCAGGCCAGGCCCAGAAGAGCAGAAGAGCACAAGCCACATGATAGTCAAGAAGGAGAGCAGATGCAGACCAGGTAGAGAGGCGCCAAGGACAAAGACGTCCTATGAGACAGTAATAATCGTGACTTCTGTGAGTCCAGAAGCACCGTCACATCAATAGCATGTTCAGTCTTTGGTGTACTTTGTGTATAACAATATGGTTAAGATCTTGGGGTTTGGAGCCACACAGATCTGACTTTGAACCCGGGCTCTGCCACCTACCGGCTGTGTCATTTAACCTTTCTGAGCCTCAATTAAGTTCACCTAACAACTGGATATGATATTGGAACCCAGCTTAAAGGGTTGTTTTGCGATTAAGTGGAATAATGTCGACAAAGCCAGCTGCTAAGCTCTACATGCACGATGGTAGCGCTTGTTATTAATGGCATTGTTTTCTTGATTTAATGGAGATGGAACAGTAGGAAGTAAAGTGATTTGCTCTCAGCATTGCTGGGCATTGATCAGGTCTATTTCATTCACAAGTAGAATCCATAATATGTCCCATGGTTGCGAGTGTTATGCAGGAGAATAAGGCAGTAAAGAGGCCAGGGCGGGGGCCTGGAGCTGGAAAGGGCAGCTTTAAAATGGGTAATGAGGGAAGGCCTCTCTAAGAAGGTCATGCTTGAGCAGACACCTGAAGGAGATGCGGGATCGTGGAGGTTCTGTAGAGTGTTCTCAGCAGAGGGACCAGCAGGTGCAAAGTTCCTGGGAGTCCAAAGCAGACAAGAAGCCTGTATGCTTCCTGCGTGGTTGGAGTTGGGAGAGTGGATGGTAGATAATGTTAGAGAGATTGCCTGTATGGTGAGGGTGGTAGTAGTGGGACAGGGCATGTGGGACCTCATAGGCCACTGACGTAGCTTTGATTTTGAATGGAGGGGAGCTGATGGAGGGATAGCTGAGGAGGAATATGATTTTACACCTGATTGTTTTATCCCAGGGACTGTACTCCTTCCCAGCACCACTTGGGAGCCTTGAGTCCAGCTTTGAGATCACGGGTTCTGTGATGGCCCAGCCACTCACTACCATGCAACCTGGGGATCAATTGTTACCTCCTGCCTCTGCAGAGTTTATGCAGAGTTTATTGGAAAATACATGATGCTACTCTCTGGAACGCCATGTCCATTAGAGGAAAACTCTGTGTCCACTGGATGCAAGCCCTGTCCCCTCTCTGGGCCTCAGTTTCCCCATCTAAACAAAGAGGGGGTTGCACTAAATGAACCCTAGGGCCCATCTGCTCTCTCATTCTCACTGGGAGGCTCAGCCTGGTTGGGTTCCCGGATCTGAGAGGCCACAGTTCCCGACCAGGCCACTCACCTGAGAAGTCAGCCAGAGGTCCTCAAACTTTTCAAACAGGGGGCCAGTTCACTGTCCCTCAGACATTCCACACATGCGCACTGCGGGCCCGGGACGAGTCGGCTGCTAAGCAGGACAGGCAGCGGCGGCAAAAACAGCCGGCGGGCCGGATAAATGTTTCCGGCGGGCCGCATGTGGCCCTCGGGCCGTAGTTTGAGGACCCCTGTCAGACCATGATGACATGGGTCTCCAGCTGCTTCCTTGTGTCCCTTTCAGACTTCAGATCATGTCCCCATTGTCCACTGGAGACGGGGCCCCTCATTGTAGCAATTAAAACCAGACAGTATTTGATGGATCTTTTATTATTTTAAAACATTTGATTTTTTAATTGCACAGAAGCAATTCTTAATGTCATTCACTTATAAACATTTTATAATTGCACAAGTAAAAAAAACACTCTTAAAAAATATATTCAGCATCTCACTCTCAAAGACAAGTTAAAACAGCTAGGCAAATACCAATCTAGATTATTTATTGATATCTCTATATATACATACACACATTTTCTTAAATAAAAATGCTGACAATACTATATATGCTGTTTTGGAAACTGTTATCTCACTTAATGGAGTGTAGTGAACATCTTTTTATCTCAATCACATTTGTGTCAACATCATTAACTTTAAATTATATAATTAATAATTCTTAATTTCATTCTTTCCCAAAACTCTAACTGTGCGAGGAAAACAACCCAGAAAAAATACAAATAGAGAAAAAGGATCCGTAGTTCAACCCCCGAGAAAGGTACCAAAATGACTTTGCCTGTTACTATTTTAACTTTTCTTAAAACTCAAATATTCATGAAATAATGTGAATATTGTTAAAATAACATAAAAACTATTGCTGTTACCTATCCACTTTACATAATGGATATCTTTCATCTTAATACACTCATCTAAATCACAATTTTTAAATAGCATCCAGAAAGGAGATCATCTTTATTTAGCCAATCCCCTTTTGATGGTGATTTAAGTTATCCTAAATTAAAATGATAAAATGGTATTTAACACTATGGGGCACTCTTGTACCCATACCTGAGACATTTGCCCAATTATTTCTTTGGGACTAATTCTTAGCAGAGAACACCTGAGCTGAAGGGGTGCCCAGCTCTAGAGGTTTTGATGTCGGTGCCGAATTACCTTCTCAGGAGACCACGGAGCTCTCCACACCCCAGCAATGTGTGAGCTGCTCCGTGTGAGCCCAGGATTGCTGTGTGTGTGCTGAATGGCATCTCTTTGGGTTTGTTTAAAGCAAAGACTTCCCTGAGGAGGCAGAGGATCCGCCGGCTCTTGCAGACAGCAACAAGAAGGCGGAAGAATATCGCAAAAACATCTGGAAGGGCCTCCTCATCTCCATCCCTTACGCAGCCAGCATTGGGGGCACGGCCACTCTCACCGGCACGGCTCCCAACCTCATCCTACTTGGTGGGATCAAGAGGTAAAAGCAAGTGTCGTCCTTGTTCTGTCCTCTCCCCCCCCGCCCCCCCCCCCCCGCCCCCGTCCCCGCCCCTTCAGTTAACTAACATCCAGGGAATGTATCTTGAGTGCCTTCTATTGGCCAGGCTGCAGCATAAAACCCAGCCAAGTCTCTGCTCTGTGGGACTTTTATTCTGGTGGGGAGACGCGCAGTAAAGGAAACAGCAGATGAATATGGGAGATGTCCATGTGATAAATTGTGAAATAACACTAAGCAGGATAAAGGGGTAGGAGGCACAGGGGTGAGTCGGTCACGGATGTACGACCTTTCTAACAAGATGACGTTTGAGCAGAGGCCTAGAAGTGAGGGAGTGAGCTCTGTGGACACAGAAGGAAAGCGCCTTGCAGACAGAGGGGCAGCCTGAGCAAAGGCGAACGGCATAAAGGCCCGCTAGGCTGCAGTGTAGAAGGTGCAGGGGATTGTGGGAGGAGATGCGGTAAGAAGAGGCCAGACTAAGGCAGCTCTTGTAAGACCCAGTGGGGAGTCCGTGGAAGCGGAGAGCAGAAGGGCGACATGATGTGGCATCTGCTTTGAAAACACCCCAACTGGAGGCGTTGGTCTGCGCTGTCCTGTCCAGTGAGAAGCTTGGCAGCCACGCACGCCGGCCAGCGGGGCAGCGGGTTCTGCCAGGAGGTGAAGTGTCCCCATCTCTGAATCTGTTCCAACAGAGGCCGGCATGAGAACAAGAGAAGGCTTCTCAGACAGCATGGCTTGTCGACTCGGTCATTCCAAACCTCTTAGTTCAAAGATTTAAAAAATTCCTGTATTTCAAGATCCTAAGATGTTCAGATTCTAGGATTCTGAGAGGTTTTCAGATTCCTGTGCAGTGGAGATACGGCCTGCGTTGATTTAATCTTCACAAATGCACACGTAAGCATTTGGCAAGCAGATAACAGCAAAAAGTCTTTGATGTCCCACATGGCCCCAGCGGCTGACCAGCTTCTTTTCCTGCTACTCAACCATGGAGTCAAATTGGGAGGGTGAGGGAAAGCTGGTGGTGGTCTCCTGAGAGCAGGTTTGGCATACATAAATCGGTCCTCTACTTGTGGGTAATTGAAATTATTTTTATGAGAAATTTTAAGTACACTCCAGTTTTGCCCCACAAACTGATTTTAAAACCTTAAGCCTCCACTATATTATATCAGGTGCCTAAGTTCCTTGAGTGTATGATTTGGTGGTAGAAACCAGTGATTCTCAGCCACTGGGTGCTTGTTAGAGTCACTGGGGGAGATGAAAAAATACAGCTGGGTCTCAGTTGCAGAGTGTGACTCAGGGGGGTGAGATGGGCCAGGCGTCAGCACTTTGCCAGTTGATTTCAGCTGCTGCAGACCTTCGGTGTCTTTTCAGCTCCATTCTCTGAGCAAGACCTGGCTGTGACTTAGGTTTTGGTTAGCAAACCTAGATGGCCCTGTTTCCGATGTGGGAACAGCCTGGGCTGGCCCTGTAGTCTCTTCAACCCGAAGAGGCTGGACAGGAAAGATGTGGGTTCTGGGAGCCTCAGGGCAGGTCCTGAGGTGGGGGATGCGGGGACTGGGTGGGGTGGCAGTTGCTATCAGAGAAGTTTCAGGCAGCCTGCCCACGCTGACACGAGCAGAACTTTGTCCCAACTTTAAAAGAAATTAGGGAGGGCCCGGCCGGCATGGCTCACTGGTTGAGCATCGACCTATGAACCAGGGAGTCATGGTTCAATACCCGGTCGGTTGTGGGCTCGAACTCCAGTAGGGGGTGTGCAGGAGGCAGCGGATTAGTGGTTCTCTCTTATCATTGATGTTTCTCTCTCTCTCCCTCTCCCTTTCTCCCTGAAATCAATAATTTAAAAAATTTTTAAAGAAATTAGGGAGGAAATGCTGGAGTTGCAAGTGAAAATATCAAACAAGAAGGATTTGGAGTAAATTGTATATAAATTACATGCATGTTATCGGCAACATTTAATTGCTCAGGCTTGGACTTTCTGGTCTTGGAGGAGAGGATTTAGAAGGAATGCTAAGTAATATGGAGTTCCAGTTCTCCAGCTGGGAGCCCAGGAGGCAGGGCAATAGTTGCCCTGAGTGTCCTCCTGGGGCTTTGCTCCCCAAATTCATTTCATTAGTTTATTCTGATTATACATTTAATGGTGGGTACATTATAGAACTCTCAGATAATATAGAAAAATAAACATTTGAAATACCTTTCATGCTACTGTGAATATTTAACATACTTCTCATTTTTCTATGCGTGCGCGCACACACATACACACACACACACACACACACACACACCCCGGCATGGCTGATCTTGGCTGGCTCTCACCTCCCTCTTTTCTCCAGTGCCTTCCCACAGAGCGACGTGGTGAATTTCGGCTCCTGGTTCATTTTCGCCTTACCTCTTATGGTGCTGTTCCTGTTGATCGCCTGGCTCTGGATCTCCTTCCTGTATGGGGGAATGTTCACGAGGTACCACCTTCATGTTTCACTTGAGCTTTGGGCCAGACTGAGCTGTGTTTGACCCAGGTTCCTTCTCACTAGGGAATGGCGGCTTGAGTCTTGGTCTTCTGCATACACTGAGGATTGTCTTTATAATGTCATGTTATCTTCTCACTTGGTGACTATAGTAGATCTCACTTCCCTACCGTGTGCAGATAGTGGGTGGTGTGTGGATAGTGGGTGGTGTGTGACCTGCCTGCTATGCCCAGACCCTCCGTTAATTCACTCGTCATCAATTCTAAACCACTAATAAAAACACATTTTTATTTTAATAAATATTGTCAAGTCGTTCTCCATAAGAATTGTACTAATTTGTTCTCCCATTTACCACCTATAAGAGTGTCTGTTACCATACAGCAAAGTGGATTTTTGCCAATCTGATAAGAGAAAAGTAATTTGCATTTACTTTATTGAGAGTAATTTTGAACACCTTTTAACATTGGGGGGCAATATGAAAAGTTTTTATATATTCATGGGGACCATTGGTATTCACTCTCCTGTGAATTGCTAAACTGTGTGTCTATATCCTTTGTACATTTTTCAAATGGACTGTTGGTGTTGGTTGATCTTATTGATTTCTAATACTCTTTATATATTGAAAGATTAGTGATTATTCTGCAATATGAGTTGCAAATATTTTTCTAACTTGCTTTTTACTTTGCTTACAGTGCTTTCTTTCATGTAGGATTTTTGAGAAAATTTTACATAGACTATTTATCAATCTTTTCTCATATGGCTCCTGAATTTTCCATTACAGTTAAAAGGGCCTTCCCATTAAAGGAGTTATAAAAAAAAGCAATCACAGTTTTCTTCTGATATTTTAATATTTTTCACATTTAAATTCTTTTTTATCTATTTGGAGTTTATCTTTAGGGTGCTATGAGGTTTAAATTCATTGTCATGGTATCCTTGTCAAAAATCAATTGACCACAGATGTGTATGGGTTTATCTCTGAACTCCCAATTCTGTTCCATTGAACTATATGTCCAACACCATTGAACAAATAGCCCATCTTTTGCATACCAGCTGTGATACCAACTTTATCACAGATAAATCCCCATTTATATTTGGCTATATTTCTGGGCTTTCTATTTTATTCCATTGATTTGTCTGTTTATTCATGTTTCTGTTTGAGCCCCTAAAGGATCCCCTGTGCGTCAGATGATCAGATTCACATTTTAAAAAGAACACCCAGGCTATATGTGGGGAGAACAGTTTTTAGGAAGGGAAGACAGAGGGAGAACAGCAGGCCACTGCAGTTTCCCGAACAGAGATAATGAGGCCTGGCCAGGTGGTGGTGGGCTGGGGCGAAGTTAGTCACCCTTGCAGTAGCCACTCCTAACTTCTCTACTTTCTGTTTCAGGGGCTGGAAGAAGGACACAGAGGTCAATGCTACTGGAGAAGAAAGGGCTCGAGCTGTGATTCAGGAGGAATACAAGAGTCTGGGGCACATGGTGTGCGCGATCCAGGGATCCATGGGGTGGAGAGAAAACTGGGCGGTAGACTTTCAAGAGAGTTACCTCTTGGTCTGATCCCTGGGTCCCCGTGGGCTGAGTCCCAGGGGAATATCAGGACCAGTGGCCTGAAATGGGGTCATGGAGATGGAGGGTAGGGAGGTGGCTCACACCGTCAGCCCCTTGCCCTGGTGCTGGGGTAGATACTAGGAAGCTCCTCAGGGTGTACTTGGGGTGGGGACTTGCCTCCTTCCTGCCAAATGCACCCTTTCCCTTCTGGTACATGGGATACTCAACATGTATCCCATGGCAGCTTCCAGGACCTTGTTTACAGTGTGTATTTCCTGTGGTAACAATAACTCGGAGTCAGCAGGCTTGCCCCCAAGGGCTGACTCTGCCACTCACTTCCTGTGCGACCTCGGGCAAGGCACTAACCCTCTCTGGGCTCTGTTCCCCAATCTGTGAAATGGGCACATTGGGTAGATATTTGCCCCCAACATTTGCATACTCTCTCTCTTTCTACTTCTCTTCATGTCTGTCCCTTTCTGTGTTGGTCCCACTCTGCGCTCATGTTCATCCCTGTGTGTGACTCTCTGCCTACCTCTCTGTTTCCTGTCTCTCTGATTCTCTCTTTTTCACTCTTTCTGTCTGTCTCTGGATTCTCCCTAGGACTCTGGGAAATTCCCAATAAAAACGATATAAATAGCTTTGGTGAGGGGCTGCTTGATACTTAGGAAGGACCCTGGCGAGTGTGGTAGCCCCAGGCAGGAACCACTCACACCACGGAACAGCCCTCTCCTCACGCGGGGGGGCTTCCTGGGGAGCGAACTCCTCCTCTCAGTTTCTCAGAGGCAGAGTCGGGGCCCAGTCACACTGTGGGCACCTGCCCGAGGCCTTCCCACCCCGCAGACGGCCCGAGCCCACGGTCACCACGTGCCTGCATATCTATACCACAGGTTTGCTGAACGGGCCGTTTTCGTCCTTTTCTGCATGTTTGCCATCCTCCTCTTCTTCCGGGACCCGAAGTTCATCCCTGGCTGGTCCAATCTCTTCAAACCTGGGTGAGCCTCTGGGGACCCACAGGTGGAGTCCAACAGGGAAGATTCTGGGATGGGCCACGTGGAGCTGGAGAGGCAGTGCAGCGGGGTGACCTGGGCGAGGTTCATGCCTCTGGTCCCTGGTCATTATTAATGGCTCCTTCTTTTGCTCTGGAAAGAGTTGTGGTTTGGAGGATAAGACATTTGGGTTCTCATGTATTAAGAGCTTTGTCTTTGAAATCAGACAAAACTGGGTTTCATGGGCAGCTGTGTCACTTACAAATTGTGCAGCCCCAATCACGTCATTCATTCATTCATTCATTCATTCATGCACTCAGTCAACATTTTTTGAGAGCCTAATATGTGCTAAGCATTATGCTAGATGCTGGGGACACAGACAAAAACAAGTAGTTAGACAACAAAATAACATTGTAATGAGTGCAATGAAAGAGTGAGAGGGTGGAATTATAAACGAATGGAGTGGGGGCCTTGACTTCGGATAGTTCTGGGAAGAACCGAAGTTAGAAAGAGTGGAGATAAAAACTGGAGACACACTGGGCGTGTCTATAAGAGCCTGAGGTAGGAACCAACTTAGGACACTTGGAGCCCAGTGTGACCCACACCTGGTGGGAAGGGAGGGAAGTGGGCAAGACGTGGCTGGAAGGGCAGGTGAGGGCCAGATCATGGAGGTCTTGTTGGACATGTTAAGCATTTTGGTATTTTTTAGTAAGAGTAATGGGAAGCTATAGGAGGGTTTTAAGTTACGTAACCTCTCTGTGTCGCAGTGTCTTCATCTGTAAAATGGTATAATAATAGCACATTTCTCACTGGATTATTCTGAGGATAAATGAGTTAATACTTGTCAAACGATTAAAATTGCTCATAGGAAGAACTCAGTAAAACATTCATTACATTTACTAGAGAATGGATAGCGGGGTCAAAAATACAGGTGAGAGAACAGTTAGGAGCTATGACACCATCCAGATGGCCCTGTCATCTGAGACCGGGGTCAGGAAACTAAGGCTTATGGACCAAATCTGGCCCACCCTTGTTTTTGAATGGTTTTTACATTTTTAAATGGCTAGGGAAAAATCAAAAGACAATACAGGATGGGGCAAAAGTAGTTTTTAGTTGTGAGTAAGCAAAACACAGAATTTATTCTCGCATCATTATTTATTAATTTTCGTATTATCTTCCATATGAACAACCGTAAACCTACTTTTGCCCCACCCTGTATTTTGTGGCACATGAAAATTATATGAAATTCAAAGGACAGTGTCTACAAATAAAGTTCTGTTGGACCACAGCCATACCTTAGATACTGTCTACGGCTGGTTTCGTGCTATGATGTCAAAGTTGAGCCATGACAGAAACGACATGGCCTGCAAAGCCAAAAATATTTATTGTGTGGCCTTTTATAGAAGATGTTATGGACCCCAATCTAGGCGAAGGCTTTAATGGCTTGAATGAAACAAAGAAAGTGAAAAACACCTAGAATCTTTGTCTCCAGATCTGATGGACATCCTTTCTGACTTAAAAGGAATGCCTCTCCGAGAACCATTCCACAACTTGATTGGATTGGTGGCTATAAGACTGTGTACATTAGGCTAAAATCACTTAACTATATCCTTAAAATGGGTGCATTGTATTCCATGTTAAGTATATATTTCAGTAAAACTAATTTTTAAAACACAAGCAAACTGACTAAAAAGAAACCTATCTAAACACAAGATTTTTTTGACGGAAGTGTGATTACAGTGAACAAATTGTTTGTGATCTGCTGTTTTTTGTTTCATGATAAAAGTTATGTTTACTCATTATAAAAAATTCAAGCAATGCTGAAGTGAAAAAGTAAAATTTAGTTGCCCTTCATCTCCCCTCTGTCCCACTCCCCAGTGATATTCACAATTAAAGTTGGTGTGTAATATTGTAGACACACACATGCACATTAATACACACACAGAGACATATAACAAAAAATTGGGAAATATAATAATAGGATCATGGACAGTTTTCCATTTCATTCTTCATATTAAATATTTTATTGATTTTATTTATTTCAGAGAAGGAAGGGTGAGGGAGAGAGAGAAACATCAATGATGAGAGAGGATCATCAATTGGCTGCCTCCTGCACACCCCCTACTGGGGATCGAGCCTGCAACCTGGGCATGTGCCCTGACTGGTAATTGAACTGTGACCTCCTGGTTCATAGGTCAACACTCAACCACTGAGCCACATTGACAGGGCTATTTCATTCTTTTTAAACACTGCATAGTATCCTATAGAATGGGAGTATCTTAATTTAGTTTATCAATTCCTTTTGGATTGTGTCCAATACTGCAAATAAAAACTTTTTTATTTATTTACAAGGTTTCTTGGTTGTATGTCTACACATAAAAATTGATATTATCTCATATATTAAAAAAAGATGTAAGGTATTTCATTATGTACATATTATACATATTATTAAAAACACTTTATTTAAACATGTCTCTACTAAGCATCTTCTATTTTTCACTCTTATCAAATGAACATCTCTGTACATAATCTGTGTACAAGAGTCCAGTTATTTCCTGAGGGTAAATTCCTAGACGTATAATAACTGGATCGAGGGGTATTCACATGGAAAGTATTGAAGCATGATGCCAGCTGTCCTCTGGAAGGTTAAACATTTATTTTCCCACCAGCCCTATATGTTTTCCAACATCCTCATTCGGTATTACCACCCTTTTCAAGTTTGCCTGTCTGTTCGCAGAGGTAAAAACAGAGTAGTACTCCGTTAGTGTTTTGATTTGTATTTCTCTAGTATAGTGGTATCGACCACCTTTTCCAGTTTCTTGGCCATTTGAATACTCTTCTTCCCAAATGTGTGGGCTAAACATGCTTTTGTTAGCAGTTGGCTCTGAGCTTCTTTGAACTTGCAGCTGGGAAAATCTGGGTTCAGTACCCATCTCCCCATAGACCATGGTCTGGCCTTGAGCCAGTTGCTCTGCTCTCTGAGCCTTGGATTCCTCATCTGAAGTGGAAGAGGCCTACCCCAGGCTTCTGAGAGCTTAGCATCTCCTCCACTGGACACCTTGTGGATCCTTGCAAGCTGGTAGTTAGGTTTTGTGGGGCCATGAAGCTGGCTCCATCTGGGCTCTGCTGATGTGAGTGAGCTCCATGTCCATGTAGTAAGCTGCCCATCCCAGGAGGAATGCAAACAGAAGCTGAGCAAATACCGAGCTGCTACAGGAACCCTGG
This sequence comes from Myotis yumanensis, assembly GCF_028538775.1. Taxonomy (NCBI): domain Eukaryota; kingdom Metazoa; phylum Chordata; class Mammalia; order Chiroptera; family Vespertilionidae; genus Myotis; species Myotis yumanensis. The sequence goes on from NW_027223758.1 coordinate 68,338,619, forward strand.
GTACAGTGATCCATGGGGGTTCCACAGACCCCGGTATTCTGTGGCTCTCAGATTCTTTCCTCCTTGGTCAAGTCCCTTTACCTCGTGTCCTTGAGTTGGGAGGAAAAGTATTTGTTTGGCTCAAGCAGGATCTAAAAGCCCCGGGGGGCTGCGGGCAGAGGGCTTTTGCATCCACGGGTGGTTGCATCCCTGCTGAGTTCAGTGCAAGACAGAATCCAGAGACCTCTGACAAGGCCCCTCACAGGGGCCCTGATTCCCTCCCACAGATCCTCACGGGTAGATCTGCCAAGCCTTGGCCTGCTGAGAGGCCCAGGGTCACATGATTCAGGGCCTTGTCTGTCCTTGTAGGTTTACTTCTGATGCTGTCACCGGCGTGAGCATTGTCACCATCTTGTTTTTCTTCCCATCCAAAAGGCCCTCTCTCAAGTGGTGGTGTGACTTTAAAGGTAAGGTGGTCAGGGCTGGGGTGTCGGTGAGCTCAGTGAGTTCTGTGGCGTGGAGCGTGGTAATCGGTGGCGTGAGGTGGGCCCCACACCTGGGACCTGAGAGCCAGCCCTACTGTACGAGCCACAAGCCACCCTGAGTCTTCCCCACCCCCTGTTCCCCGTTTCCTGTCTGAGCAGCTACCTTGTCTGGGCACTTGGGGCTGCCAGAGGTGACTGTCCAGGGCAGGGGCTAGCGACTAGATACAGTCCCTGGGCCAAATCCAGCTGCCGGTCTATTTTTGTACAACCTATGAGCTAAGAATGGCTCTCACATTTCTAATGGTTGAAAAGAATCAAGAGAAAAATATGACACACAAACATTACATGAAATTCAAATTTCAGTGTCCATAAAGTTTTTAATTTCTCCAATAAGAAATTTGTGGGCTTTTAATTTCTCTAGTTATACAAGTGTCTATGCAATAGCCTCATTGTTGCCTGTTGGCTCACAAAGCCCGAGATATTTACGCTCTGCTCCTTTATAGAAAAGCTTTGCCACCTCTGGACTTGCAACTCAATTGCCCACAGGACCAGATGTGAACATCTCAAGCTGGGTTAAAATGAATAGGAAGCGGTGTGGAGTGAGGCAACACTGCTGAAAAACATTCAAATCCAGCTTAAAAGCATCACAGAGCCCTCCAAACCAAACTGTCTGTAGTCCGGCCTTGGCCTTCAGAGCTCCATCCAACATGTGACCCCACTGGGTTTCCAGCAGTCTGCCTTGAGAAGGTGCCAACACCTGCCACCTGTCACAGATGAGCCATGTGTGTGCCTGGCCCATCGCTATCTGGGGAGTGAGATGAGCTCTGGACCAGGAGTCAGGAAACAGTGGTCCTAAGCTAATTATTTTCTATTGTGTGTCTTTTAATTTATTTTTATTGATTTCAGAGAGGAAGAGAGAGATAGAAACATCAATGATGAGAGAGAGTCATTGATCGGCTGCCTCCTGCATGCCCCACACTGGGGATGGAGCCTGGCAACCTGGGCATGTGCCCTGACCGGGAATCGAACCGTGAGCTCCTGGTTCATAGGTCGACGCTCAACCACTGAGCCACACCGGCCAGGCACTATTTTCTATTGTAGAAAAAAATGGAGTATTAGGAAGGATAGTTCCAGTTTTGTAGGATGGGGGTTGGAGAGTGGGGAGTACCGAGTAAGGATCAGGAGGGAGAGGATTTCTCGGTCCCACCAATAGTTCCTGGAGCAGAGCTGGGCCAGGAGGAGGCTGGCACAGGGTCCGAGGGGCTTAGGCTGTGGGCTTTGGCCTCTGCAAAACCAAACAGGGTTCCCTTGTTCCTCCATCTCTGCTTCTCTGTCTTGCTTTCAGGCGCTTTCCTCACAATCCGCTCCGTGTGTCATTTCTTGGTCTCATAGTTTCTACTGCTCCTTAGCTTTTGAATGCTTATAGTTTCCGCTTCATTCTAGTTCTTGCCTTTTTGTAGGTTCTGTCTTCACCTTGCTGGTGCCCACTCTCTTTTAGTATCTGCTCCCACGGCTTCTACTTCCTGTCCCCTCAGCCTCTGTCCCTCTGGCTTCCCGTCTTAGTGTGTGCTCCTTCGAGTCCACTCCCTCGGAGCCTCTGTTGCCTCCTGACATCTGTTTCCTCATAATGTCTGCTTCCTCATGACTCCCACTTCCTCGCAGTTTCTGCTTCCTGGGAGCATCTACTTCCTCAAAGTGTCTGTTTCCCCACAGAACCTCAGCTGCTAGCACCCCTCCTATATTATTATGCGACCTCTGTCCATTCTTCTACCTTCAATTATCACTTCTCTTTGCCCAGTTGTCTCTCTATTTCCCATTGATGCTTCTGAGAGTAAGAATCTAGTTGGTTTGGTTTATTCTTCTTTTTATAATAGCAGCTGTATTGAGATATAATTTACATACTGTACAAATCACTCGTTTAAAGTGTACATTCAATGGTTTTCAGTATATTCACAGAGTTGTACAGTCATCAATACTATTTTAGAACATTTTCACCACCCCATGAAGAAACCCTAGTTCATTAGCAGTCACTCATGCCCCTCCCCTCAAGCCCTAGACAATCACCAGTTTACTTTCTTTATGGATTTACCTATTCTAGATATTTTATATAAATGTAATCATAGTTACATATGCGATTCTTTGTGACTGGCTGCTTTTAATTAACATGATGTTTTTAAGGATGAGCCATGTTGTAATAACATGAATCAGTACTACTACTTTTGTTTTTAAATCCTCACCCAAGGATATGGGGAGAGAGAGAGAGAGAGAGAGAGAGAGAGAGAGAGAGAGAGATTGGTTGCCTCCCACACACACCCCAACTGGGGATTGAAACCACAGCCTAGGTATGTGTCCCGACCAGAAACTGAACCCCAACCCTTTTGGTGTGTGGGACAACGCTCCAGCCAACGGAGCCAGGGCGGGAATTGTTATTCTTATTTGGGCAGATCTCCCCCCACCAGGCTACCTTGTGCCTCATCGGTTCCTGACCAGCCCGTGGCCTGGCTGCTCTTGACCGGTCCCGTCCAGGGTTCTGTCACCTGGGAGTGGGCTCATAAGACCTGAGCTTCCTCTCGGGCTGGGGCTGCGGGAAGGGCACCAGGACCTGGATGTCTGGTACCCCAGCTCTGTCCCTGATTTGCTGGGTGACCTCCCAGTGAGTCCCTGGATTCTCTGGAACTGGCTTTCCCGAGTAGGTCCCTTAGACACTTCTCGCCTCTGGCTTTCCTAGTGCACAGGGAGGTGACATGTATGGAGGCAGCGGATTGGGTGCAGGGCAATGTGTTTCAGGAAACAAGGCCCTCCCTGTTCATCATTCCTTTCACATTTTTGAAACAGAAAACATTTTCTGTCTTACATGAAAATAGCAAGTGCCCGGCCCCGTGGAGAATAGGGATGCCCGTTCATGCATGTTTTGTCCAAGGCTGCTTTGTGCCATCACAGCATCCTAGTTGCAACAGAGGCTGCAAAGCCTAAATTATCCAGTCCCTAACCCTTTACAGAAGTGTGCTGGCCCCTGTTCTGGCCACTGCACACACCACCGCCTTTGAAAACATAAAAACCACCCCATAGTTCCACGGGCCAAAGATTCCCATAGCTTTTTTTCTCTCCTGAATAGCCTTCCTCTTTCCTTCCTCCCTTGCACATCCAGTTACAGAGAGAACCTTCTGCCCTGGGTGAGGATGAAAGTAACACTTGCCCAGAAGGACTGTGAGAGGCTGAGAGGTGTCCTGGCATGGAGGCCTGCTTCCAGGACACGCCCCAGCGGCAGGACCCCACTATTTTCATTCTGAATAGAGCAGATGCCATGCCATGGTGGTGTGGGTTTTCCCCTGCAGCTCCAAAGTCAGATGCTGGAGCCAGATCGTGGCTTCCTGGAGAACCCCGAGTGCCCCCACAAAGACAGGGCCTGCAGGGACCCGTGTCCGCTCCTCAGAGTGTCTTCTCTCTCTGCCCAGCTCCCAACACAGAGACAAAACCCCTGCTGACGTGGAAGAGGGCGGAGGAAACCATCCCCTGGAGCATCATCCTCCTCCTGGGCGGGGGCTTCGCCATGGCCAAGGCCTGCGAGGTAAGATGGGCAGGAGGGCTGCGCGTGCGCCCGGGGCGGCGTGGGCAGGTCCCAGTCCCAGCTGCAGGCGCAGCTGAAGAGCCAGAGACTCCATGGGCCCTATAGACACCATCCACCTCCTTTGCCAATTAGGATAATCATAGTTCCCCTCTCAGTGCCCGGTGCTGAGGAGAAAGACAGGAGTAAGGTCTGATCTGGAACCTCAAGGAGCTCACAGGGGACTCAATACTATTGCTGGTACCAATAACATCACGACTTGAGGGTTCTGTGAGCACAGGGGACCACTACCACATACAGTGCTCGCCTTGTCCGGCGTGCTTTACATGCAGTAACTGCTTTAAACTTCCAAACAAGTCTGTACGATACATGCCATTGTTATTCACATTCTATAGATTAGGAAATGGAGGCACAGAGAGGCAAAGTCACTTGCCCAAGGGCACACAGCTATGTACTCCGGATTACGATCCAGGTAGTTTGACTCTAGAGTGTATGCTCTTAGCCACTATGATATAAATGTAAGGTACTTTTAATACTATTTATTCAATTAGTCATTAATGTTATTCTAGAGGGTTCTGTGAGCTCAGAGGCAGGTCTGGGACTAGAGTGAGGCGAGTGAGGCACCGAGGGTGCAGGATTTCCAGGAGGCGCTCACGCTCAGGGTCGTCGGCCCTGCTCAGAGGAAGTGCAGCCTCAGTGTCCACCATGTGTCATAGTGTATTACCTCACTGACCCCTCACAGGACCCTAGGGTCTCTCGGTAATATTTTACCCCCATTTTCCAGATAGGAAAACCGAGGCTCAAAGTTCTTACTCTGTGGGGTTGTTGGGAGTAATTAAAGATATGCTGATGCAATCCATAGCAAATAGGAAAAATTAAGCAACCCTCTTAAGATCATAACATCACACTCTGCTTAGGAGCTGAGGCTCAAACTCCTGTCGATGTAATTTTGGAGTCCAGGCTCCTAATGGCTCAGTTTCCAGGACTTCCCAAGTGCCAGGCACTGCTTGAAGCACTTTGCAAATACTGACTTTGTTCATCTTCATAAACACCACTGAAGGAAATTCTATTGCTGCCCCATTTCAAAGATGAGGAAACAGAGGCACCTGAAGCTAAATAGCTTGCCTGTGTTTGTGCAGACAGGTGGCAGGGCCAGGATTTGAACCCATAGCTGATGCTGCTGTGCGCCCCCTCCCAAATCATTCCCTGTAAGCCCATGCATTTAAAACCACACCCAGCTAAAGGTCAATCTGAAATTAAGGTAATGGAAACCTGAAACTACTCCTCAGATTGCTCTCTTTTAAAATTCAATTTAAAATTTCAGGTTCGAACAGTGTTACAGTGCAAGTCACCCATTAAGGTATACACCAGTCAGAAGCCCAGGTCTGGGACCCGAGAACCTGGATTCAAATCTCAGTTCTATCACCCCTTCCGGGGGCCCTTTGGGCAAGTTCCTTAACCTCTCTGGGCACCAGTTTTCTCTCTATGAATCGGCTCCAAGTTCTTACTCTGGGGTTGTTGGGAGTCATTGAAGAAGACATGCTGACGCAATCCATAGCAAACAGGAAGTGCTGAGGAGGCCCTGTGCATCCTCAGGCCACGCTCAGTGTAGGTTTTGCTTCCCGGAAGCAGACTCTGAGGTCATTCGGTGACCTTGAGGGGTCGCAATACAGCTGCGAGGCAGACCTGCGAAGCCTCCACCCACCCCACAGAGAGCGCCAAGCTGAGACGGCCCTTCAGAGATACCCCGTTGGTTAGGGATGGCCCCGGCTTCCCTCCGGCATCTGTGGACATGGCCTCCCCGGGAGCAGGGGTGACCTTGGCAAGGTACCCTGGGGTCAGGGGCTGGCAGTGCAGGCTGTCCGCTGCCCACACTCCCTGTGCTGGGGCAACAAGGCCTTCAGGGAAGGCGGTCTGGGTAGCACACTTAGGTTCTCTACACAGCAACTCTTTTTTTGCAAACTATGTTTTTATTTTATTCTTTTTCCCCCCAATAAATAACACAGTTACAATGGTACAGATTTCAAAAAGAGCAAAGGGATGGATGAGAAAAGGTACTGTTGTCTTCTTTTAAGGAATCCCAAAGACCAGAGAGGTTAACTGCCTGACTCTAGGTTACATAACTCGTTGGTAACAGAGCTGGGTTTTTAACTGGTGTCTCTCTGACTCCTTTCACTACTGTCTTCTACTGAAGCTGTATTAAGGAAGGCTTCCCAGAGGAAGTGACATGCTATCCAGGTCTTAAGAGGATCACGCAATGCATCGGTAGAAAGCATGGGCTGTGGAACCAGGCCATCTAGTTAGAGTCTCATATCTCCTACTTCTTAGCTGTGTGCCTCCGTGTCCTCATCTACAAAATAGGGATTCAAATGGAACCCATCTCACCTGGCCAGGTAGCTCAGTTGGTTGGAGCATTGTCCCAATACATCAAGGTTGCAGGTTCAATATCCAGTCAGGGTAAATACAAGAAGCAACCAGTGAGTGCATACATAATTGGAACAACAAATCGGTCTCTCTTTCAAAAAAAATAAAAAATGAAAAAAATTAGCCCTAGCTGGTTTGGCTCAGTGGATAGAGCGTCGGCTTGTGGACTGAAGGGTCCCAGGTTTGATTCCGGTCAAGGGCATATGCCCGGGTTGCGGGCTTGATCCCCAGTGGGGGGCATGCAGGAGGCAGCTGATCAATGGTTCTCTCTCATCATTGATGTTTCCATCTCTCCCTCTCCCTTCCTCTCTGAAATCAATAAGAACATATTAAAACACACACACACACACACACACACACACACACACACACACGGATTCCATCTCATAGAGTTGTTGCAATTATTAAGTGAGCCTATTCGTATGGAGAACTTAGAGCATAGCCAACATAGCTGGTTATTATGAGGGATGTTGGGGAAGAGGGGAATTCAGGATCAAGAATGACACAGAGGTTCTCACCCCGAGCAACCCTGTGGAAATAGATGTTTACTGAGATGCACCTATTCTGACCCCGAGGGAGGAGGCACAGGGTGACCCCACACCCCAGAGGCTTCTCTGAGCTCAGAGCTCTCTCAGTAGGAGCTGGGCTGCAGGACCGCTGAGCATGCTGGGAGGCCAGTCTGGCCCCTGGCCCGGCCCCAGGCAGCAGCTGGGATTTCTGTTCAAGGAGGGTTTTGTGTAGCAGCTGCCCCTTTCCCCAGCTCCTGCTGGTTCCATCCCCTCCCCAGGCAGCACAGCCTGCCCCAGAGGGACCAGAATGCCCACGGCACTTCCTGCTCCCTCGTCCCTGCCCAGTGCCCTTGCCAGGCCACAGTGGCCTCCTGTGGCTCAGAGGCCCTTGGATGGGACCCAGGGTGAGTCTGGCTGTGTGGACTCCCACATGCTGGCTCCGCAGGGTTGGAATCAGATCCCAGGGCTGACTCTGAACTTGGGCAACTCGCTTACACCCACTTAGTGTTCTCACCAGCTTTCTCCTGCTTCAGACTAAATCCATGGCGCCCCCTGTATTTAGACTCAGGCTGAAGGCTCCCACTGGCCTACACACAAGCCCCATCTGTCTCCTCTCATCCGCTCCAGGCCAGTCCCACTGCCTCCTTAGCGTTCCTCAGCCACACCATGTTCATTCGCACCCAGGACCTCCGGATGGCTTTCTCCCCACCGATTGCTCCCCCTGAGATCTCGGGGTCCTCACCCTTCAGGTTCAGCTCCAAGGTCACCACCACAGAAGGGGCCTCCCGGCCAGCGTATCTGAAGGAGTCTCCCCACCAACACAGCCCCTCTCCCCCTTACCACTCTGCTCACACCGTGTCTGCCCCTCAAAGGATCCCGGTCATTTGTTTGTTTACAGGTGTCTCTCTTGCTAGAATATAAGCTCTGTGAGGGCAAGAGTCACATCTGTCTTATCCGCGTGTCCCCTGCTCACTGAATACACATTAGCTGGACAGGACCTAGCAGATGGGTGGTTTTGAGGACTGATGACAAGATGGATGTATGGAAAGTGCCCAGAGAGGGGTGATGCATACCCACCTGGTGCTAACACGGGGGCCACTATCAACCTCACACTTTTGTTGTTACTACAATCTTACTGTCTCATGGATAAAAACCTGGCCTGATCCTGGCACCTTTGTGTGTAGTCTTTTAGTCTCCACCACAACAAACTTCTCTACAAATATATTGAGGGGATTGAGGCTCCATCCCCTCAGAGCCGAGTAGACACATGGTCTTCTTCCCCGTCCCTCATTTCCTGCCGGAGAGGATGTTTGTTGTTGTTGTTGTTAGTTTAATTGGAGAAAGTAGCCACTGAAGTGCTTACCAGCCAGACTGTGAGCTCAAAATTCCAATCCTGGGGCAAGTCATCTGACCTAATTGGCAAATCACATCTTCTTGGTGCCCTAGTTTCTTCAACCACAAAAATGGAGAGAATTCTACTCCTTACCTCCTGGGGTTGCCATGAAGATTAAATACGTTAATGTTCGCAAAATGCTGACAAGTGAGCCCAGCACAGAGTAAACACTCTAAGTGTTGTTAAGTAAAATAACTAAAAATAAATCACATCCAGGGCTTACTATGACACCAGAACTATTTCTACGAGTGCTTGTTTAATCCTTACCACAGCCCCTTGAAGAAATCGAGGGCCAGAGTGGTACCCTGGTATGAATGTTCACCTCATGTATGCAGCCTTCTCTTGTTTCTTTCTTTTAATCAAATTCACTGGCTCTCTTTACCTAAGAATTATTATACAGAGTTGCACACACACAGCTGAACCTACTATGTTCTATGAGTGTTATAAGAGATTTTCAAGGGTGTTTCCCATTGAGGTTTCAACGTTAAGCATTTCACTTAGACCAGTGGTTCTCAACCGTGGCTGCACATTAGAATCACCTGGGAATCTTTTTAAAATCCTGATTTCTGGGCCTCATCCTCCGGAAATTCTGTATCTTTGTTATGGGGTGGGGCCACAACATTGGTAACAAAGAAACAGAATTTCCGGAGGATGAGGCCCAGAAATCAGGATTTTACAAAGATTCCCAGGTGATTCTAATGTGCAGCCAAGGTTGAGAACCACTGACTTAGACCATAACACCCTCCTTGTAAGATGCGACCCTACTATTATCACAGAGATCTAGAAGAGGGCCTGGCAGAAGCGGGACAGGACGAGGAAGAGGGGAGCACCATCCTGCCTGCTCAGCCTCCCTTTCCCATCCTGCAACATGACCTCAGGCCCCTCTTGGCGTTTCCGAGGATGGTAAAGAACACAGCTTGACAACCACTGCGCTGGGTGATTCCTGAGTGTTCTGCCACCTCTGGCATCTCCTGACTTGGTGCTCCTAATGACAGCTGGCATGCCCTGGGCATAGATGCCCAAGCCCTTCACTAAATGCTTTATGGGTGAGCTCTTTTTCTTCCAATAATAACCATCTGGGACAAGTACTGTTATATCCCCATTTTACAGATAAGGACATTGAGGCACAGAGAGGTTAAGTTACTTGGCCAGGATGACACAGCCAGGAAGGATTAAGATGGAGAACAGACTTAGTCTCAGTCCAGAGCTCTTTCTCCTCACCCTCTGGCCTTTCCGCTTTGACCTTGCCTATTGCTGATCCCAGAGTCCCAGGGACACTGCGGGGCTTTGTGTTCCGAGGAAACAGAGCTTCTGGTTCCGAGGGGCCTGGGAGTGGGCAGGTGAGGCCCTTAGGAGTCCCCAAGAGAACCCCAGGCGGCTGGAGGCTCTCCTCGCTCACGAAGCTGCCAGACCTCCCTGTGGCTGTGGAGGCTGAGCCAAGGGTATGAGTGGCCGTTGGGACGTTGGCAGGAAGCCCGTCACCCAGAGGTCTGGCCACAGGGAAGTTCTTGACTTCTCATTCACCCAAGTCATTAATATTCCCTCTCTCCAGCCTCTTTCCGTTGAATGGCACACACTGCTGTCCATCTCTTTGCCAAAGCCGTGGCCGCTGGGAGAAACCAGCGGCCCATTTTTTTCTGTGAAGGGTGCCCGGGGCCAGGGGAGAAGCGGGGGCCTCGACGCTGCCATGTGCCATACTTTCTAGGCCATCAGACAAGCAGTGCAGATGTAAAAGAAACCTCAATTTTACACAGTCTCTTTCAAGGCAGGTTGTAGGGACATGTGTACTATTTTATTTATGGAAAAACAGGGCGCTGTGTTCTGGAATCCATCATGGAAATTTTAAGTTCGGGATAAGCAGTAAATTTTCTATTAAACATAAAAGAAATGTGTATAGTTTCTTTGATAAAGCAGAGTGTATTGGTACCAGATGGCACGGGGTGGTAAAAGGGCTGTGGTAGACATACACTTGATTCTAGATGGTAGGGGACTAACCCAACTCTGCCTTGACCAACATCTAAGCCTATGGTTTTGTTATCTTTGTTAAAAACAAAACAAAACAAAACAAAAAAAAACCTGCCAGACAAGACCTTGTGGGGTTTTTTGAGATGTTGCTGCATGGCACCACCAGGGGGCAAAAGAGAGCACAAATTTTACATCTTCAGCTTTTCTGCTTCGGAGTCCTAATGACGGTGTGCTGGACGCCTGGTCGTTTAGGATACATTTGATGATAGGAGGGAGTAGCTGGGGAGAGTATACATACTGTACACTTGTAAATGGAGTCATTCCCGGAGAAGTCCTGGAAGGAGCTGGGGATGATTCTGCAGTATAGACGGCAGCGTGGAGTCTGGGGCCAGGGAGGGAACCCTCTAACTCTGCGGTTCTCAACCTGTGGGTCGCGACCCCTTTGGGGGTTGAACGACCCTTTCAGGGGTCGCCTAAGACCATCGGAAAACACGTATATGATTACATGTTGTTTTTGTGATGAATCACTATGCTTTAATTATGTTCAATTTGTAACAATGAAATTGGGGGTCACCACAACATGAGGAACTGTATTAAAGGGTCGAGGCATTAGGAAGGTTGCGAACCACTGCTCTAACTGGTCCTTTCTCTGTCCTGTTGGGCTCTGGTGAGCTCTGGGCATTGCCCTTCACTGAGAGGGGCCATGGCAGACTGGAGTTCCCGAGGGAGCTTCGCAGGAGCACGTTAGCTCACAGAAGCGCATGGCCCTACGTGCGAAAGGCATCCCGGCCATGACTTTGGCAACTGTGGATGTCACAGAAGCGTTGCCAGGCTCACATTGCTCCTCCGTGACGCAGGGACAAGTGTCCACATGGGATGGTTGGGAGGACTCAGGGAGCTAAGGCATGCCGGTGTCTCGCACCCTGTAGAGCCACATTGATGGTGATTGTTATGATAATGAATAATACAGTGTTAACCGTTAATATTTGTGTGATATTGTAATAAACTTCCTTTTTATTGATCATAAGTATCTACTATTTATAATCATATTGACAGTGTCATATTTAATAGATACTTGATACATGTTTTATATGACATGTGATATAGAGTATATCTTCTATATATTATACATTTGATGCATATTAATATATAACAATCACAAGGTTCATGTTTTGTGCAATGTTTATGTTCATATCATTTTAATTCATTACTGTCATTGGAGGAATGAGATTTATCATGGAGGACCCAAGTCCCCTCTCCCATTCAGATTGGAGCTTAGGGTGCTAGACCCAAGTGAATTGTCTAGAGAACCAAATGGGTTAGTTGAGGATCCAAGGCTTTGAGTCCTGGGCCTGTAGCATACGAAACAGAGAAGAGCTCAAGAAGCAGAGATGCTCATTCAAGTCCAGGCTCCATGTGTGACCTCAGACACGTCACTAACCGCGCTGACCCTCAGACTCCCCATCTACGAAGGGATCATTGTCATCATTGTGATTGATCCCAACCCTCCCCCCTGGGCCAGCCCTCAGGGGTGGCACTGGGGTGGGCTGGGTGTGAAGAGGTGCCCTCGCCCCTCCCCTCCCCCCGCAGCAGTCCGGGCTGTCGTTGTGGATCAGTGACCAGCTGCACCCGCTGGAGAACGTGTCTCCTGCGCTGGCCGTCTTCACCATCACCTGCGTCGTCATCTTCTTCACCGAGTTTGCCAGCAACACGGCCACCATCATCATCTTCCTGCCCGTCATGTCAGAGCTGGTGAGGGCCCTTCTGGGAATGAGGGGGAGGCAAGGAGGAGCACCTGTCCCTCCAACCACCCAGGTCAGAAACCTCTCCCCTGCTGGCGGGGTCTCCTGCAGGCAGCCCCAGGAGTCACTGCTCTCTTCCAAAATGTGTGAATGTGGCAGAACCCAGATTCAAAAACAAAAATACTGTGGAGTTTTTTTCTTTAAAAAAAATGCATAATCAAAGTAAATATTTTTAAAGTGACCAAATGCCCTTCTTTGGAAAGTTTTCTAGGAAGATATAATTTCCAGGTTTGGATTAAGCAGAAGTAGAAAGTCTGACTAGTCCAATAACCACAGGAGGAACTCTGATGATAGCAAAGCTCTAGCCTCCCTGTAAACCCGGGCTCCTTGGCACCCTGACATGTGGGGCAAGTGGTGGGGACAGCCTTGTGCACAGCAGAGTGTTTAGCGGCACCCCTAGCCCCTACCTGCTAGACACCAATAGCGCCCCCTCTAAATCGTGACCATCACAAATGTGTTCAGACTTTGCCAAGTGTGGCCGGGAGGGATACTCATCCCCTGCGGAGAACTACTGCTTTAAAGGTCACCAGTCCTGGAGGGCTGGCGAGGTGAGAGCTGGAGCCTTCAAGGAGCAGAGAATTCTCAACTTGCCCAAAGCGTCCCGGAGCACAGACAGGCAGAGAAAGCCAGCCCACCCACGTGTTAGGTTAGCAAGACCCCGAAACCAAATGCAAGCCAGGGGAGAAAAATGTCCTAACTCGACCTCGTGTGTAAATAAAGATGCAAATAGCAAAATGAATCCAGGATCGTATGCCATGAACAACATATCACAGACAAGAAGAGTTTACACTTGGGATTTCAAAACTGATTATCCTGAGTTTTACATTTGAATAGATTAAAGGGGTGTCATTACCTCAGCGCAGCCCCACATCTAGGGAATTAAGTCAATGTTGCGAGTATATGCTTTGTATGCAAACAGTGACAGACCAGGCACTCGTCTGAACCACTTTGTTTTTCTTTGCTTACTTAGGCATCCTATAAAATAAAAGGCTAATATGCAAATCGACCGAGCAGCAGAACAACCGGTCGCTATAATGTGCACTGACCACCAGGGGGCAGACACTCAACACAGGAACTGTCTACTGGTGGTCAGTGCACCAGAATCCAGGCTCATGGCTGGCGAGCACAGCGGTGGTGGCAGGAGCCTCTCCCGCCTCCGTGGCAACACTAAGGATGTCCAGCTAATGGCTTAGGCTTGCTCCCTGCAGGGAGCGGGCCTAAGCCGTCAGTTGAACATCCCCTGAGGGCTCCTAGACTGTGAGAGTGTGCAGGCTGGGCTCAGGGACACCGCCCCCCCCCCCCACCCCCCCCCCAAGTGCACAAATTTCGTGCACCAGGCCTCTAGTCAATTATAATAGAGATCCTGCTGTATTCCCATACACAAAGAAACACTCTGTTCTTTGTCAATGACCGGAGAATATTCCACTAGGATCGATAGTTGTCGATTTGTTTAAGCACCTGCTTCCAGGCTTTGCTATTATCCAGCAAGGCTGCCTGGAACTTTTCCTGTCTGTGCACCTTGGATGACATCTGGAGATACTTGCAGCATTGATCCCTGGATGAAAGAGCCCGGACACCCACAGTTTTGTTAGATGTGGGTAAATTGCCCTCCAAAGTGAATGGGCCACTTTACACTGGCACCTGCCATGAGGGGCGGGGTCTCCCTCCCCTGGCTGAGTGTGATGGGATTGAATCAGGCCTTTCCCCGGGATCTGAGGGATCTGGCCATTGAGAGAGATGGAGGGTGGGAGGGGAGAGGGAGCTTAGAGCCTTTTACTGGAGAAGACACTAGCAAACGACACATTCTTCCAGATGGTGCTTATCATCAAAATCAAAATATCTGACACACAAGGGGATGATTTTAGCACCTTTTGAGAAAACATATATCCTCTCGGTTGCAAAAATTCTCTAGAGGGGCCCAAGATGTCCTGCCTTAAAATAAAATGCTGGAGAAGTAATCGACATGGATTGTAGGCGAATATGTCGTTGGAGAGAGGTGAAGAACCAGCGGCCCACTGACTGAGGCCAACCCACAGACGCGTTTGACCCCCAGTCTTAGAAGTTTGGAAATGTTTGCCAACAGCTGCCACCTTGAGCTCTCCTTATCCCTGAAGTCCAGTGAGGCCCCAACCCAAGGGGCCCAGACTCCCAACTGTTAGGACCAGGTAGAGGGCTTGTTATTTTAGAGCATCTGCTTCAGCTAGGACCTTGTCAGACATGCAGATTCTTGGGGCCACCCCAGGCCTGCTGAGTCAGCAGCTCTGGGTAAGTGGGGGCCAGCCCGCTGCGCTTTAACAAGCCTCCGGTGGCTCCTGCGGGCTCAGATCGGAGGAGTGTCCTAGGCACATCTCCCCAGCCCAGCCTCCCTGGTGACCCTGCAGTGCGGCCCCAGAATGTCACTAACCTTGAGAATGTCTTCTCCATCTCTCCCTTGGTCTGGCTCTCGCCTTCTGTCCGTTTCTGTGTATCGTATCTCTCATTTCTGCCTGTTCGTATATCTGGTTTCTCATTGTCTCTACATCTGTCTTCTCGTTTGTCTCGACTGCGCACTCTCACGCTGCCTTTCTCTATCCATGTGTCTTTGTCTCTCTTTCTGTCTCTAAATCTGTCTCTGTGTTGCTCTCCCTCCAACTGTCTCTACCTCTTGTGTCTTGGTCTCACCACCCGCTCCGGAGCCCAGGCCATCCGCCTGAAAGTGCACCCCCTGTACCTGATGATCCCTGCCACCGTGGGCTGCTCCTACGCCTTCATGCTCCCCGTCTCGACGCCCCCCAACTCGATTGCCTTCGCCACTGGACACTTGCTGGTCAAAGACATGGTGAGCCTGGGCATTTTCTTCTTCTTCTTTTTTTTTTAAAAATAAGTTTTTATTGATTTCAGAGAGAGAGGAATGACGGGAGAACTAGAAACATCCATGAGAGAGAAACATCAACATCAACCGGCTGCCTCCTGCATGCCCCCTGCTGGAGATGGAGCCCACAACCCAGGCACATGCCCTGATGGGGAATTGAACCAGCGACCTCTTGGTGCTGGGCTGATGCTCAACCACTGAGCAACTCTGGCCAGGCAAGTCTGGGCATTTTCTAGCAGAGCCCAGAGAGGTGGGTGGACACAGGTGGTGGGCTAGGCATCTGGGCAGGGCTCCTGCTCCCCCAGCCACCATCCCCCAATTTCTACATAAGTCATTCTGAGTGAGGCCAGGAAGATACATTTTAGCAAACACTCTATGTTTAGACAACTTCCGGAAACACTGCTTAAGTGATTACTTTCCAAAGTTTGCTTTGGGGACAAGGGAATTTCCCCTCTCTGTTCTTGCTTGTTGGGCCAACTGCACTGTGCCCAGAATCTTTAGGGAAGAGAAATGCCAGTCCACACCCTGGGACTTGGGTGGCCTCAATGCCTGGCCAGCTGAGGAGTGTGACAGAAGCCCCCCGAGTTTGGGCGGGGGGAGGGGTGTTCCAGCTTTCAGCAGGGCTCAACTATGGGGCAGTGTGTTCCCTCTTCCCCATGCTCCCTGCTAAACCCACCCCTCCCACCCTCTCCCCTCCTCCTACCTCCTGCTGCCTCTTCTCCCTCCACCCCCACCTGGGCCCCACTGGGGCATTTGGACGCTCAGAATGTAAATAACTCGTCCTAAACTGGTGCAACCCCAGGGGTGATGTGCTTCACCAGTTCAGGATGCTGGCTTCCAGGCTCAGGGACTCAGCAGGATGAGTGGCCAGAGAACCAGAGTGAGAGGCAGAAAGCGATCCAGAGCAAACAGAGTGTAACACACAGGTGTGAATTAACTACGTAACTCAAGTGGAACTAAGCAGGCATTTGAGCCAGGTTCCCAGGACCCTGGCAAGGGAAGACCCCGCCCTCCTCCCAGCTCCCCCAAAGCTTTGGGCTCCTTCTAATCCTCCACACTTGTCAGGGGCTTTAAGACTCCCTAGAACAGAGGCAGCCAGCACAGCGGTTTCCCGGCCTATGCCCTTTCCATGAACCATCTGGGGAAATACTCATTTCACAATTTTACTAAATCAACTTACATTTTTTAAAAACTTAAATAAGAGCCCTGGACAGTGTTGCTCAGTGGTTGGAGCATCAGCCCACGCACCAAAAGGTCACACCTGGGTTAAATCAATTCCAGCCCAGGTTGGGGCAGCAAGCGGGAAGCAACCAATGGATGTGTCTCTCTCATCTCTCTCTCTCTCTCCTCTCTCTCTCTCTCTCTCTCTCTCTCTCTCTCTCTCCTCCCCCCCCTTTCTTCCCTCCCTTCCACATTCTCTAAAAATCAATGACAAAAATCTCCTCAGATGAAGATTAGCAAAATCAAACAAACAAAAAACCGTAAATAACAGTATTTAAAAAGAAAAGTTACCAATGTACATGTAAATGGAAAACCAGTAATGCATGCCATTGATGGCAAGTCTAAAAATAGATGCAAAAAGGGGAAAAGCAAAATAATGAAATTCTCCCCAATTACAGTTGCCTGGAGAAGGGTCTTGTTAAAAAAAAGAAAGTGGAAGCCTGGCAAGTGTGGCTCAGTGGTTGAGCACTAACCTAAGTCCAGGAGATCACCATTCGATTGCCGATCAGGGCACATGACTGGGTTGCGGGCTCAATCCCCAGTAGGGGGGCGTGCAGGAGGCAGCCGATCAATGATTCTCTCTCATCATTGATATTTCTATCTCTCTCCCTCTCCTTTCCTTTCTGAAAGTAACAAAAATATTTTTAAGAAAAAGCGGGGGCCGGCGCGGGGGGGTGGGGGGTGGGGGGGGGAGGGGGTGCAGTGGGAGAAGAGGAGAGAAGCGTTAAGGAAGGGCATGGTAGCCCCTAAAGCAGACTTGCTCTGAGGAAGCGATTTGAAAAGCAACCTAAAGGGAGTAATTTTCTCACAGCTGGATGCTAGGGAGGAACAAACAGAAAACTGAGCTGGGAAACAGGTGTTTTCAGCCCACGTTTGGACTGCATAGTATGAGAGTCAGCCTGGGGAGGGAGCAAGTGGGCAACTTTCCAGCTATTTAAAGAGGTAAACATTTCCAGGAGAAGAAATCTTCCCAATAAACAATTATAGCCTTAACTGTTGCGGGGGCGGGGGGCGGGGGTGATTTAATGATCAAATCAGACTATTTTCAAGTTGTGTAGCCTTAGGTAAGCCAACTTCTCGGAGCCTCATTTTCCTCTTCTGTAAAATATGAATAACAATAACAATAACCCTTATAGGGCTGCTTTCAGGGTTAAATGACCCTATGACAGCTGCACGGCACAGTACCTGGCCCCTACAAGCCACTCAGTGAATGAGGACATTTGAGGGACAGCCTAGGGTGTGTAAAGATGGGAGGGTCTTGGGCATCCACCGAGCTGGGTTTGGGTGAATGACTTTGGGGTTTTTCCATGTATACAATGGGCCTCGAGTCTGTGTTCTATTTCAGGTGCGGACAGGCCTCCTGATGAACCTGCTCGGCATCATGATACTCAACATGGCCATCAATACTTGGGCACAGCCCATCTTCCAGCTGGGCTCCTTCCCGGACTGGGCCCAAGACCACTTAACCAATGTCACAGGAAAGCCACCCTCATTGGTGGCCAACGACACGTTACTTGCCCTCTGAGTCCTCCTTGGAGACTCTGGGCCGGGCCCTCCCAGAAGGCTTTACCAGTATCTGCTCTTAGGATCAGACAGGATGATCGAGCAATTCTCTGTGATCCAGTAGGCAACAAGCAAAGGTAGCCTCCAGTGGTCCACTTGGGTCAACAAGTTCGTTACCTAGGACACCTCCTCGCTCATGCCGTTCAGGACCCAGATATCTCCCAGATCTCAAGCTCCTTTATCTCTGAGCTGGAATGTGCTTAGGATGCAAGAGGGCCCAACTCCAGCAACAATAAATAAATCTAGAATTGCATTTGTCTTGAACAGTTGGGATGGGAATCTACCCATCCCCATGGGCACAGTGCACATTCCCCACTGACTACTGTAGGTGGCACTCTGGACAGACCATCTCGCCTTTATTAATTTTTTACAGAGAGGAAGGGAGAAGGGTAGAGAGTTAGAAACATTGATCAGCTGCCTCCTGCACATTCCCCACTGGGGATGTGCCTGCAACCAGGGTACATGCCCTTGACCGGAATCAAACCCAGGACCCTTGAGTCCGCAGGCCGATGCTCTATCCACTGAGCCAAACCGGTTAGGGCCCATCTCGCCTTTAGGGGACACCTTCCTTGGAGACCTGTCCCAGCTGCTCACAGCCGATACATGTTCAGTTCAGTGGGTGCCCGTTCTACACCAGTTGTTTGACTATTTCCCCTATTGAAACCCAGCAGCCAGGGGAATTTTCAACCCATGGAGCTGGGGGGAAGGGGAGCAGGGATCAGAAGGGACAGATGGCTTCCTGAGGACATGGAGACTTGCAGAGCCTCCTTCCTGCTTCTCCGAGCTCCCAAGCACACCGGGGGAGTTCTAGAGTCCCCGCTGACATCTCTACCCAAGCTGTTATGATTCTCCTGTTTAATCTGATTCACTGTGGCCATATTTCTGGAGTTGGGCCAAGCCTGGGCCCTGCCCCCTTGCAGGTGACTCATGGCTCCTCCAGCCAGAACCCACCTGCCTGTGGCCCGCAGAGGCCCGTGTGGCTGCTGGCTGCTGCTTACTCAGCAGCTGGTTCCAACCCTACCCCAAGTGGCAAGCATGTTTGATTAGCAAAGGCCATATTTTCCACAGAGGAGAGGAAGGTCAAGAGAGAAACTGGGGACTTGAAAAGGGCCAGGGTGACATGTCGCGAGCAGGCCAAGTATCACAATCCTCTTTACAGACAGGGACACTGAGACTTCCCGAGAGCCAGTGGCTGGCAGGCTCTCCTCGGGGATTCCATCACTGCTGGCTTCAAGCAGAAGTATCTGGGCATCTCCAAGTGAGCAACACAGTCCTGGGCCCTGCGGATGCTCAGCAAGTGTCTGTGGAACGAGTGGCCCAGCATTAGCATAGCACCGGCAAAGGCACCCCCGAGGGCCCCAAAGCCTCACCTCTCCCCTTCCTGCACCTCCGAGGGATGAGGTTCCCTGAGCAGAAGCCTGGGCCTGGAAGGCAGTCCCCAGAGACTGAACTCACCCTCGGTACAGCAGGAGTGAGTCATGGATGTTTCCCTGGAAGCCGGCTCCTTCCCAACTGAGTAGAATGTCAGTATTTAGTCACAGTTACAGCCCCGGGGGTGAGGAGTGGGGGAAGGTGTGTTCCCTGTGGGACAGGGCAGGAGAGAAGTTCATTCACAGAGAAACCCATGGAATTTATAACCAGATGAACCGTGATTTCAAGTACTTTTGATTGAAAATGCTATAAAATAAAGAATGTTAATCAACACTGGCCCTGGAGATTTTTTTGCTGTTCTGGGCATCGAAGAGCTTCCAAGCCCCAAATTCCTGAGGAGGGAGTTTCACAGAATTGATTTCCCCGATCTCACTTTCTTACTGCTCTCTGCTCTACTCCAGCCACACACTCAACACCTTCTGCCTCAGGGCCTTTGCACATGCTGTTTCCTCTGCCCAGAACACTTTGCTCCCAAATATACTAGTACACTGGTTTCCTCACCTGGTCTACCTCTGGCGGCACAGGCAGAGAGAACACTGAGTGTGGAGGGCAAACTGAGAAAAGGGGTCATGGACGGTTTAGATCATGTTAGAGCTTGCAACTAGCAGTCCCCAGGATTGCCTCCAGACCACAGGTTCTGTCCCCTCCCATCCCCCGCTTCCGTGAGTTTTAAACTATTCATTTATTGCTAACATTTTCAATTCAGGAGATTTCACATTAAAACCTGGATTTATGCTTCTCCTGGAAAGGAAAATACCAGATCTTATTGCTATCTGGCAACAATTGTTTGGAGTTGAGTAATTGTGGTGGGAGAACTTAAGTTGGAAGGTGAACCTCTGGTTTGCCACAGTTCCCACCACTCCTTAATGTACTACACTGGCTCCCTTCATTAGACTCTGGCACTTTCCTGGCTTCTGAAGGCATTTGTGTCTATGACTCCTGAGCAACATGACCCAGAACAGTGGTTCTCAACATTCTGGCCCTTTAAATACAATTCCTCATGTTGTGACCCAAACATAAAATTATTTTCGTTGCTACTTCATCACTGTAATGTTGCTACTGTTATGAATCGTAATGTAAATATCTGATATGGAGGATGGTCTTAGGCGACCTCTGTGAAAGGGTCGTTCGACCGCCAAAGGGGTCGCGACCCACAGGTTGAGAACCGCTGACCTAGAAGGTCCATTTTAGCTTTCGTTCACAGTTTCTAATGACCTAGAGCAGTGCTCACAGTAGAACTTTCTGTGGTGCTGGAAATGGTCTATATCTGCCTTATAGAGTACAGTAGCCACTTGCAACTCAAGTGTGGCTAATTGGAATTGAGATGGGCGGTCAGTATAAAACACACACCGATTTTAATAACTTAGTACAAAAAAGTGAATGCAAAATATCCTATTAACACTTTTTATATTGACTACATGTTTAAAGGATATTATTTTGGATATATTAGGTTGAGTAAAATATTTTATTAAAATCAATGTCACGCCCTCGTAAGCATGGCTCAGTGGTTAGAGTGTCAGCCTGGGCACCGAAGGGTTGCAGGTTCAATTCTGATCAAGGGCACGTACCTGGGTTGCAGGTTCGATCCCTGGTTCCAGTGCGGGAGGCAACCAATCAATTGATGTGTCTCTCTCACTTTGATGTTTCTTTTTCTCTCCTCCCTCTTTCTCTTTCTCTCTCCTCGCTCTTTTCTACTCTCTCTGAAAATCAATGGAAAAAAATATCCTCAGGTGAAGATTTAAAAAAATTAATTTCACTTTTTTAAGTGGCTGCCAGAAATGTTTAAATGGTTCCCATTCTGCTTCTATTGGAGAGCACTGTCTACTTGGGAAGATTTCAGCCACCTCTGCATATTCTCAAATCAAGTACATGGCAGTGACGTGCTACACCCACAGGCTATAAAGTTCAATGACTCCCATAGTGTATGGGCCTCTGATTCTGATTCCAGATCTGAGGGTTTACCACTTCCTCTTCCTGTCCTGTCTTATGGCTATGAATCCTCTATGCAGAAATTCCCTTCAACTACGTTGATTCTATTTTGGTGATTCAGAAGCCGTTTCCGGATGTTGTGGGCCTTGAAGTCAAGCCGGCCTTATATAGGCAGAAGTGGCTGCCTACAAGTGCTGAGAAAAGCCAAAAATATCTTCTGCCCTTTCCCTGCCTATTGCCCCCATCCCCCCAAATCTTACACATCCACCCAGAGGCCTTTGGGCAATGACCAACATGGGCCTTAACCAGTCAGTTCCCTGATGCCAGTGCAGAAACTGGGCAAATGCTGGTGTCTTCCAGGGCACTGTGCTGCTCATCTCCAACCAGCACAGTCCCCTGAAATTTCCCAGGTGATGGGACCCTGGTCAGGGATCTTGCCCAGTGGACATCACAGAGGCCTGTACAGTCAGGTCTCAGCAGCCCGGAACACACTCAGGCATAGCTGTCAGCCACGGTGAGAAGGAGCAAGCAGGAGCATTGAGCTGTTGTTTACTGGGCATTCTGCATACATTACCTCATTAAATCCTCAAGGCCAACCCAAGAAATATTCTCCTTACAGCAGAGTCCACACAAGTTCAGAGAGGGATAGTGTGTTGTCCAAGATCACACAGCACACACAGTATGTGGAAACATTGGGCCTCGTTTTCAAGGGGCTTCAACCTTCAGCTGGAGCAGAGTAGAAGCTGCCCTTTGTGAAGGTGTCTCCACGTGACGGGCACCGCTGTTTCCACCTGGACCGCGGTGCTCCTCACCTTGGCTGGATGGCTCCACAGGCACGTGCCTTTGTTGCTCCGGTCCATTGGGTGCCCCGTTCTCTGCACACTGGGTGCCTGGCCTGCCTTCCTGGAGGAATTTGTGATCTGGGAAGGATGTTAGGCTCCCTGTGGGCCCACAGTGTCTCATTCCATTGTGTCACTTCTCCTATCTGGGCCACAAGACATCCTCCTTGAGGCCTGAGCAAGTGACCCAGGCACCATGTCCTTATAAGGGAAAATGGCAGAGAGTCTGGAATGCAGCTTAAATGTCCCCTAACCAGCCCATCCTGAAGGGGGCGGGGGGAGAGCAGAGGCTCAGGAGAGGCCTTCTGGAGGAGGCAGTCCTACAGGCAGTGATGGGGCACAGAGGTGCTGGGAGAAGACAGCCGGGAAGCGTACCTCAGGGTAATGACTGCAGCCTCGCACATACAGGGAACACACATTTATCGAGCACCTACTATTTGCAGTGCCAGAAGCATCACAAGGTCCTCATGAGTCTTAGGACTCCTTCCCTCCACACTAGTAGAGAACGGTGGTTGACCAGTTGACTTTGGAACAGGACTGTGGGGTATAAATTATGGTTTCACCTCTTAGCAGCTGAGTGGCTTGGTTAAGGGACTTAACTCTCTGGGTCTCAGTTTCCTAAACTGAAAAACGGAAACAATAATAGCCCCTACCACAAAGGGTTGTACGTTGTTAGGATTCAATAAATTCATTTATAAGCTGTTCAGATGCAAAGCAAGTGCTCAATAAATATTAACTATTATCACAATTATTCTCTTTCAAGAGGAGAAAACTGAGAGTGAGAGAAATGAGGTCACCTGCTTAAGGTCACACAGCTAGGGAGGGGCAGAGCTGTGCTTTGAAGCCAGGTCCCCATTTGCCTAAAGACAGGAGGGGAGCTGGAGAGAAAGACGAAAGCCAATGATGGTTAGAGAAAAGTCTTCGCAGAAATCCAGTTGTCTCCCGTGGGTCCCCACCCTCTGAGAGGTGGGCTCAGGCTGCTCCTGGGACACCTAACTGTGGAAGGAAAGGGAAAGAGAAAGCTGAGCAGAGTTCTAGTCCCAGCACTGCCACTAATGAGCTGAATGGCTTCCCTGAACCTCAGTTTCCTCCTCTGTGAAATGGGACTAATTCCATCTTCCTGTTACAGGACTATCAGGACTAGAGATGTTGCTTGGGAAAGGCCCGTTCTCTCCTCCCACACCTTCTACCCACTCCTGCCTACCCGAAGAGGATGAGGCAGCTTGCTCAACCTCCTGGGAGGTGGGCCCCGGCAGGGCGGGACAGGCGGCCAGGAGGACTTAATTAAGGGCAGAAAAGCAGAAGTGACAGGCTTTCCCAAGTCTCAGAGGACGAAATTCCCCACACTTCCTCTCCACCTGCTGCCGCTGCCTAAGGCCTCCTGGCTGGCTCCGCTGCTACTCGGGAGGCATGAGGACCCTCCAGGGGACAGCTGCGCACCTCATCAGGACCGGGTAGGTCTGGAGACCTTGGATACTGGGAGTGTCAGGCATCTGAGGTTGCGCCTAGGTCTCATGCTCTGCCATTCCCTGGCTGCATGCCTTTGGGTAAATCCTCACCTCGTTGAGCCTCGTTTTCCCATTTATGGAATGAGAGTAACAATGATGTCTGTAAGACTGTACTGAGAATTGAATGAGGAAGTGCTCGTGTAGGACTTGCTATTGTGCTTGGCTCAGAGTAAGCACTCAATAAATGGCAGCTAAAATCCTCAGTGACCACACTCAACACAGGCCTTGGCACCCGATGACTTAGAACTGGTTTTCCATTCCAATATTGTTTACAGCAGCTATTTATTCTCACAGCTACCAGGTTTTGAATACTAATGATACAGTAGGAGGTGGTTTAGTCCCAAATTAAAATGCCTTCAGGAGCCGGGGAGGTCATAATTCATTAACTCCGACCTCAATGGGTCCTCCATGGTGCCCAGCATTTCCTTTATTCATTTACTTTCCCACTTTCCTGGACAACTACCTTCTCCTGGATCTTCAAGCTTTCATTGCCTCCTCTGGCATCCTCACCATCAGCGCTGACCTTTCTGAGCAAACAGAAGCAAACATGCTGTAGTCAATAAATACTTACAGAGCACTCACTACATGCCAGGCACTATTCTGGGCACTAGGACATATCAGTGATCAAAAGAGACCAAGTTCCTGCCTGGTGGATGCTCTAGTAACAGACAATAGCTAACATGATACAAGTTGCCAGACACAAAATGACCCTATGCTGTACTACTTTTATTGTACCATTCTATAGATGAGAAAACTGAGGTACAGGGAGGTTAAGAAACCTGGCCAAGGCCACACAGATGGTGAGTGGTGATTTGAATCCAGGCAGTCTGGAGTCATGCCTTTAACAATTGCAGTGTTCTGTGCATATCTGATGATGCTGATATATAATTGCCCACACTTTGCCTGTCCACCTACCATCATCTGTACCCATTTCCTCTGCCTTCCCACCTGCTATTAAGAACGAATGGCCCCTGCTTCTTCCTAAGACCAGCCCCACCTTTTGTGCTCTTGGTCTCATCCCTGCCACCCATGAACATCACTGCAGGGAGCCTCCCCTTCATCACTGTCCCCCCTCTTTAGTGGATCTCCTATCTGCAAGCCTGCCAGAGCTTCTTCCATCTTAAGTGAATTCTCTTGGTCACATTTCACCCATCGGCTACTGCATCTTTCTTGACCCATCAGCAGCATTTGACATAGTTGATCGCTCCCTTCTTCTTGGAACATTTTATTACTTGGCTGTTCAAGCACCACATTGCCTGGTTTCTCGGTCTCCTTCGCTGGTTCTTCACCTTCCAAACTGTTAACCCTAGAGTTCAAGGGCTCAGTCCTTGGATCTCCCTCCTCCTCCTCAACACACGTCTTGAGGAATCTCATCCTGCCCCTTGATTTAAAATACCATCGATAAACCAACAACACCCAACATTCTATCTCTAGCCTGATCTCTCCTCTAAATTCCTGATTCGTGTTTCCAACCACATACTCAACAGCTCCACTGAAAGGCTAAATTGGCAACTTAAATTTCAGACTTTCAACTGAATTCCTCCTCTCCCCACTTCACTCAAACCTGCCTGAACCACAGACTTTTCTGTCTCAGGAAATGACACCTCGATGCTTCCAGTGCTCAGGCCACCAAACCTCATGGTCCTCTTTCTCTCACAGCCACAGCCAATCAGTCTGTCAATCTTATTGACTCTCCCAATAAAACGTATCCTGAAGCCAACCTCTTCTTATAATTCCTCCGCAGCCACTCTTTAATGTAAGCTCTGTAAGGGCAAGGATTCTTGTCCATTTATTCATACCTGTTTCTCCAATGGGTGACACATAGTAGTTGATTTAAAAATATTTGTTGAATAAATCAATATAAGGAAAATAGATAAGTTTCTCAGAGGTCAACTGATCCACTCTCCCTTTTTCTTCTCCCCCCAAATTATAAAAGAGACACTGAGGTTTAGAAAGAAGGCATGTTCAGTGTCACACAGTGCCAACAGTGAAACCGTGTCTTTATTTCTCTCGTTCTCATTCTCTCTCTTTTACTTGTGCTTCTCTCTTCATGACTCTTTCATTTCCTTGGGACAGTTGCCCTCACAAAATTGGGATTATGGATGCAAGCATCCTCCCATCCTCAGGAATTGCATAGAAACTGGGTTCTTCCCTGACAACTCTAGTGTGAATAATCCTGGGGAAGGCTCTGATTGGTTCAGCTTGGGTCAGGTGGGTTTGGGGTGGGTTATTCTAATTGGCCCACTTGGGAAGACTGCCCACTCCTTGGGTTAAAGGGGTGGAGCCTGTTAGTAGGTGAAGGGTTTGTGGAGCAGAGACATTGGGCAGACACCCAACCCCCACCCTCCTGATAAAGGTTCCCCCAATTTCTTGTGTGCAGGTGGAGATTCTGGCTTTTGGGGCTCTGCAAGGCCCTTGTCCCACTGCAGGCTACCTGGGTTGCCTTCTCTCAGCCTGTCCCAGCCAGCTGTGACCAGCTGTTGATCCAGCTTCTCCTGTGTGGTTCCCTAGCTGTTGCTGCTGCAGGTCTGGCCCACCACTGGCTGGTGTCCTCGCTGCTTTATCCTCTGGGGCCCTCGGCCATGGTGGCCTCTCTCTGTGGCCTCCTGGTCTTACTAGGCCTGGGCCTGGTGCCTCCAGCTCGCTGCCTGTTTGCACTCAGCGTGCCAACTCTGGGCACAGCACAGGGCCGCCGCCTGCTCCTATCCTGGAGCACTGCCACCTTGACTGTCACCGTGGTGCCCAACGTCTTGGCTAACGTGGGCGCAGCTGGACAGGTGCTGAGGTGTGTCACCGAGGGCTCCCTGGAGAGTCTTCTCAACACCACTCACCAGCTACACACAGCGTCCAGGGCTCTGAATCCCACCGGCCGAGGACTGACACTCCAGGCCCAGGGCAATGGCTCTGTCTTCCGGCTCCACATGCTCAAGGTCACTCAGCAGGTCCTGGAGGACTTTTCTGGCCTGGAGTCCCTGGCCCAGGCAGCAGCGCTGGGCATCCAGCGGGTGGTGACAGGGCTCTTTATGCTGGGCCTCCTGATAAACTCAGCCCGGTATCTCCACGGCTACCTGACTGACCTGCGGTTTGATAATGTCTACGCCACACGGCAGTTAGCCCAGCAGCTGGAAGAGGCCGGGGCCACACACCTGCTGGCCTCCCCACCAGCCTGGCTGCTCAGGGCGGCTTGGCCAAGGCTGTCCCAGGGGGAGCTGCTGAGCTGTCTACTAAGGCTGGGGCTGCTCACCCTGCTCCTGGTGGCCACAGCGGTGACCGTGGCCACAGACCACGTGGCCTTCCTCCTGGCACAGGCAGCCGTGAACTGGGCTCAGAAGCTGCCTGCTGTGCCCGTTACGCTCATGGTCAAGTATGATGTAAGTGTGTGATGGGAAGATGGTCATAGAGTCATTTTCTTGAGGGAAGGGGTAGGGTTCGTGAAATCCCTGACTTGCAATTGAATTTTACTTACCTTCAAGTCAGAGTCCTGGGATAGGCTGTGGGACCTGGGGCATCCGCAGATGAACTTATTTAATTCCCACTACAACACGACACAGTGTTTCTGTTCTCACCCCCTACTGCTTCTGTGCCCATTTTGCAGATGAGGGCAGGGAAAGTTGAGTGGGCCCTGAAAGCGGCAAGTGGTGGGGGGCAGGGAATGGCTAGAGCATCTGTCAGTTGACTTGGCCTTTTTCTCCTTTACGAAGGCTGCCTACACCGTCCTGGACTTTGTCCCCTTTCTCTTCAACCAGCGGCCTCTGGAGAAACCCTTCCACTCTGCCCACAAGTCCTTCCAGTGGGAGCTCTGCTTCACCTCCCCCGGCTGCCCGCTGCTGCCCGCCCAGCGCCCCCTCATGGCCGCCCCCCTGGCCGCAGGGGTCCTGCAGCTCGTGGCTTGTTCCACGGTCCTCCTGGAGACCTACGCCCGCCGACTGCGGCACACCATCGCAGCGTCCTTCTTCACGGCCCAGGAGGCGAGGCGGGTCCACCACCTTCGTGCCCGGCTCCAGCGGAGATACGACAGGAACCGAGGCCAGCAGCTGCCCCTGCAGGCTCCTTCCTGACCCCCACACCTGGACCTGCCAGCCAGCACCCAACATGGATAGACGTGCCTGGACGTACTGGACCCCTGGAAGGACAGAGAGCCCTGGAGAAGAGGGGAAAGATGTTTGGAGTCACACAGACCTAAGTTGTCATCTTGGCCCTTCTGCCGCCTCCCTGTGTGACCTTGGGTGGTGGCTGCACCTCTCTGAGCCTCGTTTTCGGCAGCCACATAATGACAATGATGTGAGCTACTTTCCACACGGGAATGTGGGAAGGACAGAATGAAATATTGGGCATGAAAGGCCCCCATACAAGAAAAGGCTATGCCAAGCGGAAGGCAAGGAAGTGCAGAAATGGCTCAGGGCTTCTCAGGCAGGTGGGAGTCGGTCAAGGCTCTCACCCACATCAACGTTACCTGGTCAGTGGAGACTTCGCTTGTGAATGTGCCTAAATGTGCCTGGAACTTATTTATGTGCCCCCGAACCCACTGTAATCTACAAGTGTCCTCACTTTATAAATAATATATTTATTAAATCCTAAATTAGATTAGGTTACTCTTTTGCTTCAAACTCCTTTACGAGCTTCATTTAATTAAGGCTGTCAGGTTTAGCAAATGAAAATATAGGACACCAGCTTCCATTTGATTTCTAAACAACGAATATGGGTTTAATGTCCTTGCGACATATTGCTCTTATGCTAAACATCCTCAGAATGTGCCCATATTGGTTGTGAGTCTGAAATTCAAACTGGACTGGTTAACCTGTACTTTATCTGGCAACGCGATCCCCATCCAAGTTATAATACATTGCGATTCCCTGGGGGGCTTGGTACCCCTTGTTTTCCCCTCCAGATTATTATCTGCCATTCTCCCACCTGCTGTCTTTCACAGGGGTCTAACCTTTGTGAGTCTGGGAGTCATAACACCCTGGCTCCCTTGCCCTTGGTTGGACCCGGTCAATGAGAGGCACGGATAGGCCGTCCAAAGTGGGAGGGGAGAGAGAGGCCAAGGTATTTGCTCCTGCCGCCCTCTGGGTGGGCCGTTGCTGGGCAGAGGCCCCCTTCCATTAGCTGCTAATGATTAGCAGGAAGAGGCTGTTTTCCGATGCTTAGTGGGAAAACCTAGTTCTGGCGTTCTTAAGCTAGGTTTCGGAGGAACGTTAAACATGTTGAGGATCATTAGCATTTTGGTGGACATTTGCTAATCTGTAATCTTCGTTTCTCATCTATAGTGTTGGGTGAAATTAATAGTCAACTTTTCTTTTTATCAATGGTTCATACCAATCAACCAAGCCCTATAATTAAAGCAAAAGCTATTCAAAGAATCCCTCTGCCAGAGGCGGCGCCGCGGTGCCTTATGGGGAATGTAGTCCGGAAAGGCATCAGGCGCCCTTTGGGGATTCCTGGGAAGAGCGCCGGGAAGCCTCTTCTGCGCATGTGCCCTTCGGTTCTCTACCTGGGCGCCCCTCCGGTTCGCCAGGCTCTTGCGGGGTTTCCCCTCATTTCACCGGACCTGGTGCGAACTCAAAGCGAAGTGGGTGCACCCACCAGTCAGAGGAAGGGCTTGCGGGGAGGGGAGGGGTGGGAAGGGTTGGGCGGACCCGGCTTGGGTCCGCGGTGGGCGGGGGCTGGCTCTCCTCACCTCCTCTGGAGGGAGCCCCAGAGCGGGTTTCGATGCCGGAGAAAGGCAGCGAGGACCGAGCTGGGCTCCCGACCTTCTTTGCCTGAAGAAGGTGCTCTATGAAGGTGAAAGGTTTGTGCAACCATGTGGCTAAAATCTGGTTCCGGAAGTTCTACGGATGCACTTGGATCTGCAGCCTGTGTGGTGGTTTGAAAAGTACTAGAGAGCAGCAGGGAAGGGAACAACTATTTATTGAGAGTTAAATATTACCATCATATTAATTATCTTATCCTACTTCTTTATTAGAACAAAGATCTGAACTGCAGCTGAAGGGAATGGCCATGGTGTAGATTTGCCTGGGAAAGATTTGAGGGTGGGAGGTGTTGGCAGCGTTGCATGAAGTTTTAAGAGCTTGATGTTTGGGTTCAGATCAGGTCCTTCGACAAACCGGCACAGCATCCCTGGGGACAGGAATTAGACCAGCGGTTCTCAACCTGTGGGTCGAGACCCCTTTGGAGGTCGAACGACCTTTTCACTGGGGTCGCCTAAGACCATCGGAAAACATATAGCATATCAGATATTTACATTACGATTCATAACAGTAGCAAGATTACAGTTATGAAGTAGCAACGAAAATAATTTTATGGTTGGGGGGTCACCACAACATGAGGAACTGTATTAAAGGGTCACGGCATTAGGAAGGTTGAGAACCACTGAATTAGACGACTCCTGTTTCCTCGCCTGTTCAATGAGCATGGAAATAATATTTGCCTCATAGGGTTGTTCTGAGGTAGAATGAGCTAGCACCTGTGAGGATCAAGCCCAGAATTTAATATGCCCTCGATCATCCCCTGCTGTCAGTGTTACCAAGATTTTTAGATACTTCACTTGGTCCTTCCAACCAGGCTGTGAGGTCGGCAGTACCATCCCTATCGTAGCATATGTTAAAACCTCACTTGCAGAGAACTAACATGATTTACTCACTTGGGCATGACTCGAGTTTCAAAACAAGATTTACTCCTAGTCTCATGGTCTTTATAATATACATTCTCCTCTACCTATACCCATTGGGTTTTCTCTGACACAATGACTTGTTCTATGTGTGTCCTAGGAAGCAACTAGTGATATATTTCGGTAACCAAACCATTTGACCTAGTTCCCTTGGTCACAAGGCATAAATTGAGGCTTCTAGTTCCTTCCTGCCTGCAGCAGTGTTGTCTCGCTCCAAAGCAGCCCTCATTAGATTTTAGACAAGGCCCAGCTCATCAGGCACTTGAACCTTGGGATTCCAAGGGCAGGTTCCAATTCAATGAAAATGTGGCTCCTGGGCCCAGGTTGAAACGAAACCATTCCAGTGAAGTGAAAAGCAGAAGGCCCCCAGGAACAGGAACCACACCTTAGAACATGCTTCTGAGCTGAAGCCTTGCCCTACAATTCCAGCATGGAAGCAGAGGAATCCCTGAAAGGAACACATCCAAGAGTTACTGGGCCAGAATTTTCCTCTCCGTTGTGAGCAAAGTCTGGGTGGTCACACCATGTTCGGGGATCATTGATTATTGTGGCTCAGCAAAGCGGAAGGAGGATGAGCTGCCACTGAAGGGAAGTGCATGGGCAGGGTGCAGGTCTGACAGGAAAAGACACTTCATTGGAGGATTTGTGAGGGGGTGGATGGGAGGGAAGGGGTACCACCCATAGCTAAGGAAATTGTCCCTCACCATTTTCTAAACACATCAGCCCTTACAATCTGCACTCTGTCTTTCTGTTAATTCTTAGTTGCTCAAACCCTATTCATCACCAATCCACAAATTTCCCCATTATAAAATCACACTGTGGAGATACAGTTTTTTAATCTATTACTTTTACCTTAAACTTAGGACTTAGAAGATAAATAGCTTATCCAGTCATGCAGTTTGCTAGGGGGAGAGCCAGAAATTGAATTCAGGTCTTGATTCCCAGATGGGGACTCTGTCCTCTACCACATTTAAGTTAAAACACATTTCTTAGAAGAAGGAAAAATCCTCTTGAAAAACTGTAACTAAGGGGACCACGCAAAAGGATACGCTTGTATTGCTTTTTTCTGAGCTTCTGGATTCTCTGATGGCAAGTGGCTAAAAATATAGGAAAACAGGTAAACTGAGATCCTGTGCCAGTAAATATTTTAATCCTAAAATCAATCTTAATGCTGGAATAGTACCCCAAACTTTGTATTTAATACTATATTTTGTTTTCCCAACCTCCTGTTATTGGACTTAGGTTGTTTTTAATATTTTCAAAGGCATATCTTAACAGTAATGCTGTAGGAAACAGTTTACATTCACTCAGTATGAAAGTTCTGTATGATCATTTTAGAATTATAAATGGACACATGGATATTGCCTCCATATGTTGTTTCCTGTATTTTCCAGTGCCAGATTGGTCAGAGGGCCATTTTCTTGATAGGTGATTCTAAGAGCTGCTATCTTAGATTGCTCATGATTCCATCCCCCATTCTTCCTTTCCCAGCTCTGGCATCATCACTCTTGGCCCTTTCTCAAGAACATCTGAAAATGAACAAATCCCAGGTAAGTTGTTTAGGAATTTACTTCCCATATTCTACAGAGGATTTCAGAGAGGCTTATAGTAGTTTGTACGTTCAGAGAAAATAGTAGAAATATGTAAAATTCAGCATTTGAGAAAAGAATATCAGATGAACTCTGGAAAAGTTGACATACAGAAATCATATGTTCCTGTAGCTTTATTCAAGTTGTGCCAGAAAGGCCCAGACAATATGAGGTAAGTCTTACCTGGACTATTAGTATGGTTTTCCTGTCATTTAACTGTGAACAGTTTTCTTAGATGATCTTTGAATTAGTGACACAGAGACCATTCTTGCCAAAAACAGCTATGAAAAGAAATGCAATGGGTTTCCTGTGACTTTTACACCAAGGCAAAGCTCAGGACAGTGATCAAAACCAGGGTCTTAGCATTGATACTATTACCTGTCTTACTTAAATTTTGCTAGTTATCCCACTAATGTCTTTTTCAGTTCAGGGATCCAACCTAGGATCCCACATTGCATTTGGTTATGTCTGCTTAGCCTCCTGCAATATAGGACAGTCTTTAACCTTGACACTACTGGTCACTTATTTTATAGGACTCATCCTAGCCTTTCCTTTTCCTTGTTTGTAACTGATCTGTCTAATAGGGAGAACATGGCTCTTATCATCTACATTATATTTACTTATTTGCGCATGAGGTAGTTTAAGAATCACTGATGCAGCTCTAGCTGGTTTGCTCAGTGGATAGAGCACCGGCCTGCAGACCAAAGGGTCCCGGATTTGATTCTGGGCAAGGCCTGTGCCTTGGTTGCAGGCTCCTCCTTGGCCTGGGCCCTGGTCAGGGCTCGTGCAATGTGTTTCTCTCACATCGATGTTTCTCTGTCTTTCCCTCTCTCTTCGACTCTCCCTAAAAATCAATGGAAAAATATCCTCTGGTGAGGATTAACGAAACAAACAAGAAATCACTGATCCACACCCCATGTGAAAAACAAATTCCTTAACTAGAGTATCTTTGTGTGCAGTTCTTATCTTTAGATTTACAGAATGTAGTCAAATGCTCTTTCCCAAAATTATTTTAGTTCTTATACATCGCCTTCACTGCAATTATGTTATTTAATTTTAGTACACAGCAGGTCCTTGAATAACATTGTTCAACATGTTTTCATTATAATATTGATGAGATGCTATAGGAACTTCTTTAAAAATATATATTTTTA
Source organism: Myotis yumanensis (assembly GCF_028538775.1). Lineage (NCBI taxonomy): Eukaryota > Metazoa > Chordata > Mammalia > Chiroptera > Vespertilionidae > Myotis > Myotis yumanensis. Next base: position 68,371,493 of record NW_027223758.1, read on the forward strand.
TTGATTTCAAAGAGGAAAGGAGAGGGAGAGAGAGAAACATCAATGATGAGAGAATCATTGATCAGCTGCCTCATGCATGCCCCCTACTGAGGATCGAGCCTTCAACCCAGGCATGTGCCCTTGACTGGAATCGAACCTGGGACCCTTCAGTCCACAGGCTGATGCTCTGTCCACTGAGCCAAACCAGCTAGGGCACAGGAACTTAATTCTTATTTATATGAATTAGCCTATAGTGACATTGTGTGTGTGTGTGTGTGTATTTTATTGATTTTTCACAGAGAGGAAGGGAGAGGAATAGAGAGTTAGAAACATCGATGAGAGAGAAACATCGATCAGCTGCCTCCTGCACACTCCCTACTGGGGATTTGCCCACAACCAAGGTACATGCCCTTGACCAAAATCGAACCTGGGAACTTTCAGTCCCCAGGCTGACACTCTATCCACTGAGCCAAACCGGTTAGGGCACATTGGTTTGTTATGGATTGTTTCACCTAAATCACAGAACCTATCAATGGTAACTGTACTTATGCTCATTTGTTACTGTTTATATACTATCTAGGGTTTCCCTTCCACATCCTGGTTGATTTTAATTATTTTGGGGGTATGTGACATTACCTTAATTCTAAGACTCAGGACTGCAAAGAAAGATACACATAGAGAAGTGTCATTTCCTCCTCATCCCTTTTCCCCATTTCTATTCCCCCATCCTTTCCATCTATTCCCACCCATTCCCTAATGGTAATCTTTATTGGTTTCTGGTTTATCCGTTCTGTAATTCTTTTTGTAGATATGTGCAATTACATCTATACTTTCTTTTATCCCCTTCTTTCTTACATAAAAGATAGCACATTATTTTAGAGAGTTCTTTGCACTTTGCTTTTCCCACTTATCAGTGTAGCCTGGAAATCTCTCCATATCAGCTCAGAGATCCCTCATTATTTATACCTTCAGATATTGCTTTTGATCACTACTCTCTCTTCTCTGTCCTCTGAGCGCCAGAACCAAATATCCAACTGCCCACTGGGCATCTCTAATTGTATACTCCCCAGTCACCCCAAGCACAGCATCCTGAACAGCAATGCATTTGCTTCCTATGCTCAAGGCTTTTTCCCCCTTAATTTAAGCATGACATTAGCACCTACCTACCCAGCTGATCTTGCAATATAGACTGGACATTACATCTCTCACTACACAACCTATTAGTGGTCAACTCTTCCTGCTCCTCATCATGTAGGATTGATCTCCTCCTTCCCACTCCCACTGGAACTACCCATGATCATATCTCACAGTGGTATCCTAGTTTTCTTCCCCTCTAATTTGACCTTTAAGCCATTTCCCATTTTTCTAGAGTAGGAGACAACAAACATTTACCTTAGGGACCAGAAAATAACTTCTTTTGGCTTTGTTCGTCATAGGGTCTCTGTCAAATCTACTCAACACAGCTACGATAGCATAAGCAGCCATAGATAATGTGTGAACAAATGGGCCTTGCCGCAGTTGTCTGTCAGTGGGTTGGACTTGGCAAACCTTTATGTTCTAGCATTGCTTCTAAAATACAGATTTGATCACAAGACTCCAGTCCTTGCTAACATATATCTCTTCATGGATTTACATTATTCACAACAGTGTTCTCCAAAGTGGATGATAGGGAACCCCCCAAGGATCCACTGGGCTTCTGTTCACATTGGTATTTTGGCTAAAAGAATCAGAAAAGAAGCTATTTGATATTAACATATAGCTTAAAACAACTCAGATACATGATAATTTCCAGATAGAAGTGTGTTAGTTGTATGTGCACACATTTTACTGATGTTGTACCTCCAAAAAATGTGGACTTTAATTCCAGGAAAAGTCCCTCTTTTCTCTGCCCTCTGTCCAGCTCCTAATTATCCATTCATACTGAGATGTTTATAGTCTCTGAACTTCCCGTGTTTTATGCCTGCATATAATTATTAATGCTCATATCCCTATAAAACACACTATTTATGTTTCATTAATAAAATTACTATCCCCTCCAAGAAGCCTGATAATACAAAATAGAGCATGCTTTCTCCTTTTGTGATCACCCTTTATCTTTTACACGTGTCTGTCTTTGCTCTTTACTGAAGATGTGTTTTCTATTTATTCCACCCTCTCAGAATGTACACTCCTTGAGGGTTATATACTATGTGAGTTAGTAACTGAGGAATTAGAATAGCTCTAGCTACATCTAAGAATGGTGCGAACTCTTCAGGGAGGCCGGGTGTCTCAGAATTATATCCATTTAGACAAGGCAGCCGAAACCACCTGATCACCCGCCAACCGATGCTCTCGTGTCTACCCTCTTAACTCTTTATACTGTAGTTCCTTGAACCACATCGTCTTTTTGTTCTTTCATCATTCACTGGCAAAGTTTCTTCTTTTCTCATAGTTTTAATTCCTCATTCCAAAGAGATGGCTTTTCTTTTTCTTACTTAAGCTTACTAGTAGATTTGGGTTGCATCCTCCCCCTACAAAAGTTCACAACTTTAGAGAGCTACCTCCATTAAAAATATTTTATTCATCTAGTAAAAATAGATTATGAACAGACAGCACAATGAACTTTTCAGTGAGAATGTCTTGAATAGCCTAACTTTTGTATAATGGCTATCCTTTGATCCTATTGTATATAATTGGAGACTTATGGCTTAGAACTTGTGATAGCTCCTAGGAAACGTGGTATGTTGGGAATATTTTATTGGGATGTAGTTTTCTATTGAGTCTGCTCATGGCAACTTTGGAATTCTAGACTGTTCAGAACAAGCTATTCTAGCCTGACCTATTAAGCTTCTTTCTTTCCTCTTTTCCTCATAATATAGACTTTAGTATGAGCAGTTTGGACCCGATAGGTGCCATGGTGGAAAGTCTTAATACATTTGAAATAAACAAAATAGTTTCCTTTAAACTTTACCTTAATCTAGTATTTTAAGGACCAAAATTAGGAGTTCATCTCATGCACAATTTTTTTCTTTGTATCCCAATAACCATTCAGTTTCCATGGTTGTATTGGTTACATATTTTTGTACTCATTTTAAAACTTATTTCAGTTATGTTTTAACTTATGTAATTTGAAACCTATAATGTGTCTGTTATTTACAAAGAGTGAGCCATATATACACCTTTCCAGTTGAGCAGCTCTGGGCAGTGTTGCTCAATGATTAGAGCATTGACTTGTGCACCCAAGGGTTGAAGGTTCAATCCCCAGCCCCAGTTGGGGTGCATGTGGGAGACAACATCCAATGTTTCTCTCTCTCTGCCCCTTCTTCCCTCCTTTCCACACTCTCTAGAAAAATCAATGGGGAAAAATATCTCCTTGGTGAGGATTAACAAAGAAAAAAAAAAGATGAAAGCAGACAAGGAGGGACCATGCCTGGGGGGTTATGCAAAAATTTAGCTCTGTGGCAGACATTGTAATATCTGAGGAAGCAGAAAGATTCAAGAATGACCCCCAAAGAAGAAACTGAATATCAGCTTCCTATCACTTGCTATGGATTGAGGCCAGTCCTAAAGAAACTTGTAAGACTATGCCCATCCTGCTTGACTGAACAGGGCTTAGTGGCCACCAGTGATTACGGGAACAGATGCAGGAAATTGTAATTCGATTTCTGACTTGGGGCCAGAAATATATTCAACATTACACACCAGTGTTATCATATCCTAGGAAATTCAGCATTTATTAAGACATACAGGAAATCGACTTATTGCAAATAAAATAACACTACAAGTAATAGAGTCTCCACGTCCTGAATCAAAGTCCTAGAATTGCAGTTTCTCCATCTCCTCTTCATTCTCTAGCTACATCTCTGAATGGTGCGAACTCTTCAGGGAGGCTGGGTGTCTCAGGAGGATAACCATCTGGACAAGGCAGCAGAAACCATCTTATCACCTGCCCACCGATGACCTTTGGATTTCTCGTGTCTACCGTCTTAACCCTTTATACTTCAGTTCTTTGAACCACGATTATCTTTTTGTTTGGCAAAGTTTCTTCTTCTCTCATAATTTTAATTCCCGATTCCAAAGAGATGGCTTTTCTTTTCCTGACTTAAGCTTAGATGGGGGTTGTATCCTCCCCCTACAAAAGTTAACAACTTTAGAGAGCTACCTCCATTAAAAGTATGATTGTATTCATCCAGTAAAAATAGATTATGAACAAATGGCAGCATTAACCTGTTATTGTCCCTGTATCCTCCAGCTTCCCCTTGACTCACTTCTCACAATAGGAACTGCCTTATCCAATTTCAAGTCTGGGTTGAATATGTTTAGCCATTTTTGCTCAAAGAGCCAAGTCAATGCAATGTAGAAAGTACATTTCTGATCATAGATCCCTGTTTCTTCAACATATATGTATTTACATTTCTAAAATATTTCATACAGGATGAACTCATGCAGAAGAATTGGGCTTTGATTTCTTAGGTTTAAATTTCAAATTCCTGGTAACAGGTGATTTTTTTAAATGCTTTTTTGTGTCTTCTATTTTTAAAGTTTCTTTTTATCATGAATTTTCTGATGTCGGTTAAATTTCAAATTTCTAGTAAAAAGTGATTTTTAAATGCCTTTTTGTGTCTTCTATGTTTAAGGTTTCTATTTATCATGAATTTTCTGATGTCGAGCAAGTTTTGAGTTTATGCTAAAAGCTTTTCCACATTGATTACATACAAAGGGTTTCTCTCCAGTATGGATTTTCATGTGTCTAGCAAGATTTGAAAAGTTGTTAAAAACCTTTTGACATTCACTACATTGATAGGGTTTCTCTTTAGTATGAACTTTTTTATGTTGCTTAAGCTGTGAGCTATAGCGATAGTCCTTTTCACACTCATCACATTTGAAGGGCTTCTCGTCAGAATGAAGTTTGCGATGTTTAATGAGGTTTGAATGATGTCCAAAAGTTTTTTCACAAACATTGCATTGGTAGGGTCTTTCTCCAGTATGAGTTCTTTGGTGTCGAGTTAGATCCGAGAAACGGACGAAGGTCTTTTTACAATTACTGCATATGTAAAGTTTCTCTCCAGTATGGAGTTGTTGATGGCGATTAAGATCTGAGAGCTGGTGAAAGGTTTTTTTACATACATTACACGAAAAGGACTTCTCTCCGGTATGAATTCTTTTATGTAAATTAAGATTTGAGGTGGTTTTAAAGGACTTTTCACAGCCATCACATTTGTAGGGCCTCTCTTCAGTATGAACTCTTAGATGTATGATGAATTTTGAGTATGGATTGAAGTCCTTTTTGCAGTAATTACATGTATAGTATTTCTTTTTAATATGAATTTTTTGGTGTTGATTTCTTTCTGAGAAACTGGGAAAGGTCTTTTCACAAGATTTACAGCCAAAGACTCTCTTTTGAGTATGCATTTTTTTATGCCGAGTCATATTGGGTTTCTTGCCAGCATGAAACTTTTGATGTGTATTAAAGGATGAGAGAAACCTAAAGGCCTTCTGACATACATCACATTTGTATGGCTTCAGCTCATTGTGCATGTTCTGATGTTGAATAAACTTTGAAGCTCTGTTAAAGGTTTTGCAACATTGTTTACATTCAAAGTGTTGATCTAGAATATACATTCTTTGCAGTGTTATAAATGATGCTTGGTGCCTAAAGGCATTTTCACCATATCTGTGGGCTTTCACTACCTTGTGAATCCTCTGATGTCCAATAAGTTGTGAGATGTGGCTGAAAGCTATGCTGCAGTCATCACATTCATAACGCTGGACAGAAGTACAAGGTTTTTGATCCTCAACATGGTGAGAGCTTTGTGTGAAGGTATTCACAGATTCTTTAAGGGCATGATAATTCACCATTGCCGGTTGACATGCTATTAGGAAGACAGTGAGAAAACTAAAATTAAATCTGGACAGCATAACAAACATCAAGATAATTAGCAAGCGGGGTAAGGGGAGGAAAGGGTTCAGTGACAGGGGACTTTAGAGGGTAGCATGAGAAGTAGAGTGTGTGGGGTGAGGAATGAGAGACGTTCTCCAAATAGTGTACAAGAATAATTAAATGATCAACATGTAGCCACTGACATTTTTCTTTGAATTTGAAATATGTATATTTGTGACTGTAAAAAATGACTTGTTGAAATTTTAATTACCAAAACAAAAAAGCTTAAAGAATTTAAAATTAATCACATGAAAGTCCCAGTATCAGTTAAAATCTTGTTTTCATTAAGGTCTTTTAAAATATCTCTGTATCGATATGACAGTTTGTGAAGGTGATTATATTTTAACTATTTTCCTTTAAATGGCAAAATTGGGGAAAGTTATATTGGTAAATATAAATCTGGTGTAGCAATTTAACTGATATTTGATATTTTATTGGATGAAGGCTCATTATTGATCAGGCCACTCATCTGTTTGGATATTTGAATATTTGTTTTTGTTATTGCTGAGAACACTCAGAATAACCTTTATATACATCTTTGTTAATTTGTTGAAATACACTCTAGTCATAGATTGTTAAAATACAGTGAAGTCCCAGTATGTATGTGTGTGTGTGTGTGTGTGTGTGTGTGTGTGTGTGTGTGTACTGGGTAAGCACACACAGGTAAGTTCTTTTTTTCTTTTTTTTTTTTTAAATATATTTTATTGACTTTTCACAGAGAGGAAGGGAGAGAGATAGAGAGTCAGAAACATCGATGAGAGAGAAACATCAACCAGCTGCCTCCTGCACATCTCCCACTGGGGATGTGCCCGCAACCCAGGCACATGCCCCCGACCGGAATCAAACCCGGGACCTCTCAGTCCGCAGGCCGACGCTCCATCCACCGAGCCAAACCGGTTTCGGCCACAGGTAAGTTCTTATATTGCATGAGCATATCATTATTTTTTGGTATCTTGATAACCCCAGACTCTATCAAACTTATGACCCCCATAGACTTACCAAAAGATAAGTTCTAGCATTAATTTTTTTGGTAATAAGTAAATCTAAATAAAAATTGGTTAATCGCAACTAGGCAACTGGAATCTCTGAAACAGGATAAAGGTAGAAGGTAAGATCAGAAAAAATGTTTAAGGAAATAACAGTGCAAATTTTTCCAACCACAATGAAAACTATTAACACAGATTCAGAAGCCCAACAACAGAATACACATTCTTCTCCAGTGCACAAAGAACATTTCCCAAGATGGACCACATTTTGGCCATAAAACAACAAACTTAAAAGGATTCAAGTCACAGAGTATGTTTTCAGATCACAATAGTATTAAATTAAAACTTAGAAAAATCCCTGGAAAATCCCCATATACTTTCAAAACAAATAAACTTAATCAATCAGATCAAACAAAAAATGAAGAGAGAAATTAGGAAGTTATTTGAGCTGGATGCAAACCCAATATGTAAGAATTTGTGGAATGTAGATGGTAAAATTCAGAGCACTAAAGGCCTATCCTATATAATATAAACCTAATATGCTAAGTGTCCCATCGTCCAGTTGGCTGTTCTACCAATCAAAGCGTAATATGCTAATGATATGCTAAGGCTGCTCAAGTGCTCTCTATGACATGCACTGACATCAGGGGGCAGACAGTCAACCAGTTGACCAGTCACTGTCACGTGCACTGACCACCAGGGGGAAGATGCTCCGACCAGTAGGTGAGCTTGCTGCTGGGGTCTGGCCAATCATGACTGAGTAAGATGGGCCGGACATGCCCTGGAGCCCTTCCGTGATCCCTCCCCGGCTGGCCAACCTCTCGTGTCCCTCCCCGGCCCTGATCATGCACTGGTAGGGTCCCTCAGCCTGGCCTGCGCCCTCTAGCAATCCGGGGCCCCTCATCCGGGAATGTCGGAGAGCCGGTTTCAGCCCGATCCCGCAGGCCAGGCCCTCGGCCGAGGGACCCCACTGGTCCATGAATTCATGCACTGGGCCTCTAGTATATTATAAAGAAGAAAGGTCTCAAATCAATGACCTCAGCTTCTACCTTAAGATTTAAAGAGACAAATTAAATCAAAGTAAGCAAAATAAGGAAAATAAAAATTAAAGCAGAAATCAATGAAATAGAAAACAAATCAATACAGGAAAAAATGCAATTAAACAAAAAGCTGGTTCTTTACAAAGATCCATAAAATTGATAAGCCTTGCCAGACTGATCAAGAAAAAAGAGAAGACACAAATGACCAATGTTAGGAATGAAATAGGTTATGTAACTACAGATTCATAGCCATTAAAAGAGTAAGGGAATATTGTGAACACATTTAGACAACTGATTTTTTACATAGGTGCAAAGGCAATGGGAATGTTTTGTGAAACAATTTATAATATGTCCTGTGACCCAGAGAAATTATTACACAGATTCTCAAGGGAACATTTGAGAATTTGGTCAGAAAGAGTTGTGAAGATTTAGCCATTGTTGGGGAAAAAGATTCCAAAGTTAAATGCGGTGGACACATAGAATACAATGTTGTACTAAAAAGTGGTGGGGCCAAAACCGGTTTGGCTCAGTGGATAGAGCGTCGGCCTGCAGACTGAAGGGTCCCGGGTTCGATTCCGGTCAAGGGCATGTACCTGGGTTGCGGGCACATCCCCCGTGGGAGATGTGCAGGAGGCAGCTGATCGATGTTTCTCTCTCATCGATGTTTCTAACTATCTATCTCTCTCCCTTCCTCTCTATAAAAAATCAATAAAATATATTAAAAAAAAAAAAAAGTGGTGGGGCCTATGTCCCACTTGGGGGAAGCCAAGTGTTGCTTTGTGGGCACCAGGTCTGCGATGCCGTTTCTCTGTAAATGTCAAGTGTGCATCAGGGCAGCTCCTGCATTGAGCATCTGCCCCCTGGTGGTCAGTGCATATCATAGCAACCAGTCAGACGTGGGAGGGACACTTAGCATATTAGCCTTTTATATAGAGAGATGAATTAGCCAAGTGGGAGAGGATTTGGGGCTAGCTTAAGTTTTTAAAGAGTAAGCCCAGCTGTGGTGACTTAGTGGTTGAGTGTCAATCTATGAACCAGAAGGTCTCAATTCGATTCCCAGTCAGGGTACATGCTCAGGTTGTGGGCTCAATCCCCAGTGTGGGGCATGCAGGAGCCAGCCAATAAATCAGTGGTTCCCAAACTTATTTGGCCTACCGCCCCCTTTCCAGAAAAAATATTACTTGGCCCCTGGAAATTATTTTTTTTTTAAATTTTAATAGCAGTTACTCATTGCCCCCAAATGCACCTGTGGCCATCACCACCCCCCTGGATCGCTGCAGTGCCCACCAGGGGGCGGTAGTGCCCACTTTGGGAATCACTGCAATAAATGATTCTATCTCATCATTGATGTTTCTATCTTTCTCTCCCTCTCCCTTCCTCTCTGAAGTCAATAAAAATATTTTTTTTAAAAAGAAGAAGGCTCAGGTTTACTTGGAATTCTTGTGAACAATTCTGATAAAACCTTTGAATTTCTTTCTGGATTCCAGAACTACTTCCCAACATGCCTACGGCATTTTATTCTACTCTTCAGATCTAATAATGGCCCAAACTAAAAATCATCTTTTCATCCCTTGACTTTCAGGAGTCTGTTAATAAGCTGTCTTCTTAATTGTGCACTGAAACATAAGTTTCTATGAAATCCCTAGATGATCATTGCAATTTCTACTTTCTGTTAATGATGGGCGTATCATCTTTCTCCAATTAGATAGTAAATTTTATTGCTTTTCTGGTTGGTTGGTTGGTTGTTAAAATTCACCCGAGGATATTTTTTCCATTAGATTATTTCGAGTGAATAGAAGGGAAGGGGAGAGACACACAGAGAAAAACATCAATGTGAGAGAGACACATTACTTGGTTGCCTCCACCATGCACCCTGATCCAGGTTGGGGATTGAGCCTGCAACCAGGGTATCTGCCCTTGACTGGAATCAAACCCACAATCCTTCAGTCAGCTGGCCCACACTCTAACCGCTGAGCAACTGGCTAGGGCCTGGTTTGTTATTTTATCTCTAATATACCTGTTATCTAATCTAGATTTTTAAAATCCCTCTCTATAACTCTTTTTTGGAAAGAAAAAAGCAAGGTATTTCATGACACTTTTCTAGCTAACCCACTCATCCATTCTAATCACTGATAAATTATTTGACCAGCTATTCATATTTCTGTCCCTTCGTGTGGTAATATAAATTTTAAAAATTTACCGGCACAATATTTAGTGTCCTGAGATGGGAGGTATAACAAAAGGGGTACAGGGGAGAGTGGTGAATACGGGGTAAAAATAAGATTTTTCTGGAGGCCCATGGGGAGGCCTCCTCTCCTGTTACCTTGGGGGTCCCGGTTGCTCTGACCAGCTGGGGTGTGAGCTGTGATGGCTTCCACCTGCTTATTGTTTGTCAATTACCTGGGCATGGAGGACCTGTCACCTCTTTCTCCAACATCCTGGGCAGTTCCCCTCGCTTCAGAGAGGATATCACTTCTGCCTTGTAAGACCAGTGTCCTAAGAAAAACAAGTGACTTTGAGCATGCTGCGTTATTACGGAACTTAGACCCACCCTTTCGGCGATGATGAATCTCACCTCAAAATCTCCCAGGAACCTCTAAAGCACTGTTTCCGTTTAAAATGGGGGGGGGGGGAGATCATCTACATTCTAACAGTTCCCCGCCTGTTTCGTAGGCACACAATGGCCTTAAAAGTACAGTTTTGAAGGGAGTTGTGATGGTTTGGGAGGCAGCAGAGAATGTAAAACTTGAGTCCTCGCAAGATGGAAATGCCCTTTCCGAACATCACACAGCTCCAATGCTTTCCCCAGAAATATTGAGTTGAAGTGCAGTCAGGCATTTTCAGGGGCTTTGCAGGTAATTCACACAGAAGGAAAAACATCAAGGGTGGTTTCAAACTAACAAGGGAAGCTCTCCTTACCCAGCGACACGAGGTAATCACAGTTATCCAGCATCACATCCTTATACAGTGTTCTGTCTTCGGGGCTCAGACCAGCCCACTGGTCCGGAGAAAAGGCCACAGCCACATCTCCAACCTTCGCTGACTCCTGAAATAGCATTTTATACTTTATATGTGTACATGCTTCCACGTGGCCCTGAGATATCTTTCAAGTTGGGCATAATTGGGAGGGAAACAGTATGTTAGAAAGTGTGGTCAAAAACTATAATGGAAAGTGGAAACTGTAAAAACTATACTTTCTCCTCGTAGAGTTTGGGAAGGCAACATTACCTATCCTTTTTTTTTTTTTTTTTTTTTTTTTTTAAGCCATAGCTAAAGAAACATGCATTTGTTGTACGTGCTTGGCTGAGGAGCCAATGAGGTGAAGCTGCTTCTGTGGGATGAACCTGGAAGTTGGGATCCCACCCAGGTGAACCCAGCCTGGCTGCTGGGCTGGGACCTCAGCTGTTCCTGCCTTCAGACGGGAAATGAAGCATCACCCTTCTCGAGTCCCAAGCCTGCCAGACTTCAGGCTGCAGCCGACACCCTTGGCCCTCAGGCTGTCAGACTTGGACCAGAACTACACCCCCCTCTCTCCTGGGCCTCCAGCTTGTTGCCTGCAGACCTGGGGGTTCTCAGCCCCCGTCATTATGTGAGTCAATTCCTTATAACAAATTGTGTGTATGTCCTGTCGGTGTGCCGTTTCTCTGGAGAACCCCAATTAATACCACTTGTTAGCTTCCCTACAGTGTAGATTGATAAGGTGATACAGGCTGAGGCATCAGGAGATGCCTTTAAAAACGAAGTAAATTTGAGCTGCACATTAAATGCAAGGACAGCCACTTCTGGTTCCAGCGATAATGGAGTGGTTGCTCCGAGTTACCTGCTCCCTGTGAAGAACTTAAGAAGTTAGGTAAGCATACAAATCACCATCTCTATGCCCTGGAAAGCAATCTGTGCGTGGCTGTGACCCTTGACATAATAAAAGCGCCCGTTAGCCTGGAATTGTCTTTGATGGCATCTCTAGAGGCAGTGCAGGGACATGGAACCCCAGCAGAAAGCAGGGTCTTGCCGGACGGAGGGGGAGGATATCAGAGTTTGGAGTTTCCTCCAGCACAGCTTCGGCTTGGCGAGCAGGGTGCTACAAAAGAGCCCTAACCACCTGTGTGAGCTGACAGACTGTGCCTGCAAAGGGCCACACGTGGGGGGACAGCTGTTGGGCTACTGAGTCAAACAGAAGTTTTTGGAGGTCACACAGAGCTGGTAAGAAAGCAGGATTCCAGCCAGAGGGGAGGAGGGGGTGGCCAGGCAATTTTAGTTGAGGCCATATATTGAGTTCTATACTCAGTGCAGAAGTCCTTCGAAAAGGAAGGCAGAGCCCGGCCGGTGTGGCTCCGTGGTAGAGCGTTGAACCATGAACCAGGAGGTCATGGTTTGATTCCCAGTCAGGGCACATACCCAGGTTTTCAGCTCGATCCCCAGTAGGGAACATGCAGGAGGCAGCCGATTGGTGTTTCTCTCTCATCATTGTTATTTCTATCTCTCTTCCCCTCGCCTCCCTTCCTCTGTCTGAAATAATATATATCTATATATAAAGGAAGGCAGAGATAAACTTATCCACTCAGACTTGAAAACATTGAATGACTAGTGACTTCTCTCTTCCAGAAGAAATAACAAGCTTTGATAAATCTATATCGGTCTGTACGGATTCATAACAGCCCCTGAAAAGGGTACATTGAAGTCCTAACCCCCAGTACCTCAGAATGTGACACTACTTGAATTTTTTTTTTTTACAAAAGTAACCAAGTTAAAAGGAGATTATTAGGGTGAGTCCTACTCCTACAGGACTTCTAAAGGGGAAATTTGGACACAGAGGCACAACTATGTGAAGAGACATGGGAAGAAGGCCAGGTGAAGATGAAGCAGAGATGGGGCAACGCGTCCTCCAGCCAAGGAGTGGCCACGGGTGCCAGCAAACCCCAGGAGCTGGGACAGAGGCCTGGATCAGATTCTCCCTTACAGCCCCACAGAGGAAGCCATGTTCAGGCCCTCCAAATCGGTATTTTAGGAGGAAAATCATAAGCAAGCAACTCACCTGCGCTATCACCCTAAGAAATGAAAGGGCCATTTTCTCCTCCTCCTGCTTCTGTCCTCAGAGGAAAGCAGAGTTCCGAGAAGTCTCACCTTAAAATTGAGGGCAGAGGTGGGTGAGGTCAATCGCCCCAACCTCCCACCCCACCCCACCCCACGTCACTTCCACCTCAAGCACGCACGCACGGAAGAAACCAGGGGTGCCAGCCGCCGCTGAGCCTGGACCCCCGGGCTCCTTTCCTCCTGAGCCCCACCAGGAGCCCACAGGGGATGCTGCTGCAGCTGGGATTTCAGGTACACGGGGCCTCTCCCCACAGGCCAAAGTGCGCGACTCGACTTCCCAGATCTGCCCTGAAAAACGTTCCCTCCACGACCCAGTGGGACAGAGCACGGACTCACCCTCTCATCCGGGTCAGCCCAACGCGGCCAACAAGCCCGCACGCAGCTGAGCCTGCTTATGTGGAGCCCAGATCATCAGAGGCAGGACATCAAGGCCAGCTGCTGCCTGCAGGCTCTAGCCCAGTGGTTCTCAGCCTTGGCTGCACATTAGAATCACCTGGGAATCTTTGTAAAATCCTGATTTCTGGGCCTCATCCTCCGGAAATTCTGTTTCTTTGTTACTAATGTTGTGGCCCCACCCCATGACAAAGAAACAGAATTTCTGGAGGATGAGGCCCAGAAATCAGGATTTTACAAAGATTCCCAGGTGATTCTAATGTGCAGCCAAGGTTGAGAACCACTGGATTAGGGGATGCAGAATTGTCTGGTCAAGGATTCGAGTGCTCTTTATTCACGCCTACTGCTCACCCCATCGTGAGGTCATATGATACCCACCCCAGAGGGGCTTTGTGTACTTACTGCACACTTGAATCTTGGAAACGAGGGGTCTCACGTGGTGCCCTTCACCCACAAGAGGCAGCTGCCAGGAGGAGGTGAGGCAGTTTGGCGCTTGGGGCAGGGAGATGGTGTGAAATAGCACCTCTACTTTCCATGCCCATCGGTGACGGGGGGAATCCAGCATGTGCCGATCGCCCTAGCTGGGTTGGGAATGACAGAAGTGTGTGGTCGGTGAAATGATGACTCCCCCAAAGAGGTCCGTGTCCTAATTACCAGAACCTGTGAATCTGTTACTTTCCATGACCAAAGGGCCTTTGCAGGTTTGAGGTTAGGATCCCGAGATGGGGGATTAGCCTGAATTGTCCAGGTGGGCCTGATGGACTCAAAAGGGCCCTTCTAAGAGGGAGGCAAGGACTTCACGTGACAAAAGGGGGCCCAAAGCGAAGGAGTGGACGCTGGAGATGGCAAGGACACAGGCTCTCCCAGGAACCTCCAGAAGGCACGCAGCCCTGCCACTGATTTTTAGCCCCATAAAACCCACTTCAGAATTCTTCCCTCCAGAACTGTAAGGTTGTGAACTTGTGTTGTTTAAGTCACTCAGTTTGTGGGGATGTTACAGAGGCAAAGGGGAACTGGCCCAGAGGCTGAGAACGGCCTGGGTGGGGATGAGGTGGATACAGAGCAGGGATGCCCAGACCAGAGGCCACGACGAAGGAGGGATGTCAGGTCCACGTGCTCATTTGTGCCCCAAGGCCAGGGGGACCAAACGCGGTAGCAGGACGGAAGCCCTAGCCCTGGCCCAGGCCGGGTGGGACGCCCCAGGCAGGGGCCAGCCAGGCCCAGGGGCCAGCACCCAGGCCTGAGTCATCTTTCCCTGATCTTCCATTTCTTGTTCAGCCCTCATGAAGGGAACACTTAATTCTGAGGCAAAATAGGAGGAAAGGGAGAGGGCTTTTGAGAGGAGAGAACGTGCCGGAGAGCTCCTGGTGAAATTTGGAATCTGGGGATTTAATTTCTCAACCAACTGACAGCTGTAGGAGTCTGTTTTAAACAAGCACTTACTGAATTGGATGGAGGTTCCCTGGAAGTGATCAGATTGCATTTTATTACAGTAGGAAAATGAGAGCTCATGTCGGAAGTTTATGGGAAATAAATCCACGTTCCTCACATCTACGTTTATCAGTATGAGGTTTTTACATATTCCAGTAGAAAACAAGAGGGGAGGTCTTTCTCCAATGGAAGAGTTAAAAATAAAGACGTTAAGATGGGGATGAGGTTGAAAATGGAGGGTCGAAGGTCAAATTGTGTGGGGCTGCCTGAGTTTACGATCTGAATTTCTGTGAAAGAGAACGCTTCGCAGGTGAAAGCGGTGTGTGAAACCTGGTAAAGGTTGCAACAGTTTTTTTAAAGGGAATGGAAAGGGGAACCGGAGAGAATGAAATAAAGGAACTGCTCAGATAAAGTTTGAAGTCTGTGATTCTTACAAATATCCAAGCCATAGATGGCAGGGTAGGGACTAGGGCAGAGGCAGCAAGAATGGAGGTGAGCAAGCAAATATTGTAAACTCTGACGTGAGAAGTTACAGTGACAGATCAATGTTACTTTTAGATGAAATGTTGGAACATACAGGTTAGGTGACATGGTGTAGGTCCCCAATTCTTAGTAATGAAACTAGAATCTGAAATCCATTCTCCTAAAATCTCAGGCCAACTTTTCCCACTAGGGCAATTTTATTGGATAACAGCTTAATAGCGCCTCAAAAAGGTGGCCATGGGTTTCTAGTATGAAGGATTTAATGACAAAAAATTGAAAGAAAACTAGACATGTATATAATACTGTAATATTCAGATATGCCAAGATAACTATGTAAAATCATTCATGACTATAACTTTTATTGCTTTGAAAACACTGTGCTATTCAATGTAAGTCATTTATAAAGGGATATATTAAAAATTGAAAAAATTAAACATAAAATGATTTTACCTGGAGTTCTTTGATCAAGATGTCTTTGAACAACCAAAAATTCATAATGGATGCCTTTTTTGTTTCTTTGCTTCTTAAACAGTTAAATGCAAAACTTAATTCACAGGCTGAGATTGGCTCACAGTTAGTGAAGGGCCCGAGTAAACATGGCAATATGTAGGGACAGAAGAAGATTAGTTTTGGCTTTTTAAAAATGAGGGACCAATTACTCTACCAAGTCTAATGATGACCTATTTGCAATATCAGCTTTTCAGAACAAGTTCCTTTAGTCTTATATTCAGGAGTTGGTTTTTGCTTCCTTTCCTGTCGTTTGAATTCTAACAGCCCTATGTTGCAATAAGTCAACATCATCATTTTTCTCTAAATATATCTAAGGAGATTAATGATAATTCTATGAGACCAGATGTCACAGATGTTACCGCCATGCAGACAAAAAAGTAGAAGCATTCTGTCATCCTGAACATTTTCATTTATATTGCCGATGTCAATACCCATCACCAATCACTCTGTAAGTTTCAGTTTCAAAATTAAGAAGCAAATTAGTCACCTTTTTTTGTCTCTGCATACAGGAATTTTCTTCAATTGTTTAAATCCCAGAGAGATAGAGTTCACATTACTTATTTATGTCTACTTGTATTGGGTGTACAATTTTCCTCACAAAATCTTTTTTGTCATTTAACATGTTGCCTTTATTTGTTTTAAAAAGTTTATTCATGATCTAATTTATTATTTTATTTCAATAAATAAATAATCTAAATAAAATTAAGTGTTTTAATTTCATTATTCTTCTTAGCTTTCTGCTCTCAATATAGGGAACATGATAAAAGCAATGCTTTGGCTTATTTCAAATCCTAGGCTGAATATTCTCAGTCATTTTTCTGGTGAATAGTTCCAAGAATCACATCATATTTGTATGTTCTCTTCTGTATGAATTTTCTTATGTCAAGTAACGTGTGAGGTGTGACTGAATGCCATCCTATAGCCATCACATGGCTTTACATTACAGTGTAAAGTCTTTGCTGTACATTCAAGTGTGAGCTCTGTCAGCACTAATGGATTCATTAAGGTCAGGAGGAAAAAATCCACATGGCTGCATATTAGTGGGGAGAAAATAAGATAAAATTAGACTGTCACACCACAATATAAATCACAATGAATTATTATATGTGTGTGTGAGTGTGTGAACAATACAAGGATACATGGCTGTAGGTTCAGGAGGTGGCAGCATGTCATTGAGAAGTGGCAGTGTATGGGGGGAAAGAGTGCAGCTATGCATTTTAAAGGTATCATTTAAAAGCAACATCTATGTTTTTATAAATAATAAGAAGGCACTGACATAATTCTTTCTTTGACCTAAAAATAATCTTTTCTGTAAGAATTACCTATTAAAAATTTTACACTTAAAACAATGTTATGCTTAATAGACAAAGTGTTAATTGGGGTTTTACTTTAATTTTGCTTTTAACCACAGATTTTAATGAGTTACTATGAGGTTAAATATCAATATAGTACATTGACATTAATACTACTTGAATACTAATAATTAGAGTGCCATACCAGACTTACCCATTGATTTATTACATAGAATTTTGATTGTGTCCATTTGTTGATTTAAAGAATGATTCACTAACTTGTGTATAGATTTTTATGAATTTAAAGTCTTAGAATTTGGCTTTTTCAAAGAGAAATCACAATTACATATTTGCCACATTTTAAAGCACAAAAACTCAAGTAAGTTCTTATCAATTTGTATTCTAAACTCTCATATGTACATGGGTATATCATTACTATCATAATTTCTACAACCATAGGTTCTACATTCTACCTATATTTTATATTTTTGTTAATCTGATACTAAGTGTTATCATTTATATTTTTATTTGGATTTATTCAGTGGCTAAAAAAATATGTTTGGTTTGTATTTTATGAGATAAAACAAAGTAAATTACAAAAAAATTTAAGAAGTAAATGTAAGACTCTCCACCACCAACAAAAAAATGTAATTAGCATAGTTTCCTGTTACTAGGCCTGCATCCTAACCATGGATAATGTTACTCTAGTCTCAAATGGATGGATGAGAAATTGCTAACATAAAACACAATCAGGAAGTAACTTTAAAAATAAAGTAGAACTACCAAGTATGAATACAGTAGGTGGCATAAATAGAAGTATAATACAGGCAAAGACAAGTAGTAAAATGGGGAGTCTCTGAATAATTTAGAAAACTCCAGATTGGATTTAAAAGAATATTAACTTTAAGACAAATGTAAAATAAAAGTACTGCTCTTTACTAACTATAAGCCTAAGAATAAAGGAAAAAATTTAAATTCAGGGGAGAAAATTTTCTAGAATGCCTGAATACTTCCCAGAAATAATAGGTAAGTCCTGGTCAAAAGGCTTTTTCTTTCAGCACTCTGAAAGTATAATTCCATTACTTCTGTACTCCATTGTTTTTGAATAATCAGCTGCAAATTATATTGTTCTTATATGTGATAGGCCATTTTTCTCTTGTGCTGATTTCAATATTCTCTCTGTCTTTGGCTTTCAACATTTTGATCATGAGGTCTGTAGGTGTGCAATTCTCTATTTTTTTTTTCCATGTGGAATTTGTTCCAGCCAATCTACTGTTGAGCCCTTCTGGGGAAATATTCACTTCAGTTAAGGTACTTTTAACTTCAGTATTTTCAGTTTTTGTAACTTCTATCTCTATTGATATTCTAGAAATGCAGAATCTTAGGCCCCACCCACATTAGCTGAATAAAAATCTGCATTTTAACAAGGTTCCCAGGTAATTCTGTGCACTTTGCCTAGTAATCCAATCAATGTTAGTATTGTTAACACAAGCCTCTTTGTTTAAGTATCTCAGCTTTGATAAGCTATGAAGTTAGGGCTTAAATACTTATTTTAATAAATAACTTAAAGGAAGTCTCATAGATGTGAAGTGACAGTCATATAGCTAGTGGATAAAATTACTGAGATTCAAACAGATATTTTACTCCAAATTTTATCTGTTTAATATATGCTTATGCCTAAAATAATGAAAACATGTCTGCATCATTTTATCCTTAGTATAGCTGTAACCCCATGCCAAATCATTGTGGAGAAAATATTGAATTAATCTTTCTATGTGGTGGTTGCATTTCTAAGGGTCAGGCGTCAGGATTCTGAGCCTCTCCTTACTTCTCTAGCCCCACTCTGTGCTCAGTAGCTTTTTAGAATTTATAGCTCAGACTAAGGTTTAGTTTGTGGACCAAGTTAGAGGTTCTAGATCAAGTTTATCTGACCCGCCAGGCCCAGGTCCAAGATTCACTGGAACACGAGCTCAAGAGAAGGACGGAGATGGCCCTCTGAGTACCTTGGAGAGCACCCTCCCTAACCTGAGACCTTTGAGGGCAGAGTAAAAAGAATCCCTAGAAGAATTAGGTCCTAGATAGCTGGGCCTGAAAAGCAGTTATTGATTCTCCTGCTTATAGTGAACTAAGCTACGATAATATCACCACATCCATGGGCCATCAAATACTATGTGACAGTAGAAGCTGTAGGCAAACCTTGAGAGGGGAGAGGTAAGCCAGGGCAAAGGGAGACAGGTTCTATAGGGAAATATACTTTACTACAGGCCTGGTGCACAAAATTGGTACACTCAGGGGGCGTCCCTAAGCCCATCCTGCACCCTCTCGCAGTCCGGGAGCCCTCGGGGGATGTCCAACTGTCAGTTTAGGCCTGCTCCCCACTAAGCCAGCAGTCGGACATCCTTAGCGCTGCCGTGGAGGCGGGGGAGGCTCCCACCACTGCCCCACCACTGCCACTGCGCTCACCAGCCATGAGCTCCTACATTGAGTGTCTGCCCCCTGGTGGTCAGTGCACATCACAGTGTCGGTCATTCCGCCATTCGGTCGATTTGCATATTAGCCTTTTATTATATAGGATTGTAGGATGTTTGAAAATTTGGTCTTGGAATAATAGCTCACTAACTTCACCAACTCCTCCCTAAATACACACCAACTCTATTTTCTTCTTCCCAGATTCTGGGCTGGTCCCATACCATAAATATTACCAGGCCTGACTGATATTTCCCCTTAATTATGGCCAATAGGAAGAAAAGGGTTTCCTCTTAGCTACAGAAGAACTGAAAGGTAGTACTGGAGTGAACTTTGCAAGTTGCCTAACTCTTACTCCTTGCTTAAAATAACAATAAAATTAGGGGAGAATGAGTACATGACTTGTCTAGGACCACATATATTGTTAGTGTCTACACGTTCTTTTTTTTATTTCAAAAATTATAAGGAACCATATAACTTACAGCAGTAAAGCACACTAAATGTGAACTGTGTGTTATTGAGGTTTGACTGTATCTCCTTAGTAAATGAGCTAAAATGTACACATTTAGTAGTCAAGCCCAGGATTATTAGTGTTCTTGATTAAACACACTGTTACTAATGCTTTAGAATATTTTTTGAATGATTTTGTAACTTTGACAGTTATTTTAACATTCCCTGTTATTAAAATTTAACATATTTTAATTACTATACTAGTCTCATCAAAACATTCATTAAATAGTAGTACTTTTAAGGGGGTCTTACAAATTCATAAAGACGAATTATGTTGAAATGGAAATTAGATGTTATAATATACTACAAAGACACTTAGACAAACAGCATAATGCACTGTGCAGTTAATTTAGTGAAGAACTCAAAACAACATCAGAGCTAATGCTGAGAACATTAAAAAGGCAGTATTAGAGCAGATATATTCCGCAATAGATGTAAATTTATGCTCTCTGAGAACATACCTTTCCTCTTATATGTCTATTCCTATGCGAATATTAGTATTGAATGATGCAGGTTTTGAATTCTTGCTGGTCTTTATAAAGAAAATCTTTGCATAGACTGCTCTACTGTTAATGTATGAGAATAAAATATTTTTTTTAATTTGTTTTGGTTCAATTTTGTTCTTGCATTTGGTTTTTATATTTGTTTTTATACCCTTAGGACACATGTATGTTTTTTACCTGCAAAAAATAAGTAAATGCCGTATATTCTTGTGTAAAGAGTATTTTATTTGAAAATATATTTTAAACTCTCCACCATATTAATTAATATATCTCTGCATTATAATTTTTAATGGTTACCTGATGCCCCACCTTACAGATTCCTACAAGCTATTCTTTTTTTTCTTTACATTTATATTTTTGACAGTGTGTTGCTGTTAATATAAGTTATAAGAAATGTACTTATACATGTATCTTTGGGCAATTATTTTCTTAGGTCATATTTCTAATAACAGAATTGCTACATTGCAGTGCATGCTCCTTTTAAGTCTTGGTAGAGTGGCCTCCAAATTGTTTTATAGATTATTTTCCAAATAGAAATTTATGAGACTGAATTCTTCCCAAACTTATGCCCACCCTGGATATCATTTTTCTTTATAATCTTTGCCAATGGTAAAGCCAAAAAACATTTGCATTTTTTATTCGTAGTTTATGAGTTGCTTTCATATATTTATTCCTCATTTGCATTTTTTCTTTTATTACTTTCCCCTTTGTATCCATAGATCATTTTTATGGTAGTGTGATCTTCTTATAAATGTGTAAGAGATAATTAAATGAAGTCAATAAACCATTTCTTTCACATACTTAACAAATATATTTTCCAAGTGATTTTCACTTGATTTTTTCCCCCCTGGAAGTAAGGTTTTAAATTTTTCTAGAGTAAAATCTGGTAGTCATTTCTTTTATGATTCGACAGCTTGCTATCCCTACCCAGAGACTAAATAAGAAAATTATTTTATGTTTTCTCTAGGTTCTTGGTGGTTTACTGTAAGATGTTAAATCAAGAATCCACATGAAATTTATGTGATAAATTTCTGACTGAGAGGCATGCTCGTCCCCTCTCCACCCATTGCCTAGTTTCCTGACACGGTTTCCTGCCCACCTCCTTTCTCCCCTCCCCCCACTTGGAAATTCCCCCGTCATCAGACTCTAAATTCTTATGAACTCTTGGGTTTGTGTCTGTACTTCTAAGGAGCTAGAGGCAATCTTTTGAATTTTATATTAATATTATACATATTCATGTATTATAGAAAATACTGATTTTTTTTAGACCTGGCTGTTATTCTGTGGTTTGTTGTTGTTCTTCTCCTTCCAGATGAAATTTAGATGTGTTCTGTTAAATAAAGTAAAATAAAACAAAAAATAAAGAAGTCACATCACTCAGCTTACTAAAGTTTTGATTGGATTTTGTTGAAGAATGTTGTGTCTTGCTATTTAGGAAAACAGTACATGTCTCCATTCACATCACTTCTTTTGTGTAAGTTCTGCCCAATTTTTGTTAATCTAGCCCTAAACTCTGAATGCTACTGTGAATGGAACTTATTTCTTATTACTATCATTGGCATAAGAGGAACAGTTGATTAAGTGACATCATGAGAATGAAACTGATCTGGTGTGATTTACTGAAAACATAGCGGCCCTTATATTATGCCATGAAATGTGTAACCTGAATTTAGTTAGAGGAAATGAGAGAGAGAGAGAGGATGGGAGGAAGAGAGAGAGCAAAAGTAGCAAAATATTAACAACTGTGAATCTAAATAAACAGTTTATTCAGGTGTTTTATTCAAAATGAATCATCCTGTAACTTTTCTCTATATTTGAAATTTTTCAAAATGAAAAGGTAAAAGGGGTAAGAAAATGATTGACCACATGTTTAATGTAAAGATCAAAGCAATACATTGAACTTTTGGGATCCTAGTTTAATAAAAGTATCACCTAACGTAGTCATTCCTGGGAGAGGAACTTGTGTTTGCCTTTGATCCGATCTTCCTCTGAGTTTTTGTGTACGTGGTCTTTTACCTAGTTTTAGAGCATCCCTTTTGAAATCCAGTTTGGAGATGTTGCTTGCATTCCTTGGGGGAAACTTGCTGGTAGTGGGTATTAATCTTTCACTATATGGCAGGCCTGTATTTTTTAGTAATTTAGTTAAATATTTATGTTTTCATGCGTGCAGCTGACATCTGTCTTTCTCACGGTAGCTTTGAATCTAAAGTGACACTGGTTGTAGGTGGAGCCAGTTTCAGATCCTGAAGGTTTAGGGGGAGCCAGGGCTCCCAGGAAAAGTAGAGATGATTTTGGACAACCATCACCCAATTCACCAAATAAGGCGGGACTTCTAAAGACTGCCCCTAAGGAGAGGGGCTCGGAGACTTATGGGTAACGGAGTCCTGAACTGGATGGATTCCTGGGAGGAGGCGCAGAGGACTGGTCCTCGCAGCTCCCTCTGCGCATGTGCAGTTCTTCCACATTGTTCGCCCGCTCCCTTGTTTCCAGCTTCGCGCGGGCAGATCACCAGATAACGACGGAGCCTCCCGGCGTCCGCGTCGCTCGCTGACCGGGTCCCGCACGGAGGATGTGCACTGCAGGTGAGAGCCTCGTCTGGAGGGTTGCTTGGCCAGGTTTGTGCCCGCGCCTGGTGGAAGCCGCAACCTGCGCGAGTCGCATGCAGACTGACACCCTCCAGCTTTAGGTTCCCGGCTCGGCTCTGCCTTTGCCCCGAGAGGAAGCCAAGTGACCGAGCAGCTGGGCTGCGACCCTGCGGGTTCCAGGAAGGGGATGTGGACATGGGTTTCCCGGTCAGAATAAAGTGCGCTGAGAAAAGGCATCCACGTGCTCCAGGGCTGTTTCCAGGAGCTCCTCGAATTTGCATGGGCCCCGGCCAACCACTCATTAGGGAGTGAAGCCCACCACCCCGGTGGAGATGAGACTCATCCTGGTGGCAGGTAGCTGTGCCTGCCGGCCAAGGGCAGGCGGTGGGTCTGCAGTCTCGCAGGCTGACTCAAGAGTTCGAGTTGGAACTACAGGTGGTGCAGACTCTAGCCTTGCCACCGAGTCTCCATGGGCACAATGATGAGCCTCTAAGATTCAGTCTCTCCGTCAGCAAAACGAAGTCATTCCTAAAACCTGTCTCCCGGTTGATCTGAGGAGCGAGCAAGGGAGCACCTGTAAGGCACTCAGCACAGGTCCTGACAGTCACGAAGCACCTGGGAAATGTTACTGCCCTTTTCACTGTTCTTCCCATGAAGTGTATTATTTGTTCTCAAAGACCCCCTGTGAAATCGGGGTTCATCACCCCGTTTTAACCAAGCAGTAAGCCGAGGCCGGAGGTGACGTTTCATGGCCAGAAATGGAAGGAGCTGGGGAGGGATCCTCAAACAGCCTGATTTCCACGTCCCAGGCAGGGTTTGCCCGGCTGCGCGTCCTGCACAGCGCTCAGCGAGTGGCGCTTCCCTGGAGCCGCAAGGAAGGACCTGGAGTGTGTGAGGACTGAGTCTTCCCTAGAGGCTTTTGAGGATTCTTGGTGTCTGTACAGAACCCTGGGGTTACTGCACAATTGAGCCTTCTAGACTCTTCCTTCATTGTCTGTCTGCCCTGTACCCTCAGCAGTTTACAGACCCCTCAGTCACACTTTCTGGCAGTGGTTCCCAGCATGCATCAGAATCACCTGGAGGCCTTGTTAAAACCCAACAGCGGCCTGGTCCCACCCCCAGCGTTTCTGGGTCAGTAAGTCTAGGGAGGGACCCAAGAATTTGCATTTCTACCAAGTTCCCAGGTGCTGCTGGAGCTGCTGGTCTGGGACCACACCTGAGAGCTGTTGTAGGGGGTGGTGAATTCCAAGAGACAGTGGGCCAGGGCTGAAGATTCCAGCTTATTGAATTTACCCCTTCCAGCCAGGTCCAAATTTCCCTAATCACTCAGCTCTTGGGAGGAAAGAGGGTGGGAACAGGAGCAGGACTCCCACCTGGGGTTTCCCCACCCTCCCCAGATGGGCACCAGGGCAGAGATCCAAGGAACAAGCAGGGTCTGTATTCGCTTGCTCAGAGCAGTTCCCCATCCTTCTGCCCTGAGGTTGTCAAGGCGCAGAGAACTGGTCCTGTGGTTTGTTGTTGTTGTTGTCAGTCAGTGAAAGCAAGGGCCAACTTTCCAAAGAGAGAGGTCAGCGGGGCTGAGGATGGGGCAATAGGCAGGCTGCATGGGAAGGGAAACCCTGTGGACAGGATGATGAGGACATAGTCTGGGAGGGAGGCCAGGGAGACACTATCTCTACTCCTCCCAGAAAACCCTCCCGCATCAATTCTCTCATCCCTCTCCCGGGACCCTGCCCAGCCCTAAACCATGCACATCGCCACATCTGGAATTTAGGGCTGTGCTACCCACCTGCCATGCCTGCCTTCATAGCAGCACAGGAAGGGTTTTCAAGGGTTCTATAATCCTGCCTCATTTTAAAAGTGAACAATATGGGGCCTGAGGGAGTCATTGGCATAGGGTTAAGTATAAGGTTTCTGGAGCCAGACTGCCAGGGTTCAGAGCCCGGCTCTACCATATTACTTTAACGTTCTCCCCCTCAATTTCCTCTATAAAGTTGGAGTAATAAGAGCACCTACATCTCGCTTTATTTTAAGGAATAAACGGGGTAACATCTATAAAGTACTTAGAACAATGCTGTTACATGGTGAGCAATATGCAACTATTGTCAGTATCATTAATGTTATTACATCTGGATTATTAAACTATTGTCAGTATCATTAATGTTCTTACACCTGCATTATTATCTCCATTTACATTATTCATTAGTGGCAGAACTAAAAGGAGCTCCAAGGTCCCCTGACTGCAAATCCCAAGCCACGGTTTTGTCCACCATGTCTCAGTTAAATCAAAGCAAGTTTCTTAATAAAAAGTCCTTTGGAGACACTGCAAACAGAGGAGAACAAATCTCCTTTCCAAAAAAAAAAAAAAAGATTTTCTTAAAGCACACTCATAGGAATTGAGTTGTCAGAGGTCCCTATGAATTCTTTAACCAAAAGGAGTTAAAAACATACGTATAAAAGTACATGAGCAGCCGAAACCGGTTTGGCTCAGTGGATAAAGCATCAGCCTGTGGACTGAAAGGTCCCAGGTTCGATTCCGGTCAAGGGCATGTGCCTGGGTTGCGGGCACATCCCCAGTAGGAGATGTGCAGGAGGCAGCTGATCGATGTTTCTCTCTCATCGATGTTTCTAACTCTCTATCTCTCTCCCTTCCTCTCTGTAAAGAATCAATAAAATATATTTAAAAAAAAAAAAAGTACATGAGCAGATTTCTATCAGGTTTTTATTGTTGTGTCATCTTCTACATTTTTTAATGGAAATATTTAAAACATACAAAATAAAGAAAACTATATAATGACTCCCATATACTTGTCATAGCTTCAGCAATTTTCAAAATATGGGCCATTTTATTTCATCTATCTATACTCCCCCAACAGACACACACACACACACACACACACACACACACTCCCCACCTTCCACCTTCCTCTACTGGATTATTTTAAAGTAAATCCCAAATATCAAAATAATTCAGAATGTCACATGTTTCATAATGGACCAAAGGGGTGGCATGTTGTCCTTCCATGCTACGATTTGTGTAACCACGTCTTTCTTAGTTGGACTTGGCCTTGTTGTATATTTGTCGGCTATTGAATCGAGGGAGGTTATACCTTGTAAGAAACCAATAAGAAACAATATGTACTCTCCCCAACGAAAGGCCTGCCTCTCTGAGCTCCTCCTGTTAGACCAGGGTTGCCAGAGGCCCCTCGACATACCTGCCCTTCCTGAGGGTCAGAGACATTCCCCTGCTGTGCGCTGTGGCACTAATCCGTGTGGATTTCTAGACAGCGCCATGAGGACTTCAAGGTAGACCATAGTTCCCATGATACCTTTTCTCCTTCCCTTTCTCCAGCTCTGCCTTCACGGTTCTCCACACTCTTCCAGGGGCGGAAGAAAATGAACACATCCGAGGTGAGTTGTTTACTTATTACCAATTTTTTTCCTGTGAAATCTGAGTTGCTTTGCATTTTCAGTAAACACATTTTCTTATCAACTGTTTTTCTTTATTTTTATCATTTCCTGCATTATTATTTTCCTTCCTTTCTTAATCTTCAAGTAGTTGCCAAGGTCTACATTTTCTTTTTATTCTACTATTGATTACCTTTGATGTGTTTAGCACAGATGTAAACATATGTGTCTCTCAACATCAGGAACGGTTTTATAGTACCATCCAAATAAGATAGACTCCTCCCTCATCTCAAGCTTTGTGGAAATAATCTAATGCTTTTCTTTTTTCTCTTTTTTTAATATAATAAATATTATTTTGGGAGTTTTTAGTTAACAGTCGCATCACACCTTTTTACTACTTGGATAACAATTATTTAAACTTTAGCATCCATTTTCTGATTATTTTTGCAGTCCCAAAGTTGAAGGCAAAGTGACAAAATACTAATAATTGGTCAGTTATAGTCTTACCTACAATTTAGGGCTGCTTGTTATGTTCTAGTCACTGTTAATTTTCCTACCCGGATTAGCTCAGATAATGCTGATGTTATGGGATAGGTACTTACTTTTGTTTTGTCTATTTTGTTTAGGTGGGTACTTTTATTATGCCCCTTTGGGAGGATATAAGTAACAGATTTAAGTAACTTTTAAGAGCTTGTAGCTGGAATAGTTCTAAGGACACATCGTTAGACATTTGGCCAGAAAGACAGTTTGAGGCCACACTCACTGCAAGCTTCCCACGCACTGTTGGCTGTAAGTTATCATCTGCTTATGGTTCAACTTGCTCAAGAGCTTGGGAGATGTCTTAGGTGTAGGGTTGCCAGAGAAGACACAGGGCATATAAAACAAAGTATATCTTGCATGGGACACTCATATACTAAAAACTTATTTGTTTCTTATCTGAAGTTCAAATTTAACTGGCAACCCTGCTTCGATAGGAAGGGTTTCAGGCACCCGTGCTGACCAATGGAGCTGGCGGTCCTAGCTCAACCAGGGCCCTCACCTTCCCTGTCTTCTATGGCGGATTGCATTACCCCATCCCAGAGGGCCTGTCGTTGAACCGACGAGGCCACTGTAGCATCACCGTCCATCCCTGTAGCAGCTCCTCTTCCAAAGTTTCAGGAATTCTCAGGCGTGGCTCCCACAGCTTTGTCAAAAACTATAAAACTTTGCCCACATACCCTTTATAAATAGCTTTTAAAAAATGCTTCCTGTTCAGTTAGCCCCGTGCACGCTTCCCTTTCACACCTGTAAGCCACCCACGGCCAGTCCTTTCTGATCTACCCGAACCAGTTCTTCAGCCTTCTCTCTTCCACCATGATTCCTGGAAGCCAGGTCTTCCTCCTCAGGTTCTGCTGAGCTTTGATAGAGACCCCTGGAGGGTTGCATGGAATGACTGTGTGGTTACATGCCTTCTGAGGCTAGGTATCTGAAAGTGCCTTTATTCTGCCCCGTTACATGAATGGTTGATTGCTTACAAGATTTGGGTTTGAAATCCTTTTCCTTCAGAGCATTAGGAGAAAAGATCATCTCCATGGTCTCCTGGCATTTGGAAAGACGTGGAGAAGTCGTGCAGCAGTTTATTCTCGTGTGTGTGTGTGTGTGTGTGTGTGTGTGTGTGTGTGTAGGTAACCGTTTTGTTTTTTTTCCTTCTTGCAAGTTTGTCTTTACCCTGGGGTTTCAGATGTTTCACCAGGCAGTGCCTGGCTATTTGTTCTTTTTTCAGGCTGCCTGCTCGGTAATTGGATGGTCCTGTTAGGATGAAGACTCGTGCGTTCCGGGATGTTTTCCGTTACTTCTCAGATGGTTTCTCCTTCCCTCCAGCTCTTTGTTCTTGTCGCCCAGAAATCCCATTAGACTGTCAGTGCCTCTCCCACCCGGCGTCTGTGATTTCTTACTTTTCTTTCATCGTTTTCGTTTTTCTCTGTTTTTTGTTCTTTGTGTTGAGAGATTTGCTCATTTTTGTCACCTGTATGGTTTGGTTTTCCAGCCTTCTCTTGAGAGTTTGTTTTTCTGTTTTCATAAGTCAGCAATAAAATATTTAGGGTCTGTGGACTTCTTTTTTCACACCTCACTTTTCTCATTTCATAGAAGATTCTTTCATCAATTTGGGAACATCTATTGGAATTCTTCAAAGTTATTCTCTTTGATAGGGGAATTAAGCTTGTTTTCATAGTCTTCAGTCTGTTCTCAGTATTTACCTTTCAGGCTGCTGATTTTTATTGACAGGAGATTTGCTTAACAGTCTTCAAGTCTGTTCTTGAGGCTTCTTTTTCAGATGGTTGTTTTTCCTCCTACATTGAGGTCTTTTTTGTCTTTTGTGTGAAAAGAAAGGTAAAACCCTCATTATATCAATTTGGTAGCTGATGTGTGTTACTTGGCAACCAGAGGCCTGTTTCCTTGGCAAGCTTTTCACTGGAATGAAAGGATGACTCGGGGTTTCCCACGTGAATAGTTGGGACATGTGTACAGACAGGCTTCTCTTTAGTCTGTACAGAGGGGGACAAAGCTTGAGGGGACCCCGTTTCGCCTGCCAAATGGGGCAGTGCCTTACCTGAGCATATCAGTCTGTTTCCCTAGAGTTGCCTTAAAAGAAAAGCTGTGACCGTATCAGGGTGCTAAGCACAGTACTCTGATTGTCTCTTGGGTTGCAAAGTTCATGCAAACACGTGGAGGAGGTTCCCTGCCTGTTATAGAGACCTGGCCTCCTGAGTGTTAACCCTCAGCTATCCCCTGAGCAGGGAAGGACCCACTCGGGGAGGAGGCGGGCCTTCTGTTACTCCTGCTCCCTCTTCTGCGGCCCCGCATCCACTAGAGTTTCCTGAGCTGGGAGGTCTCGCCAGGCTCTGCATGGAGCCTGAGACTTTGCCACACTCTGTATTAAGGGGTAGAACAGTGCTGCCTCTATCTCCCTCCTCTACATCTTCCAGAAGCCAGTCAGCGTTTCTCACTTGCCGCCATCCTCTTTTCCCATGTGCCTCTGTTCTGATACACATATTAGTGTTTTTATGTCTCTCCTTGCTGTAGTTTCAGAGGCAGAGGAGATTGTGTGTGTGTGTGTGTGTGTGTGTGTGCGCGCGCGCAGCCCATTGCATTGAGTTAGGAGAGCACTTATTCTTGAAATTGTCACTACCAGACAGCATTTATTTGACGGCTGCTTTGGGGGCACCACAGTGGACCAGACCAGGACTGTTCTAGATGCCGCAGATACAGCTGCTAACTCCTGGTTCCTGTTCCTTCGTCGTCACCAGGCCCACTGGCCTTGCCCTGCTGCCCCCAGGCTCTGTCCGCTTGGTCTCCATGCTCTTTGTGAGCAAGGTCCCTGTTCGGATGGCTTCTGCTACCACTGAGATGTTCCAGGTTTCTAAAAATACATCCTAACCCTACACCTCTCTCCTGAGCCCCAGCTGTCACCTCAACATCTCCACCTGTGGGTGCCACGGACGCCTTCAGTATAACATGTCCAAGAGTCAGCTCTCTCTCCTCCTGCCCAATCTGCTCCCTCTCCTATTTTGCCAATCTCAGTATCTGGCATCAGCATTGACCCAGCTGCTCTGGCACTTACCTGGGACTACTGCTCCTCCCCCCCCCCCCCCCATTCCATAAACAATTACTGACTAATTCCATTTAGAGTCAGCTCCCACTTCTAAATCCTTTTGCTGCTACGTTAAAGTAGGTGGTCATCTCTTTTCGTAGTCTATTACCTTCCTCTCTGACTTCTCTTGGAAACAGGCTTTCTTAACCTTCAACACTATCAATATTTTGGGCCAGATAATTATTTTTTTTAAAACAATAACATGTTTTTATGGATTTTTAGAGAGCGATAGGAAAGGAGAGGGATAAAGAGATAGAAACATTAATGAGAGAGAAACATCACCCATCAGCTGCCTCCTGTA
This sequence comes from Myotis yumanensis, assembly GCF_028538775.1. Classification (NCBI taxonomy): domain Eukaryota; kingdom Metazoa; phylum Chordata; class Mammalia; order Chiroptera; family Vespertilionidae; genus Myotis; species Myotis yumanensis. Next base: position 68,402,022 of record NW_027223758.1, read on the forward strand.
CACCCTGCAACCTGGGCATGTGCCCTGACCAGGAATTGAACCAGTGACCTCTTGGTTACTGGGTCGATGCTCAACCACTGAGCCACACCAGCCAGACCAGATAAGTCCCTGCTGTAGAGGCTGGCCTATGCATTGTAGGATATTTAGTAGTATCTCTGGACTCCACCCACCATATACCAGTAGCACCCTTTCCTCAGTTGTGACAACCAGACATGTCTCTAGACATTGCCAAATCCCCCATGAGTGGCAAAATTATGTCTGGTTGAGAACCACAGCTTCGAAACACCTGGCACTCGGCTTCTAGAACACTGCTTTCAATTTATAATTCTGATGTGTCACTTGTTTACATGGCCCCATCGTCCTCAGAAGCAATCTCCAAAGCAGGCATGTTGGCCCCAGAGAACTGCACAATCAGGTCTTACGTGGCCTGTAAATAAAGTACTAGAATGCACTTTTATGTTTCTTTTGTATCTAAAAAACTCAGGAAAGTTAAGCTTTACTTTTGGTGTATGGCTGGAGAGTCATAGACATCGAGTATGATTTATAAGGAATACCCAGTAACTTTTAAAAATATATATATTTTTTATTGATTTCAGAGAGGAAGGGAGAGGAAGAGAGAGCGATAGAAACATCAATGATGAGAGAGAATCATTGATTGGCTGCCTTCTGCATGCCCCCCACTGGGGATTGAGCCTGCAAACCTGGAGAAAGACCCAGTAACTCTTACTGTTGGGGTGACCAAGTATTTGGAGGCCACTGCTCTATAGAGGAAAGTCCAAAATTTCTCCATGTCTGACCACTAAATACCTCCTACTATTCTATGTCTCATCAAAGCCTCCCACCTTATTCTATCGCGCTGTACTACTTGCAATTCCCTTAACCGAATGTGCATTTTTAGTGTGTCTATATCTTGGCTTATACTGTTGTCTCTTATTCACACAAAACTCACTGTTGGTGTGCAACCACATCTTTATCTCCTCAATGCAGCATAACCTGAAAAAAAACCACAAAAAATTGTAACCCTCTCTCCCCTTTGTGACCTCACTCTGTCCACAGTTTTTCATGGCTCCCATAATTCACTGTTGCACGTGTCTATTTCTGTAGAAATTCACCTCATCAGTCTGTAAATGCCTTAAGAACAAGACCAGTGTCTTATTCTCCTTGGCATCCTCCAAAACCAGAACAGTTCTAGGCAGGCAGAGGAACTCAGATTGCTCTATGAATTAATAAACAAGCATGGCAGCAGAGTATTTCTGTTCTGATTTCTGTCTTTCCCACAAGTACATAGACATCCCTTGTAATATTACCTGGTAAACTCTTAACGGTGAGCACAGTAGGATTGGTTCCCAGATGTCTTTCTCATGCCCTCTGGTCTTGAGCACTTCAGGCTGAGCAGCATTGGGCTATTACAGGGGTCAGTGTCGTTCGAGGATATATCTGTGGCCTTCACCCGGGATGAGTGGCAGCTGCTGGACTCTGCTCAGAGGCACCTGTACAGGGAGGTGATGCTGGAGAACTACAGGCACCTGTTGTCCCTGGGTAAGCACAGCCCCATGCAACTCCCAACAGCCTGCACTTCCTTTCTTAGGAACCACATCAATGTAGAATATTATGAGTTTTCAGCTTGAGAATTCGGACTAAAAGATCCTTTTAAGGAACTTGAAAGAATATTGTATTCTCACCTCCCCAGTGAAAGAGTCTTTTTCGACGAGGGCTCCATCATGGTTCAGCTTCTAAAGCTTCTCCCGTCTGATTCCTCAAAGGGCCTGAACCCTAAGAAACGTTGCCAAGTCCCCTGTCATTTCCCGTAACAGGGCACTGTGTCGCCAAACCTGAGCTGATATTCAAGTTGGAGCAAGGAGAAGAACCATGGATAGTAAAGGGAGAGTTCCCGAGTCAGAGCCATCCAGGTGAGTTAATGAAGTCAGGCCAAAGCAACTGGTAGAAACTGAATCCCAAGAGTCCAGGTCAAGGGTTGGTATCTTTGAAATATGTTTCAGAAATATCTTATAGAGGCTCCACTTTTAGACATGACTAAAGACAAATAAGTACCATACCTTAGCTATGAAACCTCCAAATTTCACTTTCATATACAATTTTTAAATTTTCTGTTTGACATGTATAGAGAGAGATTTGCTTGGTTTTTGTGGCATCCATTTGCTGCCTCCCTCATCTTAGACCTTTATTTCTCTGTTTTCCTCTCTGTTCAACAATGGCCATTGTTCACCTTCCCACCGGTGCTACACACTCTATAGAGATGCATTTATTGATACATTCTTTTATCCAACAAATATTTAGTTATTTAATGCCTGCTGTGCACCAGTCACATTCCAAGCACAGGGGTACAAAAGCAAAGTCTCTAGTCCTATCAGTAGACCTGGTGAGCAGAGAAATATGCAGTATGCCTGGTGGTAATCAGCACCCTGAAAGTTAAAGTCAGGTGAAGGGGATAGAGATTGGCAGGAAAGTCAGGAATGGCCTCTTTGAGGAGGAAGAAAAGTGGAGTGGAGGGAGACATGGGTTACCTGAGAGATTTCCAGATGGAGGGAGCAGCCGGTGCCGAGCTCTGAGACAGGAGTGCACTTGGTGTAATCAGGGAACAGCAAGGAAGTCAGAGAGGGTTTATTGAGGAGAAATTAGCAAGTGATGGCAGAGAGTTACCTGGGGGCAAAACCTTTCAGTCCTGGTAGAGACTGAATTCTACTGTGAGGGAGACAATGGGTAAGAGAAGAAGTCAAGAACTATGCCCTTAAGCACTACATTTACAAGTCAGGAAGACACAGGATTCTAGCAAGAGAGACTGAGAAGGAGCACCCACTCTATAGGGGGAGAGTCAGGAGACAGGGGTGTTCAGAAGCCACATAAACAGTGTTTTTTGAAGGAAGGAGTGGATTCCAATATACAGATGCAAGTGTAAAGTCAGCCTTGTCCCTTCTTTTCCTGAAAATTACCCAAAGGCCACAAGGAGAAAAGTCAACTCTATATTTGTTGTAGGTGGGAGGCAGCTGAAATCTCAAACACAATAATAACAAATTTTAAAGGTGGAAAACTGCCAAAAGCAATGGAAATCAGGAAGTAGATCATGGAAGTAGAAGTGCTTAGGAAATAGTGTGGGAACATATTGTACAGATAGTATTTACTTGTAATATTTATCACAAATGGAATTTAAAAGAGTGAGGATATATATATATTTAATATATATATTAAATATACTTTATTGATTTTTTACAGAGAGGAAGGGAGAGGGATAGAGAGTTAGAAACATCGATCAGCTGCCTCCTGCAAACCCCCTACTGGGGACGTGCCCGCAGCCAAGGTACATGCCCTTGACGGGAATTGAACCTGGGACCCTTCAGTCCGCAGGCCGACGCTCAATCCACTGAGCCAAACATGTTAGGGCAGAGGATATATATTTGCCCTGAAGGATGCCTGGGTTCCGAGAAGAGCTAAGGATGGAATGTGTGCTAACTCAGTAAAGAACATGAAAGTAGGTTTGTGTTTGGAAATGCACAATATATGGGATTAAATATCCTGATTTTGTAGAAGCTAACAATATTGTAGACTTGTGGGATGATCATTTGAACATGTATTGTGAATTTAGGCATATGAAACTAGTATCAACTCTTAAGTATAAACATTCAACATCAAATTTTCCTCTATCTGCTACAGAAAAGTCATAAACTTTTAAACACACAGTTGATGTTATTGAATAAAATGAGAATAGCAGAGGATAACAATACTTACTCATAGCCAGAAATTTTTAAGATGAAAATTAGTATTGGTCCTAGGATCAAGTTGAATAGCCAGGTACTTGAGCTCCCACAGACAAGGAGAAATCAGAGAGGAAGAAAACATGACATAAACGTGGAAATAAATATTAGTATTGTGACTGCAGACTGAAAGTGGAAAAAGTAGAGTGTAAATCAGGACAGATTATATTGTTTAACTCTGATAGATCAAATGATAGCACCAGCAATCAAAACACAGAGGGGAGTTGGATCCTATTGTAAGCATGGCTTGTCCTCTCATATATTTTAACATTCTCTTTGGACATTGTTTTTCCATATCACAGCTATATGGAGAGATGGAGCCAGAACTATAGGACTGACCTTTAGACCAGAGGAAATGAATGATTTTATAAATATATGTGTGAGTTGGTATACAGAATGGGAAAGAAGAGGAAGAGATTAGAAGCATGTAGACTGTAAAAAGGATCCTGCTGCATTATTTAAAGCATAAGGAGAGGAGGATAAGGTTCTAGTCTTTAATCTGCCCCCAAACTTAATCTTTGCTCTGATACATCCCTTGGTCACCCTTTAGTCTTCCTTGTCTCCCTACTCAGTGTCCCTTATCTTTGCCCCATTCTTTGACTAACCTCCATCCTTGGATCAATTGTTTTCCTGACATCCTTTGTTCTCAGTTCACCATTCCTTCTGCTTTATTTCTAACTCTCTACCTATTTTAATGTTATATTGTAACAAGCCAAACCTACTTGATTAATTTTCAGCTTTTTCTCTCTTTTTCTACTATGGTATATGTTTTTGTCTTTGTTTTCATGTTACCAAACAAAAGAGTTAAATATTTGCTTAAGAGTTCTTTCATCCCAGGAGACTATGTCTAAAACCTAAGAATCAACTCAATGTAGGGCACTTGTATACAACCCCATTGCTTTAAGAATATGTTAAGATTTATAATATATGTTAATTTTTAATATTCATAGAAGTCCAGAAAGTCAATAACATGAAAGAGAGAAGCCAAGAAAATGAAGATATATATCCAAAGCAAGCTTTATTCAGCAACAACAAAACAATGACTAAGGAGAGAAGTAAAACCTTAGGAGAAGAATTTAATATGGCCACAAACCCAGTGTCTTCAAGAAAAATACCTCATAAATGTGACTCATTTGGAACAAACTTGAAAAGTGTTTCAGAATTAATTCTTAGTAATAGAATCCATGCAATAAACAAGCCCAACAATTTCAACGGATGTGTATTCCTTGATACTATGCATGAGAAAACTCATACAATGAGCAAGCCCTGTGACAATGATCAAAAGAAGTCCCACAGTCATAATGATTACTTTAGTCAACATCAGAAGAATTCAGCTTCAGAGCAACTTCTTACATATAATAATTGTGGGAAAGCCTTTCACAAAAAAACAGCCTTTGTTACATATAAGAGAGTTCCCACAGGAGAGAACCCCTCTGAAGGTAAAAAACATAGAACAACCTTCAAGCAAAAGTTAAAGTTCAGTGCTTATCTGAAAACCCTTAGGGAAAGGAAGCCACATGAATCCAGTAAAAATGGGAAATCTTCATGGGTAAAGCCAAAACGTGCACATCAGAGAACTCACATAGGGGAGAAACACTCCGAATGTAATAAATTGGAGAAATCCTGTAGCAAGAAGTCAAACCTTACTCAACATCAGAGAATGCACACAGGAGGAAAACCTGATGAGTGTAATGAAAGTGCAGAAGCCTTGCAGAAGTCATGCCACACTCAAGATGAGAGAACTCACAAAGGAGAGAAAATCTATGACTGTAATAAATGTGGGAAATCCTTCCATGAAAAGTCATGCCTTACTCAACATCAGAAAATTCATACAACAGAAAAACACAGTGAGTGTAATGAAAGTGAGAAAACCATAAAGAAGTCATGCCTCACTCAAAACCAGAGAATTAACACAGGAGAGAAAAGCTTTGAAGGTAGTAAGTGTGAGAAATCTTCCTGCAAGAAGTTGAAACTTGGTCAACATCAGAGAACACACTTGAGGAAAAGAACCAATAAATGTAATGAAAGTGGGAGGGCTTTAAGTAATAAGTCAGACCTCACTCAAAATCAGAGTGTTCACAAAGGAAAGAAAACCTATGACTGTAATAAATGTGGAAAAGTCTTCCATAAGAAAACAGACCTTACTCAACATCAGAGAACACACATAGGGAAAAAACCCTATGAATGTAATGAATGTGGAAAGTCCTTCTTTGTGAAGTCAAACCTCACTGAACATCAGAGAACTCACACAGGAGAAAAACCATATGAATGTAATGAATGTGGAAAATCCTTCTGCCAGAAGTCAGCCCTCACAGTGCACCAGAGAACTCACACGGGAGAGAAACCGTATCGATGTAATGAATGTGGGAAAACCTTTTGTGTGAAATCAAACCTTACTCAACATCAAAGGACCCACACAGGAGAGAAACCCTATAAATGTGATGAATGCTGGAGGTCTTTCTGTGTGAAGTCCAACCTTGTTGTACATCAGAGAACTCATACAGGAGAGAAACCCTACAAATGTCCAGAATGTGGGAAAACTTTCTATGAAAAGTCAGCACTCACAAAACATCAGAGAATTCACACAGGTGAAAAACCCTATGAATGTAATGAATGTAGAAAAACCTTCAGCCAGAGGTCAGCCCTCACCAAACATCAAAGAAGAACACACAAGAAGAAAACTCCTGTCAACGCTCTCCATGGGAGGGAGCCTGCATGTACAAGTCAAACTTATTGAACATCAGCAAGTTGCAGGGCAGAAATGCTAGGATGTCAATTCATAGGGAAGTCTTTATCAATAGGTTATAGCTAATTGAAGTGAGAGGATTAATATAGGAGTGAAACCCTTTGTATACTTGGAGTGCATGAAAGCTTTCAACAAGTACTCAAAGATGTTGAGGGGAAATATGTCATTTTAAGGAATATGAATTAAAATGTTATTGTAGAAATATTGTTTAACTAGAGATCATATTTCAGATGTAACACCAAACTTGTTACAGAAAAGGTAACAGAAAATATTCAGTTTTAAATGGAATGTGAAATGTGGAGCTTTTGTATCCAATTATTAACTGACTAGAGGCCCAGTGCACAAATTCATGCACAGGTGGGGTCCTGCTGGCCCAGCCCAATTGGGGTGTTGGGAGCCAATTGGGGGCCAGGCCAGCTGGGGGAGTGCTGATCAGGGCCCAGATCAGGCTGGTTGGCTGCCACAGTGCGTGTCATAGCCACCGGTCATTCCAGTCATTCTGATCGTTCCACTGTTCCAGTTGCTGGGCTTTTATATATATAGATATGTGAATTCAACTTGTACATATTATTTGTGGTAACTTATTACTTTTTATTTTTATTTATGTTTACTTTGATTTTGTTTCTCTTTCACTTTCATCACTTTTTATATTTTGGTCAAGGTTCATATTATTTCTAAAAATACTAGGGAACAAAGAAAAATAATACAATCAAGAAAATCAAGAAGGCTAGGCCCAAATGATGAGTGGTGGAGATACTTGAAAAAGGTTTTGAATGCAGAAAAATAAATGAAAGGAAAAAAATCTTAACTATGATCCTTACACCAAAACATCACTTTTGCTAACATTCTAATGCAATCATTTCAAGCCTATTTCTTGAAAATTAAATAGTTTATAAAAAGAAATATATATGTATATGCATATATACAAAGATAATAAAAGCAATACTTATATATTCATGACCCATTATGAAGTTTACGCTCTCTAAATGTAAGCCCCTTCTTTTTCTTTTCCTTATTCTATTTTATTTTTTAATATATATTTATTGATTTCAGAGAGGGAGAGAGAGATAGAAACATCAATGATGAGAGAGAATCATTGATTGGCTGCCTCCTGCTCGCCCCCAACTGGGGATCGAGCCTACAACCCGGGCATGTGCCCTTGACCCAAATCGAACCCGGGACCCTCAGTCCGCAGGCCAACACTCTATCCACTGAGCCAAACCGGCTAGGGCAGCCCCTTCTTTTTCCACAGATGTAATTGCTATCCTAGATTTTCTGTTAACCGTCCACTTATTTTTCTTTGTAGTTTTACTTCTTATATGTGTATCCCTAAACAATAATACTGCTGAATTCTGTTTTTGAACCTTATATAACTTGGTATCTATATTTTTCCATTTTTTATTCAACATTGTTTTCAGATACAACATTCTTGATGTGTTTAACTGAGATAAATTCATTTTTATTGGTGTATATTTCTCCCCAGTGTATCACCATACCAACATTTATTTATCTAGTCTATCATGAATGGATTTGTTGCTTTCTGGTTGTTGTTGTTTTTTAATTTTATAAAAATTATGCAATATTGCAATGAAAATGTTTGTGACACGTGTGGTTGCAGATGTACACGTTTCTCTGGGACAGTGTTTTTCTGCGATGGAGCTCCTGGCCTTCCAGATGAGCCTCTTCTTCCCGTCCTTTCACTGACACATTGCAGGGTGTTTAGCACCTGTGGCCCTTCCACCCACGAATGCCTGAAACACCCTCAGTCATAGTGTCAACCAAACCACCCAAATATTTCCAAATACCTTTTAGGATGCCCAGATGAAAACTATTGTTTTAATGTACTAGTATGTACCTAGAAGTGGAATTGTTGGGGCACAGGTCATGCGACTGCTGGATTTTCACTTAAGATGTACAGGGTTTCTAATTAGATAGGGGAAGACTTTTTTAGGTATATTGGGCTATGTATAGGTACATAGTACAGGAGTGTGCTATACAATATGAATTATATGTATGTCAGATTTTCATATTGAAATCCACACTGTCTCTGAATCTCAACAATCTACAGGGTGCGGCAATGTAGGTTTACAGTTGTGAATACATGAAACACAGAGTTTATTCTTGTATTATTATTTATTATTGTATTCTCCATACTAACAACTATCAATCTACTTTTGCCTCGCCCTGGTAACCAATATCTGTCTCTGATGGCACCCACGGCCCCTGGAATCTCAAGCCTAGCTTCTGGTAAACTCTAACCAGGGTCACTAAACACAAAACAGGCTGGAGAGTCCATGAGCCATCCTGAAGCTGCAGGAATGCAGCTTGGTCTCAAACTCCAGAAAAACACCAAGAAGTCCCAGGACTAGAAGGCAGGAGTCAATTTTAATTCAAAGTGTATTTCCTGAGGTCATGAAGGGCATTTCATTGGGCTGAAAACTCTGAAGAATTGAAAGTTGATTGATGTAGACATCTGGGTTCTAGATAATGTGATATATCGGAAAAGGATGAAATAATGAAGGGAAGCAGTTCTTGGATTTAGTCCCAGCACTTACAACAGATACTTTTTGATCTTGGAGGACTTACTTCACTTTTCTGAGCATCGATATTCTTACTTTTATTTATTAATTTTTTTATTTTTAAAATAAGGATGGCAATGCTAACCTTGCAGTAAATATTAGGGTTCATTGAGATGTTTAATTAAAAGAACCTAACAAAATGCCTTCTGTAGCAGCAGTAGCAGCAGTTGTTATAATTGTTGCTATTATTGTAATGGCTCCTAATAGGACTTTGTTATACTGCAAGCAATGAAGCAAGGGTGTATATGCCAGATCATGTTTACTCTTTAAATAGGCCTATGAGGTAAGTTCTCTTTCCATGCCGATTTTAAAGATGAGGAAAACGAGGCATTTAGATGTTCCTTGAGATTACTACAGTGATAAGGAAGCCAACTAGCAGACCCTGTCATTGAGCCCAGGTCTCTCTAGCTCCATCATAGGACCTCTGCAGAGGTCCTTTTAAAACTACTTTTCTTTGTGTTTCACTACTGCTTTCTTTTGATTTATTTTTTTTCGCATCATATCTTTTTCCATTCTTTTACTTTTAACCTGCCTATATAATTTTATTTAAAATGAGTTTCTTTTTGACAATATATAGTGGAATCATATTTTTAAATACCTTTGTCAATCTGTCTTTTTATTTAGACCATTTATATTTAATGTAATTATTGCCATGTTAGATTTTAAGTCTGCCATTCTATTTTCTGTTTGTTTCTGTTTGACATAATTTTTAATTTCTGTTTTCTTTATTCTGCTTTCTTGAGGATTAGTTGAACATTTTTAGAATTCCACTTTTACTTATTTATAGTGTTTTTTAATGTATCTTTTTGTATAGCTTTTTAAGTGTTGTATTTTCAAAACTTATCACACTCTACTAATTTAAAACTCCCAAAGAGGAACTCTCCAGGCCCAGCTTTCACTGTAGTATTCTAACAAGTGTGCAAAGGAAAAATAACACCAATTCTATACACTTTCTTCCAGAAAACCAAGAAGGCAAACAAAAACACTTCCCAATTCATTTATAAAGCTAGTATTCACTGACACCAAAACCAAAAACATTTTAAAATACAGCATAAAAAAAAAATATGGACCAATATTCTTCATGAAAATAGACATACAAATTCTTAACAAATTATTAGCAAATAGAATTATTTATTAATTATATGAAAAGACATGCATATATAAAGTGAATTATATACCATAGAGTTCATTGCAAAAATGCAAGGTTGGTTCAATACTTGAAATAAATCAATGTAATCACCATATTAACAAACTAAAGAATAAATTATCTTTGGTGGCTATCACATGATGATATCAACCAATGAAGAAAAATCAAATTGACCAAGGTATTTGAAAGTCATGACTTCTATCACAGAATTAGGGTAAGTAAATTGATACATCTTATTAAAATATCTAGAGACAATTAGAGCTACTGAATTTATGCAAACCCTAGGGTAAACCTTAAAAGACTTGAGCAATTTATTAATAAATGTTTTTAAACTGGCATATAAAATTGTGTCTGTTAAGCCATGGATGTTGGTTGGTACCTATATGTGTTTGCCTCAACGAGGGAATGAAATTTGTAACTACACAGCTTGTCTTAAAAGTATTAAGGATAAAAATGAAACTTCCTTCTAACTCTGCACTATAAATTCTGTTAAAAATGCCTCAATAAGCTAATTCTTGTGGGTTTGTTTGTTTTTTTCTCTCTGAAAAGGGAGTAATGCTATATTGCCCTCCCAACTTTCAAGGCTTAGTTTAAAAAATAGAAGAGTCTTATAGGGGATCTGAGGACCGTGAACAGCACGTGAAATCAACCAACAACTTCTATTTTCCTTGCCTTTTGGTGCCCACCCACTGGCCTTTCATTTCAGTTTTACTTCAGACACCCAAAGGTAGTTGAATATAAAAAGTATTGTAATACACATGTATGTATAGGCTTGCAGCTTTTTAGCCCTCGCAGTACTCCCGTGGATAGATGCCACGAGACAAATGAAACAGAGGCACATAGCACTTAGCTCAGTGGCTCAGCTGGCAGGCAGGGAGTGGGGTTCCAGAGCACACACCCAGCGCTCACCATGCTGGAGTCCTCAGCGCGAGTCCACGAGTCCTCAGAGCCAACCATTTGGAGTGTCTTCCGTAGTCTTCACTGAGTTAAAACTCACTTTTTAAGAAAATTTTATTTGGGAAGAGTTCTTTGGAATAGCATTATTGTTTTGTGCACATTCAATAACTATGCATTCATATTGGCATCATACTAGTTTCCTAGCGCTGCGGTAAGAGGCTTGGTGGCCTTGAAACAACAGAAATGCCTTCTGTCACAGTTCTAGAGGCCAGAGGTCCAAAGTCAAGGTGTCAGCAGGGCCATGTGCCCTCTGAAGGAGAAAATAGGAGAGAGGAGAATGCTTTACCTCTTCCAGCTTCGGGGGGCTTCAGGTGTTGCTTGGCTTGTAGTTGCATCCCTCTGATCTCTGCCTTGGCTTCCCATGGCCTTTTCCCTGAGTCTCCCCTCTTCTCAACCTTTCTCTCTTTATAAGGATTTGAGTCACTGGATTTAGAGCCCACCCCAAATCCAGGATAACTTCATCTTGAGACCCTTAACTTGATTGCATCTACAAAGATTCTATTTTCCTAGCTATCAGATTCACAAATACAGGAAGGTTGGTATCAAGTGCCTAAAACTGCGTGTATGAGTGATGGCCCCTATCGGAGAGTACTTAGTATTTTTGTTAGTACTGCTAATTTCCATGAGTAGGTAATAGTCATTTGACTATTATGTAGTATGTCATATTTTCTCTTGTAGCTAGATTTAATACAATTCATTTGTTTTGCAGCATACAATAGGCAAGAAACTGAGGCAGGCCCTAGCCGGTTTGGCTCAGTGGATAGAGCGTCAGTCGTCCGACCAAAGGGTCCCAGATTCAATTCCGGTCAAGGGCATATACCTTGGTTGCAGGCTCCTCCCGGTCTGGGCCCTGACTTTGAACGCCAGCTTTGCCATTTATCACTGTGTCGTTTTAACTCCGTTATTCAACCTTGCTGAGCCTCAAACCCAAGCCTAGTGCTCCTCCATGGCATATTACAGATGCTGGAGAAATAGATGAATGGGCTATTGAACTTACTGAGGCAGTTTCCCAAAATGGCCAGCAGAGGGCTCTAGTTGCACATGAGAGGCTTTACCACTTCTCTGCTCTGAAAGGCTCCTGCCTTCCAAACCACCTTCTCATTTCAGCCACCCATCTTCATTAACCCATATCAATGCATAGTGCTGGGGGGACATTTTTCACAGTTATGTGTGTTACTACGTTTCCATCAAAGAGTCAGATCAGGTTATTTTAATTAATTATAATACCACTACTTCCTTGCCTGCTTCAATTTTTGTGTTTTTTTTTTTCTTATGCAATAGGCATGCATTCTCAATAGGGGCAATATTGAACCCAAGGTGGTGAAAATTAGTACTTGCTCCCCCACCCCCTACCCCCCCCCCCAAAAAAAATTCTTAGATATTTCAGTGGTTTGTGGCCCTTAAAACGCCACAGTACATAAACAGGTATATGGTATATCTATGGTATTAAATGTTTATGCAGAGGACACAATTAGTAAAAAATATCTTAAAAGTCTCCTTGCAGGTGGGGTTTGCTATAACTTAAACTTGAACTCAAGTGTTCCATTCTAATCATCCCCACAAGTTTCCCCGTGTGCCTACCTTACTCCCTCCTTCCCATCTCCCGCCCCTGCATCCCCAAGCAACCACGGATCTGCTTTGTGTCACTAAAGATTCGTTTGCTTTTTTAAGAAACTGTTATATAAATGGAATCAAACGCTATGTACTCTCTTTCTGACTTCTTTCACTCGGTGCAATTATTGTGAGATTCATCCATGTTGTTGGATGTATTAACAGTCCATTCCTTTTATTGCTGAATAGTATTCCATTGTAAGGATATACCACAATTTGTTCATTCATTCACTCGTTAATGGCTATTTGGGTTGTATTCAGTTTGAGGCTATCATGAATAAAGCTGCTATGTGTATTCATGTACAAGTCTTTGAATGGATATATGTTTTCATTTCTCTTGAGTTAATACCTAGGAGTGAAATTACTGGGTTGTATGTTGCTCTTTATAAGAAAGGGGCTGGTTAAAGTCCCATTCCCCAGGCTATGGGGCTCCTTCCCCATGCCACTGGGAGAGGCCACCTTGACTCAGGAGTCTTTCCAGGGGAGACTTCTTAAGTGATGCCAATACCCACACCCACCCTTTGGAGAGTAGGGAGTTGACAGCCACTTCCAACTGTGCCAGGATGAGTTATGCCACCTCTCTCCAGAGAAGAGAAAACACAAACACACACACACACACACACACACACACACATAATTTCTGGCATGGCAGAGTGCACCTGCTACGTACCAAAGTGTGGACAACTCAGGAAAGTACCACAAAGAATATGAAAACCGTCCACACCACCACCATACTGACCACCGAGAGGTGAGGAAGGCTAAGTCTGCGGTGTTTCCTCTGGTCTTTTTCCCATGCATATCACACACAGAAGTGTGTGGTGTGTCTCTTCCACACTAGTTCACGTTTTCACAACCTAACTTTCCTGGTCAGGTGGTTGGCCACTCCTCAAGAGTCACAATCTCTTACTCAGTTTCCAGATCCGAGCCAGTTTTAGGATTCCAGACACACTGAATGAAGGAGAGGCTGGCACCCCAGCCAGTGTGGCTCAGTGTTTGAGTGTTGACCTATGAACCAGGAGGTCACGGTTCAATTCCTGGTCAGGGCACATGCCCAGATTGTGGGCTTGACCCCCGGTAGGGGATGTGCAGGAGGCAGCCTAATCAATGATTCTCTCCCATCATTGATGTTTCTGTCTCTCTGTTTCCCCCTTCCTCTCTGAAATCAATAAAACATATTTAAAGAAGAAGAAGAAGAAGCAGCAGCAGCAGCGGCAGCTGTCTCCCTAGACAGTGGTCGGCAAACCGCGGCTCTCGAGCCACATGTGGCTCTTTAGCCCCTTGAGTGTGGCTCTTCCACAAAATACCACGTGCGGGCGTGCATGTACAGTGTGATTGAAACTTCGTGGCCCATGCGCAGAAGTCGGTATTTTGTGGAAGAGCCACACTCAAGGGGCCAGAGAGCCGCATGTGGCTCGCGAGCCGCAGTTTGCCGACCACTGCCCTAGAACTCTGAAAGCCCGTGACAGATAGCCATATGCTGGGGATAGGAAAATACGCAAACGTCTTAAGAGCTATTGGCGCAGGACCCAAGTTGGCCACAGAGAAGGAAGCACTGTGCTGGGTAGACCTCTTTGGATTCTGGAGGCAGCATGTCCAAACCTGGGAATACCACACAGATCCGAGTACTGGGTGGAATGAAGGCTTCCATCATAGAGAGAGGCCCGGGGCAGGAGACAGCCCGCAGCAGGTCTAGGCTGCAATGCACGCAGCCCCCAAGCTTGGCCCATCTGACCTCGCAGGTCCTATGGGTTAGAGATAAGATGCTGAGTGGAGTTTTGGTCGTGTCTTGTGGGGAAACCACAACTCAGATCCCTCGGCTCTGGAGCCAGGCCACATCCTCTGCAGCAGAGACGCCCACACCTTTCTGTAAGATGCTATGCTGCTGCCCGGGTAGGGATGGGCCCCTGACCATGGGAGAGACATGACTGCAGCCAGAACTATCCACAAGGAGCTGGATTCTGTCCAATCGGTCAACTCATAAGATCGGTGGACCCGGCAGCATGCCAGGAGGGTGTCCCCAGCACGTCCAGGACTGAGCAGAGGAGGACCAGGGGGCAGGAGGGAGCTGCCTGAGCAAGCAACCAGACCCCATTTCACCCACCTGTTGCCTCTCCCTCCCGCGAGGGAGTGAGCCTTGGGAGCGGGTGAGCCGGTGTGGCCGAGTTACCCAGCTGGGGCTGCAGGCCAGGTCCCTATGTCTCCCTTCCTGTGGGGACAAGACAGATCCCTCCCCGATGCTGCCGCTTCCACACCCACCTCGGGGAGCAGCACCTGCTCCCAGCCCAGCCCAGTGCCTCCGGTCTGCGGGCGGTGTGCTCATCTGCGGGGTGAGAAACGGAGTGTTAGTCTCAGTTGCATTCCTGTTGTTGGGAACGACGAAGAGCCACTGGACTGTGTGTTCTTGGAAGAACGATCCGGACCTCTCGTCCAACATCCAGCGGAACAGCCAGCACCTGCTTTGGGAGGCGCCTAGTGAGACCACCTCGCGCACCGCCCTCCCCTCCGCCTCGGTGGCTCCCTCTGGAGGAGGAGGAAGCGCACAGCACGGGAGACCAGCCGAGGGCCGGCTTATCTGCTCCTGTTTGGTGTCTGATGCGGTGGCCCAGGGGGCCTTGCCGATGCCAGCAAAGTGAGCTAGTCAGGCTCAGCCAGGGCGATCCAGGGGCGCCGTCTCAGCACCCGGGTCCCTCCCCACCTGGCCGGCGTCCCTCTCCTCTGAGCGGGGTCCCGTGGGCGGCCTGCCCGGCCGTGAAGACCCTGGAGCCTTCGTGTGGCCCCAACCTCAGCCCCTGTGCTCTCAACCACCTTTGTCGCAGCCACAGGCCCCTGCTCTCCTCAGGGGTGACCTCGCCCAGGGCGCAGGCTGCCTCCTCTGGCGGAAGCAGGTTGCTGAGGGTTGGAATTACAGACTTAATCACACCCCGCTGGTGAGCCTTTGCGGGCCGGTGACTGGGGAGAGATGAGGGTCCCTCATGACCAGTCCACAGAGCAGGACGAAGCCTCCGCTTGGTAGATGGATGTGTTGCCCGATTTGATGGTAAGTGGACACGCGCATCCATCACGGCCTGGGACCAGGGAGGGCTCAGATCCCTGAGGAATGAGCTGAGGTCACACCACCAAGTGAGCTACCGGACGAGCAGAGGCGCTAAGGGTGAGGGGAATCTAGACAGGACAGTGGAGAGGAGAGCTTTTCTGAGCGGCCGCCCAGCTCAGTACCACCTACCTACCTACCTCTTGTTGCGAAGGAAAAATGAATTCCTTGTGTTTAAACCACTGTGACTCATGCAAGTCTTACTAATACAGTGTTCCTGACAATAGCCCTTGTCCGGGTTTTGTTCTTTAATCTTATTTAGCAGACTTTGGGTTTTAATGGGACAATTCAGCTCATTTGAGATTAGTATAAAATGGTATGCTTTATTTTATTCCTTCCACTTTAATCCAGGCTTCCTATTTACTTTTCTTTGTTATTTCTCTCTTCTTTTTTCTTGTTTTTTGCTGGCTTGACAACATAGCCATTTATTATCTTTTTTCCTTTCTTTCGGATGTTGGTATTCTATAGAATAGCAGTTACTTTTCCTTTTTAAGGAAGGCACATCGGTATTTTCCTTTGCTGGCTCACTGGGGTGCACGTTCAGAATAAAATACATAATCACACGTATATGATCTTCCATTATATAAAAATGCCATCTATTTCTCCACAGTAAGGTGACCCATTTACCATACGCTTACATCTCTGTGTTCCCAACCCCCAAAGAAATGGAAATGTTTTTATTCTCCATCTCTCCAAATACCAGATTGAGACCCTTTAGTACTTAGAGTCCCATATTATTAGTCTTTCCCTCGGGATTTTTTTCCCCCTCAGAAGTCAGTAGGTATTATTACATCATTATTTGCTTCCAGTAGCAGATGAAAAATCATTGTTTGCTCCCAGTCTTTCAGATAAGAAGTCCAATACTAGCCTCACTGTCTGTCTTTGTAAGTTACCTACCCTCCCTCGCCGAAAGCTGGAAAGCTTTTTCTTTATACTCGGAGCTCAGTCCTTTCCCCGGGACCTGCCTAAAAGGGAGTATCATATTTTACCACTTCTGTTTGGAATTCAGGGAACTCTTCAAATCTTCAGGTTAAGTCTTTATTGGAAAATTTTCCTCCACTATTTTGTTTAATTATTGCTTGTCTTCCATGTCCTTCATTTCATGAATTTCCAACGTTCCAATAATAATAATGATAATAATAATAATTCCAAGACTGAATAATTTAAATATACAAGTATTTGGTCACCTGCATCGTTCCCTTGAACCTCTTTTATTTCACTTCCCAGAATTCCCATCTCTGTGGATTTCTGATTTGTGTGTTTTATTTTTCCATGTGGTGTTCCAGGTCAGACTTCAACAGTGACCCTCCTGTCCCTTGATTCATCTCCTGAGAACTTTAGTCTGAAGTCTGAACATGCGATTTCCCCTCGATCCAAAACGGGTGTGTGTGTGTGTGTGTGAGCGTGAGCGTGTGCACACTGCACCTACAACTCCTTAGGTGTTGCTTTCATCGTCGGTTGCTATTGAGGGTGTCCTCTCTCTCTTCCAGGAGGTTGTACTTGCTGCTCTCTGAGACGTGCCCATTCTTTCTCCTCTCACTCTGAGGTCCCCGTGGGCACGTTGGCATCTTCCTTTGCGGGCTCACTAGGGATCGATGGCAGAGTCCGTCCCCGAGTAATGGCCAGCACAGCAGTCTTTGCGCTCTGGGTCTGCGGCGCCCCAGCTGGTAAGCTGCTGGTCCCCGAAGGACCCCCTCTGCACTCTTCCCCCTCAGATGGCATTTTCTCAGGGAAGAAAGGCTTCGACACATTTGTTTACTGGGCACCACAGCTTTCTGAGCGCCTGAGCAGTGAGCCCCACGAACAGCATGTGGGCAGGTGCAGCTTCTCCCTCAGGAGCTCCTTAGATTTTCCTAAGTCCAGTGTTCCCAGGTTCTGACCATGGCTCCTGGGCCTGGGCCTCTGGTCCCTGAGCACTCTCGGACCTGGAGGGGGACGTTGCTCTGCCAACTCCCTCCTTCTTGACCTGCGAGATGCACTAGGTCTTGCTTTTGCCCTAAACCTCAGAGCTGCTTGCTCAACAAAGGCTCAGGAGCTGGTTTTAAATGGAAGGATGGACTCAACCATCTCCCCAGAAAAATTAGAGGAAATTTTGCTATATTCCAAAAGGCAAAACATACCACAAGCCATTTCACAGACCACAATGCAAGAGAACTGGAATTCATCAACCTGAAAAGCCAAATAATCAAACCAAAAACCTCACCTCCAACAAAACTCCTATAGACACAAATATCCAAAATCTACTCTTTTAACTAGCTCCTCTCGGGTCAAAGAGAGAAACCAAAATCCAAATTATAAATTATTTCTAATGACTAGCAATGAGAACACAAAATATAAAAATCTATGAGATGAGACCAGAGGAGAATTCAAAGGGAGGCATGCAGATTTAAATAACTGTCTTAGAATAACAAACAAAAAGATTTAAAATAATGACAGGCTCCCAGGTAAAGATAGCAGATTGGACATTCAAGTTTAATTTTGCTCACACTGAGACACCTATTAAAAATAGAATACAGGGATTTTATTTCCACCTTTGTATTTTGTAACATTTTAAATCCCCAAATAAGGCAGAAGAATGTTACAATCAACATTTCTATATAAACCATCATCTGTTGTTATGATTCTCTTTATCTCTATATCTCTTTGTACGTGGTACACATTTTTTTCTGAATCATTTAAAAATAAGTTACCAATATTATGATGCTTCACTCTTAAGCATGCATCTCGTTATCATAAACACAATCTCCTATTGTCAGAGTTGGCTTCCTTAGAAGAAACACTCTGAAACAAAGATGCGTGTGTGAAGGACCCTGGGGATCAACATCTATGAAAGGGAAGGAAGGCTTGGGCAAAGGGAGGAAGTGGGCTGAGATACAGAGTCAATAAGAGCATCAGCCCGCTCTTTGAGGGGCTCTGGAGCTATGACGGCACTTCAGGGTTGTGCCAAGTTGGCATGAGGGGAGCTGGGCCTTTACAGTCCCAAGTGACCCGGTAATTGGACATGGGCTACCCTGGGAAAGGGCTTGACCTTAGGTGAGGCAAGTCTCTTCAGCCTAGGCACACCCTGGAGACTGCTGACAACTGAGGACTATTTGCTGGCAGTGACTCCAACAACCATGGGAATAAGCCCTCACTCTTGATGGTCGATGTGGGCAGGGCATCCAGTATCGGCTACAGACCACCCTCTGCCATTCAGTGCCACCGCCTCCATTTCAGTTCTAGGGGATACTCCTCAGAATTCCAATGGGCACCCTCCCTGAAGGAAACTTGTCAGAGGAAGGCTGCAACCCCAATGCATCTGGTCTCAGGGCCACAATGATACGCTTGCTGCGTCCATGTGTTTGGGATTCAAAAACTGGCTTTGACCAGGGAGCAAACAAAAAAGCAGGAGGAGCGCCACTCACATCAGACAAGTTGGACTTCAAGATAAAAATTCCAAAGTGAATAAAGAAGGCATTATTACTACACAGTTTATGAAGAGCGTGTAATGAGCATAAAACCTTCAGCCCCAAGCCACCTAGCAGGTAAATACAGAAAGTAAAGATTATTAGAAATAAAAAGAGAAGCTCATGAAAACACAACTTTAGTAGGAGGCTTCAATATATCTCTTTTAAAAATAGTTGCTCTGTTAGGGAAAAATAGATACATCAAAGAATTAAAAATATAATCTACAAACTCAAACAAATAAATATTTATTCAAATACAGAGTATGTATTTTATACATACTCAAGCATTTACCAAAATGTATCATCTGCTTGGTCATAAGGAAACTCTTGGAAAATTCAATAAATTAGATATTTCATAAGCTATCTTCTGTGCTTGTCATTCGATAAAGAAGTAAATCATTTAAAAGGTTGCCAAAATGTGCAAATTACTTGGAAACTCAGTATAGGAAACACACTATTTGGTAACCCCCGGATCAAAGGAGAACAAAAGTGAAATTCCAAATTATCTAGCAAACATTAAGAGACTTTTTGAAAAAATGTATGGGGGGTGCAAAAAGCTATACTCAAAGGAAATTTTATAGCCTTAAGTAACTGCCAATAATGCAAAGAACCTAATACTTGTGCCTGAGTCAGTTTGAGCACTGCTCTGAATTTGTAGCCACACCCTACTGCCCACTCTTCTTCCCCACCTCTGTTACTCCTTATGCGCTCTGTCTTCACACATATTGCCATAGAAGTTGATTCTAATGATTAAGCAGAAAACAAGTTTATTAAAGAGATACTGAGTAGCTCACAAAATTGCTGTGAGGGCTAAACAGCCAGACTCGAGGTCTATCAGTGCCCTAACCAGTGGTCGGCAAACTGCAGCTCGCGAGCCACATGCGGCTCTTTGGCCCCTTGAGTGTGTCTCTTCCACAAAATACCGACTTCTGCGCATGGGCCACGAAGTTTCAATCGCACTGTGCGTGTGCGCCCGCACGTGGTATTATGTGGAAGAGCCACACTCAAGGGGCCAAAGAGCCACATGTGGCTCATGAGCCGCGGTTTGCCGACCACTGCCCTAAACCATACCCAGTGCTGCCTGATGAAGGAACTGCCCCCTGCTGTCACCATCCCCCCAATGCCAGGACCTTGACCTTGAAACCACTGCTGGGACTGCCACCATCGAAGCTCATTGCCTCAGCCACCTGGGCCTATGGAAATGGAAACTCCATGCAGGACTCGATTCCCCACGTAGCTTCCTTCCCATTCATTCTACGAAGGTCAAATCCACAATCTTAATAGTGAGGGAAGCTGGGAATTCGAGTTCTGATTAATTTCTCCAAACACAAAAGAGCTACTCAAAAGATGATGGGAAGTGATGAATAAGACAGAAGTCTATTTCAAGCAATAAAATAGATATACCCCTCGTGAGGCAGATAAAAGATAAGTGCAAGAGAACAAACTGTGTAGGAAATAGTTCTGGCATAACTGATTATCTGGAATAGTGCCGTTCGATAGAAACATAATGCAAGCTGTGTACATAATTAACATTTTCCTGGTAGCTACATTAAAAAGAGTAAAGAAAGAAATATGTGAATTTCATTTTAATGTTTTATTTAATCCAGTATATCCAAAACATTCTGATTTTACATGTAATCAATATAAAAGTTATTAATAAAACATTTTACTTTTTTTGTCTTGGAAATCCGTTGTATGATTTAAACTTACAGCCCATTTCAATTCAGAGCAGTCACATTTCAAGTGCTCACTAGCCACATACGGCTAGAGGCTACCACATTGGAGAGTGTAGAGAGAGAAGAAATAAAATCGGAACCTGGTTTCGTGTCATTTACACAAAAATAAATTCCAGCTGAATCAAAGACTTAAATCTAAAAAATAAAGCCATGAAGCTCTTAGAAGTAAACATACCACACTACATCTACTGAGCACTCAATGAGATCTTTCTGTCCATCTACAACTCAGATGGCAGGTACAGGGTTAATATCTATATATACAAATAGCCTTTGCAAATTCATATCAGAATCAGAATAGTCAGAAGCTATCACTAGACTATTTTTTTAAAAATCCAAACGCAGAATAAACCTAAAAAGATGTTCAGCTTCCCTAGGAGCCAAGGAAATACAAATTAAAAAACAATGAAATATCACTTCATTCACATCAGACTAGCAATTTGGGAGCATGGTAACACCTGCTACAGGCTGGGCAGGGACTGTCTTCATCACATCACAGTAGTTAGGACCTTGTTGGAGAGCAATCTGGCAACATTTATCAAAATAAAGCAACTCCATGTATTCTTTGAGCCAGCAGTCCGTCGCTCGAGAATCCAGCCCATAGAAATAAAAGCACTGCAATGTATGTAGATCATAGCAACAGTGATCATTGTGGCAATAAAACCCTAAAACCCAAGTGCTATGCCCATAGGTAGAATGAATAAATTGTGGCGTGTTGTAACACCATTCACAAAGAATGTCTTAAACGTCTATGTACTGACTTGAAGGAGCTCCCATCTTCCATCTCTGTGAGATGCAAAAAAATGGCGCATCCGGCATGGCCCAGTGATTGAGCGTCAACCTATGAACCAGAAGGTCACGGTTCGATTCCCGGTCAGGGCACATGCCCCAGTTGCGGGCTCGATCCCCAGTGTGGGGCATGCAAGCAGCAGCCAATCAATGATTCTTTGTCATCATTGATGTTTCTATCCCTCTCCTTTCCTCTCTGAAATAAATTAAAAGGTATTTTTAAAAAGATGCAAAGAAATGTACAAACTATGATTCCATTATTGTAAGAGACAGGGAGAGAAATCGACTTAGGTATGTATATATGTACATCTTATTTCATGAGCATAAAGGAAGATAAGAAGGATATAGTCACTCTGCAGGCAAGATTTCCTGGGGGGAGGAGGAGAAGCAGGTGGTACAGATAGAAAAATGGGAAGGGGAGGAAAGAAAAATATGAGACTAGGAGAAAAGCAAAAAGGGGGAAAGGTTAAAAGAAATAACTATTATTTCAAGTAAGGATGATTTTGCGAAGTTATCATGTGTGTTTGAAAAGGGCAAACAAATTTCTCCATGTTAATCTATTCAATAAAGCTAGTTAATCATGATATTCAAATCCTCCCAGTTCCTTACTGGATTTTCTTGACTCCTAGTTCTGTAGATTCCTATATATTAAAGTTTCCCACAAAGCTGTGGATTGTTTGTTTTCTCCTGAAATTCTATCAGTTTTCCCATCACAGATCTCAATCCTACATTACTAGGCACAGGCAAGCATAAAGGCTAAATTTATTGGTAGGTTGAATATCTTATCAATATATATTTTTGTCTTTTCAAATAATACTGATTATTTTTGCCTTGAAATCCATTTTGCCTATTGCTAAGATTGCTTGCACCACTTGCTCCCCCTTTGCTGGCATTTGCCTGGTGTATCTTTTTCTATTTCAGTATTTTGTCAGTCTTTATTACTTTGTTTTTGCTGTCTCATAAAACAGCATACACTTTGACAATTTTACTAAATGCAAGTCTCTATTGTTTAACAGTGAATTTAACATATTCACATGTATTATTATTATTATTGCCATATTCACACATTTCTTCCCATTTACCATGCATTTTTCTACTAGATATGCTGTTTTTGTGTTTCGTTTTCATCCCTCCTTTTTGAATAGTCGATAGCATTTTATTTGTTCCCAATTAATTTGTCTTCTAATGACATGAAATATATATATATTCATTCTCTTCCTATTATATGTATATTTTTGAAACACATAGTTAAGCATATTCTTAATCAACTCTAGAGTAAATAATATCTATATTTTCCTACTAAATAGAATGGAAATTTTAGCATGCTATTACTTCTCTCTCCTTCCTCCTTTCCAAACTGCAAGCCTCTCCATCCCATTTGATCATCTCACATTTTAGTTAGTCATTATAAGAAAAGATATTTATTTTAGACTTATAAATAAACTGCTGGTTTCCTTACTTACCTCTGCTTCTTATGCCCCACGTTTTCTTCCTGGATTCATTTGCTCTTCTACACCCTCGGGTTCTCAACCAGAGGCTATACCACACCCCTTTCTAATGTGGAGTGTTTTACGTTGTCACAGTGAACAAGGAAGGATGCTGCTGGCATTTAGTGGGTTACATCAGTCTTACACAATAAAGAACTGTCCACCCAAAATGCCACCAGTACCCTGTTGGGAAATGCTATTCTACATGGACTGTGA
This sequence comes from Myotis yumanensis, assembly GCF_028538775.1. Taxonomy (NCBI): domain Eukaryota; kingdom Metazoa; phylum Chordata; class Mammalia; order Chiroptera; family Vespertilionidae; genus Myotis; species Myotis yumanensis. Next base: position 68,425,594 of record NW_027223758.1, read on the forward strand.
GTTTAAACGTTTGAAGTCCACTTGTGTCTTAAAATGTCTTTAAGATGCTCTCACGTTTGCTTGATAGCTTGGTTGGGTAAAGAATCCTACATTCACAAGTATTTCACCAGAGAACTTTGAAGATAGCATTCTGTCGCCTTGCTTACAAAGTTGTAAATGAGAAGAAAGATTGAGGTCAATCTTATTCTCATTCCATCCTCGATCACCTCTTTTTCCACTCTGGAAGCTTTCAGGATTTCTTTTTTTATTCTTCGTGTCCTGAAATTTCATCACCATGTACTTAGATGTAGGTTGTTTTACATCCTTTCTGTCACTTACAGGAATTACTTCCTAGGTCCTCTCACTATAAGAGCTTTGTATTATATTGAATTGTAATAGCAGTCAGCTATCGGACCCAGCAGAGGTTACCTGAGCCTCCTGTGAGACCAACTTTCTGCCTCTAATAGAAGGAGAAGAAAAATGACTAAGTTCCAAATAAATTTCTTGAATTACTGCCTCTCCTTCCTCTGTTTTCTTCTCTCATTCTGTAACTCACAGTAAGGGACAGTGGAACTTTTGTATCTGTCCTTCATGTCTCAACACTTTGTTCAGACTTTCCATTTATGTATTCTTTTGCACTGAATTCTGGGAGAATTCCTTAGTTTGATCTTCTAGCTCACTGATGAACTGTTCAGTCCATTTTGCTATCCAACCCATCTATTGAGATTTTTTATTTTAAAAATAATTATTTTTCTTTAGAAAGAATCAAACTTGGTAGTTTTTAAAACCTGTAGATGCTTTAAAAAAATTTGATGCAATAGACTCTTTCATTTGTCCAAGATTTGAATGATGCCTATTCTACGGTCTGGTTCTATTTGCTCTCTTAACTCAGGTTCATCATCTGTTAAACAGGAATAATCATACCTACCGCTCAGCGTCACTGTGATGACTGGAGTTAACATAACATGAAACCTGGCACATAGTGCCCTGAAATACATATATAATGAAAAGACAAAGCAAAATCATACATATAGAATACCTGGCACACACATAGTCAGCGCTCACTGAGTGGAAGCATATTACTATTATTATCATGATCCTCATTATCATTCTTCGCTGAGACAATGGCATCCAAGGATTTTACATTCTTGTTTCAGTATGAGAGCACCACTTGCCTTCCCACCCCCAGATCCACGACATGGACTGCTTTGTGACTTTGCAAAGGCACGAATTTGAACTACAAGTTCCTAGGCTGGTGAGTAGGAGTGTGAATGTGCCCAGCATCTGTCTCCAAAAATGGCTGTGTGATTCTATTTAATCCATGAAGCCAGTTAGCGCTCACCACCCACCCTGAAAGGCAGACGTCATTACCCACTTTCATAGGAGGATAAACGTGAAGAAATGGCAAGCTCTAGTCACAAGGCTGTGGGCTAGGCAGTCAGACAGATGGAGTTTTCTGACTCAAGGAATGAATTCTCTGAGCCTCGGTTTCTTCTTCTGTATAATGGGCCTTATAGTTGCCTTTTTTGTCAATTCTTTTGAAGTGCTACCTATCACTCTTCTCTCAATGCCAGGACAAATGCACTGTGGCCTCTTCCAAGGGTTAGAGCCATTCAGGGTGAACCTCTCACCACATTTCACTACTTCCTCGTCCCTTCTTTCACCAAAGGCACCAGACTTTGCTGGGAAATCAGCTCATTGTGTGTGCCTCCGCCCCCACCACCAGATAGGGAGCGACTTGAGAGAATCACAGGAGGCGACAATAAGATGACTTCCCAAAAATCTTAGAAATAAGGCTGCCCTCTGATAATTAAATGATAAAACAAAATGGGATGGAAACAGAGATTTAGAATGGGACCCGTGTGGTTATTAAGCTGCGGTCTCTCCACTCCAAACCCACCTTGCCATCCCCTGCTTTGTGATGCTGGAGCTGGGCTTCCGAGAACTGCTGTGCGTCTTTGCCAGCAGCTCCCTCCCAGTGTCTGCTAATGGGGGTGCTCGTGGGCAGCTGCAAGCCTGGAGGAGGAAACGGACTTGCTCCTCCCTGTTCCCGTGGGAGTCCTGTGAGCATCACCCCAGCATCACTTATTCCCCTTGGCAGGTGAATCCAGTTCCGTTCTCCCCACATTTGCAGAGAGCCTCCTTATGCCCCTGCAGACACCAGCGCAGGCTGAGCAGCAGCCCCTCCTCGGCTGAGCTCCTCACAGGTCCTCCTCTGAGCTCAGCACCCCAGCACAAGCTGGCCAGTGACCCCCTCGGAGGGCTGAGTTTCAGGAACCTCGGGACTGTCTCTAAGTTTTAAGAATTCCAATGTCTTTCCTTTGTTCCTTCGGCCTTAGAGACGGTGGGTATGATGCTTCCTGCAGTCACTAAATCTGTGAAACCAGAGTCCTTTTAATCCTTTTTTAGATCTCTACTTAACAACGTGATCCTAATTGACAATTCTTTATATGATTTCTCTCTCTCAAATACCTGGTGTCGTTTCTATCTCCTGGCCAGACCCTATTCAACACATCCCTTAAAGGAGTAGACCATCCCCCAGGACAAGAAGAGACCGTCCACCTGAATGCAGGCATAAAACCTCCAAAGGAGAAGGTGTCCTTCAAAAGGGGTTAGTCGGCCATAGAAGCCTAGATCCATGAGAGTCAGCAGCACAAACCCAGCAGGACATCCTCAGCAGTGACAGAGGGCAAACCATCACCATCTCTAGCTCTGATCACAGCCACCAAGAGAGATCTTTTTTCAGAATTTAAATCAAATCGTGTTATTGCCCTGCTTACAACTCTAATGGATTCCCAGTGCACAGAGAACAAAAGTGAAACTCTTCACAGCAGAGCTGACAAGAGGCCTTGCATTAGCTGGCTTCTTCCTTACTTCCTCTTCCCTTTGCTTTTATGATCCAACCACCCAGTTCAAGCCAGGATCTCTCTTACCTCCAGATCTCCCCACATTGTTGGAACACCCTACCCTCCACCCTTCACCTGGAAAACTCCTATTCATCTGTCAAGTCTCCACATCATCATCACCTCCTCAGAGAGGACCTCCATGATCATGCAATCCTTCTGCTTTAGCTGCCAGAATGTAGAGAAGTGAACCTAATCATTTTCCCATATCACAGTCTGTAATGACATATCTGATTTGTTTGGTTTTTGTTTGCTGTCTATCTCCCCTGTGGGGCTGTGAATGCTCTGAGGACAGGAACTACATTTGTTTGGCTCACCACTGTATAACCAGTGGCTGGCTTACATTGAGCACTCAACAAATGTTCATGAAAAGAACAGATAAACTCTGGGGGTCAGGCGGTCTTCTACAATAAACAGGAGCTTCTCCAGATGGTCTCCGCCCCCAGCCAGACCTCCAGGCCTTCTGGCAAGTGTGGGCCTTCACTTCTTCCATGATGGCTGCCTCAGCTTCTCAACAGATAGGCAGGTGCTTTGGCCAAACCAGATCAATAAAACTCATGTAGGTGCCTATAGGAGCAGAGAAACCCCAAGCTGCCACCCAGGCTCTGATCTCTCGGGCCAGGCTTACAATTAGAGGGATGTAGACAAGGGATGGTGAGACAGAGGGGCCCTGCGTTAGCAAGGTTCCCTCCTCCTGCTCCCTCCCCTCTCCCTCTCTGGCCCCCAGACACATAAGCACACACACACTCAGAGCTTTAGATGTTGGAAGATGATCCCCTATGCCAGCAGAAGGTGCTGGTCTCACCGGAGGCTCAAGTAACCCCTGCTGGGTCTGATAGCTGACTGCTCACCACGGTCTCCAGTCCCTGCCCCCCACTTCCATCTCTCTCCAGGCCTCTACTCGCACAAATATATGATAAGCCTCAGTTCCTGGAAGAACGATCTTCGTAAATTAAGTTATCATGAGTTATGTGAACCCCCCAACCTGCAAGAGCCCATGCTAGACTGGCTGTCTGCCTCCTGCCCTTTGCTTCTCACTTAAAGAGCCAAGTCACCATGAATTTTCTTAATGATACTTTATGCGCCTGTGTTAGTCATTTTTCTTCTCTTTCTAGCAGAGGCAGAGAGTTGTCTTAAGGGAAACAGCACAACGTTACAGAAAAGACCCAGGCCTTGAAATTAGACAGAACTGGATTTGAATATTGGCTTTGTCACCCCACCAAATAGACCTGGGGAAGTGTCTCACCCTTTCTGTGCCTGTTTCCTCATCCTATATAATAAAAGCCTAAGATGCAAATCGACCAAACGGCAGAATGACCAGTCACTATAATGCTCACTGACCACCAGGGGGCAGACGCTCAACCCAGGAGCTGCTCCCAGCCTGCAGGCCCCAGACCAGCCAAGGTGGGTGCCGCAGAGGGAGGCGACTGGCGGTGGTGGTGGTGGGGGGGTTGTGGGGAGGGGGTGCGTGGGGCCTGTGAGCAGGCGGTGCCAGGCCAGCCAAGGCAGGTGCCAGTGGGGGACCCCCAATCGTCCTGCCGGTTGCCCCACAGATCAGCCCTGATCACCGGCCAGGCCTAGAGAACCTGCTCTGTGCGAATTTTGTGCACCGGGCCTCTAGTTTGTATAATAAAGGCAATAAGACTATGTACCAAATAGGAACATGAGGATCAAATGAGATAAAACATGTAAAGACCTTAGCACAAAGTATCATACAGTCAGCCTTCACAAGTGTTTTAAAATAAGAACAATGTGAAGAATGAACTACCCAGGTATATGGGTTTTCAGCGAGTAGAATAAAGAAAAGGACACATACTTTGGAGTCAGCCTACCCATTCTTTGGGTACCAGCCAGGCTTTGTGACCTTAGCAAGCACCTTTGCATTTCTAAACCTCAATCTTCCTCATGCTCTATAGGAAGTTGACAGTTTTAAAAGAGTTGATATATTTAACAGTCCCCAGCACAACTCATTAGATACTGGTTCCTTTTCTTTTAGCACATAAACATAGGTTTTGACATTTATGAGCAACCATATCAGAAATCCTTCTTGTAATTTGTTTACTCAATGATGCAATAAATAGGATACTGATCACATATTATGTACTAGATATGCTCTACGACTACGTGCTGGGATACAGTTAGGAACAAGACAGTCAACATTCCTGCTGCTGCCGAGTTTACAACAAATGTGGAAGTCAGAAAACAAAACACTAATATGACATCATGTGCTGTGAAGAAGATTAGAGCCAGCTCAGGGAACAGAGTGGGGTTAGAGGGGCTGGATTAGAGAAAATAGAGTCAGGGAAGACTTCTCTGAGGAGGTATTAGAGCATGACCTACACAAAGTGAAGAAGTAAGCCATGTAGTGATCAGGGGGAAGAGCACCCCAGGAGAGGGAATAGCAAGTGCAAAGTCACAGAGGTAGGAAGAAACTCTGTTTGAGGAATTAGAAATTAGACCCATAAGATTCCAGCAGAGTGAGCTAGGGAGAGAACATGAGTAGCTTAAGTCAAAGTGGTCAAGTGCCAGATGAGCTAAGGTCTTGCAGACCATGATGAAGATTTCATCATTCTGAGCCCCCAGTATTCTACAGATGGGCCATATTACGGCCGAGGTGGTGCCGATGGGAATGACAGAAGCACTGATGTGATAGGAGCAAAGGGGTAACTGCAAGAGCAAAATTTCTGAGTAGGTGAGATGGGATCTAGGGGACCCCTGCAGAGTTGCTCTTACAGAGGATCAGAGAAGGCACATTTATGGTAACAGGAGAGAAGGCGGAGCACTCGGGTCCTGATGCAGGTAGATCAGTGGAGTTGGCAATGAGAAGAGGAGATGGTTTTCTCCTTATTGTTTTTTGTTTTGTATTGTTTTTGTCAAAGAGATAAGAGAAGGTCATTAACTAAGAGTGAAGAGTCGAAGGCAGAAGAGAGGAGATGATATGAGACAGGCTCTGGGTGAGTGGAAGGTAAACTGACCATGGAAGTAGGTACTGTAGGATTATCGCAGGGTGGGAGGGCCCACTGGAGCCAGAAAGGTTCTCTGTTTATCTCTGGCCTAGTCCACGGCTGCACACATGTGTGGAACAGGCAGTGAGTTGGGGCTACGCACTGTTGCGATTTTCCAGGTGAATAGATGGAGAGAGAAGGGGGCATGGGGTTCAAGGTGAACACATTGAGTGATTATAGTGAAGACCAGGGTTCTAAGCTGGGGAAGGAGGGAAGTGAGGCCACCAAGGGAATGATGAACTATACAAATGTGGAAGGTCAGTGGTTTAGAGAACTGGGAGGGGTGTTTCAATACACTCCAGTTTCAGATGTGATTTTAGAGGAACTCAAAATACTACAGATAATTCACTCACACAGTAAGTACTTATTGAAGACCTGTTATAATTTTTAAAACCAGCTATAATTTATTGAGCACTTATTATGTGCCAGACATTGTGCTAAGTATACCTTTACTGTATCTCATTTAATTTTTACTATGCATTAAAGTTGGTACTGTTATCATCCCCATTGTACAGATGAGAAGACTGAGGTTCAGAGAAATGTAGTAACTTCCACAAGAATGCACAGCTGGTAAGTAGCAGAGAGCTCTGTATGGTTACAAGGCCCAAGGATCTTAACTACTGTGTTCTATTCTGTGCCAGACACTGTGCTGGGTTCATGTAATCATGACATTCAGATTCAGGTAATTCTCCTACTTGAGCCCAGCCTGAAAACAGGGCACCTGGCCTCAGCTGTTCAGGGGTAGAAGCTGGGAGTGGAGGTAGAGGGATCTGGAATTCTTTCCTTATGTGCAGCCTTGATAGAGCTGTCAATCAAAGTGCCCACCCTCTTTAGCTAAGGGGAGGACATATCTGAGTTCAACCAATTGGACCTGTTCCAGAGACTTCGACATTGATCAAAAAAAGATCAATAAAGGGGAGAAAAAGATGGAACTGATCCATGTTGGCCATCTAAACACCCAAAGTGTCTCCAGTCTCTGTTCTTTTCTAAGCCTAGTTCTCAGCTTCATGCCACCTCTGTGAATTCGCCACTGGCCTGCCAATAAACGCCTTTCCTGCTACAGCAAGCCAGAATTGGTTCCTGACTTGCAATGAAAGACTCTGCACTGGCATATCAGAAGAAAAGACAAAGTATTGTAAAGCTAAAGTGAACGATTCATTCCTTGGATAAAATATGCACTGAGCAGGGTCAGAACTGAGGTGAGGCAAGTGAGGCACCATGAGCACCAAACTTAGGGGGGCTTTCACTCTCAGGGTTGTGTAAGTGCAGGGCTGGCCTAACAAGCAGGTGTCCCGTTCCCGCCCCCCTCCCCCCAAAAAAAGGTTAGTGACTTAAAGAACAGATTATTTCTCTTTCACAGAAGAGTATGAAGCACTCCATGCGATCATTCTGGGACACTGGCACCTTCTATGATGTGGCTCTGCCACCCCCCAGCACATCCTCATCATAAGCTTAAGGCTGGGCCCAGCCAGGGAGAAGGCGAAAGAGCAGGGAGGAGGCAGGGCCTCTGACTAAAGGCCTTGCCTGAGTTTCACACATCGTATCCACTGGCAAGGACTTAGTTACTCACTGCAAGGAAGGCTGGGAAGTGAAATTAGCTGGACAGCCATGTGACTGTAAAAGGCAGCAGGAAGGGGTTTCAGTGGACAGCTGGCAGGTGCCACTGCAGTCACTATGCACAGGGAACCTATTTCCCAGCAGCTTCTATTCTCAGTAACATTAAAGGCTGCTGGGTAGAAGCACCATGGTGGCTCAGGGAGGGAGAGGTGCTCATGGGCTGGGTAACAGGGGAGAATGTACCTGAGGAGGAGTAACCCCTGGGGTTGATAACGGTAAAATGAATGCAGCCAGTCTCCTTCCATGGGACAGGCAGGAGATCTGCTACCAGTGGTTCTCAACCTTCCTAATGCCGCGACCCTTTAATACAGTTCCTCATGTTGTGGTGACCCCCAACCATAAAATTATTTTCGTTGCTACTTCATAACTGTAATTTTGCTACTGTTATGCATCGTAATGTAAATATCTGATATGCAGGATGTATTTTCATTGTTCGCAACCCACAGGTTGAGAACCGCTGTACCAAGGGGGAACTCTCATGTCCATCTCACAACACACTGTGGGAGACAGAGGATGCGGGGTGAGGGGAGCTGGATCTGACTTCCCGTTCCTGCATTAACCTCAGGCCAGTCTTTACCGTTCACACGCCTTAGATTGCTCCTTTTGAAATGATAAGGCTGATAATAGCATCATTAACAATAATAATACATCAATAATAATGAGTGGTAGTATGAATGATAACAATGTGGATGTGAGGATCCCACAACGCAATAGTCTATGAAAGGCTTTGGTATCCAGCAAAGTGTAGACCAGGGGTGGGCAAACTACTGCCATAGGCCACCACCGATTTTGTAAATAAAGTTGCAATAGAACACAGACACAATCACTCGTTCCTATGCTGTCAGTGGCTGCGTTCAAGCTAAAATGCAAAATTGAGTGGCCGTGACGGTGATCGCGTGGCCGAAAGTATTTCTTATCTGGGCCTCTGTGGAAAGGTTGCTGATGACCTCTGCAAGGACTGCAGCCTCAAACTTCCTTGAGCATCATTTTATTGGCCAGTAAACCAGGACTAATAAGAATCACCGTCATTTCTGAGATGTTTTGAGGATCAAATGAAACAACGTATGTAAAACTGCTTTGCCGGCTGGAAGTGCCATGTAAACGGCAGTCATTATTTAGTCCCTTTGCTGAGTATCAATCCGTTTCATTCTTTAGTCTCCACTGAGCATCTGTAAAACGGACAGCTAAATACCTGCCTCCCGGAGTGGTTGTACGGACCCGTGAAATAAAATGGTGAAAGCATAAACTTTGGAATCAAACAGGCACAAGCTGGTGTCTTGCTCTGCCCGTTACCATCTGTGTGATCTTGGCCCCCTCGGAAGACCCGCGTCCTCCTCTGTAACAAGGGGTCCAGCATTGCTCCTCCTTCGGAGGTGCTGCGAGTGTAAAGGGAGACGGCAGGAGCGAGGCCTTGGCGCCCTGCCGGCCTTGTTCCCATCGCAGTGGCGGTGACAAATGCCACCGCCCACGGGTCTCTATCAACAGTACCGCTGAGCTGCACCCTCTGCCTCGGCTCAGCGCCCACGGTCAGCCCTGGGTGCCGGTATAATTAGCTCCGTCTCGGTGGCGAGCATGCTCACAGCCTGACACCGCTGTCACCTCCCGCTCGGTTGTCCCCACTCCGGGCACCGGTCTGAGTGCCACAGAGGACAAGCTGGCACTCGAAGCCTCTGACTCCTCACAAGGAATCGAAGCCTCTTCCTTCACTCCCGGGTGTGCCAAAAGACGAGTTTGAAGGGGGAAAAAAATGCTGCCTCTTGCATTTGCTGAGAAATCCGTTCCTCCAGATCCCATAACCCACCGAGGGGAAAAAGGCAGCCTGTTTCTTTAAGAGGCCTCCGCTAGCCGGGCGGAGACCCCCGGCGTTTCCCGCGACAGCTGGGCCCGCCCTTTCTTGAGTGACAGGCCAACAAACGAATTGAAGGAAGAGAGTTCAGCGTGACGGCGAAAGGGAGCAATAGAAGCCCGGGTCGGCCTGCGCGGGGCGGGGCCCAGGGAAGGCGGGGCGGGCGGAGGCCGGAGGAGCGGCGGCAGCGGGACCCCAGCACGGGGAGCGGGGCCTAGGTCCGCGCCCTGGTGAGTGCGGGCCGCGCCGGGGGCCGGGTCTTGGCGGGCTGCGGAGAAGGGCCTGGCCCTAAGGACGCAGCGAGGAGAAGCGCGTTCCGGCTGGGAAGGGGCCGGGGGCTGCTGCCCTGGGGGCTGAGGGGCTGGAGCGGGCGGGCCTGGGCTGCACCGGGCGGGCTCGCAGCTCCTAAGGGGTCGTGGCCCAGCAGGTCCGCCCGGCTCGCGGGGATGCCGAGTCCCTGACTAGGAAGGGGTGTCGGGTGGGAAGAGGGCGGGCCAGGCGGTGAGGAGCGGGGGCTGGGTCGGAGGGAGGCGGGGGAAGGAGGGTGGAGCCGGGGGCGCTACGGGAGCTGGGGGGCGAGGAGATGGGAGAGGGACGGGATGGGAGAGGGTCAGTAGGAGAGTGTCCGGGGCTGGGTGGCACGTGTTCATGCCCGGGAGCCCTTGGCGTCGCCGCCCCGCTGCACACTCAGACACTGGTCACCACCCCGCCCGCCCGCCCTCGCGGCTCAGGCCTCTCTCGCCTCTGGCCTCTCCTGGTGTCCAGCTGACCCGCCCACATGCTCTCGGCCCTCTCCCCTCTCCCGTGGGCCTCGCACCGTGGCCAGAGGCATCTTTTCAAAATGCAGATCAGACCCGGACACTGGGCTCCTCAAAGCTGGCGGGCTTCCCGGTTCCCGAAGGGTCAGCCCCGGCCCTCAGCCCCAGGCCCTCACCCCAGCCCCGGAGATCCGGCCCCTCCGGCCTCTCCTTCCTCCCAGGCTGCGAATCCCTCTTGCTCAACCCTCTCCTCCCTCTGGACGCTCTCAGCCCCCAGGGTCTTGACGCTTGGACTTCCTGCTCCCTGGGCCTCTCTTCCCGCCTGACTTAGTCCAGTCTTCATCCTTCAGATCGCCATTCAAGTATCGCTTCCCCTCGGCATCCGCGGCCCGACGCCCCCACCCCGTGAATCCCCCACTTTCGTCACCCTGTGCACTTCTCCTTCCCGCACTTGCACAGCTGCAGCGGCACTGATTTAGGAGAGCACTCCTGTCTCTCCAGCCCGCCAGGCGACAAGGTGCACCAGGAAGAACCCTGCTTTTGGCTCCTTGTGCCTCCAGCATCGTGCACAGGGCTGGGCACTGGGTATATTTATTTAAAAAGTGAATGGAGGACTTGGCTTTGGCAGGAGGAAGGGTGTGGTCCCTTATGTCCTACCAGTGGGGGCAGGAAACCAACACTGGGATACTCTGTGCATGCCGGGCCCTGTGCTGCAGCAGTGCGGTCCAGTAGAAATACCATGCAATACGTATAACTTAAAAATATTCAGTCGCCACATTGAAAAGAAACAGGTGAAATGAATTCTTGTAATGTATACTTAATATATTCCAAAATTATTATTTTGACATGTAATCGATATAAAAACTTATTAGATAGTTCACGTTTTTGTGTGTATACCGAGTCTTTGAAATCTGGTGTGTGTTTTGCACTCACAGTCCATCTCAGTTCGTGGTGACCATATTTCAAATGCTCAGTAGCCACATGTGCTAGGGGCTGCTGTGTTGGGCTGTGCGGTGCTTGGAGCTTTATATACCTGTGACATTGTGTCCCTTTTTGAGTCTAGAGGAGGATAAAATGCCACAGGTATATAAAGTAGTATCTGCACTTGACTAGCAAAAATGATGAAGCTCCTAAAAGTTACTTCGCCTGCCAGCAGTCATCCTAGAATGATGAGAATGAGGACTCCCCTCTGTTAATATGGAGTCTTTCAATACCCTATGCTGCCTCTAGGAGGTGCCAAGGAGGTTTGAGGGTACAGGAAGTGGGGACTAAACTTATTGGAAACAGTGGTATTTCGGGCAGATTGGGTGTTCTAACTTGTTCCATGCAGAGATAATGTGTCTGAATGCATAGTTGATGCAGTTGAAGGAAAAATCTGGCAAGTCCTTCTTTGACCCAGTCACCAGACCTCAGCACAGCCTGCACCCACTCAGCCTGGGCTCAGGATCTGGACAGAACAATGTGCACCCCCTGCAGCATCTCAAAGGTGCTGGGAGTGCTAGGCTTGAGTTAACAGTCAGGCTGTTCAGTTTCATAATTGCTCGCCGAGTGAGGTCCTCACCACTGTGAGGCCGGCACTGTTCTAGGCCATTTAGGATGACCAGGAGTATAAGTCACAGCCTTCATCTTTAGGATGCTTATCGTGTAGTTGCAAAAACAGTGATCACAGAATGATTAGATGATGTGCAAGACACCGTGGTGATGAAGAACCAGGATCAGTGATGTGCAGGGACTGCAAAGTGGCTCTTTCTAAGCGAAACAGTGCAATGTGCATGAAAGTGTTTAATTTGAACTTCTTTATGCAGGGCGGGTACTTTGCAGTTTGCCACTATCCTGACATAGATGCCACTTGACTTATTTACTTACTTAGCTGGCTGCTTAAGGTATCTAGGGGTTTGGATGGTTTTTTTGGGGGGGAGTGTCTTTTGTTAATCCTCACCCCCCAAGGATATTTTTTTTCTAGAGAGAGTAGAAGGGATGGGGAGAGACACAGAGAGAAACATCGATGTGAGAGAGACGCATCGATTGGTTGCCTCCCACATGGGCCCGACCAGGGCTGGGGATAGAGCCTGTAACTAAGGTACGTGCCCTTGACCAGAATCAAACCTGGGACCCTGTCGTCTGGAAGCTGACGCTCTAACCACTGAGCGACCGGCTAGGGCATGCTTAAGGCATATGAATTTGAAACCCCATTAGACATGCTGGTTTTAGACGAGAGTTACTGGAAGGTATTTGTTGAGCACCTATTATGTCCCATTGTATTGGACACAGCTCTGGAACTGGCTGTAAAACTCCCCAACATTATTCTGCTAGAAGAAAATAATAATAATAATAATAATAATAATAATAGAACAACACACCAGCAGTGCTTTGCCTTTTATATTGATTTTTCTCCCTTTCACATATGTTCCCTCATTTTATCATCATTATACTTCAGCCTAGCAAGTAGGGCCCTTTTATGCTGGTGAAACATGGTTACAATGTTTTTGCAACTTCTTCAAGTTCATAGTTGGAATTCTGCTTACTCTGTGTCAGGTATTATGCTTAAATGGTTTACACATATTATCCCACTTATGTTTCCAACAACTTTATAAAGTTTGATTGATGCTAATCCCCATTTATAGCTAAGGAAATTTTATAAGTAAGGAAATCCACTCCAGAACACATGCTCCTGTTAAGCTGCACTGTCTCACTAGAAGGTCAAGGTTGGAAGAGACCTCAAAAACATCTTGTCCAACCCCCTCAGTAGATCAGGACTTGAAGTCTAGAGAGGCTTGTGTTTGTAGGCAGTGAGGTCTCCTGTGCTCCAGGGGGGAGACTAACCCAAAAATGAGGGCCCACGCCTTCTTTTGTCCCTAACTGGTGCTGTGGCCTTGCCAACTTCTTCGGACCTCTGTTCCCTTATTTGTAAAATGAGAGGGCTTGGCCTGATTTTACAAAAACAATGCTGTGTTGTTATGGTTGGTATTGAAGGAGTCAGGCCCACAGCCCAGATTTCAGGCCTAACCCAGGACTCTTAGCTCCCCACACTCCTTCCCTTACACAGCTCTGCCTCCCAGTTGCAACCATGGTGGTCTGTTGAAGGAAAACCGTCTCTTAAAGTTCATCTGTATTTTCCATCTCAGTTTCTGTTCCTTTGATTGCCAAAGACTGAAGCAAGTGGTCTGTAAACACTGGCCCCTTCTAAATTCGTTTTCTCTGTTATAGTTAGGGGTTCACAATTCTAGGCAATGAATAATCCTCTGTCATTAGTGTTTATATTCTATTTTAAAGGCAGTTAGGTGGAGAGCCATCCTGAAGGGTATTTTTGGTGTGGAATTCTGTGGGCACAACTGTGTACTGGGCATTGTGCTATGAATTTTGGGGAGTAGGCACAGACTTGATCCCCAAATTGCTGTGGCTTTCAACCCAGGCCACCCACCCATTAGAATCACCTGGGAGAGTATTTCCATGACTGTGGGGTGGGCATTGATGCACAACTAGAGCCACTGGTCTAGAGCTGCTTCTCAGACTTTGAGGTGTACATGAACTCCCTGGATGGACCTTTTTGAAGGCAGATTCTGACTCAGTGGGTGATTTGTATTCCTGCAGCTCCCAGGCAAGGCCCGTGCTGCCAGTGTGCAGATCACACTTAGAGTAGCAAGAGCAGACACTGCTCATAGGGAAGTCACAGTCATTGGGATTGTGAAGGTATGTCTAAAAGACGAGGAGAACAGATGAGGACACGGGGTGCAGGACTAGGAAATCCACTTGGGAGAGTGATTGTCTGAGCTGGGCCTTGAAGGATGAGTAGGAGTTTATCAGCTGAGCATGGTGAAGGCAACAAAAGTTCAGACTTGGAGGATGTTTGAAGGAACGAAGTGGCCTGATGTGAGGGATGTAGCATCTACAAGGGAGGGTCTGAAAGCCACAGGAACTGGAGTAAGGGCATGCTCTGTGCAGGAGTGTCAGCTCCCTTATGTGAGTACAGGAACACGGCAGAAGCTTTCTAAGCAGGATAAGAGGAGACCTAGGTGATTCTTAGGGTAGGTGTTAAGCGGAAGAAGCCCAGTTACCCTGTTTCCACACCCTTCCTCACCACACTTGGGCTCTATCTAACTTAGTGGTTTTTAACCACATGTTTGAATAAGTCTTGTGTCCAACAAATTTCAACAAAAAGGAGAAATCTCAGCTGCCTTTGGTATGATGGTCCTTCGCAGCGTTTCTAGCAGTGAATGTCAGAACATGAATCTCTGCCTCCCGAATTCCCCTCTTCTCTACCTCAGAACCTCCTCGTCACTTGGTGGTCAGAACTAAGGGAAGTTGAGTCACTTCTCAGATGAGAAGATCTCAGGGAGCAGCCTCTATTGAGATTGTGTTCTTGATTAGAATGATGGTGTGACCTCTAGTTGCCTTCCTGGTGTGGCTATTCTGCTGCAGGAAACATAAACCAAACTTACCCCTGCCTCCCCCACTGAGTGGAAAGCAGAACAGAACAAAGAGCACTAGGCAACCCTATCCTAAAAAGAAAGGGGGAAGGGGGAGCTGGAAACCTCTGGCATTCTTCATTCTGAATTCCTTACTAATCGGAAAGGATCATCTTTCACTTCCTTTCTTAAGATGGGCTGTCCACCCCCTGTCAGAATCCAGCTCCACAAAGGAGTCACTGCATAGGTGATTGATGGGAAAGCTCCAAGGTGCTGATTTGATCAGCACACCTTCCAGAAGCCACTGAGAGAATGCTTCATTGGAGACACCGATGCTGCTATTTTTCTCTTGTTGCCCCAGCTTTGCCTTTGAAAACCTGGGCTTTCAATCCTTATAGGATTATCTTCTTCAAATCAGTGTGTACCTCGCTCCTGTTCTTTGGCATTTTGAGTTTTCCATGTCATCTTTATAGCCTTAATAGTTCCAAAGGGATGGGAGGGCAAGGAATGGAGAGCTGTGTAATCAATTGGAAGGGGCATTTTCCTTCTCTGCCTCTGGGCCTGCATGTAGAGCTGTAGCTCCCTTATCCTGACTGTTTGCTACTGAGTCTATACAATTGCTGAGTGGCGGAGTAAGGCTATTTATAAACCCGAGAATTTTGCAATGTTATTGAATTGCTTCCACCTAATTTCCACTTCCGTTCTAAAATGAAAATGAAAAGAGTAAGCAAACAAGTGCTGGAAGAGCTCCCCACAAGGAGATCCTTTATCCTGGGAAAATGGTCTGGAGAATGTTATTACTTCCATTCTCCTATTTCCCGATATTTCTATAGGGAGAAAAGCAGAGGGATAGTTCTCCCTTTCTTTTAACTAGAGTCAGGGTACTAAATCTGGTTTTCCATTGAAATCCACTCTAATGTTAGAGTGGATTTAAATAATGGAAATAAATAACTTTAAATAATGGAAATACTGTGTAGTTGGGAGGTTGTAAGACATGACGGGAACATCAGGCAACTAAGACAATTCATGCCAGTCTCTTTCCATTTAGAACCAGCCAGTGCATAGGTGTTGAAGTCAGAGCTGGTGGATTTAAGCAGACACAGCTGCTCACTGAACCACAGCTATATGCCTGATGAGACCACAGGGGTGCACCTGCCTTGGAGGAGGAGCTAGTGAAAAGAGAGGTGTTTTTACTAAGGAAAGGTAAGGAAAGCTAAGAATGGTACAGAGAGGAAGTGACATTTGAGCTGGGCTTTGAAGCTTGAATAGGAGTTCATTTGACAGTCAAGGAAGGAAGAGAATGTGAAAAGGTACAGAAGAAATGAAGGAACATGACCTACCTCATAAAAATAGCACGTAGTCCAGGGAGATCTGGTGGGATTGTGCAGGACTGAATAGTTTTCAGTAGTTCTCAACCTGTGGGTCGCGACCCCTTTGGGGGCGTCGAACGACCCTTTTACAGGGGCCGCCTAAGACCATCAGAAAACACATATAAAGGGTGTCCCAAAATTCACGCAAGAAGTAATTTTGATAGAAAACACAGGTTTATGATTAAAAATTATAATTTTTTTATTGATTCATGAAGTATACAGTATAGGGTTATGTATGGAATAGCATATCGGGTAAATGGCCTCCACGGCTTTGCTGGCACATATGCACTCTTTTGTTGAAATTTTCCATGACCATTTTGCATAAATGTGGCTGAATTTCGATGAGGCTCATTTTCATCTTGATGGCTTGGTTAATCGACAAAATTGTCGTATTTGGGGTTTAGAAAATCCACGAGTGATTGTTGAGAAACAAATGCATCCACGTGTCACTGTTTGGTGCGGATTTTGGGCTGGAGGCATCATCGGACCATTCTTCTTCGAAAATGCGGCCGCTCAGGCAATAACAAAAGAGTGCGTATGTGCCAGCAAAGCTGTGGAGGCCATTTACCCAATATGCTATTCCATACATAACCCTATATTGTATACTTTATGAATCAATAAAAAATTTACAATTTTTAATTATAAACCTGTATTTTCTATTAAAATTACTTCTTGCGTGAATTTTGGGACACCCTTTATAATTACATATTGTTTTTGTGATTAATCACTATGCTTTAATTATTTGTGACAATGAAATTGGGGGTCACCACAGCATGAGGAACTGTATTAAAGGGTCGCGGCATTAGGAAGGTTGAGAACCACTGGTTTAGATGGTGGAGTACCATTATCTGTTAAAATAGTGAATTGTTGTTTTGTGGGTCTCTTAGCTTCAGTGTATTCTAGCTTCAGGTACAGCAAACTAGAATTCTCCCCTGAGCACTTGCTATGGGCCAGGCACAGGGTTCCTGTGTTCGCATGGCTTTCAGACAACACCAGTCTGCCTAGGATCAAGTTCTGGCTGCACCACATCCTTGCTGTGACACTGAGCATGGAACTTAATTTTTCTGTGCCTCCCATTTTTTAATCTGTAAGTAAGGGTAATAATGTACCACACAGGGTTGCTGTGTGGATTAAATGAGTTAATATTTGCAAAGCCCTTAGAACAGTACCATAGCACTATGTAATTGTTAGCTAATGTCATCATCAAAGGGATTCTTACGTAGAGGGAAGAGAATGAATTTTGAAGTCCTAAGACCTAGCCTTGTGATCCGGTTCTGAGGTGGAGGCGTATGGAAGGCAAGTTTCTCAACTCGTCCGAACTTCAATTGCCTCACCTATAAAATGGGGGTGATTTCAGGGTTTTTGTGAGCATCAGCTATAAAAATGCTGTTGTACCTAGGCTGTCTACTTATTATAAAGAGGCATCTACACATAACTGTTATGTACAGATGATTGCTATAAAGTCACCATATAACTGCTCTGTTTTAAACAAGCCAGACTTCTCTAAGTGGTTTCTACTCTTCATTAATTCAGCCAGTGTTAATTAAGGGCCTTCTTGATGCATCATCTTATGCATGTTATGCTGTGGTCTGTTCATACCTCCATATTAGAGCTGTTTCAAAGCTTGGGTCAATCTTAGTCTTAGGCTTTTTAGCTGCAATGAACAGAAATGCAGGCTAGTTTAATTTCAAGTTTTATTGGCATGATACAAGGGAATTTCCGGTGCCGCAAGTGTAGGAGGTGTAGCCATGGAATCTCAAAAGTCCTCAGGCAGTGGCCTCTTCCATCTCTTTCGGGGACTTGTGGCTTCTGGTTTCTGGCCTCCAATCGTCTGCAAATTTCTGGATTCTTTCTGCAGAGCAGCTCCCTCTGCAGGGCTCTTGGGGTTTGCTTCTCTGTACCTTTGGCTTACGAATGGCCTGGGCTTGCCATGATACCTGTTCTAAAGCTGACTGTGACCTTTCTGTTCCAGGGCCATTGCCACCCAACTCCCTTTTAGCCTGTGTCTGTAAGTTCAAGAGGAAGAATTGGACTAGTCCAGCTAAAGTTGAGTGTTCACTGTGGTGCCATCAGCTATGGCATAGTTGGGAAGAGGTCATTCAACACACTGGGCTGCCTGGGCTTTGTGGGAAAGGGTGGAGTTGCTGAGAATGGGGGTTTATAGTATCTCTGGAATAGTCTTGATGGTTGCAAATCTCCAAGCTTTAAAATGGATATAAATTCTTGGAACAGTTGGGAATCACTCAGGGCTAACTTTAACAAGGAAAGGGACAGTCGACCTAGGAACTGCTATATGGGGTCAAAGTCAAGTGGAACTGTAAGTTAATGAGCTTTAGCTTGTTTATCTCTAATAACAGTACCTAGAAAAGAGTTCCCCCAAACACTATTTGTTTCTTAGCAGCACCATCGAAATAAGGGTGTAGCTTCTTTCGGTAAGGACTTTGAAATGGGCAATCTGCATTCAAAGTTTTAAGTTCCACTTTAGAATCATGGACTTTTAGACTTAGAAGGCATCTTACACATGCTTTAGATTAGCAATCACATCTCACAGTAGAAAACAAACTGAAACTTGGGTAAAAGAGACATGTGCACATCACCCAGACACTTAGTGATGGAACTGGGACTAGGTCCTGGGTCCTTTGGCTCTAAATCCAGTTGCTACTTCAGCAGGGAAAGTCATCCCAGCAAGCTGCTCTTCCTGTTGTACCTAGGCTGTCTACTTATTTTAAAAACAAGGAAAAATGAACTAAATAACAAATGTTCTAAGAAGGCATACTGTTCAGTTCCATGTATATAAAGTACAAAAACAGGCAAAGTGATAGAAGTCAGAAAGAAGTTGCCTCTCAGAGGGCTGGGAGGTAGGGGATTGACTGGAATGATGGAGGGAATTTTCTGGGGTAATGAAAATGTTCAAAGTCTTGTTTTAGATTAGAGAGATGTGGGTATTTCCATTATACGTATATATAATATATTTACATTATAGAAACATATACACAATAGAAATACATATAATAGAACTATATATAGAAGCTCTGTGCATTTTATTGTATGTAAATGGCATCTCAATTTTCTAAAATGATCTCACAGCTGACAGTCACACCCCTAATTAGGACAGATTTACCGATAAGAGTAGGATGCCTGCCCTAGCACCCAGATATTTGTGGTACCGCCCCTGCTTTGCTGTGTCACTGGAGCAGAGCATTTCAACCACAAGTTAATCTCATGGGGCCAGTTTCTATTCAGAGGTTTGCTGTGTGTCTAGGCACATAAAAATTACACGTGAAAAATTCTGCTCGGAGCTGCCAAAGTTGTGGAAGCTTTAGGGGCCATCAGGCCAGCCTCCTTAAGTCCCTTTAGGCTTGATTTAGTTGCAGTGAACAGAAATTCAGGCTAGCTTGGGTGGGGGAGGGGGGGGTGGGTAATGGCTAAAGTTAAATCCAACTTCTGTCTCCTTGATTACTTATTAGCTGGGAGAACTCGGGCAACTTAACCCGAGCTTCATTTTGTCATCTTCACAGGGAGGTAATAATTCTCCTCTGCCTACTTCATATGGCTGCTGGGAGGACTCAACAACTAAGTGAAAGCACCTTGAAACCATCTCTTTTACATTGTCATGTTCTGGAAATGCTTGTATTTGTGATCATTGACTTCTGAAGCGGCCCATCCTAGTTAGGAAATAGTCATGAAAGCTTCCCTCCTGTGAGGCCTCTGGTTTGAAGGGGACGGGACTCTTAACCCTTTCGCCATGCTCACAAGGTTGGGAGAACTGAGCTTTGTGTTTGGGCTGGAAAATGGATAGCATACAGGAACTACAGCTCAGCAGCAGCTCTGCGGCATGTTCCACGGGAGGCAGGCGTTCTCCATCAATGAGGGGTGAATTGCGGGTGAGGGGCTAAACCTGGGGGGCAGGAAGAAAGTCTTTTTCATTAAGAGAAAGGCCTCTCCTGAACTTGTAGGCGAGGAGTGTAAATACACACGAAACTATCCATTAGTCCAGTGCAGGGGTGGGCAAACTTTTTGACTCGAGGGCCACAATGGGTTCTTAAACTGGACCGGAGGGCCGGAACAAAAGCATGGATGGAGTGTTTGTGTGAACTAATATAAATTCAAAGTAAACATCATTACATAAAAGGGTACGGTCCTTTTTTTTTTTTAGTTTTATTCATTTCAAACGGGCCAGGTCTGGCCTGCGGGCCGTAGTTTGCCCACGGCTGGTCTAGTGACTTCCCTTTGTCAGACCTTGGAGAGAGAATGCTTTAGCTGCTGCTTGGAATACCACTAAGCTAGCAGAGTTGCCTAGGATATCAGTCACATGGGCGCATCTTCCAGACTTGTTCAAAATGATTTATTTTCCTTGTTTTGGAGAGAAGTGGGGGAGGGGGTCAGAGGTACTTCAAAACCTTGTCCTTCTCTACAGGGCTCTGTGTAAGGGTATCCTCAGCTCCCTACACTTGAGTTCTCAGCAGCTCTTGCCCTTGGCAATAGCTGCTAAAATAGCATTTCCTGTCTTCTTTCTCTTCCCCATATTCTGAACTCTGCATCATCCCACACAGAGGAGGCTCCACATTGTGTCCTTTGAAGGGGAAGGAGTGGCAGCAATAACTAGGGAGGAGGCAAGAGAGCATGTGCCGGGCCCTGCTGACGCTGGGATTTTCCTGGATTGACTGCACAACGCAAGTGGGCTGGCTCCTTCAGCTGACTGCCCAAGCAAGAGAAGGCGGCGTCTGTTCTTACCCATCTCAGAGCATATGCTTCTCCCTCTCTGGTCCCAAGACAGGAATTTGCAGTAAATGTGTTCTTCTGCCACGGAGCACTCCTTACCCTTAAACTGAAGTGCCACGCTGGCAGATCTTCCTACTGGCTGATCTGCAGTTGATAGACAGGATTGTCCTGTTTCTACTTGCTGATTTAATCCAGAGAGACAAAAAGCCCAAGGAGAGATTGTGGTGTGATCTAGAAAAATTCAAACTAAGTAGTTCCATGTGTAGTAGTTCAGCCGTTGGACAATGTCTGTCTTCTAGTTTTCCAAAATATCTTACAAGAGTGAAAAGTGAAAGCAAACTCTGACTTTTTCCTTCTTTCTGATTCTTTCTCCCCAGGCAGCCGTATCTGTGTGTGCATCCTAGAGAAGTAGGGTCCATTGGGAACAATGCCACCACCATCAGATATTGTCAAAGTGGCCATTGAGTGGCCAGGTGCTAATGCCCAGCTCCTTGAAATCGACCAGGTAAGCTCCTGAAATGACAAACAGTGATTCGAGCAGAGGGATCTGGGAAGTGTGTGGCAGAGGATGTCTTTAGGGATGAGGACCACTGGCATCAGGAGTAAGAACCAGCCAGAGGGAAGCTGAGGCCTGTCCCCCGCTACGGAACGTTGGTCCCCATGGCTTGGGAGAGGCTGCCTCTCAATACAAGCTATCAAGGGAGAAGTCCGTGCTCAGACCCCAGGTTAATCCTGCTTGGCAGCCCCTGGTCAGAACCATGGCACGAGGAGATGTGGTTGAAGGACCTCTCTCTTTCTTTCAGAAACGGCCCCTGGCATCCATCATCAAAGAAGTTTGTGATGGGTAAGTTGAAACTCCCTTGTTTTGAATGATGGCAAGCTAGAGACTAAAGGAGCACTACCAGGTCTTGACAGGACTTCTGCTGAAGGGTCTCCAGTTAGTCAGATCCCCAGTATGGGCTTTGTGCATCGTTGCCTTACGCAGGAAGTATAGCTAATGAGGATGACCCTTAGACCTCTTATCAATCTTTAGTTTTTCCTTTAAGTCCAGGAATGCCCTGCCTGAGGTCCTGGTGGGATCTGAGGTCCACGATGAATTGTATGTACCTCCTTTTGTGCTGTCAACCTTACAAGGTTCTTTGTAACCTTGAAGAGGTTATTTTTCAACATCTCAACCCAAAGCTTTGATTTTTGTCCCAGTCCTTTAAACATGCCACCTGATCCCTTGAGCAACTCTGCTGAAATTATTTATTTGCAGCTTCTAGATAGGTCCAGAGGCATAGCCAAACGGGCTGTACTATTTTTCTCTTACACAGGTGGTCGTTGCCAAACCCGGAGTATTACACCCTGCGTTATGCAGATGGGCCCCAGCTTTACATCACTGAACAGGTCAGTACTGGGAGAAGCAAATCAATATAGGCCTTGCCTTGCAGTGCGTCACCCAAGGATACCACGCCGTTCACCTTACTCACATCCGGGTAGCTTCCACTCACTGGGAGAGCTGCTTCCTGGCTGGAACAAGGTGCACCAGCCCTTGTTCTCCACTACTGGCTGGAACACCATGGTTTCACTTCCTGAGAGCCCAAGGCTTAAAGAGGACCTTAGAAGTTCTGTGCCAAGAAACAAGCAGCAGGAGAAGAGGGCCAGACTGGAGAGTCTCTGTTCCAACTCCTTTAGAAATGACAGAAAGTTCTTGTTGACTCAACAGCTTGTACAATTTTAATATTTTATTTTAGTTACTCTTTTTTCTCTTTGCTCCCCAGACTCGCAGTGACATTAAGAATGGGACAATCTTACAGCTGGCCATCTCCCCGGTAGGTACTCTGCTTTCCTTAGGAATTAATTTATTTAACAAACATGTATGAGTATCTATCCTGGGCCAGACTCTGTTCTAGAAACTAAGACTGTGGAGATTAACAAATCAGTCTTTGCCCTAACAGTCTGCTTGAGATTAAACCAACAAATACAATATATGGCCTTTCTCAAGGGTCTTGATGGAAAGTTGCTTAGGGAGTTGTAGGAACTCAGAAAAGGGACCACCTGACTCAACCTGAGGCTTCCCAGAGAAGGGAACACATAGCCCGAATGTCGAAGACTGTGCAAGAATAGCTGAAGAAAGAAGAAAATGAAAAGTGTCCCAAGCAGAGAGATGTACTTTGTCTGGGGAAGGCGGGATGCAGGATGGCTAAGGCCTGTGGCCATCAGTGAGAAGCCAGATATTGAAGTCCCTGATGGTCTGCTTATGGGTTTGGATTCTGTCTAGAAGGGAAGGTGGAAACACTGAAAGATTTTGAGCAGGAAGTTATATTACATTTAGATTTATATTTTAGAAAGATCACTTTAGTGATAGGGTGGAAGATGGGCCAAGAAAAGGAAGATAGGTGGCAGGCAGAATCTCTAAGAAACTAATGAGGAATGTTAACAGCCCCTGAAGGCAAATGGCAATGGAGACGAAAGGATGGTCATAAAAATACTTAGAGGCAAACTAGATGAACATGGTAACATACTGGATGTGGAAGGAAAGGAGAGACTCCAGGCTGACCCCTGTTTTCTGCAACAGCACCCTTTAAGGGTAACTAAGGGAGCTACCAGAAGGGCAGGAAGAAAACCAGGAGCATGAAATGGCTCAGGAGCCGAGGGCAGCAGAGTGTCAGGACAGAGGGAGGTGTCCACAAGGAGCAGAGGGATAAAGTAAATAGAGCAGAAAGGCTGGCTGTTGGCCTGTTACGTCAGTCACTGGTGAGCTTCCTGCAAACTGTTTTGGTGGTGTGACATCCAGATTGTCATGCGTTGATAAAAAAGTGAAAAAGTGAGAACCTCCAGTTTACCACATTATCAAGAAGCTTGGTTATAAAAGGAAATAGGTGGAGACGGTAGTAACTCAGAAATGTAGAGTGCAAAAGATGTGCTCTTTAGAAAGAGGTAAAACATTCAAGTGTTTAAAAAATCAACAAATTTTCACAAAGATACAATGAAAGGTCTCCCCCCTACTACCCTCCCTCATCTACCCAGTTCCCCACTTCCTCCAACCCTTCAGAGTTGTTAACTAATGTTGCATGTTGCATCTTTTTCTGTGTCCTTGAAAATCTTGTTAAGATGGACAAGAGGAAGCTGACAGTGCAGAAAAGAGGGAGCAATGAATGGAACAGGACCCTCCTGGGTCAGAACAGGAGGAATCCAAAGCCCAGGTGGAGGGATGTGCCCTGGCTGCTCGGCCCAGGCGGAGGACAGTATATTTGCGGAAGGGCCACCAGAAAATTGAGCGCACCTATTTTCTTGACAAAGAGAGAGACTTGTTTGTCTGCAAGAAAGGGAGGCTCGAAGTAATAACCGCCAACATTTCTTGAACACCCATATTTTGCTAAATACTTTGCATAGGTTATATTCTTTAATCCTGACAAACACCCAATGAGATGGGCACTCTTAACAGCCTCATTTGGCAGACAAAGAAACTAAGCTTAGAGAGGTTAACTTGTCACTTGTCACAGTGCTACAGGTCTGTTAGACTCTAGGCCAGTATGCTTACTGTCCCATTCTTCTGCTTCCTTCTCTTTTCCTGAACTCATCTTAAGGACTTCGTTATTCCCCCCTCAGCTCTGCTAATTTAATATGACAGTCTTGGAGTTAATCACTTTTATAGACTCACGAAGCATCCTACAGACCTCTCTCACGGAGCAGTTGACTTTCCCAGGAGCACACCTCTCTGGAGCAGGAGGCAGCTGCCCAGACACGCTGTCTCAAGAGGGAAATTAACATTTGGAGTTGGAAGTTTCTAAGTGTGATGTAGACCAGTGCTCTTCAAATTGTTCTTTCCTGTGACCTTTTCTCCTGGGGGACGTTTTCCCTGCTGTGGAGATCTTGAAGGATTTCTGTATCATTGAGAGCAGTGTGCTGTTAAAGGGCCATCTATAATAGTCAAAGAGGAGAGGCGGAAGGGAGGGAGATGAACAGGCCTGACTCCTTGGCCGGCAAGAAGACTGAGCTTCAGTCACTTGCTTAGCAACTATAAAAAAACAATAAAGACTACAGAAGCATTATTGCCCTTGAGATTCTTCCATTCCAACTGAGAACATTAAATGAACACACCAGAAATAGAGAATGATGAAACGGTAAATTGTGAGGCATTGACTATAAAGTTAATAAGCAAAAGGAAAGATCAGTGAACACAAGAGCAGGGACTGTAGCTGTAGCTTGCAGAGTGGAGACAAGCATTCTGCCAGGAAAAGTTCCCACGCTGGGAGGCTTTGTCACCAGTCTTCATCTTCAAAAAGCTATTTTGAAATTAGTTACTTCCCGCTCCTTGATATTCTTAAAGTTTCCCCAGGACTATCACTTTGAGGAACAATGATGTAGACTTGAAGAGAAAGTTTTAAAAAAATTGTGAGGCTTCCCCCATTTTCAGATTGAAAGGGATCTTCAGGGTCATCAGATTAAATTCTCCACCCAGGCATCCCTTCTGTAGCATCTTTGATAGATGGTTGTCCAGATTCTCCTTGATTGCGTCTAGTGACTAAGAGCTTATTACTTCAAGAGACAACCACTTCCATTGTCTAATGGCTTTAATTACTAGAAAACTGCCCTATGTGGAACCAGTATCTGTTTCTCTATGACTTGCTAGAGTTAGTGGGCTGTCATCTACCAGATATCTCTTGTATTCCCTGGGTGGGAATTCCTTTAATCCATAGACCAGAGTGGTACACAAAGGATACAGATACTACAGAATTGGTCTGGGCATATTGGTAATTCCCAGATTTATCCAGTGAACAGCTTCTAAGCAGTGAAAAAAAACTAGTTCTGCCTCAGGCGTGGATGTTCACAGAAAGGGCCTTAGAGCTATCCACCGAGCAGTCACCTGCCATAAGGAACAGATGGCAAATATCTTGTTCCTGCTCTCACAGTCCCGGGCCGCACGCCAGCTGATGGAGAGGACCCAGTCATCCAGCATGGAGACCCGGCTGGATGCCATGAAGGAGCTGGCCAAGCTCTCTGCCGACGTGACCTTCGCCACCGAGTTCATCAACATGGATGGCATTGTTGTGCTGACGCGGCTCGTGGAAAGTGGAACCAAGCTCTTGTCCCAGTGAGTATTATTGAGGTCTTGTCTGGGGCCTTTGGAGGTCTGTTCCTCTCCACAGGACATCCTATTCTCATTTCCATTGAGTCAAATGAGGTTTTTGAAAACCGTCTGCATACAGAGCAGTGTGCCAAGCACAGGAGTCCACACAGAGGGATATAATTCACTATCGTGGTCCTAAATCTTATAGTCTGCTTGGGCTCTCACAAAACGGTACTGTGCCAAGTGAGTAGTAAAAATAGGGGTTGCTGAACTCAGGAAGAGGGAGGTCAGCTCAAGACAGTCCTGTACCTTTATGGAAAACGATTGGTCTGATGAAGGTTAGTGTGCTGACTATCCATTATGGACTAGAACAGGTGTCTGTCTATTCTTAACCACCCCCTGGCTCCCTCCCTGTCCAGTCACCTCCCCTCTCCACACACACACACACACACACACACACACACACACACACCTTTCTCTGTGTTTATCATAGGTTACCCCCTACCCGTGTGCCATCTCCCTGCCACCCATTTTCACAGGGCGGAGAAGGTCCAGAACTTTGAGATACACCATGAACATCTTTACGCTACTCCAGCGCCAAGATGAATGTGGTGGGAAACTGCCTTGTCGTGATCCACAGTGAATAACATGGTTAGTTTGCCTTCTGAGCCTGTGGAGCCTAAGCTGGCAGAGAGGGAGTCAGAAATCTTTCAGCCGACAGATCAGCCATTAAAATTTTCAGCCAAACCAAGCAACTAATCATGGGTATTTGTTTAAGTCCTAGAAAATCCTAAAGCTTTCACTGTCATCAGCATTGACCCCTCAAGAGTGCTGCAGTCTCCCAGGAGTACAAGATTAGAAGGGCCTTGGTTTCTTCCTCTCTAAACGGGGGATAATGCCCCAGTATTGTCATGAGGAGCATTGTAAATGAGAATGGATCTGAGCAAGCTTTGTCCATGGGAGTATAGTTTGTTAATTGCAAGGCACTCTACAGAAGTATAAAGGATTTAATGTATAAACAGGAGAGACAAAGGGAAGAAAACATTTTCACCCTTATTTTCCATCAGCACAATGCTAAGGGGCTTTGCATTTATTGTCATCTTGCCCCCACCACAATCCAGTGAGATTGACATGATTTTACAGAGGAAGAAATTAAAGTTTGAAAATATAGAATTTGCACAGTTAGCAAATAGCTGAACAGGAATTGAACCCATGTCCAAAGTTTGTACTCTGCTCCTCCAGGCCTAAAGGTGAACATAGTACATAAGCTTCCTTAGGTACTCCCACAAGGTATTGGGGTTTGACAAAGGTCTGCTGTGGTTTTGTTCTTGGGAAATGGATAAGTGATTCTGTTTCCCTGAGATGAGGTGACATGGAGAAGGAAAGCCTAATCCCCAACAGCCTTTATGTTTTCAGTGATGGATACCTGGACAGATCTGCTCCATGTCTGTGTAGGTGTGCATGCGGGCGCTGACTCAGAGTTGCATCGACTGATTGCTCATGTAGTGCCTACACTGAAATCCTTCCATTGTGGCTGCCTTCACACCTGTTCCTGGTTTTGAATCTTTGTATTGTTGTGTGTGTGTTTTGCACATGTCTCAGCTACAGTGAGATGCTGGCATTCACCCTGACTGCCTTCTTAGAGCTCATGGACCACGGCATTGTCTCCTGGGACATGGTTTCCATCACCTTCATTAAGCAGGTGAGGCCTCCAGCATTCTATCTTTCTCTCCTTCCTCAGTCACCCGTTGTTCTCCAGGCTAAGGTGGGGATGCAGTCAATATCGCATTCTGGTATGGGCGGCTTTCTATCTCTGAGGCCAGACTTTCATCCTGGAGCTCTGCTCTTCCTGTGGTTCCTGCAAGACTTACCCTGTTGTACTCTCAGGACCTGCACGGAGATGAACTGGGCTCTCCGAGTGAATCTGCCCAAAGTAGCACTGGATTAATAGTGAGACTTAGGAGAACACCAGCATCAGCCAGTACCATCCTAGAGTCTTCTGACCTGCTTCCTGACTTTCCCTTCTCTTTGATAAAAAGTGTTCATTTCATTTGCCTTATATTTACAAGTCTGCCTTCTGTTTACAAATCTGCCAGGTAGCCTGTTTGGACTGTCAGATTGACCTCAGTCGGTAGGAGTGGGGAGACTTCTAGTTTTGCCTTCCTTTCTTTTACAAGAAGGGACAGCATCAACTCAGAAAACTGAACTAAAACCAGTGAATAATATATCCTGACCTGCCATTGTCTTGGGACTTTGGGAACCTCCCAGTGCTAAAGCTATTTTGGCAAAAGTGACCTGGCCATGTGTTAAGGATATTATAATAGGGATTGAGGAGGATTAGATGACAAGACTTTGAGATCCTGTCTACCTCTCTAAGTCTCTCTGTTCTATGTGTGTATAGGGACACAGTGCATGTCAGGAGAAGTGTACCTGGAAATAAAATAATATCCTAGTATCAGTAAGATCCTCTGCTTTCTATAGTCAGCTTTTTCACACCGAGTCCTTATTTTGAAAATGAAGTATTAAGCCCTTAGATTTTGAGGACACACAGTTGACTGGATACTGTAATTTGAAATTGAGTTTTCCATGCCTAGGGAATCCCTGGCATTGGCCCTGGTAGCCATAAAGAGATAGCACTCGCCAGCTCGGGACACCTGCCCCAGTGTGGTCAACACACCTGAGAGGAGAGAGCCTGTGGGCTAGCAGCAGAAGCCTAAGCCGTCCAGCTCCCATGGCCCTGAACTTCCTACCTGATTTGTCCCTCTCTGCCTTTAGATTGCAGGGTATGTGAGCCAGCCCATGGTGGACGTGTCCATCCTTCAGAGGTCCCTGGCCATCCTGGAGAGCATGGTCCTGAATAGCCAGAGTTTGTACCAGAAGATAGCAGAGGAAATCACTGTGGGACAGCTCATCTCTCACCTCCAGGTGTGAGTAAGAGACTCTGCCTGCCTCCCTGCCCTGTCGCTTCTCTTCTCCCCTCTCCGTCTGCGTAAGTCTTCCCGTCCTCCTCCTGCTTTGCTTGGATTCCAAGCTGCTGGTCTGCTTGTTCATCCATTCATCGCCTCTTCTACATGACTGCCAGTTCCTTCCATAATTCAGACCTGATCATGTCATCTCCTGTGTAAAACCCTCTGTAACTCTCTTGCCCCTTCGGATGAAGTGGTTTTCCCCAACCTCCCTGTACCACTGTGGCACCAGACAAAATGAGATGCTTTCTTCTCTATGGGCCAAACAATCTGTTTGTACCTATAGCAGTTATATTTACATAAAATACTCTACTTTTTATTATCTGTCTCCCATTTTATACATTTTTAAAATATTTTTTTATTGATTTCAGAGAGGAAGGGAGAGGGAGAGAGAGAAACATCAGTAATGAGAGAGAATCATTGATTAGCTGCCTCCTGCACGCCCCCTACTGGGGACCGAGCCCGCAACCCCAGGCATATGCCCTTGACTGGAATCAAACCTGGAACCCTTTGGTCTGCAGGCCAACACTTTATCCACTGAGCCAAACCAGCTAGGGCTCTGTCTCCCATTTTAAACTGAGCTCTCTGGGAACAGATCATTTTTGTATCCTCTGCTTGGATTTAAGCAAAAGCCCAATTAGCATTTGTTGAACAAATACTTTTAAAATTGCTTTTGAGGCTTAGCCCCCTGTTATTATTTGATTACAATCTGTGAGTGATTTCATGAACCATGTCTAAGTGTCATCTTGCTGGTCATTCTTCTAATCTCCTCTGCCTTCTTTCTTCATTGACACAGCTCCAACCAGGAAATTCAGACCTACGCCATTGCCCTGATTAATGCACTTTTTCTGAAGGCTCCTGAGGACAAGCGACAGGTCTGTGGCTGCCTTTCCAAGCTTTTCATCTGGGCTCTTCCAAGAGAAGAATTCTCACCCACTCACCCTTTGCAGACAGCAGAAACCCAGCCATTTTCCCAAGAGTCCTTCCTCCTGTCCCTCTGCGATCAGAGCCCATTGAGTGGCTTTGCTAAGGAAGACCCAGGGGAGAACGAGCTGGGAAACCAGCTGGGGTCTTAGGTCAGAGCAGGGGCCTGCAAACTTGTTCCTCTAAAGGGCCAGAGGGTAAATACGTTTGCTTTGTGGGCTATATTGTCCGAATGGCAACTGTCCACCCTTCCTGTTGTAGCCAAAAGCCAGCCACTTCAGACAGTAGGTGAACGAATGATGTGGCTGTCTCGCAATAAGACCTTATTTACACAAATAGTTGACAAGCCTAATTTGGCCTTAGTTTGCCGACCCCTAGGTTAGAGCATCAAGAAGGGAGAGGAGATTGAAACAAATGAGAGCCTTACTTAAGGAAGCAAGAGTGGAGGCACTTAGCACGAAGTCTCGTGTGTAAGCTCTGATCCAGGTTCTAAACTTCCTTCTCCTATGAATTATCTGTGTGACATTATGCAGACAGCTCTACCTCTCTGAACCCCCGTTTCCTCACCTGTAATATGGGAGCTACCACATCTGCCCCGTTTACTTCACAAGGATGTCATGAGGCAAACCAGACCCCCGATTTACAAGTGAGGACACCAGGAATCGGATGGGCAGGGGAACAAGCTCTGACCTAAGAGTCCAGGGCCTGCCACTGGCCGGACACATGCTTTAACCTCTTTGGGTCTCAGTTTCTCTTTCTGTCAAATGAAAGGGCCAGTTTAAAAGACCCCTAGGGGCCCTTCCAACACACTTTCTAGATTTCTCTGGTAAAAGCCCGAGTGGTGTGCAGAAGAAAGACTTTTTAGTTGTCTGTCAGTACCCTGGGCTCAGGAGGTTGAAATTCATGTGGGATCAGGTAACAAGCCCTTGGTGGATGCCAGTGGGACACCAGGAGCATCTGTGTTTCTGTCTGTCCTGTCTTTCTTGGATGGCTTTGCTCCATTAAGCTCTTCCTTTCTGGTCCTGTTCTGAATGTAAACTGAAAGCTCATTCTTCCATCTGCTTCTCTCTGTGCTTTTGCTTTCTGCCGGCAGGACAAGCACCTTAATCCTCTAGACCTGCCTGCCACTGTAAGTAGCACCGCTCTGTGGAAAGGGCCCCGCTATAATCCAGGTGGGGAGGTCACAGCTGGGCAAGAATCTCACCTCTGATCTAAGATGTTCAGGGAACTCCAGGACCAGGAAAGGTTGTGTGCTGTAAACCTCATTTGTCAGGACACTTGAAGACATCCTGCAGAGTAGAGCCACATGCAGGATTAAGGCGATGTTTGTCCCAGGGAATGTGGCCCAGGCTTTCCTTTGTAACTTGCCTTTACGTGGTGTGTGGTTCAGCCAGCGAAGTTCAGATTCAGAAATAGCCTGTGGCTCTCATCTAGATGATACCATGGCGCATCACCTCCCAACTTGATACAGCAAAGTGTAAAGGTCAATCCATGTTTACCTAGACCGTGGGCATTTGAAAAGGTTTGGACAGTTGACAAGAGGGGATTTGGATGCTCATTTTTCCTAAGAGGGAGCTTAGGGAGGTCAGCTCTACAAGGATCTGGAAGAGGATGAGTGCTTCCCCCCACAGAGAAGCTTTTAGTCTAAGGTCTTAATGTTCTGGCATTAGACCACTGCCTGTTTCCCATGGTTAGTTGTCCACAGAGAGATCTAATCTCAAGCTGACCTCCTATAGCTATCAAGAAGTTTCTAGGCCACCACCCTCCTCCTCCAGGTGGTGTGTATGCACAGGGCAAGCATAGTAAAACTTAATGTTCCTGGCAGCACCAGCCACTTGGAATATGGCCAAAAATCCAGGCGTGAGAGAAAGGCCATTGAGCTCTGAGGACATTGCTCCATGGGAGAGGTGTGACAGCTCCCTCAGGCCGATGGACTTAGAATTCTCTGTAAAATTAAACTAAGACAGCAGTTTAGAAAGTGAAGTCATACCAGTTAACATTATAAGAAGTGATGGCTGACATTGGAAGGCAGAGACAAAAGAATTCTAAAAAGCTGTCAGAGAAATGAAAAGCATGGTAATCTGGGGCCATTGTGTTTAGGAGAAAATAGCTTCACATCTCAATAGCTCCTTGAGGGTATTAGTGTCACAACCCAGAAAAATAAAGGATGGTCTTTATAAAGCCAAGTCCACGGCAATGATTAAATTATCATCATTGCAGTCTCTGCTGACATAGACATGTATTTTTTAAAGATTTGCATAAGAATGGTCAAAGTAATGGTTCTGAGAGGACCCTTAAAGCTTCGCTCCCTGGAAGATTCACTTTAGGAGGATACTAAATACATAAAGTGTTCTTGTTAAATCAGAACCAAATATAATTTAAAAAGTAACCCTATTATGAAAATTACCCCAAAGCACTCAACACGTTCTCTCCACCAGTCGGAAGTGAATGGGAACTACTCACTGTTTCAGGGGATCCCCACCCAGCTCTCTGCTGGTGAGCCCCGGGAGCAGCAGGGACCAAAGCCCTTTCCTGGGTTTGGAGTCCCTTCCAGCCTAGGCAGTGGGTGCCTTCCTGGAACAGTGAACAGTGCCTGCGGCTTGGGGACCATCACGCTGCTCTGTGCTCCATTTACGTCGTCCATCGCCCAACGTCCTTGTAATACCATGTCTTGTCCTGAGGCGTCTTCGTCCCTCTTTGAAGATGGTATGGTGGATTGTGCCATTGGGACCAGAAACCCTATTTGTTCATTTGCACTCACATAGGAAAAATGTGAGGGAATTTGTTAGAGTATAAGATACAGGTGATGGTTTGTGGATTTTTTTCTATTTGCCCACTTTTCATTTGAAAGGAAAAAAATTGTGAAAGAAAAAGCCCCAGCGCTGTGACATCACCTTTCTCTATGGTTGTCACAGCTGTGTCCTGCCACCGTGCCTCATGTTCCTTGTTTTCTCACTAGGACATGGCCAATGCATTTGCACAGAAGCACCTTCGATCCATAATCCTAAATGTAAGTTTCCGAAACAAGCGGTATTTTGTTACTATTGTTTTGTTACTATTAATAACAATTATTACCATTATTATAGTTGTATTATTGTTGAAATTACTATTGAGTGGATTGGGCACTCAGAGAGAACTTACCAATAGGCACTAAACGCTCTCAAGGTGAAAGCTTTTTTTGTAATCCTCTATAGGCAGAGTTGTCTCTAGGAGGCTGCTGGCCCACCAGGGATTGCAGAGCCTCAAAGGAGACACTGAGGCCAGCTGTACTGTTTGTTGTCTGGCAGATCCAAACTTGTTTATCTAGAGGGAATGTGTTAAAATGAGCACAAAAAAGGAAGGTAACTCATTGAATTAACACGGGTCATAAACCTGAGTGTGTGGGGCACCAGCAGGGATGAATAAGACAGTGTGTTTGCTCTCGAAGAACTTCCAGTCCAGTAGGAAAGATGAGTGGTCATGGCTCCTGTGGTCAGGCTCCGTAGAGATGCGTGTCTGGGAGACTTCAGAGAAGGGCAGTCAGTCCTGTGTTGAAGGAGAGGTGTCAGGAAGCCTCTAGAGGACCGTCTTC
Organism: Myotis yumanensis; assembly: GCF_028538775.1. Classification (NCBI taxonomy): domain Eukaryota; kingdom Metazoa; phylum Chordata; class Mammalia; order Chiroptera; family Vespertilionidae; genus Myotis; species Myotis yumanensis. Next base: position 68,458,717 of record NW_027223758.1, read on the forward strand.
AGCGGAGGCTGAGGACAAGCAAGCAGACCAGAGAGAAAAGGAGTCGGGGGGTGGGAGCCCAGAGCCAGACGGAGTGTGTGATGGGTAGAGGGTGAAGCAAGGAGCAGATCTGTGGTGAGACTGCAGATAGCAAAGACCAGATCAAGTAGGGTCTTAGTCTTTTTCCTAAGGGCAGTTGAGGGGATTTAACCAGGATCATGAAGTAACCAGACTAGCATTTTAGAAAGATCATGCTCCAAAATCTGTGTGTTTCCCGGGGGGTGTGTTAGCAAGAAAAGTAGAGTAGGAGGTGGTGGGGAAGGGGAGGCATCTGGAAAGAGGTCTAATTCCTTGTTACCAGGGTGGTGAAGTGGGGTGGGAGGGAACCGAGGTGGGAAATGGGGACAGTGGGAGCGGGAAAGAACCAAGGATCTAAACTAAAAGACGGCCATTTTATCAGTTGTCAAAAACAAGGGAGAACTGGGAGAGCACAGTGAAGAAATTCGGAGTCAAGTGTGAAAGACTTACTAATTCTGAACATGAACTTTGGAATCACCAGCACCCACTCTGCCATTAGCCAAACCTTTGATCTTGAGTAATTCACTTAACTTCTGTGGGCTTCGATGTGCTCCTCTGGACGTGAGAACTAAATGAGCTAATATATATACAGTGCTTAGCAGGGTGCCTGGCATGTGGTAAGTGCTGTGCTTATATGGCAGTTCTTTGCGAACAAGATAGAACAGCTGAAAGAATTCAAAAAGTAAGCTCCGAGTACCTGTGAAGTCCAGTGATCAGCTGATCTAAACACGAGGAGCCTGTCAGACTTCACTGCAGAACTAGCTCTTGCCTACTGGCCATTCCCTGGTCACAGCCCATGGGCAGCCCACAGGAGGGACCTGAGCAAATGCTCAAGCACCCTGCCTGCAAGTGATGGAGAGCACACAGTGCCCACGCCTTCTCATCCACATTCCTCTTCGTGTGTGGGAGCAAGGATGCCCTTGTGAGGGAAATTTAATGAATTTTGAGACTTTTTATTTACTTGAATGAGGTTATGACAAGCTAAGATTCCACTACAGAAGACAGTTCAGTGTCAGGGACTTAGATAGTCTGCTAGGAAATGGTATGCATGCTCACTTAAATCCAGGAGGTTAACTGAGTCCAGCCAAAGAACATAGGCCTGGAAGTATCTGACAGCAAATAAGATGTCAGGTAAAACTCACTCAACTGGAGCTGTACTTCTTTAAGCCATTGATGGCTAGAGTATTACCTTCCCACAATGATGTGTCTGAGTTTGAGAAAGGGGATTAAATGAATGAAAACCAACATCACATTAACTTTAACCTCTCTTTAAAGTGGTTTATGAGTTCTGGAGAGGTGAGGCGGAAGGAGTAGGGATAGACAGGTGGTGAGAAATTGGAGTGGTAGAGGGGGGGGAATATAGAGAAAGGAAGAGGCTCAGAGTGAGGGGCAAAGAAGAGGTGTCAGTGGGACAGTAGAGCAGTGACAGAGAAAGAGCCTGGGCAAAGAGAGTCTGGGGGGAGAGAGGGAAGGGAAGCTTAGGGGGAGAGCAGAGAATGAAAAAGTAAGCTTGGGGAGATGGAGACAGACACTGAGACTGAGCTGAAAGGAGAAACAAAGAGGGAGCACTTGGGACAGAGGGAGGGATGAGGGCGTTAGCACACCCTCTAGCAAGAGAGAGGGGCAGCTTTGTCCAGTAGAAATTTCTGCAGCTGTGGAAATGCTGTCCCAAATGGTAGCCACTAGCCACACGTGGCTGTTGAGCTCTTTAAATGTATCCAGTCTGACTGGGGAACTTAATTTGTCATTTTTTAAATTTAATTGAAATTGAAATGTGGCTTGTGGTTACTGTTTGGGCTGTACAGAGCTAGAGAGAGAAAGAGACAGGAAGGAAAAGCACTCTGGCATCTCACAGTGTGGAGATGAGGCCTAGCAGTGCCGTCCAATGAAAATATAGGGACCGCTTATTTTATTTGATACTAGAAGCCTGATGCACAAAATTGGTGCAAGGGGCTCGGCCCTCACAGCCCTGGCTTCCTCCGTCTGGAAGGTCGTCTGGACAGTCGTTCTGCTGTTGCGCTATTTGGTCGATTTGCATATTACGCTTTTATTATTATAGATGTTCTAGCGGCAATGTTGAAAAAGGAATAGAGGAAATTAATTTCAATAACATTTCATTTAACCCAGTCTATCTAAAACACTATGATTCCAACATATAATCAATAAGAAAATCATTAATGAGATACTATACATTTTGTTTTTACATAGAAAGGTTCTGAGGTCTGGTGTGCCTTCATTGACAGCATGTCTCAGTCTGGACTAGCCACATTTCCAATGTTCAACAGCCACATATGGCTAGTGGCTACCAGAGTGGACTTCACAGGTCTAATAAGTTTGCTCTCCAGCCGAGCAGGCCCTAGAGAGCTGATCTGAAGTTAGAGGGAGCTTGAAAAAGATACTGATCTAGAGTTAGAAGCTCTATAGAGCTGTCTGATAGAACTTTCTGTGATAATGGAAATGTTCCATATCTACCCTACCATCAGGTGGCAGCCACTAGCCACATGTGCCTGGTGAGCTGAAAATGTGTCTAGTGCTACTAAGGACCTGAATTTTCAACTTAAATTCATTGTAAGTGACTTAAATGCAAGTAGCCCCATATGGCCAGGGGCTGTCACATTGGACAGCACAGGCCCCTAGAGACACAACTAGACTGAGTAAGAGAACACAAAGGATACAGGTGGTTCGTGTGGGAAACTGGGCAAGAGTCTCATTTGGCCGAGAAAAGAGCAAGGGTGACAGGATTCAAGATGGTCGTGAGATAAAGTGGGGGAACGAGAAATACAGGAAGCAAGCAGGAATGAGCAGGCTCTTGTGGGAGTGAGAACAGGACAGCTTGAGACAAGAACATAACCAGCATTGCTCAGCCTGGAGCGTGTGGGAAAAGACACAGCGAGCATGAGAATAGGAGAGGGGTAGGCATCAGAGGGACAGAGGGAGGAGGTGATGAGCTGAGGGGGGACCAGGGCCATGGAAAGAGAGCAGGGAGAACAAGTTAGAGGAGGGAGAGGGACATGGTGGGAACACAACACAGGGAGGAGAGAGAAAAGAGGGACAGTTGTAGGAGACAAAGGAGGGAGGGGCAGGTGAGGAGGTTTGGACAGGAGCATTAGATGCCCCCCTTTATGTAGGTGTCTCCATGTCATTTAAAGAAAATGATCTTTTCTAAAGCCTCTCTTCACCAAAACATTTTATTTTTCTAAGGGAAAACAAAGAACCATACTGTCCAATTCGACAAGCAAGTCTTTCTCCGTGCGCACTAGCTATCGTCTTGGATTGTCTTGGATCTCTTTAGACCTGCAGTCCAGTTTGGTAGCCACTAGCCACATGTGGCTGTTGAACACTTGAAATGTGTCTAGTCCAAATTAAAACGAGTAATTACTTACCTGATTGGAATAAGGTCCAGCCGCTGAGCTCCCATATCATAGTCTTAGTGGGCTAAGAGAAGAGGATGGTGCCCACTGGCCTGCAGTGAATCCTCTCTGCCTGAATCAAGCCTATTCATGCTCCATTCCCTTCGAGAACACGAAGTCCTTGTGTGTGGGAGGAAAGCCCTGTTCCTTGCCCAGTGTACTTTTTCACTAGCATGGATGTGTCTCTTCAGTGAAAGAAAATCAGTTCAGCCCCCTGCTCCCTGCCTGTGCTTTTTCCAGCATGTGATCCGAGGGAACCGCCCAATCAAAACTGAGATGGCCCATCAACTGTATGTCCTACAAGTCCTGACCTTTAACCTTCTGGAAGAAAGGATGATGACCAAGATGGACCCCAATGACCAGGTAGGCGCTAAGTGGGGCAGAGCTTCCCTGGCTTAAGCTGTGTGCTGTTGGATGTGCTGTGCTCTACCCTCAGGCTGTGTACTGAGCACCTGCTGTGTGCCAGGGCCTTGCTTAGATGTGTCTGCACAAACGGTTTGGTCTGCTCTGAGAAATCTAGCTGTGTGCCTCCCATGTCCTCTTCCTGCTGGTGACCCTCTGCGCCAAGCCCACCTCTGTCCTGCTAAGGAAGAGGTGATGCCTCTTCAGAGATCCATCGGGGCCAGAGTTCTGCCCAAGCCCCACCCACTCTTTTCCTTGCTTCCCTTGGTTAGCTGATTCACCTGCTGGCTGTCTGTTTCACCTCAGGCTCAAAGAGACATTATATTCGAACTGAGGAGGATTGCATTTGATGCAGAGTCTGACCCGAGCAATGTCCCCGGGAGTGGGACTGAAAAACGCAAAGCCATGTATACCAAGGACTACAAAATGCTGGGATTTACTGTAAGTTTCCCAAAGCACAGACCTGCGTAGGCCTTCTGCTCTGACAGGAAGTCAGAGGGCCCACCCAAGTGAGTCCTGGGAACCCCTGCTTCATAACAGTGGTCCTGGAGTAGATGACACTGAGAAGCTGGAGGGCCTTGATGCTCAATTTGCTTATGCAATGGCAGAGTCACAAGTTTATGTGCAGCATTTGGCCCTGTGAAAAAAGCCATCTGTGAGCAGGTCCGGTAGGTCAGCCGTATGGATGGAGAGGAGACCTCTCACCACAGCAGCAAGGTTCTTTGAAAAGCAGGCGTGGGTATTTTGTGATAGGATACAGCTTGAGGATGGAGTTAATTCAATTAAATATTTATTATGCACCTACTCAGTGCCCAGCAGTGTGCTATATGCTGGGGTTACAAGGTGAGTCAGCCCAGTGGTCAAGGGCTCACAGTCTCATAGTAGCGACGGGCACAGAAAGAGCTACAATAGATGTAGATCTGCAGCACTAGCAGCATTCAGATGAGGGGCAAGGGCTTCCCCTCAGGTGACACCGCACACAGAAAGACCGCCAAGTCTAAAATCAGGTTTCTTCTTCCTCCAGAACCATATCAACCCAGCAATGGACTTTACGCAGACTCCTCCTGGAATGCTGGCCTTGGACAACATGCTGTACTTGGCTAAAGTCCATCAGGACACCTACATCCGGGTAAAGGCTGGGGCCAACTTTCTCAGCCCTGGTACCACATCTCTGGCCTCCCTCCCCCGCCTCCCTAGTCCTCTCCTCCCTCACCTCCTTTTCCTCTCCTCCCCAGATCGTCCTGGAGAACAGCAGCCGCGAAGACAAACATGAATGCCCCTTCGGCCGCAGTGCGATTGAGCTTACCAAAATGCTCTGTGAAATCCTCCAGGTTGGGGAACTACGTAAGTCTGTACAGCAGCCCTGTAATTGGGGGCTGAGTGAGCTGTGATCAGCTTATCCTTGTTAATGGGAGTCTTGGGTATTGCTTTGTTCAAGCTGGCAGTTTGAACATGTTCAAAAGCTATGCCACCATCCACTCCCAGGTGCAAGGACTGGCTGAGTCTGTCACAGGGCAGAGGTGGACCAAGAGCAAGTGCCCTGGAGAAAAAGGCTCAGGAATTGGGAACGGCCCCTCCTACACTCATCACTAGCCCTGGTCCTCGTCATCGTTTTGTTCTTCAGGACTTTGGTGCAGAGGATCCAAAGTTTCTGGACATGAGCACCCAGCTCATCCCTTTCCTGCCTCTTTTCTCCCATAGCAAACGAAGGACGCAACGACTATCACCCGATGTTCTTTACCCACGACCGAGCCTTTGAAGAACTCTTTGGAATCTGCATCCAGCTGCTGAACAAGACCTGGAAGGAGATGAGGGCAACAGCTGAGGACTTCAACAAGGTCAGTGTCACAGAGCTCTGAGGTCCAATGGGCTGAGACCATCACCTGACAGCCTGTGACAGCTGCCAGAGCCGGGGAGGTGCCTGCACTGGAAACCAGCCTGGTGTGCAGCAATTCGTCACAAGACTGAGGCATTGTCCCCTCTGGTTGTGCTTCCTCTGTCACCTTGAGCAGATGTCTTCCCCTTGGTGCCCTGGGCCCCTCATTTGCCCCTGGAGCCAGTACTCACCCCTCCTGTCTTCCTTAGGGGCCAGGATAATAAGCACAATAATAGCTGTGGTTGCTGAGCACTTACTGTGTGCAGGCACTGTTGCTGTTTGTGCACAGGAAGCATCAGGGAGAGGTCGGAGTGGATTGGCATGATATGCAAGTCATGGATACCTACTCAGAAGTCATTCCTCCATGCTTTCTGAGTACCCATCTCGGTGAAGCACACAGGGCCCTCAAAAGCTGGTACTCTAGACTTGAGTGTTTTGAAGCTGATCATCTCATTGTAAAAAGTTTGGGAAGAACTTCTAAGTATATTCAGTATAAGGAAGAAAATGTTTGCTATAATTTCACCACACAGTGATGGTCATTTTTTATGTGTTTCACTGTAGCCCTTTTTTCCTGTAGATTTTTCCTTCATTGATGGAGAGCTGACCGGATGTGCAGTGTGATATTCTGTTTTTCCTTTAACTGTTGTTTTCGGGGAAGTAACACATTTTTTTGAACATATCACAGTGTGCCAGGCACTGTGCCTCCATATAGCATCTCATAATCCTTCAGGCAGCACCTATCAGAAGATGTGTCTTTCTCTCTCCCTTTAAACTGTAGGGGGAGGGTGCTAAGTGACTTATTCAAGGAACAGATGAAGGGACAGAGTCAAGATCTGAATCCATTCCTCTCTGACTCCAAAAACCTATGCTCATTCCACACCGTTGACTAATTGAAATGTATGAGAAATAAGGCATTTGTCACCATCAGTCATTTGTCCTAATAACCACCCGAGGAGGTGTTCCTTAGCATGTCGGTGCTCTGTTCCCCAGCACACATCTGTAGTCCTGCTGTGCTCAAGACCCGGGCACGGGCCAAGTCTTGGTGCCCAGAGGCAGCTTGTCTGTGTGGCAGAGCAGGGTCGAGCTGGCTGCCTTCTTCCTTCCCCCTTAGGTTATGCAGGTCGTCCGAGAACAGATCACTCGTGCTCTGCCCTCTAAACCCAACTCTTTGGATCAGTTCAAGAGCAAACTGCGCAGCCTGAGCTACTCTGAGATTCTGAGGCTGCGCCAGTCCGAAAGGATGAGCCAGGATGACTTCCAGTCCCCGCCAATTGTGTAAGTACCATCCCGTAGGGGGTAAGGTGGGGGAACCCAGCCCCACTCTGTCTTCCTTCCAAAGCTTCACTGTGACCTTCTCCTTCCCCGGTACATGGCCACCTCAGGGAGCTGAGGGAGAAGATCCAGCCCGAGATCCTGGAGCTGATCAAGCAGCAGCGTCTGAACCGGCTCTGTGAGGGCAGCAGCTTCCGGAAGATTGGGAATCGCCGAAGGCAAGGTGACAGGGGACTGGGGCACTGCGCGGTCCTACTGCCCAGAGCCACTCCACGGGGAGGGAGCCTGCCTTGGCGGGCCTGCAGGGAGCAGCAGGGAACACAGCATCCTCTGCCTATGTGTGCCCAGGCCTTTCCCAGGACTGTCCTTGCTCACCTGTTTGGCTTCCCTTGTGTTCCAGAACGTTTCTGGTACTGCCGCTTGGCACTGAACCACAAGGTCCTGCACTATGGTGACTTGGACGACAACCCTCAAGGGGAGGTGACATTTGAATCCCTGCAGGAGAAAAGTAGGTTCATTTCTCTATTGCTGTGACTTGGTAGCTGGACTCGATATCAGGAGAGTTCTAGTTTTGGCTGTTTCAAGCTGATTGTCTGGTCTTGGGCCAGACATCTCTCTGGACCCGTTTCCTCATCTGTCAGAGGTCATCTCTATCTGCCTCCCTCACAGGGCTGTTTGGAGAATTCGGTGAGATCACAGAGGGGTATGGGCTTTGCAAATTGTAAAGGGTGATACAAAACAAAGTTGAAAGGTGGTGGTTAAGAGCAGACTGCTTGGATTCAAATCCTGGCTTTGCCACTAATTCTAATTAATTCTGATTAATTCTAATTAATTTCGAGTTCATTCTCCTCTCTGCCTTTTTTCTTCTGTGAGAATAATAACCATATCTCCCTCATAAGAGGATTGAATGCCTAGTCTATGTAAAGCACTTAGAACCAGTAGCAGGTGAAACTGTTAGCTGCCGCCACTGCTGTTTGCTGTGGTGGTATTGTCACTGTCATTACTGTGACGTTAAAGTGAGGTGAGTGTCAGAGGCCCATGCCTGGGGAAACAATCCAAAAGCCCAGTCAGATTTGACACAGCCCTGCAGGCCATGGTTCATGGCAGTGGCCCCAGAGGGGGAACAATACAAAGCCACACACCCTGAGCTGATACAGCTCTTTGAGTCTGGGGTCTGAGGCTTCCCTTCGAGCACCCGAGCAAGGACCAACTTGCACCGTGAAGCTCCCAGAAACTAATTCCCTTCATTGATCAGTTCCTGTTGCAGACATCAAGGCCATTGTCACTGGGAAAGATTGTCCCCACATGAAAGAGAAAAGCGCTCTGAAACAGAACAAGGTGAGTGGAGAGGCAGTCCCGAGTCTGAGCTGCTGTCACAGGGATTCCTGGGTACAGGCGGTGGTGGCAGTCTTTTAGGTGCATGCTCTCGCTCGCATCCTGTCTCTCTCTAATGCCTGAATGTTTTATTAAGAATAATTTTGAAGCCGTAACCGGTTTGGCTCAGTGGATAGAGTGTCGGCCTGTGGACTGAAGGGTCCCAGGTTCGATTCCGGTCAAGGGCATGTACCTTGGTTGCGGGCACATCCCTAGTAGGGGGTGTGCAGGAGGTAGTTGATCGATGTTTCTCTCACGATGTTTCTAACTCTCTATCCCTCTTCCTTCCTCTCTGTAAAAAATCAATAAAATATATTTTTTAAAAAAGAATAATTTTGAAGATACAGAAAAATAGGTAGAACCCCTATATATGCATCACCCAGCCTCCACAGCCATGGCAAAGTACGTGTCTACCTTCCTCCCCTTTGTTACTTTGAAGAAAACCCTAAGTGTTACATCATTCCATCTGTCAGTATGTAGAATGTATCTCTAGATTATGAGGACTCCTTTAACATAATCACAACAGCATTATCACATCTAAAAAGAAATAAAAATTGTTATTTAATGTCAACTATTCCATTGATGTTTGAACTTCCACAATTGTTTTATAAACAGCATAATTTCTCTGTATAAATATGCAAATGCGATACGTATAGACTTACAAACACTCAGCCCCGTTTTGTTTGTTAAGTCAGCATCCAAAGAGAGGCTACCCTTTGTGATTAGTCTTTTAAGTTTTTGTTTTTTTTTAAATGTGGAACACTTCATGAATTTGCATGTCATCCTTGCGCAGGGGCCATCCTAATCTTCTCTGTATCGTTCCAGTTTTAGTATATGTGCTGCCAAAGCGAGCACCTTTTAAATTGCTTAATTCATAAGTTCCCCCTCCATCTTTTCCACCTTTATTTCTCTTTGCAGTTTATTAGTTGAAGGAACCAAGTTGCTTGTTTGGTAGTTTCCCAGAGTTTGAAATTTGCTGATTGTCTCCCCACAGTGCAGTTTAACTTGCTCCTCTGTCCCAGATCTGTACACTGAGGGAGAGATCGAGAGGCTTGATCCAGTTCAGGTGTGACCTTTTTTTTTTTTTTTTTAATAAGACTACTTCCTAAAGGTCTTATGTTCTATCAGAGACACATACCATGTGGCTGTCTCTCTTTTTGTGGTATCAGTTCCCAGAATGCTCAATGCCTCGTTCCGCTAGTAAATTGAGGCTTGATAGCTAGTGATATTCTAATGCAGCCCGTCCTTTTCATTTATTAGCTGAACTACTTCTCTAAAGAGAAACTTGCTGTCACCTACTGTTGGTTTCCCAGTGATACAGTTTATGTAAGAAAGGAGGGTAAATGCTGGATTCTTTCCTAGTGTGTACCTAGAGTTAGTTCCCTGATATCATCCAACAGTGACCAATTATGTGTATGTGTCTTGTTTTATTTTCCAGTATGATTATGAACTCAGGGTTTAAGCAAATTCCATTTTTTTCAACCCATTACAGTTATGTTGTTGATGCTCACATTTCCCCATCTTTGGCCACAATTTGTTTTCAATGTTGTGGTTTTAAACTGTGAACACCTTTCAGTTTAATTACCAAGATACATATTTAAGGTAATACACAGTCACGGACTCTGACATTCTGAAGCTTCTGAGTATTGAGTAATAACTTCTCTCCAATCTTATAAGTATCACCACATCATAGGCGTGACTTGGGTGGGGAGGGGTGAGT